>NC_037597.1:22953587-24153587 GCF_003073045.1 Pomacea canaliculata | reverse complement strand
ACTTTACTAATTGCTGCCTACACCCGCAAGAGAATTGTGTTTCAGTCTGTAGTGCAGCTGTAAGCATCATCGTTCGGCAACAGACTTTATTCTTTCACTATTTTCTTTTGCTCTGAACCTCCATTTTTATTTAAAGATGAGTATAAGAAAATTATGTTCCGTAAATTTGTGGAAATAGACATTATCAGTCTTGTGGGAAGAGTGTACATGTAATTGTATTTATAAACTGCTGTTATGAGAACAGTAAATAAGCAACCGTGGACGCTGTAATATTTTCCTTTCAATGATATGTTATATCAGTCTATAAAGCTGAACTCTACAAACGTTTTTTATGTACATTCTTCACCTTTCAGAGTGTAAAAGTGAAAGTTGAATATCTCTCATCTTAGTTCACAGCCCGCACCTTGTTTTATTTTTTTCTCCCACTTCCTTTTCACCATCATCATCGTCATGTAGGGGAGTGGATAGTAGAGTAGTTAGAGCAACTGTCTTCAAACTGAGAGCGCTAGTTCGATACCCGATTAGCGCAGCAAACGTCTTCCAGTCGAAGGACTCCATAGGGAATATAAAAAGTGGGTTTGTATGCTACCTTTTGAAATAATGTTCTGTACAGGTGGCGTGAGCTTTCACAGTTGTCTTCTATAGTCATATATTTACTAAAATTTTAAAATATTAACTTTAAAGATTTAAACAATAATCTAACTTTTAATGGAATTGTGCATGAATTCACAACACGTCACATCTAGCTCAGATAAAATAACTTTTTATTGTTAAAGACCTAAGTTACAGCCTTTACATTGAAATGGCAACATTCGAAAACAGTTAACATTGTGGAATAGACAAATCTAGACTCAGGAGGTTGTTGGCTATGGCGGCTTGTTAGTGGGTGAGCGATGTCCAGATATCATTTCCTCCGCCAGTCCCCCACATAGTACCACCATACTCCTCAATCATTACCAGTCGGTCAACCAAATACTGCCATTTATTTCCTAGGAATAAGACAAATGGCATCCACTCCATTGGCATAGTTTTAAAGACATGATATCAATACAGATGACTGCTATAGCATATTGGTAAGAGACCAAACTAGTTTCCTCCTAACCTCAATGAGTGGGTAAGTGAGTGAGAGAGTCAGTGAGTATATATTGAACTGGTACAGTATGGGCTTATTGTCATGTTGAAGTTGGCAGTATAAATGCTGTACAACATACAAGATCTAGTAATATAAAAAAAATATATACTGCACATTAATATTTAAAAACATAAAAATGAGTGAATGAGAGGATAGACCAGTGCGTAGATAGCTTGCGTCCGAATTAAGAGCCTGATTAGTGCAACAATCTTGACCCAACCGGAGGGACTGGGTACCCGATTAAATAGACGGTTGGCTAAGGCATCAATGAAGAAAAAACGGGCTCCGCTCTTAGTTACAGATTTGTAACACATCCCCCTTCCACAGTTCTTACACATAATTGACATAGTTTGTATATAAAATGGTTGAAGAACACACCTTTGGGATTTCCTTCACTGATTTCAGTTCTGCGATAGGTCTTTTCCTCCCTGTCCACGCCAAGCACCACTCCTGAACCGGAAGTGATGTATGCTAGTTTTCCTTCAACTTGGGTCCATCTACTGCCCACCGTGACGTGTCCACCGTAGGTTCCCTCTCGGTAAAAAATGTCGTCGTTAGCGTTGACCCCCCACACACCAGACGGTCCTGCAGAAATCTGTGTGAAGGACCCATCAACCTGCTGCCAGCTAGTTCCCGCTGGATTCTGCACGCTAATGCCATCCCGGAAATAGACCTGTTGAATTTATCTTCTTTCAATTATATTATTCCTCAAAATGTAATAAATCTCTAGCTTAGCGATATAGGGTTACTGTGTCTATAAATATGATGTACATTTTTATCGGACAGAAAGGTAACTTAGTTCTTTAATATCACGTGATTTCGGAAAAGGCAGATGATTTTAAAAGCTAACACGAGAGTGACATGAAGGTCTCCATGAAATGTTCACTGGTCTGTAGTCTGACCCTAACCTTTTTCATACACTAACCCTCGGTTCATAGAAGCCAACCTCTCTACCAAGTGAGGTGACTTAGTTTGACAAATGGTGAGGCTCCTTGACAAATACCAGAATGAGGAGCAGACAACTGACAAGTGGATCTCAAAAAATCAAAGAGTGGATCAGACCACACACACACAGACACACGACACCCCATATCTCTCTCTCTCTCTCACACACACACACAAATGTCTTCGATGACTCACTAAATGATTTTGTAGAGCATAACATAAAATGATCATTTTTTTCATAACAGAAATAACGTGGGAGGGAACAAGAACCCTAAACATTTTTTAAACTTCTGTTGACATGATAGTTTCTCTGATGAGCGTTTCTTTGCTTCTAAATACTGATTCTGACTGCTCACCCACAATTAACGATGTTTTCACTAATTTTAAATAGGATTAGAACTAAGGCTCTTTAAACAATATCTCCTCTGTCATTTTGTCGAACATTTGAATTTTAATGAACAAAAGAGACGTTTCATTAATTATCTTACATAATTATTCATTTTTATCCTAAACTAATTTAAAAACTTTCTATTTCTGACAAAAAAAAAACAGCTTACCAAATTATCAGGACTAATCCCCCAGATGGCGCCATTGGGAGACACAGTCACGTGTTTGAGACGACCGTCCAGTTGGACCCAGTCCAACCCTGTAGGATTTTGGCCTTTGATATCCTTTCTGTATAAAATTTCATTTTCACTGTTGACGCCAACGACGATGTTTCTGCCGACGTCGAGCTGCTTGAGAAGTCCGGGGACGAGCGTCCAACTTGTGCCTGTGGTCAATGCCGCCTGGTATGTACCCTTGCCACAGCAAACACAATACAAATACTTTTCTTAAAGAAATGGTGTCACTAGGTAAGTACAAACACACAGGTTTTAAGACAAGAAAACAAGTTCTGGATAAGCTCTATTATTACTATATTGTACAGTTCCATGTAGGTACAGAACATCAAATAATTGTTAGTATCAACTAATTAGCCTCTCGGAAAACTACGATTGTGCAGCCTATCGATATCTGTAAGAACTGCAGACCAGTCTTATGTATTATATATTTCGCTCATACACACATATTGACACTTCAGTTTGACGAAATCTGATACTTGTAATTACCAGTTTATGAGCACTATTATTTAAGTGACAAAACACCAAATAATTTTAATTACTCGTTTACACATAACAGCAATCTTTCGATATAGTACCGCATGTATAGGTACATTTCTCGGGGATACCTCACCGTGCCGATAGTAGATATTCCGCAGCATTAACCCCCACGTCCTGCTACTAACATATGACCACATGTGTCAAGATCCCGTCCACTTTACTTCATGACTGACCGCAGCAGTGATGAGGTGATAGCCAGAAATCAGAATTTATCTCTCACATACATACATATACATATATGACATAAACAGCAATACTCATGCAAACAATAACAATCTTTTCAGCTAAGTTTATACAATACGGCTGTGTTCTTTCCTCAACCGCGACTTAAATAATTAGTAATTTGTTAATATGACAAGCTCTTGTCCTGAAGCTCATCCATGAACAAATACCACTACCTATACCAAGCAACTCCATTTACCCAGTTCCAAGCAACACTAGATAAGAACATGTAAGAGAGACAAATACTTAACAGACAGTATTGTGATTACCGTTAAAAAGAAATCAGAATGGACAACACACTGATAGAATCTCAAAGCACTAAACATAATAAACACGAAATGAATGGTAAGTTGGTTTAATTTCATCATCATCTCTGGATACCGCTGACCAAAAACCTCCTTATTGTATGTAAAGCGACGGCTGACGCATACACAGGTGCGAGATGCAACATCTTAATCATTCATGTGGCGCAAGCTGAGTGGTCAGTAGACATCATCTAACACCGATATCCTGTTATTTAGAAAATGCTATGAAACTAATGTTTGTCACAGAGGCAGGTGAGCAACCAGCTAACATGGTGCAATAGGCAGCTGTACCCAAAACACTCTTTTTAGACAAGTTGTTTAATTCGGTTTTAATTTAGGACTAATCCTAATCTGCGCTTAGGTACATATTGTTTGATTTAAAAGCTACAAGTTGCATAAATAAGAATCTTTTAAACATATTAAACGCTTTGATAAATTGGAATGCATAATTGGAATATAGGTGTATAAGAACTTCGCTTAACAAAAGGTGTCTACAGTGATTATGTATCTGTCTAGAAAACCTTGCGATATACATCCGTGCAAGAACATTAAACATCACTAAAATGATTAATGAGGAGCATAACTAAGAAGGCCTCAAGAATGTCCTTAGCGTCAATGGTTTTACCTGGAGGAGAAGAAGTTGCATGCAATGGGAAAATAGGATCCGACTGTCGCCTAGAGACTTCTCAGGTTGGAAATTAAGATTTTCCACCGGTTGAGTGTTCACGAATGCGAAATACTATAATGTTCCCCAAAGCAGTGGTACTAGTGCCAGTTGCATGGAATGATTAGGGTGACACATTGTTTTAAGTCTGTTCTGGGTCTACTTGGGGTTACTAACCTAGCTGCCATATCTAACGTGGTGTATAACTAAAGTAGTTTGATGCTCAGCGGACTGTGGCTCCCGGCCTGGTCATCTGATAAGAAACTTAGGATGAATGAGTATCTGCTGCGTTCTTGTTTCTAAAAGTCAGAACAGATATGTATATTTGCTCTTAGTAGGCATGCCTCACCTGTTTCAGCAGTCAGTTGATCAAGCGGATCACGAGACAAGTTTTGAGAAACTACGAGATAGTTCTGAGAACACATTGTATACAGTCGAGGAGTATTTAGTGAGTTGATGGACATCTGTTCACATACTTGTGAATAGCAAAGAACAGAGAGCAATTTAAGTACATAAGTTTATTGATCAACTTTGTACGCCGAGGTGGTTTTTCAAAGCCTTGGCGGAGGTAGTTCATGGCTGGACGGGTGTGGGATGGCAGGATGAGGTACCAGGGTCTTTACAGCAATAGTCAACGTGCTATTAACAAGACACCATGCTATTTAATTCGCTTAAAATATCAACACTTCTGTCCAGACGGAGTCTGATGGAAATTGTTAGCAATAAATACTTTTGATGGTTTGGGAAGTTATATGGCAGTATAGGAAATTTATCTGAGAATATCTAAATTTTTATTACTTTGAGTCATCGCGTGTCAGCAGTTAGAGGATGACCGTATTGGTTGTTGAGAACATGTCCATATAAATGTTTAATAAAGCGCTGTATTGCACAGTGAAATATTTATTCGCCAAAGCATCATGGTGTCATGACGCATGCTGATTTGTGTCCAACGCACGCTTGTTTTATTGTGCAAATGCTGAAGAAGTGGATAACAATTTTTTGTGTTATTCTCATGTGCAGACATGCAAATGACCGTGCGTGAAGTATCCAGACATCGGCATGCGACACGTGCGTGACGTCATGGGACGTTTAGTGCCAGCAGGCTGGAGACGTGGCAAAAGACAAACCACGTTGATCCGTTTCACCTGACAAACTTCTCTTTGACACCTGCAGTCCAGCTTCAAAAATTGTTTGACCTCCGTAAACTACCATCCAGACTGACTTTCAGCTTTCAGATGCGCATGTTTGTCCTCTCACGTCTCTTATTAGAGTTGAGGTTAGTTTTTTATCTGAAGACTATTTCCGAGCATAAGTAGAACAAGATGTGTTTTGTTGGATGTGTCTTCCGGTAAACCTTTCGTTTCGTATTCATCTCTTATTGAAAATGTGCTAGCCGTGTTGCTCGATATGAGGCAGGCCATATGAATAAAAACGCAGGACGCGATAATGACACGCACCTAGATAGAAAAAAGAAGATACTTTTAGGGAATGTACCCGTCCGGACTGACCGACCCTTCTCGCTAACAACCCTATCATAAACCTTAGGGCTTAGCGGCCAAATGCAGTCCGTTCCTCTTTGTTGTTCCAGGGGAGAGGACGGGGTTCCCATATAAAACTTTTCCATTCTAGTGAAAATCCTAGCTCTAGGTAAGTGTCGGGTGCGTAAAGAGTCTAGTTTTCTACCCTGCCTCGCGTTGTGTTCTTTTTTTTAGTCTCTTTCATTCTACACGCACACGAACCGCTCAGCCCGACTTGTAGTCCACAAAGACCCTGCTTTACTTTTCTAACTAAAGTGTCTTTCCAATCGTGCTTGAATGCCGCCGGACCTTACTCGTGTGTTCATTCGTCTTGCTCCTATTTTGTGTCACGATAACAGACATGGACAACACAAACCTCACTCGGCGGAGACATGCGTAGGCGATCACAGCAGTCGTGACACTAACACGGCTCACACGAGTACTTCCAGTTCAAAGATATAAATTTATTTACAATATATACAAAGAACTACCAAACTTATTTAACCTACTACCTATCAAAACAAAAGGACTAAAACAACATAACTCTTGTGGGGGGGGAAGAGAGATGGTGAGTGATGGCTAGCGGAGCACTCTTTCCACGGACAAGATGCATCGAGCCCAACGTACTCTCACTAACTCTGTTCAAAACATTACAATCAGCTTAGGAGCCTGTTCTTCGGCTCCGACAGCCCGAGGCCGGACCGCACCGGCGGTGCCCAAGCGCTGAGCGGTACCCCTCGTGCCAGCTAGCGGCACCAACCAGTCGCACTCGTAGTGGGACAGCCGCTTGGCCGGCGCCCTTGGGCATAGACCTCCGGCCACCGCCAACGGACGTATCTCAAGGTCGCCCGCCGAGCAGGCGCGCAACGCTCCCGATCCCTCGTTTGTTTCCTCCCAGCTCGGCTGATGGAGCCTCCAACTCCACCTCTGCCCCCCGCCCCCCAGACGCTTCACCCAAACGCTAAGGGAGGAGAAAGGAAGAAAGGGTGGTCGGCTCGACGTGTTTGCCCAACAGCTGTTGTACAGCGGCAGGCCAGCTTGATGTGGACCCACGATCAAAATCCGCTGCTGCTGCGCAGGTCTCGCGCGGACAACGAACATCGTGGGGTTGGAATGGTGTGTGGTGGAGGGATCTAGGACTATGCACCTGTCGGAGCAGTGACCTGGTGGCTGACACTAAACACGCACTCCCGCTACACAAACGAAAGACAGACAGGACGAGTCGCAAGATGGAATGCAAGAAAATTAAGGAAAGCTTATGCCCAAGAAAGTGTGTAAAGACCAACTCGAAACGCTCTGACGGACATGCGCATGGGAGGGTTGTAAGGGCTTGCTGTTACACGGAGTTCCCGCTTAGCGGTAGGTCATTGGTGTTTAAGGTTATCAATATGTGTAGGTGAGTGGACGGCCTTCCAAGAAACATTTACACCAGCTATGTATCTAAGACCACAGAGGGGTGTAAACCAATACTAAACTTAAGTTAGAGTAGGTTTTGAAACTTCTGACAATTAGTAAACATTCGTTGGAGGCACTTAGCGATCTCGAGGACGGACTGGAACCCTGCAGGGAGAGGAGAGAGAAGAGTGTATTCTCTGATGGAGAGTGGCGGACATGTGCCTACAGATGAAGTAAAAGTTGTTGGTTAGTCAAGTAAGCGGGTTTAGACATGAGTGACATCTCTCCGTTAGTAAAGTAGATGCAAAAGAACCTACGAAAGCTGTGATGGAGTTTACTATCGTTTATACAAAATTATTGGTCATAGTTTTTTAAATCTTATAAGAGAAGAACCCACCCAGAACAGTGAGTTCGAATTGTGGGCAAGAGAACAGTGGATACTGGTGAGTTGTATTAATCGAGAGCCATTGCAGAACACTGTGCCTGATTGGAAGCAGAAGAATTAAAGGTTTTGTGACTGCTGTGTATCTTCATAGTGGGTTTTATTATAATTTTTTTATTGAAATAAACGTAGCAATTGGTACAGGCAAGTCATTTTTTCATGTATTGATAGAAAGAACGTGCAATTGTGCGAGCGCCAGCGGTGTGTTCTCGATTAGAAGTGTGTTGACAGGAGCTGCTGTGACGTGACACTTGCCTTTGGTCCATTAATCTACTGTAATGAGTTTTACTAAACTACATTAAATTGATTTTTTTTTTTTTCTAATTTGTTGTGATCTGTTGTTTATACATATATGAAGTTGAATATTTTTAAACGTAACGGTAAACATATCTTTCGGCAAAAAGACTTTATTCCTTTAAACTATTTTCATTTTGCTTCTGAAGGTTCGATTATATTACCTAAAGGTGATGGGTTAATAAGAAAATATGTCCGTAAATGGGGGGATACATAGAACATTATGAGTCTCTGTAGGAAGAGTGTACTCATTGTATTTAATAAATTGCATGTAGATGAGGACGATACATAAGCATCAGAGACATTGGAATATTTTCGCTTTTCAATAATAAATAACGTTCTATAAAGCTAAATCTACAACGTTCTCATTGTGGACTATTCTTAACGGGCTCGTCTTTCACAGTGTCGAGAATGGCAGTGAGAATTCAAAATAGTGTTCCATCGTTAGCTTCACAGACCGCACCTCTTCTATGTATCCCTCTTACCACTGCTCATTCATCGTCATCGTCGGTCGTCGTTTCCGTGACGTCGGTCGTCAGGAATATTTATGTGGCACAAAACCCTTTATGACAATGGTAGTAGAAGTGGAGTAGTTAGGCAGCTATCGTTCCTCAAAACTCAGAGAGCATGTCTCGATACCCGGAGTGGGTAGCGCAGAGAACGTCTTCCAGAATCGACGTGACTCGGCCCACTAGAGTTTGGGAATATAAAAGCAGGAGGTAGAGAATCTGTTAGCACAAGCTTGCCTCGAGTGGATGCTTCTGCGATGATGCAAGAGTTGGTTGCATGCTACCTTTTGGAATAATGTTGCTTACAAGCTGGTGTAAGCTTTCACAGTTGTCTCGACAGTCAGTCTTATATAAATCATGAAAACAATGGGTATCAGAATGGTAAGAAGTAAACAATATCTAACCTTTATGGCATTTTGCAAATTACAATTCAAATGAACACGTCACCAATCTATCTCAGATAAACATAACTTCGTTTATCTGTTAAAATGCCGATTTTAGCTTCTATTGTTGAAATTACCATCCGAAAAACAGTAAGATTTGGTGCGAATAGAACACCTCATAAGACTCAAGAGGTTGTTGAGTATATGGTGACCGTAGTTAGTTGAGTGGGCAATACCAACGATCTCATTATCTTCATTAACCCCCCACATGTACCGCCATACTTTCCCAAGCATTCTCAGATTCCGTCCTTTTCATCCATCTTGAAACCATACATTATCTCCTGGAAAAAAAAAAAATGAGATTCCGACCAAGCGTTCTCAGTTTTAAAGATATGATTATCACACAGTACGACTGCTATAAATATTGTGGTAAGGAGACGGAACTTAAGACGCCGGAACTACATACTGCTTTTTCCTTCCACAGTGAGTAAGTGAGTGAGAGATTGAGAGTGAGGAGAGTTGTTATTCAAACGGGTACAGTATACACTATATCATGTTGAGTTACCAATGGGACAACGAAGCTGATCATAACAAATACAAGATCTGGTCGAAACATAAGATATATATTACTGCAACATAAAATAAAGAAACGATAAAATATTTTAAAAGATAAAAATCGACATCGATAAGAGCGATTGACCAGTGGTAGATCCTTGCGCCAGAATTTAAGAGCTGAATTATACAACACCTCCTTCAGTTGACCCGCCGATGGACTATGTACCCGATTAAATAGACGGTTGGCTTAAGGCATTCAATTTGAAGAAAAAAATGGGCTTCCGCCCTTAGTTAAGATTTGTGACACCTCCCCCTCTCACAGTCCTAACATAATTGACAATTTTGTTATATAAAGAGTTTGAAGAAACACACTTGGGATTTCCTGTCCTGATTAGCTGCCCTTGATGGTATTATATTCCAGGCCCCACTGCCAAGCAACCATCCCTGACCGGAAGCTGATGTATGCTTGTTTCCTGGTACATGGTCCATTCACTCCCCACTGCGTGACCGTTTGCCCCACCGTAGGTTCCCTCTCGGTAACTAAACTTTCAGAAAAAAACGTGTTCGTTGATGAAACGATGCACTACCCCACACGTCAGACGGCGTCCCTGCAGAAATCTGTTTTAAGATTTCCCTATCAACCTGCTGTCAGTAGTTCCCACTGGATTTCTGCGGGCTAATGGCATCCTCGAACCCAGATCTGCGTCGAATTTATCTTCTTCTCAATATATAGCTATCTAAAAATGTAATAAATCTTAGCTTAGCGATATAGCGTTATGTTGTCTTAAATTATGATGCACCTTTTTATGGGATAGAAAGGTAACTAGTTCTTAATATTCACGTGATTTTGGAAAATGCAGACTGATTTTAAAAGTCAAACGAGGGCTACACAAGGTCTGCATCTGAAATGTTCATGTCTGTATGTCTGACATAAGTTAGTTTCATCACACTAACCACTCGGTTCAATAATAAGCCAACTCGTCTACCAAGTGATGGTGACTTAGTTTGACAGATGGTGAGCTCCTTGACAAAATTACGCAGAATGAGGAGCAGACAACTGACAAGGTGGATCTCAAAAAATCAAAGAGTGGATCAGACCACACACCAACACACGACAGACACACGACACCCCATATCTCTCGTGCTCTCTCACAACACACGAATGTCTTCGATTGACCACTAAATGGATTTTGAAGGAGCATTTGACATAAAATGTTCTTCTCATAACAGAAATAACGTGGGAGAGAACAATAACCCTAAACATTTATTTAAACTTCTGTTGACATGATAGTTTCTCTTGGTGAGTGTTTCTTTGCTTTCAATACTGATTCTGACCGCTTCACCACAGACTAACGATGTTTTCACTAATTTAAATAGTGATTAAAACTAAGGCTCTAAAAAGATTAATCCTCTGTCATTTTGTCGAACATTCGAATTTTTTAATGCAACACAGGAATAGACTTTTCATTAATTATCTATACCTAATTCATTATTTTTTCCTAAAATAATTTAACTTTCGATTTTGACAAAAACAGCTAACCAAATCATCAGGACTAACTCCCCAGATGGCGCCATGGGGTGACACAGTCACGTATTTCAGACGACCGTCCAGTGTGACCCAGTCCGACCCTGTAGGATGTTCGTCTGTGATATTCCTTCTGTACAAAATTTCATCTTTACTGTTGACGCCAAGGACGATGTCTGTGCCGACGTCGAGCTGTTTGAGAGTCCGGAGACGAGCGTCCATTTTGTGCCTTTTCCAGGGCGCCTCGTATGTACTTCTGGCCACAGCAAACAATACAAATATTATGATAACAAAGGGTTTCACTAGAGCAACACAACACACAGGTATGTACACACGCGTGAAAACAAGCAAATAAGTTCTAGATGAGCTGTAAAATTACTATATTGTATATTTGCATGTAGGGGGAGAACATCCAATGATTGCTGGTATCAACTAGTTAGTCTTTCGGAAAACTATGATTTTGCATCTAGTATATCAGTGAAACTCACACCAGGTATTATGTATCTATTTTGCTGATACACAGTCATTATGTTTACTTTAGGTCGACAAATCTGAAACTTGTAATACCTGTTATTGGCACAAAAATTAATTTATAGTTAAAGAAAACGAATTAATTTAATCTAATCCTCAAAACATTTAACCAATAATCTTTCTGTTACATTATTTTTTCTTATGTAGGTTACTTTATCGGGGTACATCACCTCACGATAGTAGATCCTATCGTCAGAATCAACCCCCCACACGCCTGCTCTTCCTATTGACACATGTTTCAAGGATCCCTCCACATTAATCCAACTCTTGCCAAAGCAGGATGAGGTCAGAGCCAGAAGACACAGAATTATCAGCATGTCTATCACTGTGTTTTGTCTGGACATAGAACAGCAATACAGCAAACATTTTATTCATTACAACTAAGTTGATACAAGACGGTGTGTTCCTTCATCAAACCGTGACATAAATAAATAGTATTTGTTAATATGACAAGTTATGTTCATATTCTCCTCTATGACACCAATATATATCTACCTGCATACCAAGCAACTCCATTACCCAGTTCCAAGGCAAACACTAAGATAAGAGACATGTAATAGCGACAAATACTAACAGACACTATGGTGATATTACCTGTTAAAAAGAAAGTCAGAAAGACAACAACTGATAGAATCTCAAGACCTAACATATAAACAGAAATGAATGTAAGTGGTTTATAGTGTTTAGATCATCCTGAATACCCGGTGACAAAACATCTTATGTAATGTAAAGCGACGACAGACCACACAGGTGCGAGGATGACAACATCTTAATCTTTCATTTAGACGGCGAAGCTGATTTTGTCACGTGACATCATCCTATACCCGTATCCTTGTTTTGTTAGATAATACCATTGAAGTGCAATGTTTGTCACATCAGGCAGGGTGAGTCAACCAGCTAAATAATGCATACTAGGCAGGCTGTACATAAACATCTGTTTTAGACAAATTGTAAATTCTTTTTTTAATTGGTGACTTTTAGATTGGTGTGTCATTTTTCTTTTATTTAAAGCTACAAGTTGTATAAATAAATCTTTTAAACAATATTAATATGCTTTGATAAATTAGGGAATGTATAGTCCAAATATGTGTTTAGACCAGTGGATCTTAACCTGTTTTGAGGGTACCGAACCACAAGTTTCATATGCACATATACCGAACCCTTCTTTAACTTGAACTCGTGGCGGACGCTCCGCCTAACCCTGAGACCGACTCACCGAACCACTAGGGTTCGATCGAACCCAGGTTAAGAACACTGCTTTTGAACTTGTTCTTATACGGTGCTTAACAACGGTTATGTCTGCATGAAACCCATTGGAATATCAACCGTACTAAAGATGATTAATGAGAGGAAACACAAACACAGCAAAAGGCCTTAGAATGTCTAGCAGTCAATGGCGAGGTTACATAAACAGAAGACAGGTTTGGATGGCCAGTGGGAAAAATAGACAACGGCTGTCCACTAGAGGACTCTCAGGTAGAATTAAGAATTACCTGGTTGGAGTGTTCACGAATGCGAATACTATCATGTCTCCCCAACAACTGATACTAGCCTCGCCAGGTGACATGACATGACTAGATGACACAATGGTGTGTTTAACTGTCATGTTCTGTGTGTCTGCCTTGGTGCTACTACCTAGCTGCGATCTGAAACTTGGTTATTAAATATAAGTAGTTTGACTGATGCCAGGGGCGTCCTTTCTTTGTGATCCAGTGGACTGGTCATCAGATAAAAAAACTGCAAACTTCCTTCCTAGTCATCTGTTGACCAACAGTTAGGATGAATGAGTCATCTGCTCTGGTCTTGTTCTAAGTCAGAAGCAGATATGTCACTATCTCTCTTAGTAGCAATGCTCACCTGTTGCAGCGGTCTTGATCAAAGCGGATCAGCGGACGACAACTGTTTAAGAAACTACGAGATAGTCTGAGAACACCAGTTATATACAGTCAGGCGCTATTTCTAGTGATATGACTGGACATCTGTTCACATCCTTGCCTGATAGCAAAGATTAGAGAGCATTAAACATAAGTTTATTATACAACTTGTACGCCGAGATGATTTTTTAAAAGCCTTGGTGGAGGTAGTTATGGCTGGAGGTGTGGATGGCAGGAGATGAGGTACCAGGTGTCTTTACAGCAATAGTTCAACGTGCCTATAACAAACACCATCTATTAATATCGCTTAAAATATCAACGACTTCTGTCCAGACGGCAGCCGATGGAAAATTTAGCAATAAAACCTTTGATAGTTTTAAAAGTTTATGGCAGTTAGGAAATTTTATCTCAGACAAGTAAATTTTTATTACTTGAGTCATCGCGTGTCCCGCAGTCTAGGATGGAATGACCGTATCGGTATGTTGAGAACGTGTACACATATAAATGTTTATACCGCGCTGTATTGCACAGTAAAATGGTTTTTTGCCAAGACATCATTGTCATACGCATGTGGTTTGTTGTCCACCGCACAGCTTGTTTTATTGTGCAAATACTGTACAGAGTGGATAAAATTATCATTTTTTTTTCATGTGCAGCCCAAGCAATGACGGTTGTATTATCAAAGACATCGGGCATGCGACACGTGCAGTGACTCATGGGACCGTTAGTGCCAGGCAGACTGGGAGTGTACACGTGGCAAAAGGACAAACACACTTTGATCCGTTTCACCTTTGCTGTTACACTGAGTTCCCCGCTCAGTAGATCATTGTTTTGTTAATCAAAGAGTAGCGTACTGCTTGCCAAGAAATATGTACACCCAGATTTTAAAGATGAAAGAGGAAAACCAATAATAAACAGTAAGTTGTAGTTTGAACTTCTGACAATCTTCACGTCACTCAGGCACAACGATCTCGAGCGACTAACCGCGCCAAGGAGTGAGAGTAATGAACGGAAACAATGTGGCAATATTTTCAGTCTCTCGTTCACTGATTATATTGACTCAGAACAAACATTCCGGGGTTACTTTGTGCCAAAAGAAGAAGTAAAAGACTAATGACGCAGAAACCACAGTAACCAGAGTAAAATCCGTCCGCCAGCTCTTCCGACCAGAGTTCAATACACAACCAGTTGACACACACAGTGCCTTGAGATAAGATTGGACTCCTAAATCATTTAGTTTACAATGAAATGGGACAAGGAATCTTTTCGTGTTCATCTGTTCTGCTTCTACTACTGGTGTTAAACAAACCATAAAAGTTTGATGTAATGGCGACTCAGCTTGGTTTTTTTTTTTTTTTTGTTTGTTTGGTTTTTTTTTTTCTCATTGCGAAACTTTGAAAAATCCCTTTTACTTGTTGCTCTTAGCAGGATTTTACGCATACATTGGAATAGAATGTAGTGTAGGACAACGAACCTTTCTTTAGCAGTAGTACTAGCACTAGTAGTAGTAATTATAATAATGTGGAATATGTATACGTACTTTCCATCTCTTTATCGGATAAAGAAGAGAAGCGTCTTTTCAGGTGACACGACCAAGAACGCTGGTCGTTTGTTGTTGCTTTTGTTTTCTCAACTGAGAGTATTGATAGTTCAAGAATGAGGTGAAACTATCACTATCATGTGTTCTTGTAGCCCGAAGAGTGAAATAGTGACTGTTGGTATTGATGTCAGGGAGCTGATATATGCAAGAGTACACGCTTTATTTATACAATCTTCATTCAAAATTCCTTGTCTTTTTCCTAAGGAAGTGGCAAACTTGGTAAAAAAAGTTTTATTACTCTACATATCTAGGCGAAACTAATTTTTGTTATTAATAAAGATTCAGTTTTGCACTCGTTTAATTCCAGTTTGTTGTTAACCTTCTTTGTTTTGAAATCCTTTAGAAAAATTCAGATAAAAATAGAAAAAAACCAACTGAAGCGATATTCGCTAGATTTTGGCAAAAGAGAGAAACTAAAGACTGATGTGCAAACAAGAACAACTAAGTCTACTTTTATCTGTGTATAAAAATCAACATTTCGGACGGGACCGGACATCGTGTTGAACTCTGAAAGTTTGAAACCAGGACTTCTAGGGTATGACATTTTTTTTTTAAGTTACACCCAAGAAGTACAAATGCGAAAACTAGTTTTGTGTATATTTTTCTTTTAGTAGGACGATTAATTACATTAATATAAACACCAACATTTTTTCCACCCGTTCTTGTTTCACCACGTTAAAATAATCGTCGTTTTTTCCTTCACATTTTGCACCTTTTTTCCATCCTGATTTCGATTTAAATAAATTATCCAGATAATGTAGGTGTGCGCGTGTTATGTATTTTATAAAAAAATATAACTAATGCTCAAAAAAGACCACATGAAGAAATAGCAAACAATATTTTGCTTCATCTCAAGTTATTTGTTCTTGCATTATTTGTTAGTGTGTCTGTTTATCTCTATGGCTATGTTGCTCATTCTTCTTTCGCAAAGTCCCCGTGTTATGCAGTTCACTAAGTAAAGCTCGCATTCACTTGCCAAGTTCACTACATACACTAACCTGTCACTCGACAAGGCACAGACGAACATCACTAAAAATTCAGGACTGAGAAATAACAGAAACACAAAAGAAACTTTGTATTACAATTTTTGAAAAAAATTAGGACTCGCAAGAGAACACAAGCAATTAAGCTACGGGAAACAAAATACATAAAGGACAATAACTTTTACTCCTTTTTAGGAGTTGAGAAAGGTGGGGGTAGCTGCGCTGCACAAGTCTTGAACTGTCGAGTCTTAAAGTTCAGGTGCCGTGTGTTCAACTAAGCAATAAAACAAATGTTTGAACACTAAGCCTAGAATATGAATTTTTTCCAGGTAATTCAAACTTAATAACAGTAAGGAATGCACATGCTTCAGATTTTACACTACTGAAGAAGCACCGCATTCTGAGTTCTTTCTCATAATGATTTTGTAATGTATGAAGAATGCATATGTTATGGCTGGTTCACATGTTGTGATTGTCGCGATGTTCCTCAGGTGTAACGATTGCCTCATGTAAGTGCGCGTGTTCACTTACTCTGTACACACTAGACTGTTGCTCGATATGAGGCAGGCAAACATCAGTAAAACCCAGATAATGACAGCACTGAGATAAAAAAAAGAAAGATAGTTATTATCAAACAAAAAGACAGAAATCACGAGAGCAAACAAAGAAAATTAAAATAACGCAAAAAAGTGTAAACAACGAGAAACTTCTGACATGCGCATTGGGTTTACTTTGCTGTTACACGGAGTTCCCCGCTCGGTAGATCATTGTTTTGTTAATGTGTAGCGTACGGCTTGCCAAGAAATATTTACACCCAAATATCTAAGATGAAAGAGGAAAACAAATACTAAACTGTAAGTTGTTGTTTGAACTTCTGACAATATAAACTTCACTCAGGAACAGCGATCTCGAGTGACTAACCCTGGCAGGAAGAGAGAGAGAGAGAAACATTTTATGAACTGTGCCTACAGATGAGTAAAGTTGTTGGTTAGTCAATAAACGGGTTTAGATGAGTAACATCTCTCCCTTTGTAAAGTAGATGACAAGGACGGTTCCCAGTCACTTAATCCCCAGACACTTCATCCCCGACACTTCATCCCCGACACTTCATCCCCTAGACTTTTAATCCCCAGACACTTCATCCCCAGACACTTAATCCCTAAACTAAATCCTTAACTATAAAAATTATGAAGTCAGCGAAAAATTTAATTGAAATTCAAATTCAAATCATGCTTTTAACTTCAACATCATTTGAACATCTACAACATTAGTTAAAGTTCATATAAGTTAGTAAATTTAATGTTCTTCAACAATATGATATGAAAATTGTTCTTGAGTGTTGGGGATGAAGTGTCGGGGATTAAGTGTCTGGGGATTAAAAGTCTAGGGGATGAAGTGTCGGGGATGAAGTGTCGGGGATGAAGTGTCTGGGGATTAAGTGACTGGACACCGACAAGGACATACGAAAGCTGATGAGTCTACTCGCTTATACAAATATTTCAATGTTTTTAATTCTTATAAATCAAATGAAATCAATTACTGTTATAGTCTGTTAGGTTGTCAGTACATCAGGTAATGAAAGAAAACAAAGTGCCAATATTTTCTGTCTCTCGTTCACTGATTATATTGACTCAGGACAAACTTTCTACGTGCTCTCAAACATCACGTGAAAATTAAATATGGTTTGTACTGTGACGAAATCCTCCGATATCGGGTGCATCTACTACAAAGTCTTGACATCTACACAGGTAAGGAAGTGGTTTTTGTTGGGGTGTTTATAATAATAGAGGGGTCATATCTCTGCTCCTTGGACTGTAGTTGTAAAAGAGTTAAAAATCACTTCAGCCATAGACAGCAGTCAGAGACCTCCCTGTCTTGCCTTTGGTCTATAATTACTACTCGTAGATGAGGTTTACTAACTAGGTTAAATTGTGTTTAATTTCTTTTTTCTTGTATTTGTGTTTGATCTTATGATTATAAAAATATGAATGTTGAATGCATTCTAAACTTTACTAATTACTGCCTACAACCGCAAGAGAATTGTGTTTCAGTCTGTAGTGCAGCAGTAAGCATCATCGTTTGGCAACAGACTTTATTCTTTCACTATTCTGTGTTGCTCTGAACTTCAATTTTTACTTAAAGATGTTTTGTAAATTTGGGGAAATAGACATTATCAGTCTTGTAGGAAGAGTGTACCTGTAATCGTCTTTATAAGTTGCTGTGATGAGGACTGTACATAAGCAGCAGTGGACAAAGGAATATTTTCCTTTTGATAATAAATTATATCAGTCTATAAAGCTAAACCAGAGAGCTTAGATATAGAGAGGGTTCACTCGCGACCGGCGGGAAAACTCGTCGGTTAGAGTTATCTTTCGTAACGTGATGCTACGAAACAACATGGCACAAGGCGATCGTTTGAGGCAAGGCGGGCAATTTTGCTCTGCAATTAACTGTCAGAACGGCAGATTTAAATCAACCTCAAAAGAAAAACGTTTCCACAATTTCCCAAAGGACGAAGAGAGGTAAGCTGCGAATTTATTCTCAAATTACGATCCACAAGTGTACTGTAGTTGAGAGCAGTCTACTACAACGTGTTTGCTCGATTTCTATGATTATTAAAACGACTTTACTGATTATACTGTGAAACTGTGTGAGGAATTCTCACTTATCTGATTACAAACCTATTTAAATTTGTTATAGTATTTTTATTTAAGGCATTCGTCACTGGGTGAGTTGTTATAAAAATATTTGTTATTAATGTATTGAAAAAATTATTACAACAGGTGCAAAATATGGATGAACTTTACGAGAAGGAAAGATTTTGACCATCTTACACCATCTGATGTGTGTAGAAAAGGATACTTTCTCTGCTCGGATCATTTCAAGGAAAGTCAGTACAACTGTCCAACCACCCCCCAAAAAGGTCTTGTCTGGAATGCAGTCACCACAATTTTCTACATTTCAAATACACCATGCAAGGTTGATAACTTATGATTATTAGATAATAATATATAAAAGATAATAATATATTCCAATATATATTACTAAGCCGTATTTTACCATCATGGGCCGTTGTGTTTGTCATATTTTACTTTTTTAATTAACATTTATCATGACAGATCACTCTAACTGGCACATAAGGCTAACGATGATCATAGCTTGCACTGCAAAAGGTCTGTTTGAATGTGTGTGTGTGTGTTTGTACAGATTCTACATATAGATATATTGGATATTGTGGCTACTGTTAACTCCTTTTCATTATGCTAATAGGTGCAAAATCTGAAAATCACATTTCCATGTACCTGTGTTTGTAGGTAACTTCTTCATGAAAGCGACCAATGGACAGAATATCCAAACCTTCCTCTGCAAAGCAGCCCAGGATTTCACAGAAAGCTGTAGTCTTCCATGGTAATTGTTTTTAAATCATGTATGTCTTCTTGCTATTTTTCATTCATTAAGAAAATATTTATAAGATGAGGGGTGATATTGTCCAGTACATTATAAACATCTTTTTCATACATCTGTTTGCAGAAGAACAATCAGATATTGCAGTTGAGTCTGCATGCTTTATAACTGTGCCAGATTCTCCTACAAAAGATGAATTAAAGATGGAGATCACAAATCTTATAGAAAAACTGAGCAGCCGGATGGAAGAGTGAGACAGTTAAGATATTAGAGTGTGCCTACTGTAAAAATATTGACCAGTTACTTCCTGGGGAAAAAAGTTAAATCTCAGTTGATTCGACTTCTGTGGAACGAGCTAAAAAGCATTGACCTCTGTTGTCCACTTGGTGCGTGGGATCTGCAAGGAAGTGTGACTAATCTATTTATTAATGTTCGCCTTCATTTTTCTTTGAAAGATAGCTCTGTCTTCTTTGAAAAAGGAACAAAAAGAAATAAAAAAATGTTGAAGTTACATGATTTGTAGCTTTTAAGCTAAAGTAATTTAAAATTATTTTATAACAGTGTGAAGGAAAATGTTATAAATCTTTAATTAAAGTACATGTGTGAATGATCACTTTTGAGTATCTGATTGCTGTATATTTCATAGTAAGCATAGCTGTTATCTTTAAATTGTCAACCAATGTTCTTACAATAAGGGATATGAATGTATATAAATATATACATCATTAATAATAGTATTATGATTTGTTATTAATTATGATTATTATGATTTGTGTGAGAATTTATTGCTCATGCTTGTATGTAAACAGAAATCTATATGTCTCAGTATGTGAGCAAGTCTTCTGAATGTGGCTTGTTTATATTTATGTGTAAGTCTGTTTTTGACTGCTTTTCTCATATTCATAAATTATCATAAATTAGATTTTTATTAATTTTTTTAAATAAATGCAAATTTGTGCTCATGGATGTGCTGTTTGAATTTATAAAAGTTATCCTTTTTAAATATAGTCAGCTGTCATACTTGTATTAAAACTCTCCCAAACTACCCTCATCTAAGCAATTCTCATCAATAAAAGATACAAAAATCTGTTCTTAGATAAAGGTCATTTCATATCGCAAGCACCTAGACATTTACTCCAAAGATAAACACTGCTAGCGACGACTTTGTTTAGTAGTGCTTGATAGTAGCAACTGCGGCGTAGCATATCATTTCGAAGGGACGCAACTCCGTCACTACTTTTCTTAACAAGTAAGGATAAAGAAGGAGTACACCCTCTCTATATCTAAGCTCTCTGGGTTAACTCTACAAATGTTCTTTATGTACATTCTTCACCGGCTCGTCTTCCACAGTGTGAGAACAGTGAAAGTAAAAGTTGAATTATTTCATCTTAGTTGACAGCCTGCACCTCCTTCTATTGTATCTCCTGCTTCCTGTTCATCATCATGATCATGATCATCATCATCATCATCATCATCAATCATCCATCATCATCACCATCATCATCATCATCATCATCATCATCATCATGTAGGGGAGTGGATAGTAGAGTAGTTAGAGCACTGGCCTTCTAACTGAGAGCGCTAGTTCGATACCCGATTAGCGCAGCAAACGTCTTCCAGTCGATTCACTCCATAGGGAATATAAAAAGTGAAGTTGCATGCTAGCTTTTGGGATAATGTCCTATACAGCTGGTGTAAGCTTTTACAGTTCTGTAGTCATATAGTTACTAAAATTTTAAAATATTAACTTGTAAGATGTAAACAATAATCTATCCTTTATTTGCACTTTGCATGAATTCACAACACGTCACATCTAGCTCAGATTAAATAACTTTTTATTGTTAAAGGCCTAAGTTACAGCCTTTATTTTGAACTTCGAACCATCGAAAACAGCTAAAATTGTCGAATACAAATCATCTAGACTCAAGAGGTTGTTGGTTATGGTGGCGTTCTAGTTGGCGAGCGATGTAAAGACATCCTTTTCTCCGACAACCCCCCACATCGTACCGCCATACTCCTCAATCCTGCTCAATCCTCCATCCAAACGCACCCATTCATTTCCTGGGAATAAGACAAATGGCATCTGCTAAACTGGCATAGTTTTAAACACATGATATCACTACAGATGACTGCTATAGCATATTGGTAAGAGACCAAACATGAAGACGCCGCACTACATACTGCTTTCTTCCTCACTTGAGTGAGTGGCCGAGTGATTTGGTGGGTAAGTGAGTGAACGAACCAACGAATTGTTTATTGAGTATACCTTTAGGATTGGTAAGTGAGTGAGAGAGTGAGTGAGAGAGTGAGTATATACAGTATACACTTATTGTCATGTTGAAGTTGCCAGTGGGACAAAATGCTGTACAACATGCAAGATTTGGTCAAATAATAAGATTCTATACTGTGCATAAAAATTGATAAGCAAAAGATTTTAAAATATTGAAATGAATAAAAAAGCGGATGGCCGAGTGGTTAGAGCGTTGAGGTCTGAATTAAGAGTTTGATTAGTGCAGCAAACTTCAGTCGACCAGACCACAGGGACTGGGTACCTGATTCAATGGAGGTTTGGGTAAGACATCAAGGGAAGCAAGTGGGCTCAGCCCTTACATACAGATTTTTAACAACCCCCACCCCCCAACGACATGGAAAAGATAAGAGATGACCTTTACCTTACACTTAATTGACATAGTTTGTATATAAAATGGTTGAAGCACACACCTGTTGGATTTGTTTCACTGATTCCAATTCTGCGAAAGTTCTGCCTCCACCTTTTCACACCAAGCACCATATCTGAACCGGAATCGATGTAAAAAAAAGCTCCATCTACTTTGGTCCATCCACTGCCCACCGTGATGTTTCCCCCATAGGTTCCCTCTCGGTAAAAAATTTCGTCGTAGGCGTTGACCGTCCACACGCCAGACGGTCCTGCAGAAATGTCTCTGAAGCTCCCATCAACCTTCTGCCAACTTGTTCCCCCTGGATTGTCCAGGCTAATGCCATTCCGGAACCAGACCTGTCAAATTTATCTTCTTTTAATTATATTATTCTTCAAAATGCCAGACCTCCGTAATAAATCTTTACCTGAGCGATATAGGTTACTGTGTCTATAAATATGATGTACATTTTTATCGGACATCATGATGTGAAGGTAACTTAGTCCTTCAATATCACGTGATTTCGGATTGGTTGATTGCTGAAGATTTTAAAAGCTAACACGTGGGGGACATGTAGGTCTGCGGTAGAATGTTAACCGTTCTGTAGTCTGACCCTAAACTCAGTCCATACACTAACCCTCGGTTCATAGAGGCCAGCCCCTGTACCAAGTGAGGTGACTTAGTTTGACAGATTGTGAGGCTCCTTGACAAATACCAGAATGAGGAGCAGACAACTGACAAGTGGATCTCAAAAGATTAAAGAGTGGATCAGACCACACACACACACAATTCTTCGATGACTCACTAAATGATTTTGTTGAAGGTAACATAAAATGTTCATTTCTTTCATAACAGAAAGAAAGCGAGAGAGAACAAGAACCCTAAACATTATTTAAACTTCTGTTGACATGATAGTTTCTCTGATGAGTGTTTCTTAGCTTTTAAATCTTGATTGTGTCCGCACACCTACAATTAACAATTTTTTTACCAATTTTAAATAGGATTAAGAACTAGGGCTCTTGAAACATTATCTCCTATGTGATTTTATCAAACATTCGATTTTTCACGAACAACAAAGACTTTTTTATTAATTATCTTACATAATTATTGCTTTTATGTTAAAACTAATTTAAAAACTTCCTACTTTTGCCAAAAAAAGCAGCTTACCGAACGATCTCCATCAAGTCCCCAGATGGCGCCATGGGGTGACACAGTCACGTGTTGGAAATTACCGTCCAGTTGGACCAAGCCTGACCCTGTAGGATTTTCGCGTGTGATATTCTTTATGTAAAAAACCTCATTCCAGGCGTTAAGGCCAACGACGATGTCTCCGCCGACGTCGATGTCTACGAGTTCACCGGGGACGTGCGTCCAACTTGTGCCAGTGGCATTTGGCTCCTGGTATGTACCCTGGCCACAGCAAACACAATAAAAATATTTATGATAAAGCAAGCGTGTCACTAGAGCAACACAAACACACAGGTATGTACACACGCGTGAAGACAAGTTCTGGATGAGCTGTAAAATTACTATATTGTGTATTTGCATGGAGGTGCAGAACATCCAATGATTGTTGGTATCAGCTAGTTAACCTCTAGAAAAACTCCAATTTTGCATCTAATATATCAGTCAAACTCAGACCAGGTATTATGTCTAGATATTACTGATACACAGCCATTACTTTCACTTTAGGTCTACAAATCTGAAACTTGTAATGCAAGTTATTGGCACAGAAATTAATTTAAAGAAAAAAAACGATTTTAATGTAATCGTTTACAGACTTAACCAGCAATCTTTCTGACTGTTTAATTATTATTTCTGATGTAGGTAACCTTCTCGGGATACATCACCTCACGATAGTAGATCCGATAGGAGTTATACAACCCCCACACGCCTGCTTCTCCTATTGACACATCTTTCATGAATCCCTCAACCTTGGTCCATGACTGACCGCAGCAGGATGAGGTCAGAGCCAGAAGATACAGAATTATCAGCATTTCTATCACTGTGTTTTGTCTGGACATAGAACAGCAATACAGCAAACATTACATTCATTACAACTAAGTTGATACAAGACGATGTTTTCCTTCATCAAACCGCGACATAAATAAATAGTATCTGTTAATATGACAAGCTATGTTCATATTCTCCTCTATGACACCAATATCAATCTACCTGCGTACCAAGCAACTCCATTACCCAGTTCCAAGGCAAACACTAAGATAAGAGACATGTAATAGCGACAAATACTAACAGACACTATGGTGATATACCTGTTAAAAAGAAAGTCAGAAAGACAAACAACGGATATAATCTCAAGACCTAATATATAAACAAGAAATGAATGTAAGTGGTTTATAGTGTCTACATCATCCTCTGGATACCCGGTGACAAAACATCCTTATTGTAATGTAAAGAGACGACAGACCACAACAGGTGCGAGATGACAACATCTTAATCATTCATTTAGACGGCGAAGCTAATTTTCTCACGTGACATCATCCTATACCCGTATCCTTGTTTTGTTAGATAAATACCATTGAAGTGCAATGTTTGTCACAGGAGGCAGGGTGAGTCAACCAGCTAAATAATCATACTAGGCAGCTGTACCATAAACATCTGTTTTAGACAAATTGTAAATTCTTTTTTTAATTGGTGACTTTTAGATTGGTTGTCATTTTTCTTTTATTTAAAGCTACAAGTTGTATAAATAAATCTTTTAAACAATATTAATATGCTTTGATAAATTAGGAATGTATAGTCCAAATATGTGTTTAGACCAGTGGATCTTAACCTGTTTTGAGGTACCGAACCCACAAGTTTCATATGCACATTCACCGAACCCTTCTTTAACTTGAACTCCGTGGCGGACGCTCCGCCTAACCCCTGAGACCGACTCACCGAACCACTAGGGTTCGATCGAACCCAGGTTAAGAACCACTGCTTTTGAACTTGCCTTCTTAACGGTGCTAACAACGGTTATGTCCTGCATGAAACCCATTGGAATATCAACCGTACTAAAGATGATTAATGAGAGGAAAACACAAACACAGCAAAAGGCCTTAGAATGTCTACCAGTCAATGGCTAGGTTACATAAACAGAAGACAGGTTGGATGGCCAGTGGGAAAAATAAGACCGGCTGTCCACTAGAGGACCTTCTCAAGTGGAATTAAGAATTACCTGGTTGGAGTGTTCACGAATGCGAAATACTATCATGTCTCCCCAACAACTGATACTAGCCTCGCCAGGTAACATGACATGACTAGGTGACACAATGCTGTGTTTAACTGTCATGTTCTGTGTGTCTGCCTTAGGGCTACTACCTAGCTGCGATCTGAAACTTGGTTATCAACTATAAGTAGTTTGACTGATGCCAGGGGCGTCTGTGATCCAGTGGACTGGTCATCAGATAAAAAACTGCAAACTTCCTTCCTAGTCATCTGTTGACCAACAGTTAGGATGAATGAGTCATCTGCTCTGGTCTTGTTCTAAGTCAGAAGCAGATATGTCACTATCTCTCTTAGTAGCAATGCTCACCTGTTTCAGCGGTCTTGATCAAAGCGGATCAGCGGACGACAACTGTTTAAGAAACTACGAGATAGTCTGAGAACACCAGTTATATACAGTCAGGCGCTATTTCTAGTGATATGACTGGACATCTGTTAACATCCTTGCCTGATAGCAAAGAACGGAGAGTAGTAAACATAAGTTTATTACACAACTTGTACGCGAGATTTTTTTAAAAGCCTTGGCGGAGGTAGTTATGGCTGGAGGTGTGGATGGCAGGAGACGAGGTACCAGCTGTCTTTACAGCAATAGTTCAACATGCCTATAACAAACACCATCTATTAATATCGCTTAAAATATCAACGACTTCTGTCCAGACGGCAGCCGATGGAAAATTTAGCAATAAAACCTTTAATAGTTTTAAAAGTTTATGGCAGTTAGGAAATTTTATCTCAGACAAATAAATTTTTATTACTTGAGTCATCGCGTGTCCCGCAGTCTAAGATGGAATGACCGTATTGGAATGTTGAGAACATGTGCACATATAAATGTTTATACCACGCTGTATTGCACAGTAAAATGGTTTTTTGCCAAGACATCATTGTCATACGCATGTGATTTGTTGTCCATCGCACAGCTTGTTTTACTGTGCAAATGCTGTACAGAGAGGATAAAATTATCATTTTTATTTTTATGTGCAGCCCAAGCAATGACGGTTGTAGTATCCCAGACATCGGGCATGCGACACGTGCAGTGACTCATGGGACCGTTAGTGCCAGGCAGACTTGGAGTGTACACGTGGCAAAAGTACAAACACACGTTGATCCGTTTCACCTTTGCTGTTACACGGAGTTCCCCGCTTAGTAGATCATTGTTTTGTTAATCAAAGAGTAGCGTTCAGCTGGCCAAGAAATATGTACACCCAAATATTAAAGATGAAAGAGGAAAACCAATACTAAACTGTAAGTTGTAGTTTGAACTTCTGACAATCTTCACGTCACTCAGGCACAGCGATCTCGAGCGACTAACCGCGCCAATCCAATCCAATCCAATCCAATCCAACTTTATTTATCCACAAGGGCAATTTTTAAATAGATGCTGTACTAGCAATGTACATACATATACATGTTGAATAATTCTTTGCTCTCTCTCACGCACACACACAACTACAGTTGGTAACCTTAGGTCACTTGTAGAAGATCACGGCAAGTAGAGTTGAGCAAGTAAATGGCAATGTGAAAGTGGTATGGTTTCTGGTGTGACATTAATACATACTGGCAGTCGGTTTTAGTAAGATTGCATGTGATATTGAGTTGTAAAAGCAACACACAAAAAATGAGACAAAGAAAGAAGTGAACGCTTGTTGCAAGGAACTTGTCTGTTGGTAGCGTGGCACCGTCGTCACTGATGTAGTCATCGCCAGCAGCACATGTAATATCCATGTCTGAGTTGCATTCTGGAATCTTAACGGAGACTGGGGTGCAGGTAGATGGGGTTAAGTAAAGCCTGGAAGTCTCCACAAATAATTTTGTCATAAGACATCCACAGGGGGGCAACACTTCAAGGAAACATTCTACTAGGACAGTAGAGGTCGTGCAAAGTGTATTCGTTATTAAGCCTTTACGTCCCATCTCAAAAGCCTTCGTGTAGCTACATTCAAACAGGTGAGAACTTGCCGAATGTAGACACTCAAAATCAATCACACTGATATTACTGCAGAGCTCTTTATACATCATCTTTGTACTCTAGGCAGTTGGAATAAAGCTTGCGAAGAGTGGCAGACATTTTTGGGTAACCTCCGTGGCACACTCCAAGGCTCTGTCGTAGCCCCTCGGATTACGGCATGCATTCTGAAGATTGTCGCCGTCAAGGGGAGAAGCGTCGTTTAAAAGTCGCTTAGTTTGTCTTGCATCGACCCCGGGTACTTCCACAGTAAAATTTTCCCTTCTGAAATATTCTTTTTGAGACTCCTGAAGACTGAACATGCGAGAGCAATTCACGAAATTTTCAGACATCCTCCAGGTTAATGTTGCTGCAATGGTGGATTGGGACAAAGTTGTCAACGGATTTCCTTCATTGTTAGTACTGTTGTCAAAGGATGAGCACGCAGGCGGACGAAAGTAGACGTTGAGGACGTCCAGAACTATCTGAAGAGTGTTACCGGAACAAACTAGACGATGCTCTTTTGTACAGTCATAGACAGTCTGAAAATAGCTGCACGTTGAGCTTGTCAAATCTGTGGGATTGGCTCTTACGAACCTCCTCAATGTCATATCAAGATCATTCGCATGTTGGCAGATGAAGTCGATACCTTGAGCAACTTTGGTGTTTTGGGTTCATCTGGCAAAGTATCCAGCTCCGATGAACACTGTTTATCGATGTTGATAGCACAGCGGGAGGCAAGCTTGTATATCTCCTTGTTTGGTTGAACGGCATTATGGCTGCCCGCCATCTTGACAGTTACACACGAAGACCAGAAAAATTGTCAGAAGCAACCCAATCAAACACACCGCGTGACAATTGTAGATCCACCGTCTTAGTAGATACCCTTGCGCGTAAGACACACTGGACTAACTGAGTAATGATGTGAAAAATACATCTGAGAAACGAAAATGCTAGCGAGCATCGCCAAGTCGCACGCATGCGGTGCGTCCTTGACCTTCCTTTCTCTTCCAAGGAGAGAGAGTACTGAACGGAAACAAAGTGGCAATATTTTCAGTCTCTCGTTCACTGATTGTATTGACTCAGAACAAACATTCAACGTGCTCTCTAACATCAGGTGAAAATTAAAATATCGCTTGTACTGTGAAGAAATCCTCCGATAGCGGGTGCATCTACGTCACGGACCGTCCGCAGACAAGCGCATTCTTTCCACAAACAAATATAACCAGATCGCTTGAGGGTGGGCTTTCCTCCTTAGAGGCACCAATAATTATTGAATTCAAACACAAGTTTAAAAGAAAACTGACAAAGAATCAATAAACAATGATCCACTTCCTCTTTCGCCACACAAGATATATTACCTGTATAGTACATCAATAATCCAACGCACTAATAGAGACAACAATAAAGCTGGTTCACACAAATAAAGTAATGTCAAAGATCCAATTCAACAATAAAGACAACAATAAAGCTGATTCACACAATTAATGTTTCTTGTAAGGTATTCAGTTGTGTCCGGTGCTGTCCTTCCTTGACGCATTACTAATGATACTAATGATACTAATAATATTAAATGTACGGCCTTGACGAAACCCATACCTTGTTATATTAAAGTCACTGCAACCCTCCCAAGTATGTCCCCTGTAGTATACACACAGTATTACTCCCCCGGTAATACGTATTCCGCGGTCGCAGCAGCAGTAGTGAGTAACTTCAGAAAAAAATCACAAATACCAAATTCTGTTCCGCCGTCCACTCTACGCTTACCGTTTTTTTTTTCTTACGTCATTCTCTCTATTCTTTTCGTCACCTTTTTGCCGTCACGTTATTTTGACATCACAACTTACGTCATGTGCTCAAGGGCAAACAACTCCCAGCCCACTACCCTAGATCAGATCAACCACGGTTGTCGACCTTCCCGCCATACCCCATCTACTAAGTACTTATCCGTTACAATCTACTACAAAGTCTTCACCTCTACACAGGTCAGGAATTGGGTGGCTGTTGGGGCGTTTATAACAATAGATGGTTCAAGTCTCTCCTGCTTGGACTGTAGTTATAAAAGCTTTAAAAATCCATTCACCCACAGACAGCAGTCAGCTACCTCCCTGTCTTGCTTTTGGTCCATAATTACTACTCGTAGTTGAGATTTACTAAAAATGTTCAATTGCTTTTAACTTAATTTTTCTTGTACTGGTGTTTGATCTGATTATTATAAAATATGAATGCTGAATACATTCTTCACCGGCTCGTCTTTCACTGTGTGAGAACATTGAAAGTGGAAGTTGAATTATTCCATCTTAGATCACAGCCCGCACCTCCTTCTAGTGTATCTCCTGCTTCCTGATTATCATCATCATCGTCGTCGTCGTCGTCGTCGTCAGGAATATTTATGTGCACACACCCTTTATTGACAATGGTAGTGAAGTGGTTAGGAGAGTAGTTAGAGCACCTGTCTTCAAACTGAGAGCACTAGTTCGATACCCGAGTAGCGCAGCAAACGTCTTCCAGTCGACTGACTCCATAGAGGTTTGGGAAATATAAGGCAGCGAGGAAGAAGACCACAGCTTGCCCCAGTGATGCTGCTGATGATGCAAAGTGGGGTTGCATGCTACCTTTTGGAATAATGTTTTGTACAGCTGGTGTAATCTTTCACAGTTGTCTTCTATAGTCATATATATATATATGAAAAATAATATCAAATGGTAAGATGTAAACAATAGTTTAACCTTTACTGGCATTTTGCATAATTTCACAACACGTCACATCTATCTCAGATAAAATAACTTTTTATTGTTAAAAGAAGAAGTTTCAGCATTTATTTTGAAATTGCAACCATCGAAAACAGTTAAAATTGTCGAATAGAAATCATCTAGACTCAAGAGGTTGTTGGTTATGGTGACGTGTTAGTTGGTGGGTGATGTAAAGATTTGTTGTACAATCATAACCCCCCACATAGTACCGCCATACTCGTCAATCATGTACAGTTTTCCATCCATTGGCACCCATTGATCTCCTGGGAGAAGACAAATGACATCCGATCAACTGTCATGGTTTTAAACACATAATATCACTACAGACGACTGCTATAACATATTGGTAAGAGACCGAATGTGAGGACGCCGCACTGCATACTACTTACTGAGTAAGTGAGTGGGTAAGTGAGCGAGAGAGTGATTGAGTACATACAGTATACACTTATTGTCATTTTGAAATTGCCAGTGGGACAACATGCTGTACAACATGCAAGATTTGGTCAAATAGTAAGATTATATACTGTGCACAAAAAACGATAAGCAAAACATTTTAAAATATTGAAATTAATAAATAAGCGGATAGCCGAGTGGTTAGAGCGTTGAGGTTTGAATTAAGAGCTGAATTAGTGCCGCAAACTTCAGTCGACCAGACCACAGGGACTGGGTACCTGATTCAATAGAAGGTTGGTTAAGACATCAAGGGAAGCAAATGGGCTTCGCACTTACATACAGATTTTAACAGCTCCCCCCCCCCCAACGACATGGAAAAGTCAAGAGATGACCTTTACCTTACACTTAATTGACATAGTTTGTGTATAAAGTGGTTGAAGCACACACCTGTGGGATTTGTTTCACTGATTCCAGTTCTGCGTAAGAGCTGCTTCCACCCGTTCACAGCAACCACAACATCTGAACCGGAAGCGACGTACCTAAGATTTCCATCTACTTTGGTCCATCCACTGCCCATAGTGATGTTTCCCCCATAGGTTCCCTCTCGGTAATAAATTTCGTTGAAGTCGACTGTCCACACGCCAGACGGTCCTGCAGAAATCTGGTGGAAGCGCCCATCAACCTTCTGCCAACCAGTTCCCCCTGGATTGTCCAAGCTAATTCCATCCCGGAACCAGATCTGTCGAATTTATCTTCTTTTAATTATATTATTCTTCAAAACGGCAGACCTCCGTAATAAATCTTTACCTGAGCGATAGAGGTTACTGTGTCTATAAATATAATGTACATTTTTATCGGACATCATGATAGTAAGGTAACTTAGTCCTTCAATATCACGTGATTTCGGATTAATTTATTGCTGAAGATTTTAAAAAGTAACACGTGGAGGACATGTAGGTCTGCAGTAGAATGTTAACCAGTCTCTTGTCTGACCCTAAACTCAGTCCATACACTAACCCCCGGTTCATACAGGCCACCTTCGATACCAAGTAAGGTGACTTAGTTTGACAGATGGTGAGGCTCCTTGACAAATACCAGAATGAGGAGCAGACAACTGACAAGTGGATCTCAAAAGATCAAAGAGTGGATCAGACCACACACACACACAGACACACCCCATATCTCTCTCTCTCACACACACACTGCTTTGATGACTCACTAAATGATTTTGTTGAGCATAACATAAAATGATCATTTCTGTCATGAGAGAAATAAAGCGAGAGAGAACAACAACCCTAAACATTATTTAAACTTCTGTTGACATGTTTTTCTCTGATGAGTGTTTCTTAGCTTTTAAATCTTGATTGTGATCGCTCACCCACAATTAACGATGTTTTTACCAATTTTAAATAGGATTAGAACTGAGGCTCTTCAAACATTGTATCCTATGTGATTTTATCAAACATTCTATTTTTAACGAGCAACAAAGACGTTCCAGTAATTATCTTACATAATTAATGCTTTTTTGCTAAAACTAATTTTAAAACTTCCTACATCTGCCAAAAAAAAAAAAAAAACACCTTAACGAATAATCTTCATCAAGTCCCCAGATGGCGCCATGAGGTGTCGCAGTCAGGTATTTGAAATGACCGTCCAGTTGGACCCAGCTCGTCCCTGTAGGATTTTCGCGTGTGATATTCTTTCTGTAAAAAGGCGCATACAGGCTGTTGAGGCCGACGACGATGTCTGTGCCGACGTCGATGTCTTCGAGGCTGCCGGGGACGTGCGTCCAACTTGTGGCAGTGACATTTGGCTCCTGGTATGTACCCTGGCCACAGCAAACACAATACAGATATTTATGATAAACCAAGGGTGTCACTAGAGCAACACAAACACACAGGTATGTACTCACGCGTGAAAACAAGCAAACAAGATGAGCTGTAAAATTACTATAGTGTGCATTTGCATGGAGGCGCAGAACATCAAATGATTGTTCGTATCAACTTGTAAAGCCAGTTATTGAGACAAAATTAATTTTAAGTTAAAAAAAATTATTTTAATGTAAATTTTAATCTAATCTACATTTAACCAGCAATCTTTCTGACTGTTACATTATTATTTCTGATGTAGGTAACATTGTCGGAATACATCACCTCACGATAGAAGACGCTACCGTTAGCACTGGCCCCCTACACGCCTGCTCTTCCTATTGACACATATCTCAAGCATCCCTCAACCTTGGTCCATGACTGACCGCAGCAGGATGACGTCAGGGCCAGAAGACACAGAATTATCAGCATTTCTAGCACTCTGTTTTGTCTGGACATAAAACAGCAATACAGCAAACATTACATTCATTACAACTAAGGTGATACAAGACGGTGTGTTCCTTCATCAAACCGCGACATAAATAATTAGTATTTGTTAATATGACAAGCTATCTTCATAAGCTCATCCATGACACCAATATCAACCTACCTGTATACCAAGCAACTCCATTGCCCAGTTCCAACGCAAACACAAAGGTAAGAGACACGTAATAGCGACAAATACTAACAGACACTATGGTGATATACCTGTTACTAAGAAAGACAGAAAGACAAGAAACGGATACAATCTCAAGGACTAACATATAAACAAGAAATGAATGTTAGTGGTTTATAGTGTCTACATCATCCTCTGGATACCCGGTGACAAAACATCCTTATTGTAATGCAACGACTGACAGCCACAGGTGCGAGATGACAACATCTTAATAATTCTTTTAGGCGGCGATGCTAAGTGGGTCACGTGACATCATCCTATACCCGTATCCTTGTTTAATTAGATAAATACCATTGAAAACTAATGTTTTTCACAGCAGGCAGGGCGAGTCATACAGCAAAATAATCAAACTAGGCAGCTGTACCATAAAAAACTGTTTTAGACAATTTGTAAATTTATATTTTAATATTAGACTTTAAGATATGTTGTCATTATTGTTTTATTTAAAGCTACAAGGTGCGTAAGCAAGACGTTTTAACAATATTAGTATGTTTTGATAAATAAGGAATGTACAGTCCAAGTATGTGTTTATAACTTGCCTTCCTAACGGTGCTAACAACTTGTTATGTTCTGCCTGAAACCCATATCAACCGTATCAAAATACACTTAACCAGAATTCAGATGATTAATGAGAGGTAAACACAGCAAAAGACCTTAGAATGTCTAGCAGTCAATGGCTAGCTGACATAAGCAGAAGAAAGGTTGGATGGTAAGTCGGAAAAATAGGACCGGCTGTCCACTAGAGGACCTATTAAGTGGAATTAAGAATTACCCGGTTGGAGTGTTCACGAATGCGAAATATTGACACAATGCTGTGTTTAACTGTCATGTTCTAGGTGTCTACCTTGGGGCTACTACGTAGCTGCCATCTCAAACGTGGTTATCAACTAGAAGTAGTTTGACTGATGCCAGGGGTGACTGTGCTCCCGGGCCTTGGTCATCAGATAAGAAACTGCCGACTTCCTTCCTAGTCATCTTCTGACCAACAGTTAGGATGAATAGCCATCTGCTCTGGTCTTGTTCTAAGTCAGAAGCAGATATGTCACTATCTCTCTTAGTAGCAATGCTCACCTGTTTCAGAGATCTTGATCAAAGTGGATCAGCGGAAGACAACAGTTTAAGAAACTTCGAGATAGTCTGAGAACACCAGTCAGGCGCTTCTCTAGTGATATCACTGGACATCTGTTCAAATCCTTGCCTGATAGCAAAGAACAGAGAGCATTAAACATAAGTTTATTGAACAACTTGTACGCCGAAATGATTTTTTAAAAGCCTTGGCGGAGGGAGTTATGGCTGGAGGTGTGGATGGCAGGAGATGAGGTAGCAGCTGTCTTTACAGCAATAGTTCAACGTGCCTATAACAAACACCATCTATTAATATCGCTTAAAATATCAACGACTTCTGTCCAGACGGCAGCCGATGGAAAATTTAGCAATAAAACCTTTGATAGTTTTAAAAGTTTATGGCAGTTAGGAAATTTTATCTCAGACAAGTAAATTTTTATTACTTGAGTCATCGCGTGTCCCGCAGTCTAGATGGAATGACCGTATGGTATGTAGAGAAACGTGTGCACATATAAATGTTTATACCGCGCTGTATTGCACAGTAAAATGCTTTTTTTTTTTTTTTTTTTTTTTTTTTTTTTTTTTTTTTTTTTGCCAAGACATCATTGTCATACGCATGGGTTTTTGTTGTCCACCGCACAGCTTGTTTTACTGTGCAAATGCTGAACAGAGAGGATAAAATTTTCATTTTTATTTTCATGTGCAGACCATGCAATGACGGTCGTTATATCCCAGACATCGGGCATGCGACACGTGCAGTGACTCAAGGGACCGTTAGTGCCAGGCAGACTGGGAGGGTACACGTGGCAAAAAGACAAACACACGTTGATCCGTTTCACCTGGCAACCTTTCTCTTTGAACCAGTCCAGCTTCAGAAAATGTCTGACCTCCGTAAACTACCTTAAATGACTTTAAGCTTTCAGATGCATTTGTCCTCTCACATCTTTTATTAGAGATGATTTTTATCTGAAGACTTTTTCCGACATTAGTTGAAAGAAATGTGTTTTGTTGGATTTGTCCTCCGTAAACTTTCGTTTGATATGCCTCTCTTTATTGAAAAATGTTGCTAGCCTGTTGCTCGATATGAGGCAGGCAAACATTAATAAAACCCAGATAATGACAGCACTGAGATAAAAAAGATAGTTTTTATCAAATGTAACCGGACTGACCGACCCTTCTCGCTAACACCCTATGCTAAACCTTAGCTTGGCGCCAAATCAGTCCGTTCCTCTTTGTTGTTCAAGGGAAGAGGACAGAAGTTCCCTAGGAGAATTTTCCATTCTATGAAAATCCTAGCTCTCGTAGTCGGGTGCGTCGTCTAGTTTCTACCTACCTCGCGTTGTGTTCTTTTTTTTACCTATCTCTTACACGCACCCGAACTCAGCCGACCTTGTAGTCCACAAAAGACCCTTCGTTACTTTTCTAACTAAAGTGTCTTTTCAATCGGTGCGTCAATCCCGCCGGACCTTCTCGTGTGTTCTTTCTCTATTGTTGTGTCACGACTACAGACATGGACAACACAAACCTCACTCGCGCTCACACGGCGGAGACATGCGTACGACACACTAGCACTCGTCGACACTAACATGCTCACACGAGTACTTATTACATGTGTAGCTAACAGAGGCAAAAGTGTTGTGGATTATTTCATCTGTTCAAGCTCCATAGTTGACTTGATCTCAGAAATGCATGTGGACAATACGGATGAGTCAGACCACTTCCCTTTTGTTATTACATTGTTAAAAGATTCAGATACCCAAGGTAGTGATACAATAAATACCACAATTCACTTAGAAGATGAGGTTAGGTATATATGGCAAGACCAACATGAAGCACAATGTACTGAATATCTGAAAACAAAAGCAGAGATAGAACTTTCAACGTTTTTAGTCGCTCTTGATAAAAGTGTTGAAGACGGGTTCTCCTGTTTTGTAGATTTTCTTCAGAAAGCAGCTTCCCACATGAAATTAAAGCACACCTCACAAAAACATCGGACCCAGCCACAATGGTGGGATGCAGAATGTGCACGTACAAGAAAAGTGAAACGCAAGCAGTTAAGATCAGTTAGGATGAGCAATACACAATTCGACCTACAAAATATTTAAATCTCAAGAAAACATTCAAAAGCCTATGTAAAACCAAAAAAGTAAAATATGACGAGCGTATAATCAGTGATCTGAGCACTGCATGACCCTAATACTAGAACATTCTGGCAGAAAGTGAAAGCTCTTACAACAAATGCGTACAATCATCGCAATAAAATAGCTCCTCAGGCATGGTATGACTACTTTAGAGACCTCCTAAATATAACACAAACATCATGTGATACTGATTTTGACATACAGGTTGAAAGTTCAGTACATGTTCATAATAAAGGGAACTGTGAGAAATGTTTACATTTTAGCGCAAACTCAAACATAAAAGAAGAAATTTCTCACTCGGAAATACTTGAAGCTATCCGTTGCCAAAAAAAAAGCAAAAGCACCTGGACCTGATGGATTACCTTCTGACCTATTTAAGATTGCAGATAACATCCTCCTAAAATTTCTACATCCCCTCTTTAATAAAGTGTTTACAAGTGGTACATATCCTGAAAGTTGGTCCAAAGCAGTAATCTTTCCCTTACACAAGAAAGGTGATAAAGGTAAAGTAAATAACTTTAGACGGATTTCACTTTTAAATATTATTAGCAAACTGTACAGCTGCATTATTAACAAAAGACTGACCCAATTCTGTGAAGAAAATGAACTTATCCCAGAAGCTCAAGCAGGTTTTCGTAAAGGTTACGGTACAACAGATAATATTTTCTGCCTTCAGTCACTGATTCAGAAATATTTGACAAAACAAGGTGGACGCTTTTACACCCTCTTTGTAGATTTTTCGAGAGCATTCGACAGTATTGACAGATCCAAACTGCCATACACCCTGTTAAAAAAGGGTGTCCATGGAAGAATGTTTCAAACACTATATAGTATGTATAAAAATGTGAAAGCGGCTGTTAAGGTTGGATCTCAAATAACTGACTACTTTGATTGTATATCCGGTGTCAAACAAGGATGTGTACTAAGCCCTTTACTGTTTTCTATATTTCTATCTGAGCTTTGGTCAGACCTAACATTATGTGGTGCACGTGGTATTGATGTCCTGGCAGATCCACTTGGGATCTCCCTTTTGATGTATGCTGATGACATTGCTATTGTTGCTGATTCCCCTGTTGACCTTCAACGTAAAATATGTTATCTTGAAAAATTTTGTAATAAATGGGGACTTACAGTCAATATGGATAAAACAAAACTAATAGTTTTTAAAAATGGTGGATTTATTAAAGATTGTGAAAAATGGTACTATGCTGGTAAGAAGATAATTGTAGAACCCAGCTATAATTATTTGGGGATCACATTCACGTCTACACTTAAATGGGTCAAATGTACTGATAGTTTATCTGGAAAGGCATTAAAAGCCTTTGTAGGAGTCAAGAAAATGTATTTTAGACTAAAGAAGCTTCCAACAGACATAATCTTTAAGATATTTGACACAAAAATAAAACCTATTCTTTTATATGGATCTGAGATTTGGGGATGGAAGCAATACAATGATATAGAGAAAGTTCAAATAAAACTTTGTAAATTAATTTTAAATGTAGGTAGGGATGTTAAAAATGATAAAGCTTTGAGTGAATGTGGAAGGCTTCCTCTTGTGTCTGATTCATATATAAGAGTTATTCAATACTGGTGCAGAATACTAATGTTGCCACAACACAGGTACCCAAGACAATGTTACAACATGTTATATTTACAAGATAAGGCAGGCAGAACCAACTGGGCCTCCCAAGTTAGAATTTCACTATGTAGCTACGGTTTTGGATATGTGTGGGAATGGCAGACAGTTGGTAATCTCCCCTTATTCATCACCACTATAAAAGAAAGATTCAAGGATTGCTCTCTCCAAAAATGGCATGATTCAGTATCTTCTTCTTCTTCTTCAGATTACTGTGATTACCAGCCAGATTTACTTAGAGCAACATATATAGACCAGATATTACGACGTGAACATAGACGGGTCCTGTGTTTGTTGAGAAGTAATTGTTTACCCCTTAATGGAAATACCCGTCACCAAACTAGCAACAAACCTAAGTGCAAGCAATGTGATAGTCAAAGTGTGGAAGACCGATACCATTTTCTGTTAATATGCCCTAAATATACAACTCTACGTAAGAGATATATCCCACTCTTTTACCATAAATTCCCCTCATCCTTTAAGGTTCTACTTTTGTGTAAGAATCTTAAGGGTAAAGTAGCTATTAATGTAGCCCTCTATATAACAGACTGTCTGAAAATGAGGACATCATGACAGTGTACATATAATTACTTAGCACTGAATGTCATTATACTGTTTATCATTTAACTAAAAACCAAATACAAATAAAATGTTGATCATGTACAGCAACCCACTGTTAATTTGCATGTAACATACAATATTAAGAGGTTGATGTGAACCAAATGGTATTTGGAAATTGTAAACTACACATGTAAGAACCTAGAGTGTAGAGTAACCATTAGAGTTGTCCTTTACTTAAAAGCAAGGTTTGTAAAGGAGATCTGCATGACCATGAGCATTACATGAGGATGAATGTCAGAATCTTGTCTGAATCTTGTTTGATTGTTATTATTATCTGATGTTGATGTGGGCCAGATGGCCTCCTAAAAACTGAATAAATAAATATAAAAAAATAATAATAATAAATATACACGAGTACTTACGGTTCAAAGACATGAATTTATTGACAAGATATATAAAACAACTAACCAAACCTATTCTTACCTACCTATCCAAAACCTAACACCTAACTCCGTGGGGTGGGGAAGAGGAGACTGAGTGATGCCAGCCGCTATTTCCAGCGGACCAGATGTATCGCAGCCCAAAGGTACTTCTCGCTAACTCTATCTCAAAGTTTTTCACTTACTGCTATACCCAGCAGGACCTGTTCTCGGGCCGACAGAAAAAGGTGCGAGCGACTGTTTGCCCGCTGTTTGTACAGGGCAGCTTGGGTGCCACGTCATCTGCTGCTGCTGCACGCCGCTCGCGCGACAACACGTGGGGTGGAAGGGGATGTGTGGTGGAGGGACTATGCACCTGTCGGCAGTACCTGATGACCTAAACAGCGCTCCCGCTACACAAACAAAAAGAAATTGCAAGAGAAAAACAAAGAAAATTAAAAAAACGGAAAAAAAGTGTAAACAACTCGAAACCTCTGACATGCGCATTGGGTTTACCTTGCTGTTACACGGAGTTCCCCGCTTAGTAGATCATTGTTTAGTTGATCAATGTGTAGCGTACGGCTTCCTAAGAAATATTTACACCCAGATAATATCTAAGACAACAGAGGTAAACCAATACTAAACTGAAAGTTGGAGTTTGAACTTCTGACAATATAAACTTCGCTCAGGCACAGCGATCTCGAGCCACTAACCCCGGCAGAGAGAGAGAGAGAAATATTCTATGAACTGTGCCTACAGATGAGTAAAGTTGTTGGTTAGTCAATAAACGGGTTTAGATGAGTAACATCTCTTCCTTTGTAAGGAAGATGACAAGGACCTACAAAAGCTGATCAGTGTACTCGTTTATACAAATATTTCAATTTTTTAAAGTCTTATAAAACAAATGAAATCAATTACTGTTATAGTCTGTTAGGTTGTCAGTACATCAGGTAATGAAAGAAAAGAAAGTGGCAATATTTTCTGTCTCTCGTTCACTGATTATTTTGACTCAGGATAAACATTCTACGTGCTCTCTAATATCAAGTAAAAATTGAAAAATGGTTTGTATTGTGAAGAAAAACTCCGATAGCGGGTGCATCTACTACAAAGTCTTGACATCTACACAGGTAAGGAAGTGGTTTCTGTTGGGGTGTTTATAATAATAGATGGGTCATGTCTCTCCTCCTTGGTCTGTACTTATAAAAGACTGTGGTTATAAAAGGGTTAAAAATCCTTTCAGCCATAGACAGCAGTCAGATACCTCCCTGTCTAGCCTTTTGTCCATAATTACTACTCGTAGATGAGTTTTACTAACTACATTAAATTGTTTTTATTTAATTTTTTCTTGAATTTGTTTGATCTTATGATTATACAAATATGAATGCTGAATATATTTTAAACGGAGCGGTTGTCACGGACCAGTCTGTGAGGGGCGGGAGGTTGTTGCCCCTGTCATTTGTTTTCTTAGAGGTTGTTGCCCCTGTCTTTTGTTTTGTTAAAGATTATTGCCTTGCATTTAAGAGAGTGTCGATTGCGTCGCGGTTTCACGTCAGAACCCGACGTCATTTTATGACGTAATTTTAGTTGGAGGCAAGTGAAAAATTTTTGGAAGAAAGCAGACGGCTGTGAGAAGGGAAGAGAGTCGGACGTAACGTGTGTGTGGTGTTCGCTTGGGATATTGTGTGTGTCGATACCTGCAAGTTTATCTGTGTGAGCCCCTGGAGTATATTTGAGGTGCCTGGGTCATGTGTTGATCCCCAGCAAATATATTTTGAGTCGTCTGTAGGTGTCTGCCGAGTCAGCACCTGTTATTAATAAGCAACGGAGCGTGTATGTGGTTGCCTCAAGTCGTTTGTGTGGGTGGATATCAGTCAAGTGTGAGTAACTAAGACTCTAATGAATTTATTCCAAATCATACGACAGATTGAAGTATATAGATATGGACATGTGTATGCCGTCTCAGTGACAGTAAGAGAACTGTTAGAGTTGCAGATCGCTGTGTGGAAGATCTACTGACTATATGTATATATTTAGTTGATGTTGATTGATTTAAAGTTATATTTGTTTCCACGACAAATCTTTGTGCTATATGTTTGAAAGAATACGCAAGGGGACGCGTGCGTGTTGTGAAAGTGAGATTTAAAAAAAAACAGCGTTCCTGACAGCGGTAAGCATCATCGTTCGGCAACAGACTTTATTCTTTCACTATTTTATTTTTCTCTGAAGTTTCATTTTTACTTAAAAATGACTATAAGAAACATATGTTCAATAAATTTGGGGAAATAGACATTATTAGTCTTGTAGGCAGAGTGTACCCGTAATCGTCTTTATAAATTGCTGTGATGAGGACAGTACATAAGCAGCAGTGGACATTGGAATATTTTCCTTTTGATAATAAATTATATCAGTCTATAAAGCTGAACTCTACAAACGTTCTTCATGTGCATTCTTCACCGGCTCGTCTTTCACAGTGTGAGAACAGTGAAAGTGAAAGTTGAATTATTACATCTTAGTTCACAGCCCGCACCTCCTTCTATTGTATCTCCTGCTTCATGTTCATCTTCGTCATCGTCGTCGTCGTTGTCGTCATCATCGTCGTCGTCGTCGTCGTCGTCGTCGACGTCGTCAGGAATATTTATGTGCACACACCCTTTATCGACAATGGTAGTGAAGTGGAGTAGTTAGAGCACCTGTCTTCAATCTGAGAGCGCTAGTTCGATACCCGATTAGCGCAGCAAACGTCTTCCAGTCAACTGACTCCATAGAGGTTTGGGGAATATAAGACAGCGATGAAGAAGAGCACAGCTTGCCTCAGTGATGCTGCTGATGATGCAAATAGGGGTTGCATGCTACTTTTTGGAATAATGTTTTGTACAGCTGGTGTAAGCTTTCACAGTTGTCTACTATAGTCATACATATATCAAAAAATAGCATCAAATGGTAAGATCTAAACAATAGTTTAACCTTTACTGGCATTTTGCATAAAATCACAACACGTCACATCTATCTCAGATTAAATAACTTTTTATTGTTAAAGGCCTAAGTTACAGCCTTTATTTGGAAAACAGTTAAAATTGTCGAATAGAAATCATCTAGAATCGAGAGGTTGTTGCTTATGGTGACGTGTTAGTTGGTGGGCGATGTAAAGATATTCCATCCTGACCTAACCCCCCACATAGTACCGCCATACTCGTCAATCCTGAACAGTTGTCCATCCATGGGCACCCATCGATCTCCTAGGAATAAGACAAATGACATCCGATCAACTGCCATGGTTTTAAACACATGATATCACTACAGACGACTGCTATAACATATTGGTAAGAGACCGAATGTGAGGACGCCGCACTACATACTACTTACTTCCTCACCTGAGTGAGTGAGTGGGTAAGTGAGCGAGAGAGTGATTGAGTATATACAGCATACACTTATTGTCATTTTGAAGTTGCCAGTGGGACAACATGCTGTACAACATGCCAGATTTGGTCAAATAATAAGATTATATACTGTGCATAAAAAAACGATCAGCAAAACATTTTAAAATATTGAAATGAATAAACAAGCGGATGGACGAGTGGTAACAGCGTTGAGGTCTGAATTAAGAGTTTGATTAGTGCAGCAAACTTCAGTCGACCAGACCACAGGGACTGGGTACCTGATTCAATGGAGGTTTGGGTAAGACATCAAGGGGATGCAAATGAGCTCCGCCCTTACATACTCGCCGCAACGACATCGAAAAGTCAAGAGGTGACCTTTACCTTACACTTAATTGACATTGTATATAAAATGGTTAAAGCACACACCTGTGGGATTTGTTTCACTGATTCCAGTTCTGCGAAAGAGCTTGTGCCCCCTGTTCAAGCCAACCACCACATCTGAACCGGAAGCGACGTATACAAGATTTCCATCTACTTTGGTCCATCCTCTGCCCACCGTGATGTTTCCCCCATAGGTTCCCTCTCGGTAAAAAATGTTGTCGCGGTAGTCGACCGTCCACACGCCAGACGGTCCTGCATAAATCTTTGTGAAGCGCCCATCAACCTTCTGCCAACCAGTTCCCACTGGATTGTCCAGGCTAATGCCATTCCTGAACCAGACCTGTCGAATTTATCTTCTTTTAATTATATTATTCTTTAAAAAGGGCAGACCTCCGTAATAAATCGTTACCTGAGCGATATAGGTTACTGTGTCTGTAAATATAATGTACATTTTTATCGGACATCATGATAGTAAGGTAACTTAGTCCTTCAATATTACGTGATTTCGGATTAATTTATTGCTGAAGATTTTAAAAGCTAACACGTGGGGGACATGTAGGTCTGCAGTAGAATGTTAACCAGTCTCTTGTCTGACCCAAAACTCAGTCCATACACTAACCCCCGGTTCATACAGGCCAACCTCGGTACCAAGTGAGGTTTGACAGATGGTGAGGTTCGTTGACAAATACCAGAATGAGGAGCAGACAACTGACAAGTCGATCACAAAAGATCAAAGAGTGGATCAGACCACACACACACACACATACAGAGACACACCACACCCCATATCTCTCTCTCACACATACACTTCTTCGATGACTTACTAAATGATTTTGTTGAGCATAACATCAAATGATCATTTCTTTCGTGACAGAAATAAAACGAGAGAGCACAAGAAGCCTAAACATTATTTAAACTTCTGTTCACATGATAGTTTCTCTGATGAGTGTTTCTTAGCTTTTAAATCTTGATTGTGACCGCTCACCCACAATTAACGATGTTTTCACCAATTTTAAATATTTTAGAGCTAGTGCTCTTGAAACATTATCTCCTATGTGATTTTATCAAACATTCTATTGTTAACGAGCAACAAAGACGTTCCATTAATTATCTTACATAATTATAGCTTTTATGCTAAAACTAATTTTAAAACTTCCTACTTCTGCCAAAAAAAAAAAAAAACAGCTTACCGAATACCAGTCACCAATTCCCCAGATGGCGCCATGGGGTGACACAGTCACGTGATTGAGATAACCGTCCAGTTTGACCCAGCTCGACCCTGTAGGATTTTCGGCTGTGATATCCTTTCTGTAATAAACCTCAAACCATTTGTAGATGCCGACGACGATGTCTGTGCCGACGTCGATGACTTTGAAGTCTCCGGGGACGTGCGTCCAACTTGTGCCAATAGCATTTGGCTCCTGGTATGTACCCTGGCCACAGCAAACACAATACAAATATTTTTAATAAATCAAGGGTGTCACTAGAGCAACACAAACACACAGGTATGTACACACACGTAAAGACAAGCAAACAAGATGAGCTGTAAAATTACTATATTGTGTATTTGCATGGAGGTGCAGAACATCCAATGATTGTTGGTATCAACTAGTTAGCCTCTCGGAAAACTATGATTTTGCTTCTAATATATCAGTGAAACTCTCACCAGGCATTATGTCTCTATATTCCTTATACACAGTCATTACTTTTACTTCAGGTCTACAAATCTGATACTTGTAATACCAGTTACTGGCACAAAAATTAATTTAAAGTTTAAAAAAGAAAACGAATTTAAGTAATCGTTTACACATTTAACGAACAATCTTTCTGTTACATTATTATTTCTGATGTAGGTAACATTGTCGGGTACATCACCTCACGATAGTAGATCATATCATCAGTATCAACCGCCCACACGCCTGCTTTTCCTATTGACACATGTTTCATGGATCCCTCCACTTTCCTCCATGACTGGCCGCAGCAGGATGAGGTGAGAGCCAGAAGACACAGAATTATCAGCATTTCTATCACTCTGTTTTGTCTGGACATAAAACAGCAATACAGCAATCATTACATTCATTACAACTAAGGTGATACAAGACGGTGAATCCCTTCATCAAACCGCTACATAAATAATTAGTATTTGTTAATATGACAAGCTATGTTCATAAGCTCATCCATGGCACCAATATCAACCTACCTGTGTACCTAACAGCTCCATTGCCCAAGTCAAATACTAAGGTAACAAACAAGTAAGAGCGACAAATACTAACAGACACTATGGTGATATACCTGTTAATAAGAAAGTAAAAAGAAAAACAACGGATAGAATCTCAAGGACTAACGTATAAACAAGAAATGAATGTAAGTAGTTTATAGTGTCTACATCATCCTCTGGATACCCGGTGACAAAACATCCTTATTGTAATGTAAAGCGACGGCAGACCACCACAGGTGCGAGATGACAACATGTTAATCATTCATTTAGGCGGTGATACTTAGTGGGTCACGTGACATCATCCTATACTCGTATCCTTGTTTTGTTAGATAAATACCATTAAAGTAAAATGTTTGTCACAGGAGGCAGGGTGAGTCAACCAGCTAAATAATCATACTAGGCAGCTGTGCCATAAACATCTGTTTTAGACAATTTGTAAATTGTTATTTTAATTTCACAATTTTAGATTGGTTGTCATTATTGTTTTATTTAAAGCTACAAGAATATATATACACGTTGTATAAATAATCTTTTAAAGAATATTAATATGCTTTGATAAATTAGGAATGCAAAATCCTATTATGTATTTAGAACTTGCCTTTCTTACGGTGCTAACAGCTGATTATGTTCTCCCTGAAACCCATTGGAATATCAACCGTACCAAAATACACTTCCAAATTTCGCCAGTTGACATGACATGAGTAGGTGACACAATGCTGTGTTTAACAGTCATGTTCTGGGTGTCTGCTTGGGGCTACTACCTAGCTGCCATCTCTAACTAGGTTATCAACTATACGTAGTTTGACTGATGCGACAGTGCACCCGGGTCCTGGTCATCAGATAAGAAACTGCCGACTTCCTTCCTAGTCATCTTCTTACCAACTTAGGATGAATGGGTCATCTGCAAAGATCTTGTTCTAAGTCAGAAGCAGATATGTCACTATCTCTCTTAGTAACAATGCTCACCTGTTTCAGCGGTCTTGATCAAAGCGGATCAACCGAAGACAACTGTTTAAGAAACTACGAGTCTGAGAACACTAGTTATATACAGTCAGGCGCTATTTCTAGTGAAATGACTGGACATCTGTTAACATCCTTGCTTAATAGCAAAGAACGGAGAGTAGTAAACATAAATTTATTACAGAACAGCTGGTTCGCGGCGAATTTTTAAAAGCCTTGGATGAGGTAGTTAGGGGTGGAGGTGTGGATGGCAGGACATGAGGTATATCTCTGTCGAAGGATCTCCTCCACATATCATTCTGTCTCTACACATTTTGTATTGAGCGTTGTAGTCTGAATAACAAAATAATGTATATAAAATAGGCCTATATCTTTCACACATTAAGACCTGGCTTTCAATGTTATAATCATACAAACTCTAAGGAAGCTAGTCAATAATTTTTATAGATTATTTTTTCTATGTGGACTATTAAACATCTTTTAAAAGTGAAACAGAAAGAATTTATTCACCTCGTCAAGAGGTCTTGATCAGATCGTGTAAGTCGACGGAATCTGCTGACAGATGGTCTTTGGACCAAAATTTATACACACGAAGGGGCGACTGTCTGTGCTCTGATTGGTTTGCTTAATTAGTTTTGTGAACACTGCCTGTGACACGGATATTCCTTTATAATTAATGTGTTGACGACCACCAGACAGCTAACCGATAGAAACCTGTTGCTCTCAGATAATATAGAGAGGAGGCTGGGAGGAGAAGGTTGTGATGCCGTAAGAAGGAAAACAGAAGAGGGATGTCTCACCAGACCTGATAACAGATGATAAATTTTCTTCATTCAGTCATTTATCAGTTCTATCATTGTCAAATCGTTTTGATATTTTAGTGCTGTTGTCATCAAGTCTTTTAAAAAGGAAAAGAACAGACAGGAATTTAAGCAACTTAATTCTTACTGTAGTCTTCTGTTGTGCACGTTTAAGAAGTGTGTTGGTGAGCGTATGAAGAGAGAGAGATAAAGAGAAAGTGTGTCTGTGTGTGTGTGTGTTTTATTCATTATTTCTGACTCTCAATTTATTAATTGCAGTCCGTAGGCAAGGTCTGAAAATGACGGGCGGCGAGAGCCTAATCACGTGGTGGGTATCTCGTTATACAAGCGTCCTGTTAATTATATTCCATGGTATCAACTGTCTTTACAGCAATAGTTCAACGTGCGTATAACAAAGACCATCTATTAATATCGCTTAAAATATTAACGACTTCTGTCCAGATGCAGGATGATTGAAAATTTAGCAATAAAACCTTTGATATCCCAGACATCGGGCATGCGACACGTGCAGTGACTCATGGGACCGTTAGTGCCAGGCAGACTGGGAGGGTACACGTGGCAAAAGGACAAACACACGTTGATCCCTTTCACCTGGCAACCTTTCTCTTTGAACCTGCAGTCCAGCTTCAGAAAACGTCTGAGCTCCGTGAACTACATTAAATGACTTTAAGCTTTCAGATGCATTTGTCCTCTCGAAACACTGAGATAAAAAGAAAGTTTTTATTAAATGTAACTGGACTGACCGACCCTTCTCGCTAACACCCTATCCTAAACCTTATCTTAGCTTAGCGCCAAATCAGTCCGTTCCTCTTTGTTGGAGAGGACGGAAGTTCCCAAGGAGAATTTTTCACTCTATGAAAATCCTAGCTCTGGTAGTCGGGTGCGTCGTCTAGTTTCTACCTGCCTCGCGTTGTGTTCTTTATTTTATCTATCTCCAGGTATGGGCAAGCTACTTTTAACATGTAGCCGCTAGGCTACAGCTACTTTTTTTCAACACACTACAGCTACAATTTTCCAAAAAGTAGCCAGCTACTTTTGGCTACTTTTAAAAGGTGATGTTATAAAAAGTTTGCTGTAGTCAGCTGGCTGTAGCAACATACACGAACAGTGAGTGCAATCCCAGTGTATCCAGTTAGGAAAGTTGGTGCGACAGCGCAGACAAGGCTTACAGGAGAAAGACTGACGAACCATCGACGCCATCACAGATACTGTTTGGTAACGTAACTCTACAAGAACTGGGACGAGCTCAGCGGGTGGACCCCACCCTTGCTCGTATACGCAAACTGGCCGAAAGTCAAGCGACAAAGCCTGAAGCCACCTAACAGTGGAGGCAAGGTATACTAGACAGAGTCCGCAGCAAAGAAGGGAAGGCGGTACACCAGGTCGTGGTGCCTAAGGCATACAGACAAGAGGTGCTGCGGTGGGCGCACGACACACCCATGGCTGGGCACCTTGGAGTCAGAAGGACTAAATACAAAGTGGCAAACGACTTCTCCTGGCCGGGAATCTTCGCCGACGCGCGCAGGTATTGCAAGGCGTGCGACATTGTCGGAGGGCGTCACACCGCAACAGTGTATTCTCCCGAGTTGTGATGGATAAAGTGCATACGCCGACTCTTAGAGAAGAGATTAACAGTAGGAACTTAGAATCAGTTTGCCCAGAAAGCGCAAACATTGTATGAGATGACGTAAGTAGCTCGATACAGGTAACAAGGACGACGGTAGTCAATGGAGGGAGAAGCCATGCCTGAACATTGGACTGTTGATTGGTCGGTACAGTTTGTAAGAAAGGCTGTGAACAGGTCGTCCTAGTTACCTTGTCGCGAAGAACCTGATTGGTCAAGAGCTCTGAAGAGAACGAGTTAACTCATCGCTAATTAATTTCATAAACATTAAATGTGTTAATCGTTGGCCTGAACTTTTTGCTGAAAAAGGTGAAAGAGTTCGGCGAGCGTGGTTTACATGCAGACGTTAACACGCGCTCGCAAACACATTTAAACACTCTTCTCAAAAACGTTACAACAGAACAAACTACTTTTGTTTAAAAAAAAAAATAAAGCGGTAACATAAGAATCTTCACATTGGAAGGACCTCGCCCACAGCCTGCTTGCTCAACCTAGATATATACAGCAGTACAGTAACATACATAATCATCATAATACATGTACACACCTGAAAGCTTTCACGAAGTTTGATGCTTTATACGTCACAATGCGAAGTCCATCTTCTTTTTTCAAAGGAAACCAAATACTTGGCAAATCGATTGCGCCACATGGACGACACAGTACTTGCGGTTACTGAGCGTGCGAGTCACGTGGTGTCTGGCTGTCACAACGCCGAGCAGTGAGAGCAGTGGCTGTCGTCGTCTTGCTGACACGCTGTTGACGAATGTTCGTGAAAGTAGCCAAGCTACGGCTACTTTCTAAAATGTAGCTACGGCTACAAGCTACTTTTTTAATTTGTAGCCGGCTACAGTAGCTGTAGCACAGTTACTTCCATCCATGCCTATCTCTTACACGCACCCGAACTCAGCCGACTTTGTAGTCCACAAAAGACCCTTCTTTAATTTCTAACTAAAGTGTCTTTTCAATCGGTGCGTCGATTCCGCCGGACCTCCACGTGTGTTCTTTCTCTATTGTTGTGTCACGACTACAGACATGGACAACACAAACCTCACTCGCGCTCACACGGGGGAGACATGAGTACGACACACTAGCTCACTAACACTAACACGCTCACACGAGTACTTACGGTTCAAAGACATAAATTTATTGACAAGATATACAAAACAACTACCAAACTTATTCTAACCTACCTACCTATCCAAAACCTAACACCTAACTCCGTGGGGTGGGGAAGAGGAGGCTGAGTGATGCCAGCCGCTATTTCCAGCGGACCAGATGCATCACAGCCCAAAGGTACTTCTCGCTAACTCTGTCTCAAAACATTACTGCCATACCCAGCAGGACCTGTTCTCGGGCCGACAGAAAAAGGTGCGAGCGACTGTTTGCCCGCTGTTTGTACAGGGCAGCTTGGGTGCCACGTCATCTGCTGCTGCTGCACGCCGCTCGCGCGACTACCCTTGGGGTGGAAGGGGATGTGTGGTGGAGGGACTATGCACCTGTCGGCAGTACCTGATGACCTAAACAGCGCTCCCGCTACACAAACAAAAAGACAGAAATTGCAAGAGGAAACAAAGAAAATTAAAATAACCCAATAAAGTGTAAACAACTCGAAACCTCTGACATGCGCATTGGGTTTACCTTGCTGTTACACGGAGTTCCCCGCTTAGTAAATCATTATCTTGTTAATCAATGTGTAGCGTACGGCTTGCCAAGAAATATTTACACCCAGATAATATCTAAGACAACAGAGGTAAACCAATACTAAACTGTTACCCGCTTAGTATATAATAATGTTTATAATAATAGAGGGGTCATATCTCTCCTCCTTGGACTCTACTTATAAAAGACTGTGGTTATAAAAGGGTTAAAAATCACTTCGGCCATAGACAGCAGTCAGATACCTCCCTGTCTTGCCTTTGGTCCATAATTACTACTGATAGATCAGTTTTACTAACTAGATTAAATTGCGTTTAATTTCTTTTTACTTGTATTTGCGTTGGATCTGATGATTCTAAAAATATGAATATTGAATACATGATAAACTTTACTAATTGCTGCTTTCACCCGCAACAGAAATGTGTTTCTGTCTGTAGTGCAGTGGTAAGCATCATCGTTCGGCAACAGACTTTATTCTTTCACTATTGTGTTTTGCTCTGTACTTTACTTTTTACTTAAAGATGAGTATAATAAAAAAATATGTTAGGTAAACTAGGGGAAATAGACATTATCAGTCTTGTAGGAAGAGTGTACCTGTAATTGTATTTATAAATTGCTGTGATGAGGACAGTACATAAGCAGCAGTGGACATTGGAATATTTTCCTTTTGATAATAATTATTTCAGTCTACAAAGCTTAACTCTGCAAACGTTCTTTATGTACATTCTTCATGAGCTCGTCTTTCACAGTGTGAGAACAGTGAAAGTGAAAGTTGAATTATTCCATCTTAGTTTACAGCCCGCACCTCCTTCTATTGTATCTCCTGCTTCCTGATAATCATCACCATCATTATCATCATCATCATCATCGTCGTCGTAGTCGTCGACGTCAGGAATACTTATATGCACACACCTTTTATTGACAATGGTAGTGGAGTGGATAGGACAGTAGTTAGAGCACCTGTCGTCAAACTGACAGCGCTAGTTCGATACCCGAATAGCGCAGCAAACATCTTCCAGTCGACTGACTCAATACTTTTTTGGGGAATATAAGGCAGTGTGGAAGAAAAGCACATCTGATGATGATGATGTAAAGTGGATTTGTATGCTGCCTTTTAGGATAATGTCTTGTACAGGTGGTGTAAGCTTTGACAGTCGTCTTCTATAGTCATATAGTTACTAAAAGTTTAAAATATTAACTTGTAAGATGTAAACAATAATTTAATCATTACTGGCATTTTGCATAAGTTCACAACACATCACATCTAGCTCAGATGAAATAACTTTTTAATTGTTAAAGGCGTCACTTTCAGCATTTATATTGAAAATAGCAACCATTGCAAACGGTTATAATTGTCGAATAGATAACATCAAGGCTCAAGAGGCTGTAGGTAATGGTGACGTCTTAGTTGGTTGTCGGTAATGGTGACGTCTTAGTTGAATACCAAGATCTCATGCAGTGGGCTAACGATCCACATAGTACCGCCATACTCCTCAATCATCATCTGTCCTTCACCGAACTTGTCCCATTTATATCCTGGAAATAAGACAAATGGCATCCGCTAAACTGGCATACTTATATATATATATGATACTTGATATCAATACAGACGACTGCTATAGCATATTGGTAAGACACCAAACGTGAAGCCGCCGCACTACATACTGTTTTCTTCCTCACCTGAGTGAATGAGAGAGAGTGAATGTATATTGAACGGGTACAGTATGCACTCATTGTCTTGTGGAAATTGCCAGTGGGACAACATGCTGTACAACATGCAAGATCTGTCAAATAAAAGGATAATATTCATAAAAAAGGTAAGCAAAATATTTTAAAACATTGAAATGAATGAATAAGCGGATGGCCGAGTGGTTAGAGCGTTGAGGTCTGAATTAAGAGCTTGATTAGTGCAGCAAACTTCAGTCGACCAGACCACAAGGGAAGCAAATGGGCTTCACACTTACATACAGATTTTTAACACCTCCTCTCCCAACGATATGGAATAGATAAGAGAGGACCTTTACCTTACACTTAATTGACATAGTTTGTATATAAAATGGTTGAAGCACACACCTGTGGGATTTGTTTCACTGATCCCAGTTCTGCGTAACATCTCTGTCTTGCTGCTCACACCAAGCACCATTCCTGAACCGGAAGTGATGTATGCAAGTTTTCCTGATACTGGGGTCCATCCACTGCCCACCGTGATGTGTCCACCGTAGGTTCCCTCTCGGTAAAAAATGTCCTCGTTGGCATCGACCCCCCACACGCCAGCCAGTCCTGCAGAAATCTGTACTAAGGACCCATCAACCTTCTGCCAACCAGTTCCCCCTGGATTGTCCAGGCTAATGCCCTTCCGGAACCAGATCTGTCGAATTTATCTTCTTTCAATTATATAATTCTTTAAAATGTAATAAATCTCTACCTGAGCGATATAACCAACCCTTGGTTCATAGAGGGCAGCCCCTGTACCAAATGAGGTGCCTTAGTTTGACAGATGGTGAGATCCTTCACAAATACCAGAATGAGGAGCAGACAACTAATAAGTCGATCTCAAAAGATCAAAGAGTGGATCAGACCACACACTCACTCACCGCACCCTATCTCTCACAAACACTTCTTCGATGACTGACTAAAGGATTTTGTTGAGCATAACATAAAATGATCATTTCTGTCATGACAGTAATAAAGCGAGAGAGAATAAAAACCCTTAACATTATTTAAACTTTTGTTGACATGATAGTTTCTTTGATGAGTGTTTCTTAGCTTTTGTATATTGATTCTGACCGTTAACCCACAATTAACGATGTTTTCACCAATTTTAATTAGGATTAGAACTAGAGCTCTTCAAACATTATCTCCTCTGTCATTTTATCAAACATTCGAATTTTCATGAACAACAAAGACGTTCCATTAATTATCGTACATAATTATTCATTTTAATTTTTTAACTTTTTAATTTATTCATTTTAATCCTAAAACTAATTAAAAACTTCCTATTTCTGCCAAAAACAGCTTACCAAATTATCATGACTAACTCCCCAGATGGCGCCTTTGGGAGACACAGTCACATGTTTGAGACGACCGTCCAGTGTGACCCAGGCCGACCCTGTAGGCTGTTCGTCTGTGATATACTTTCTGTAAAAAATCTGATCTATGCTGCTGACGCCAACGACGATGTCTGTGCCGACGTCGAGCTGTTTGAGAAGTCCAGGGACGAGCGTCCATTCTGTGCCTGTTTCCAATGGCGCCTTGTATGTACCCTGGGTACAGCACACACAATACAAATATTTTTAATAAATCAAGGGTGTCACTAGATCAACACAAACACACAGGTATGTACACACGCGTGAAGACAAACAAGTTCTGGATGAGCACTAAAATTACCATGTTGTGTATTTGCATGGAGGTGCAGAACATCCAATGATTGTTGGTATCAACTAGTTAGTCTCTCGGAAAACTATGATTTTGCATCTAATATATCAGTGAAACTCAGACCAGGCATTATGTCTCTATATTCCTTATAAACATCCATTATTTACTTCAGGTCTACAAATTTACACATTTAACCAACAATCTTTCTCTTACATTATTATTTGTTATGTAGGTAACATTGTTTGCGATACATCACCTCACGATAGTAGATCTTATCGTCAGCATCAACCCCCCACACGCCTGCTCTTCCTATTGACACATGTTTCAAGGATCCCTCCACTTCAGTCCATGACTGGCCGCAGCAGGATGAGGTCAGGGCCAGAAGACACAGAATTATCAGCATTTCTAGCACTCTGTTCTGTCTGGACATAAAACAGCAATACAGCAAACATAACATTCATTACAACTAAGGCGATACAAGACGGTGTGTTCCTTCATCAAACCGCGACATTAATAATTAGTATTTGTTAATATGACAAGCTATGTTCATATTCTCCTCCATATACCCAGACCAGCTATCTTCCTAAGCTCATCCATGACACCAATATCAGTCTACTTGCGTAGCAAACAACTCCATTGTCCAACGCAAGCACAAAGCTAAGAGACATGTAAGAGAGACAAATACTAACAGACACTATGGTGATATACCTGTTATAGAAGACAGAAAGACAAACAACGGATAGAATCTCAAGGACTAACATATAAACAAGAAATGAATGTAAGTGGTTTATAGTGTCTACATCATCCTCTGGATACCCAGTGACAAAACATCCTTATTGTAATGTAAAGCGACGACAGACCACTACAGGTGCGAGATGACAACATCTTAATCATTCATTTACGCGCGAAGCTGATTTTGTCACGTGACATCATCCTATAGCCGTATCCTTGTTTAGTTAGATAAATACCATTAAAGTCCAATGTTTGTCACAGAAGGCAGGGTGAGTCAACGGCTAAATAATCATACTCGGGAGCTGTACCATAAAAAACGTAGGCAATTTGTAAATTCGATTTTAATATTGGTGTTTTAGATTGTTTGTCATTATTGTTTTATTTGTTTTATTTAAAGCTACAAGGTGCGTAAGCAAAATCGTTAATCACGGAGTCACGCCCTCGTCTATTGTCAAGAACAATGTCCCCGCGGCTTGAATCTCAGAGTTTCACCAACAGTCCGCTGACACCTCGGCGCAGGTCCGTTCGCACACAGGTACACGCAGTTGGCTGGCCGACGGCAGTCCGTTAGTCCTCCGTCCGTGTGTTTGCCGTTTCACCCCACTAGGTTGAGTGAGCGGGTGTTTGCAGAAAACGCAGAAGGTGGAACTTCTCCAGAACACGTCCCCACCCCGGGGAGAGAAAAGGCACACAGCCCAGTCGTGAGCGCCACACAGAAGGATCGAGATGCGGGAGGGACGCACCAACACAGGGAAGCACACAGCAAGCCCTGGGTACATCAACGTCTCCTCGCACCGATGCTCTTCCCTCAACTGCCGGTCCGAACCCGGGCTCTCAACACAAAAACTCAGGCCCGGCTCTGGGGAGAGGAACACTTCAATCCTCCCCTCGCTAATAGGGTTTTCACCCTCCTGTCCCGTCAGACCCCGCAACAAAAGACCCCATCAGGTAAGCGCTTGATTTACGGTGTCTCCCAATGAGGATCCATTACCTGCCTCAGCAGAGCGAAAGGCGACCGCGCCTCCCCCTCTGGCAACCCCCTCTGGGCCCCCATGCCTCTACTATCCACCCGCAGCAAGCAACACGCGACATGGACTATTAAAATCTTTTTAAAGTGAAACAGAAAGAATTTATTCACCTGGTTGAAAGGTCTTGATCAGATCGTGTACGTTGAGGGAATCTGCTGACAGATGGTCTGTTGACCACAATTTATACACACGGAGGGGCGACTGTCTGTGCTCTGATTGGTTCCCTTATTTACTTCTGTGAACACTGCCTACGACATGGACATTCCTTTATAATTAATATGTTGACGACCACCAGACAGGTAACCGATAGAAAACTGTTGTTGTCAGATAACATAGAGAGGAGAGGAGGCTGGGGGGAGAAGGTTGTGATGCCGTAAGAAGGAAAACAGAAGAGGGATGTCTCACCAGACCTGATAACAGATGATAAATCTTCTTCATTCAGTCATTTATCAGTTCTATCATTGTCAAATCGTTTTGGTATTTTAGTGATGTTGTCATCAAGGCTTTTAAAAAGAAAAAGAAAGGACAGGAATTTAAGCAACTTAATTCTTACTGTAGTCTTCTGTTGTCCACGTTTAAGAAGTGTGTGTTGGTGTGTGTGTGTGTGTGTGCGTGTGTGTGTGTGTGTGTGTTTTATTCATTATTTCTGACTCTCAATCTATTAATTGCAGTCCATAGGTAAGGTCTGAAAATGACGTGCGGCGAGAACCTAATCACATGGTGAGTATCCCGTTATACAAGCACCCTGTTAATTATCTTCCATGGTACAAGCTGTCTTTACAGCAATAGTTCAACGTGCCTAATAACAAACACCATCTATTAATATCGGTTAAAATATCAACGACTTCTGTCCAGATGGTGGATGATTGAAAATTTAGCAATAAAACCTTTGATATCCCAGACATTGGGAAAGCGACACGTGCAGTGACTCATGGGACCGTTAGTGCCACGCAGACTGGGAGTGTACACGTGGCAAAAGGACAAACACACGTTGATCCGTTTCACCTTGCAACCTTTCTCTTTGAACCTGCAGTCCAGCTTCAGAAAACGTCTGAGCTCCGTGAACTACCTTAAATAACTTTAAGCTTTCAGATGCATTTGTCCTCTCTAAACTTTTATTAGAGATGAATTTTTTTATCTGAAGACTATTTCTGACATTAGTTGAAAGAAATGTGTTTTGTTGGATTTGTCCTCCCTAGACTTTCGTTGTCGTATGCCTCTGTTTATTGAAAAATGTTGCTAGCCTGTTGCTCGATATGAGGCAGGCAAACATCAATAAAACCCAGATAATGACAGCACTGAGATAAAAAGAAAGTTTTTATCAAATATAACCGGACTGACCAACCCTTCTCGCTTATACACTATGCTAAACCCTATCTTAGCTTAGCGCCAAATCAGTCCGTTCCTCTTTGTTGTTCCACTGGAGAGGACGGAAGTTCCCAAGGAGAATTTTCCATTCTATGAAAATCCTAGCTCTGGTAGTCGGGTGCGTCGTCTAGTTTCTACCTGCCTCGCGTTGTGTTCTTTATTTTATCTATCTCCAGGTATGGGCAAGCTACTTTTAATGTGTAGCCGCTAGGCTACAGCTACTTTTTTTCAACACACTACAGCTACAATTTTCCAAAAAGTAGCCAGCTACTTTTGGCTACTTTTAAAAATTGATGTTATTAAAAGTTAGCTGTAGTCAGCTGACTGTAGCAACATACACGAACAGTGAGTGCAATCCCAGTGTATCCAGTTAGGAAAGTTGGTGCGACAGCGCAGACAAGGCTTACAGGAGAAAGACTGACGAACCATCGACGCCATCACAGATACTGTTTGGTAACATAACTCTACAAGAACTGGGACGAGCTCAGCGGGTGGACCCCACCCTTGCTCGTATACGCAAACTGGCCGAAAGTCAAGCGACAAAGCCTGAAGCCACCTACCGGTAGAGGCAAGGTATACTAGACAGAGTCCGCAGCAAAGAAGGGAAGGCGGTACACCAAGTCGTGGTGCCTAGGGCATACAGACAAGAGGTGCTGCGGTGGGCGCACGACACACGCGTGGTTGGGCACCTTGGAGTCAGAAGTACTAAATACAAAGGGGCAAACGACTTCTCCTGGCCGGGAATCTTCGCCGACGCGCGCAGGTATTGCAAGGCGTGCGACACCTGTCGGAGGGCGTCACCCCGCAACAGTGTATTCTCCCGAGTTGTGATGGATAAAGGGCATAAGCCGACTCTTAGAGAAGAGATTAACAGTAGGAACTTAGAATCAGTTTGTCCAGGAAGCGCAAACAGTGATGTGGAACCGACCAAATCGTCTAACCCGGTAGAAGGCCAAGAATAATCAGGTGGAGCAGAGACACCGGAGAAGAAGGCAGGAAAAGGAGTCATAAAGAAAGATGAGGATAAGATGGACACGGAAGAAGATAGGAAGGAAAGAGGTGTAAAGGACGCTAAAGGAGACAATAAAAAGGAAAGACGTAGGACGAACAGAAATCATAGCACCTATGAACACAAAAATGACAAGCAGAGTGCTTTGCCAGGGAATCAAGACTTCCAGAATTTCTTCTAACCTAAGATGAAAGCCGGACTGCTTTAGGAACGGAAGATGGAAGTCATAAACAGTAACGTTAACGTAGTTGTCGTTTATTTGAATCGCTCATCATTGTTTTGAGCCAAAATTGAGAACCTATGTAACGATTCGCGATTCAGGCGAATCTAATTAGATTCATATTACTTTTAATTCTCCTTGATGTCAGGGGAGGGAAGTCGCGCGGAGGCCGCGTCATCAGCTCTAATTCTTTTACGTCATGTATGAGATGACGTAAGTAGCTCGACACAGCGTAACTAGGACGACGGTAGTCAATGGAGGGAGAAGCCATGCCTGAACATTGGACTGTTGATTGGTCGGTACAGTTTGTAAGAAAGGCTGTGAACAGGTCGTCCTAGTTACCTGGTCGCGAAGAACTTGATTGGTCAAGAGCTCTGAAGAGAACGAGTTAACTCATCGCTAATTAATTTGATAAACATTAAATGTGTTAATCGATGGCCGGAACTTTTTTCTGAAAAAGGTGAAAGAGTGCGGCGAGCGTGGTTTACATGCAGACGTTAACACGCGCTCGCAAACACATTTAAACACTCTTCTCAAAAACGTTACAACAGAACAAACTACTTTTGTTTAAAAAAAATATATATAGCGGTAACATAAGAATCTTCACATTGGAAGGACCTCGCCCACAGCCTGCTTGCTCAACCTAGATATTGTAACCGGACTGACCGGCACCTATCGCTAACACCCTAGCGCCAAATCAGTCTGTTCCTCTTTTGTCGGTCCAGGGAAGAGGACGGAAGTTCCCAAGGAGAATTTTCCTGTCTACGAAAATTCTGGCTCTCGTTAGTCGGGTGCGTCGCCTAGTTCTTACGTGCCTCGCGTTGTGTTCTATCTCTTCTATACCTAATTCCATACGCACCCGAGCTACAGCCGACCTAGGAGTCCACAAAAGACCCTGCTTTACCTACTGACTACACGTAAAGTGTCCTTTCAGTTGGTGTGTCAGTTTCGCCGGACCTTCTCGTGTGTTCTCTTCTGCTGTGTCACGCCTACATACACAGGGACAGTACACACACTAGCACTCGCTGACACTACACACTCACACAAGTGCTACAGTTTAAGACATAGATTTATTTACAGAATACCAACATCTACCAACAAAACAACTGCCAAACTTAACCCTAACCCTACCTATTGAGAACCTATCACCTAGCTCAACACCCAAGGGAGGGAAAAGGAAAGAGACTGAGCGTCGCGAGCCGCTATTTCCAGCGGACCAGATGCATATTTCAGCGCCTTGGTACTTCTCGCTAACTCCGTCTCCAAACGCTCTAACTGCCATACCGGCAGGACCAATTCTCGTCTCTAGAGAAAAGGCGCGGACGCTGATCTACGCCTGCTTTGTGTACAGGGCAGCTCGGGTTCTACGTCACCCGCAGTTGCTGCCCTGTCTCGCGCTGAGCGCCGCTCGCGCGACCACGCGTGGGGTGGAAGGGGATGAGGGGTGGAGGGACTAGACACTGTCAGCGGTACCGCTGACTAGCGCTCCCGCTACAATATATACAGCAGTACAGTAACACACATAATCATCATAATACATGTACACACCTGAAAGCTTGATGCTTTGTCCGTCACAATGCGAAGTCCATCTTCGTTTTTCAAAGGAAACAAAATACTTGGCAAATCGCTTGCGCCACATGGACGACACAGTACTTGCGGTTACTGAGCGTGCGAGTCACGTGGGTGTCTGGCTGTCACAACGCCGAGCAGTGAGAGCAGTGGCTGTCGTCGTCTTGCTGACACGCTGTTGACGAATGTTCGTGAAAGTAGCCAACATGTAGCCAAGCTACGGCTACTTTCTAAAATGTAGCTACGGCTACAAGCTACTTTTTTTAATTTGTAGCCGGCTACAGTAGCTGTAGCACAGTTACTTCCCATCCATGCCTATCTCTTACACGCACCCGAACTCAGCCGACCTTGTAGTCCACAAAAGACCCTTCTTTACTTTCTAACTAAAGTGTCTTTTCAATCGGTGCGTCAATTCCGCCGAACCTCCACGTGTTTTCTTTCTCTATTGTTGTGTCACGACTACATACATGGACAACACAAACCTCACTCGCGCTCACACGGGGGAGACATGCATACGACACACTAGCTCACTAACACTTACATGCTCACACGAGTACTTACGGTTCAAAGACATAAATTTATTTACAACATATACAAAACAACTACCAAACTTATTCTAACCTACCTACCTATCCAACACCTAACACCTAACTCCGTGGGGTGGGGAAGAGGAGGCTGAGTGATGCGAGCCGCTATTTCCAGCGGACCAGATGCATCGCAGCCCAAAGGTACTTCTCGCTAACTCTGTCTCAAAACATTACTGCTATACCCAGCAGGACCTGTTCTCGGACCGAGAGAAAAAGGTGCGAGCGACTGTTTGCCCGCTGTTTGTACACGGCAGCTTGTGTGCCACGTCATCTGCTGCTGCACGACGCTCGCGCGACAACACGTGGGGTCGAAGGGGATGTATGGTGGAGGGACTATGCACCTGTCGGCAGTACCTGCTGACCTAAACAGCGCTCCCGTTACACAAACAAAAAAGACAGAAATCGCAAGAGGAAACAAAGAAAATGAAAATAACCCAATAAAGTGTAAACAACTCGAAACCTCTGACATGCGCATTGGGTTTACCTTGCTGTTACACGGAGTTCCCCGCTTAGTAAATCATTATCTTGTTAATCAATGTGTAGCGTACGGCTTGCCAAGAAATATTTGCACCCAGATAATATCTAAGACAAAAGAGGTAAACCAATACTAAACTGTAAGTTCCCCGCTTAGTATATAATAAAGTTTATAATAATAGAGGGGTCATGTCTCTCCTCCTTGGACTCTACTTATAAAAGACTGTGGTTATAAAAGGGTTAAAAATCACTTCGGGCATAGACAGCAGTCAGATACCTCCCTGTCTTGCCTTTGGTTAATAATTACTACTGGTAGATCAGTTTTACTAACTAGATTAAATTGCGTTTAATTTCTTTTTATTTGTATTTGTGTTGGATCTGATGATTCTAAAAATATGAATATTGAATACATGATAAACTTTACTAATTGCTGCCTTCACCCGCAACAGAAATGTGTTTCTGTCTGTAGTGCAGTGGTAAGCATCATCGTTCGGCAACAGACTTTATTCTTTCACTATTGTGTTTTGCTCTATACTTTAATTTTTACTTAAAGATGAGTATAATAAAATATGTTAGGTAAACTAGGGGAAATAGACATTATCAGTCTTGTAGGTAGAGTGTACCTGTAATTGTATTTATAAATTGCTGTGATGAGGACAGTACATAAGCAGCAGTAGACATTGGAATATTTTCCTTTTGATAATAAATTATATCAGTCTATAAAGCTTAACTCTACAAACGTTCTTTATGTACATTCTTCATGAGCTCGTCTTTCACAGTGTGAGAACAGTGAAAGTGAAAGTTGAATTATTCCATCTTAGTTTACACCCCGTACCTCCTTCTATTGTATCTCCTGCTTCCTGATAATCATCACCCTCACTATCATCATCATCATCATCGTCGTCGTAGTCGTCGACGTCAGGAATACTTATATGCACACACCTTTTATTGACAATGGTAGTGGAGTGGATAGGACAGTAGTTAGAGCAACTGTCGTCAAGCTGACAGCGCTAGTTCGATACCCGAATAGCGCAGCAAACATCTTCCAGTCGACTGACTCATTAGTTTTTTGGGGAATATAAGGCAGTGTGGAAGAAAAGCACAGCTTGCCCATTGATGCTTATGGTGATGATGTAAAGTGGATTTGTATGCTGCCTTTTAGGATAATGTCTTGTACAGATGGTGTAAGCTTTCACAGTCGTCTTCTATAGTCATAGAGTTACTGAAAGTTTAAAATATTAACTTGTAAGATGTAAACAATAATTTAATCATTACTGGCATTTTGCATAAGTTCACAACACATCACATCTAGCTCAGACGAAATAACTTTTTAATTGTTAAAGGCGTCACTTTCAGCATTTATATTGAAAATAGCAACCATTGCAAACGGTTATAATTGTCGAATAGATAACATCAAGGCTCAAGAGGTTGTAGGTAATGGTGACGTCTTAGTAGGTTGTAGGTAATGGTGACGTCTTAGTTGAATATCACGATCTCATGCAGTGGGCTAACGATCCACATAGTACCGCCATACTCCTCAATCATCATCTGTCCTTCACCGAACTTGTCCCATTTATATCCTGGAAATAAGACAAATGGCATCCGCTTAACTGGCATAGTTATATATATATATATGATACTTGATATCAATACAGACGACTGCTATAGCATATTGGTAAGACACCAAACGTGAAGCCGCCGCACTACATACTGTTTTCTTCCTCACCTGAGTGAATGAGAGAGAGTGAATGTATATTGAATGGGTACAGTATGCACTCATTGTCCTGTTGAAATTGCCAGTGGGACAACATGCTGTACAACATGCAAGATCTGTCAAATAAAAGGATAATATTCATAAAAAAAGGTAAGCAAAATATTTTAAAACATTAAAATGAATGAATAAGCGGATGGCCGAGTGGTTAGAGCGTTGAGGTCTGAATTAAGAGCTTGATTAGTGCAGCAAACTTCAGTCGACCAGACCACAAGGGAAGCAAATGGGCTTCGCACTTACATACAGATTTTTAACACCCCCTCTCCCAACGATATGGAATAGTTAAGAGATGACCTTTACCTTACACTTAATTGACATAGTTTGTATATAAAATGGTTGAAGCACACACCTGTGGGATTTGTTTCACTGATCCCAGTTCTGCGAAACATCTCTATCTTGCTGCTCACGCCAAGCACCATTCCTGAACCGGAAGTGATGTATGTAAGTTTTCCTGATACTGGGGTCCATCCACTGCCCACCGTGATGTGTCCACCGTAGGTTCCCTCTCGGTAAAAAATGTCCTCGTTGGCATCGACCCCCCACACGCCAGACGGTCCTGCAGAAATCTGTGCTAAGGACCCATCAACCTTCTGCCAACCAGTTCCCCCTGGATTGTCCAGGCTAATGCCCTTCCGGAACCAGATCTGTCGAATTTATCTTCTTTCAATTATATAATTCTTTAAAATGTAATAAATCTCTACCTGAGCGATATAACCAGCCCTTGGTTTATAGAGGGCAGCCCCTGTACCAAATGAGGTGCCTTAGTTTGACAGATTGTGAGATCCTTCACAAATACCAGAATGAGGAGCAGACAGCTAATAAGTCGATCTCAAAAGATCAAAGAGTGGATCAGACCACACACTCACACACCGCACCCTATCTCTCACAAACACTTCTTCGATGACTGACTAAAGGATTTTGTTGAGCATAACATAAAATGATCATTTCTGTCATGACAGTAATAAAGCGAGTGAGAATAAAAACCTTAAACATTATTTAAACTTTTGATGACATGATAGTTTCTCTGATGAGTGTTTCTTAGCTTTTGTATATTGATTCTGACCGTTAACCCACAATTAACGATGTTTTCACCAATTTTAATTAGGATTAGAACTAGTGCTCTTCAAACATTATCTCCTCTGTCATTTTATCAAACATTCGAATTTCATGAACAACAAGGTAGACGTCATTAATTATCTTGTACATAATTATTCATTTTAATTTTTTAACTTTTCCTCAAAATTTTATTCAATTTAATCTTTCTCTTTAAAACTAATTTAAAAACTCCTATTTCTGCAGAAAAACAGCTTTATCCAAATTATCATGATAACTCCCCAAGATGGATCGCCATTGGGAGACACCAGTCACGTGTTAGACGACGTCCAGTGTGACCCAGGCCGACCTGTAGGCTGTTCGTCTGTAATTACTTTCTGTAAAAAATCTCATCAATGCTGCTGACGCCAACGACGATTTCTGTGCCGACGTCGAGCTGTTTGAGAAGTCCAGGACGAGCGTCCATTCTGTGCTGTTTTCAATGGCGCCTTGTATGTATCCCTGGGTACAGACACACCAATACAAATATTTTTAATAAATCAAGGGTGTCACTAGATCAACACAACACACAGGTATGTAACACGCGTGAAGACAAACAAGTTCTGGATGAGCTTTAAAATTACCATGTTGTGTATTTGCATGGAGGTGCAGAACATCCAATGATTGTGGTATCAACTAGTTAGTCTCTCGGAAAACTATGATTTTGCATCTAATATATCAGTGAAACTCAGATCAGGCATTATGTCTCTATATTCCTTATAAACATCCATTATTTACTCAGGTCTACAAATTTACACATTTAACCAACAATCTTTCTCTTACATTATTATTGTTATGTAGGTAACATTGTTTGCGATACATCACCTCACGATAGTAGAATCTTATCGTCAGCATCAACCCCCACACGCCTGCTACTTAATCCTATTGACACATGTTTCAAGATCCCTCTACTTTTCCTCCATGACTGACCGGCAGCAGGATGACGTCAGAGCCAGAAGACACACGAATTATCAGATTTCTATCACTCTGTTCTGTCTGGACATAAAACAGCAATACAGCGAACATAACATTCTTTACAACTAAGTTGATACAACACGATGTGTTCCTTCATCAAACCGTCATAAATAATTTTTTTTTTTTTTTTTTTTTTTTTTTTAGGCCCTTTCACCCCTCCTGGGGCATAGGCCATCGACTACAGTAACTGTTGTCGATGTTTCGGTAGCAAGTATTTGTTTTACGGGGTGGGGGTGCTGGCCCCACGCCCAACCCTCCTCCTTTTTCAGCCGGGCTTGGGACCGTCCTTGGCGGAGGGCGGCCAGCCCTGTAAACAGATGCCACGTGCAGAGAAAGAACAGCGTGCCCGAGACGAGAAATGAACTCAGGGCACCCAACCTTCACTGTATTGGTGACAGGCGCTAACAGCGCTAACCGTTGCGCCACTGGGCCGCGTCATAAATAAATAGTATCTGTTAATATGAGAAGCTATGTTCATAAGCTCATCCATGACACCAATATCAACATACCTGTATTCCAAGCAACTTCATTGCCCAGTTCCAACGCAAACACAAAGGATAGAGACATGTAAGAACGACAAATACTAACAGACACTATGGTGATATACCTGTTAAAAAGAAAGTCAAAAAGACAAACAACAGATAGAATCTCAAGACCTAACATAAAAACAATAATTGAATGTAAGTTGTTTATAGTGTCTACATCCTCCTCTGGATACCCGGTGACAAAACATTCTTATTGTAATGTAAAGCGACGACAGACCACCACAGGTGCGAGAGGACAACATCTTAATCATTCATGTAGGCGGCGATGCTGATGGGCAGGTGACATCATCCTATACCGTATCCTTGTTTTGTTAGATAAATACCATTGAAAACTAATGTTTGTCACAGCTGGCAGGGTGAGTCAACAGCTAAAATAATCATACTAGCAAGCTGTACCAAAACATCTGTTTTAGACAATTTGTAAATTCGTGTTTTAGTTTGGGACTTTTAGATTGGTTGTCATTATTGTTTCATTTAAAGCTACAAGTTGCATAAATATATCTTTTAACCAATATTAAAATGCTTTGATAAATCAGGAATTCATAATTCGAATATATGTTAAGAACTTGCCTTAACAAAGGTGTCTACAATGATTATGTTCTGCCTGAAACCAATTGGAATATCAACCGTGCGAAGATACACTTAAAAAAGAACTAAAATGATTAATGAGAGGAAAACATCAAGAAGGCCTCAGAATGTCTAGCAGTTACCTGAAGAGAAGAAAGATTACATAAACAGAAGAAAGGTTGGATGGCCAATGTGAAAATAGGGCCGGCTCTCCACTAGAGGACCTTCTCAGGTAGAATTAAGAATTTCCCGGCTGGAGTGTTCACGAATGCAAAAGACTATCATGTCTCCCCAACAACTGGTACTAGTCTCGCCAGTTGACATGACATGACTAGGTGACACAATGCTGTGCTTAACAGTAATGTTCTGGGTGTCTACCTTGGTGCTACTACCTAGCTGCCATCTCAAACTTGGTTGTCAACTATAAGTAGTTTGACTGATGCCAGGAGCGACAGTACACCCTGGTTCTGGTCATCAGATAAGAAACTGCCGACTTCCTTCCTAGTCATCTTCTGACCAACAGTTAGGATGAATGAGTCATCTGCTCTGGTCTTGTTCTAAGTCAGAAACAGATATGTCACTATCTCTCTTAGTAGCAATGCTCACCTGTTTCAGAGATCTTGATCAAAGCGGATCAGCGGAAGACAATAGTTTAAGAAACTTCGAGATAGTCTGAGAACACCAGTTATTACAGTCAGGCGCTTCTCTAGTGATATGATTGGACATCTGTTGAAATCCTTGCCTAATAGCAAAGAACGGAGATAGTAAACATAGTTTATTACACAACTTGTACGCCGAGCTGTTTTTTTAAAAGCTTGCGGAGTAGTTATGGCATGAGGTGTGGGATGGCAGGAGATGAGGTACCGCTGTCTTACAGCAATAGTTCAACGTGCCTATAACAAACACCATCTATTAATATCGCTTGAAATATCGACGACTTCTGTCCAGACGGCAGACGATGGAAAATTTAGCAATAAAACCTTTTATGGTTTGAGAAATTTATGGCAATTAGAAAATTTTATTTCAGACAAGTAAAATTTTTGTTACTTGAGACATCGCGTGTCCCTCTGTCTAGGACGGAATGATTTTTGGTATCAACTAGTTAGCCTCTCGGAAAACTATGATTTTGCATCTAATATATCAGTAAAACTCAGATCAGGGTAATATGTCTCTATATTCCTTATACACAGCCATTATTTTCCCTTCAGGTCTACAAATCTGATACTTGTAATACCAGTTATGGGCACAACAATTTATTTAAAGTTAAGAAAAAGAAAACAAATTATTTTAATGTAATGGTTTAATGTAACCTACATTTAAGCAGCAATCTTTCTGTTACATTATTATTTTTTGATGTAGGTAACATTGTCGGGGTACATCACCTCATGATAGTAGGTCCTATCGGCAGAATGAACCCCCCACAGGCCTGCTTCTCCTTTTGACACATGCTTCAAGGATCCCCCAACTTGATTCCATGACTGACTGCTGGAGGGTTAGGTGAGAGCCAGAAGACACAGAATTATCAGCCTTTCTATCACTCTGTTTTGTCCGGACATATATCAGCAATACAGCAAACATAAAATTCATTACAACTAAGTTGATACAAGACGGTGTGTTCCTTCATCAAACCGCGACATGAATGATTAGTATTTGTTAATATGACAAGCTCTGTTCATATTCTCCTCCATATATGCAGACCAGATATCTTCATAAGATCATCCATGATACCAATATCAACCTACCTGCATACGAAACAACTACATTACTCAGTTATAAAGCAAACTATAATATCGCGTAAAATATGAATGACTCATGGCGGCTGGTGGAAAATTTAGCAATAAAACCTTTGATAGTTTGCAAAGTTTATGGCAGTTAGGAAATTTTATCTCAGACAAGTAAATTTTAATTACTTGAGTCATCGCAGTCTAGGACGGAATGACTGCATTGGTATGTAGAAAACGTGTGCAGCCCAAGCAATAACGGTCGTATTATCCCAGACATCGGACATGCGACACGTGCAGTGACTCATGGGACCGTTAGTGCCAGGCAGACTGGGAGTGTACACGTGGCAAAAGGACAAACACACGTTGATCCGTTGCACTTAGCAACCTTTCTCTTTGAACCTGCAGTTTACCTTCAGAAAATATCTTCCCTCCGTGAACTACCTTAAGTGATTTTAAGCTTTCAGATGCATTTGTCCTCTCACATCTTTTATTAGAGATGATTTTTAATCTGAAGACTATTTCCGACATTAGTTGAAAGAAATGTGTTTTGTTGGATTTGTCCTCCATAGCTTTCGCTGTCGTAGTCCTTTCTTTAGTGAAAAAATTTGCTAGCTCGATATGAGGCAGGCAAACATCAATAAAAGCCAGATAATGACAGCACTGAGATAAAAAAAGAGTTTTAATGAAACAACAAGACAGAAATCACAAGAGGAAACAAAGAAAATTTAACTAACGCCAGTCTGTCGTTCACTGATTATATTGACTCAGGACAAACATTCTACGTGCTCTCTAACATCAGTGAAAATTAAATATGGTTTGTATTGTGAAGAAAAACTCCGATAGCGGGTGCATCTACTACAAATTCTTGACTTCTACACAGGTAAGGATGTTTTTTCTGTTGGGGTGTTTATAATAATAGAGGGGTCATGTGTCAGACGCGGTTTTTTTTTCAGATCTCACTTTCACTCACAACACGCACGCGTCCCCTTGCACGTTTTTTCAATCATATATCACAAAGATTTGTCGTGGGAACCAAATAAAACTTTAAATCAATCAACATTAATTGTAATACAAGTCTTTCAAGCAAATCAATTTAAACCATACCGCCCAGGATCACTCTGTTCTAAATCATAAGATATATACGTCACATATTATTCAATACCGAAACTACTACAGCGCACAGGTTGCTCAAACAGTTCTCTTAAGGTCACCAAGACGACATACACATGTTCATTTCAATATACTTCCAACTGTCATATGTTTTGAGCAAATCGTTAGTCTTAGTTACTCACACCCCAAAATTGCAACGTCTAGGTAAAATCCACTCCTGGGGATCAACACATGACCCAAAGCTGGCACCACTCATAAATCCGCAGGGATCGACACACACAATATCCAAAACGAACACCACACACACTTTCCGTCCGCCTCTCTTCCCTGCTCACAGCCGTCTGCTCTCTTCCAAATAATTTTCACTCTCTTCCAAACTAAAATTACGTCATAAAATGACGTCGGGTTCTGACGCGAAACCACGACGCAACCAACACATATATGTAAGGTAAGGGCAATAATCTTTTAAAAAAAAACAAAAGACAGGGGAAACAACCCCCTGTTCCTAATAGACTGGTCCGTGACATCATGTCTGTCCTCCATGGATTGTAGTTATAAAAGAGTTAAAATGACATCAGCCGTAGACAGCAGTCAGATACCTCCCTGTCTTGCCGTTGGTCTAAAATTCTTATTCGTAGATGAGTTTTGCTAAAAATGTTCAATTGCTTTTAACTTATTTTTTTGTATTTGTGTTTGATCTTATGTTTATAAACAATATAAATGCTGAATACATTCTCCAGCGGCTCATCATCATCGTCGTCGTCGTCGACGTCGTCGTCAGAAAATTTATATGCACACACCCTTTATTGATGCATTTGTCCTCTCACATCTCTTATTAGAGATGATTTTTTTTCTTTAGACTATTTCCGACATTAGTTGAAAGAAATGATTTTTGTTGGATTTGTCTTCCGTAAACTTTCGTTTCATATGCCTCTCTTTATTGAAACATTTTGCTAGCCTGTTGCTGATATGAGGCAGGCAAATATCAATAAAACGCAGATAATGACAGCACTGAGATAAAAATAGAAAGATAGTTTTTATCAAATGTAACCGGAATCTCAAAGCCTAACATATAAGCAAGAAATGAATGTAAGTGGATTATAGTGTCTAGATCATCCTGAATACTCGGTGACAAAACATTCTTATTGTAATGTAAAGCGACGACAGACCACCACAGGTGCGAGATGACAACATCTTAATCATTCATTTAGGCGGTGATGCTGAGTTGGTCACGTGACATCATCCTATACCCATATCCATGTTTTGTTAGATAAATACCATTAAAGTAAAATGTTTGTCACAGGAGGCAGGGTGAGTCAACCAGCTAAATAATCATACTAGGTGTGACATAAGGCAAGTGTTGGCCTTATTCCCAAAATGAACAATCCGTAAAAGGTTTAGTTCCGGTAAGAGATTTAAATATACTTGGGCGGGAGCCGACATGAAGCTGTCTCTTGTGTGTTTTCTAACTGGACAGTTTAATGAGTGCCACCACTAATACCCACAAACCAATAACACAACATGGTGTCAGAAGTGAGCAGCAAAGTGCTAGCTGTGTGATTTCTCCAGAAACTTTCAGGTGGGCACGTTTTTCTCATTTTGAAATATTGCGCCGTCAGTTCGCAAAGTGACATTTCTCGCAAGATGGCAGAGACACATCAGAGAAAACACTTCACTGCAAACGTTCCGGTTCCCTCAAAGCTGGATTTGTCTTCTAACATTGAAGTAAATTGGAAAAAATTTCTTCGTCAGTGGCAGAACTATGAGGTAGCTACGCGCCTTGATAAAGAAGATTCAGCTTATCGTTGTGCAGTTCTATTAGCTTGCATTGGTGAGGACGCACAAGAAATCTACGAAGGATTATCCTTTGCAGAAGGGGAGAACGACAAAGATATCCATACTGTCATCGACAAGTTCAACGACTTTTGTTTGGGTAGCACACATGAGGTGTATGAGAGCTACAAGTTCCATAGCCGAAACCAAAACAAAAGTGAGTCAGTTGATACTTACGTCACAGTTTTACGCAAGTTAGCAAAATCACGTGATTTCAAGGATGTTGACCGCATGATTCGTGACAGACTTGTGATCCGTGTTCAAGATGACACTATGCGTGAAAAATTGTTGCAGAAGAAAACACTCAAGCTTCCAGAAGCAATAGAAATTTGCAGAGCTCATGAGACTTCCAAGACTCAAGCACACTCGATGTTGGTAAGCAACAGCGAGAGTACAGTTGAGAAAACCATCAACAAGATTCAGAAAGGTCAGCGAAAAGTTCGTTGCGGTATGAAGCCAGGCCTTCGGGGAAAACCAGAGACTAAGCCATGCTCTCGATGCGGAAAAGGTTCCCACAACAGAGATGGTTGTCCTGCAAAGAACGCTAAATGCAGAAAATGTTCCAAGATTGGTCACTACGCTGCAGTCTGTCGCTCTTCAGGTTCTTGAAGAACCATTGCTAGGTCGACCAGCCATTACAGCGTTGAAGTTGATTGAGAGAATCAACACAGTTATAGAGGATCAGGAAAAGCAGTACAAGGAAGAATTCCCAAAACTTTTCAGAGGACTAGGAAGTCTACAAGATCCTTACAAGATTCGTCTGAAAGAACAAGTTGTTCCATATGCAGTAGCAGCTCCATGACGCTTACCTTTGCCGAATTGGATCAACTCGAAGAACAGGGAGTGATTCGCACAGTCACCAAGCCCAGTGATTGGTGCGCCCCAATAGTAGTGGTGCCCAAGAGCGACGAGAGAGTCAGAATCTGCGTCGATCTGAGCAAACTAAACGAAGCAGTTCGCAGAGAGAACTACCCGTTGCCGTCAACAGATGAACTGTTAGCCCAGCTGTCAGGAGCAAAAATGTTCACAAAGCTTGATTGCAAAAAGGGTTTCCATCAACTTCCACTGGATGAAGGAAGTCAGGAGTTAACAACCTTCATCACACCTTTTGGAAGGTACTGTTATACACGCTTACCCTTCGGGATAAGTTCAGGGCCAGAATTTCGTCCTCCAGTCTGAAGAGATATGCGATATCAGTCACCTGCACTGGCTTACAGGAGAAAGACTGACGAACCATCGACGCCATCACAGACACTGTTTAGTAACGTAACTCTACAAGAACTGGGACGAGCTCAGCGGGTGGACCCCACCCTTGCTCGTATACGCAAACTGGCCGAAAGTCAAGCGACAAAGCCAGAAGCCACCTACCGGTGGAGGAGAGGTATACTATACAGAGTCTGCAGCAAAGAAGGGAAGGCGGTACAACAAGTCGTGGTGCCTAGGGCATACAGACAAGAGATGCTGCGGTGGGCGCACGACACACCCATGGCTGGCCACCTTGGAGTCAGAAGGACTAAATACAAAGTGGCAAACGACTTCTCCTGGCCAGGAATCTTCGCCGACGCGAGCAGGTATTGCAAGGCGTGCGACACCTGTTGGAGGGCGTCACCCCCCAACAGTGTATTCTCCCGAGTTGTGATGGATAAAGGGCATACACCGACTCTTAGAGAAGAGATTAACAGTAGGAACTTAGAATCAGTTTGCCCAGAAAGCGCAAACATTGTATGAGATGACGTAAGTAGCTCGACACAGCGTAACAAGGACGACGGTAGTCAATGGAGGGAGAAGCCATGCCTGAACATTGGACTGTTGATTGGTCGGTACAGTTTGTAAGAAAGGCTGTGAACAGGTCGTCCTAGTTACCTTGTCGCGAAGAACCTGATTGGTCAAGAGCTCTGAAGAGAACGAGTTAACTCATCGCTAATTAATTTCATAAACATTAAATGTGTTAATCGTTGGCCGGAACTTTTTGCTGAAAAAGGTGAAAGAGTTCGGCGAGCGTGGTTTACATGCAGACGTTAACACGCGCTCGCAAACACATTTAAACACTCTTCTCAAAAACGTTACAACAGAACAAACTACTTTTGTTTAAAAAAAAAAATAAAGCGGTAACATAAGAATCTTCACATTGGAAGGACCTCGCCCACAGCCTGCTTGCTCAACCTAGATATATACAGCAGTACAGTAACATACATAATCATCATAATACATGTACACACCTGAAAGCTTTCACGAAGTTTGATGCTTTATACGTCACAATGCGAAGTCCATCTTCTTTTTTCAAAGGAAACAAAATACTTGGCAAATCGATTGCGCCACATGGACGACACAGTACTTGCGGTTACTGAGCGTGCGAGTCACGTGGTGTCTGGCTGTCACAACGCCGAGCAGTGAGAGCAGTGGCTGTCGTCGTCTTGCTGACACGCTGTTGACGAATGTTCGTGAAAGTAGCCAAGCTACGGCTACTTTCTAAAATGTAGCTACGGCTACAAGCTACTTTTTTTAATTTGTAGCCGGCTACAGTAGCTGTAGCACAGTTACTTCCCATCCATGCCTATCTCTTACACGCACCCGAACTCAGCCGACTTTGTAGTCCACAAAAGACCCTTCTTTAATTTCTAACTAAAGTGTCTTTTCAATCGGTGCGTCGATTCCGCCGGACCTCCACGTGTGTTCTTTCTCTATTGTTGTGTCACGACTACATACATGGACAACACAAACCTCACTCGCGCTCACACGGGGGAGACATGAGTACGACACACTAGCTCACTAACACTAACACGCTCACACGAGTACTTACGGTTCAAAGACATAAATTTATTGACAAGATATACAAAACAACTACCAAACTTATTCTAACCTACCTACCTATCCAAAACCTAACAACTAACTCCGTGGGGTGGTGAAGAGGAGGCTGAGTAATGCGAGCCGCTATTTCCAGCGGACCAGATGCATCGCAGCCCAAAGGTACTTCTCGCTAACTCTGTCTCAAAACATTACTTCTATACCGCTGTTTGTACACGGCAGCTTGGGTGCCACGTCATCTGCTGCTGCTGCACGCCGCTCGCGCGACAACGCGTGGGGTGGAAGGGGGTGTGTGGTGGAGGGATGCACCTGTCGGCAGTACCTGCTGACCTAAACAGCGCTCCTGCTACACAAACAAAAAGACAGAAATCGCAAGAGAAAACAAAGAAAATTAAAATAACCCAATAAAGTGTATACAACTAGACACCTCTGACATGCGCATTGGGTTTACCTTGCTGTTACACGGAGTTCCCCGCTTAGTAAATCATTATCTTGTTAATCAATGTGTAGTGTACGGCTTGCCAAGAAATATTTACACCCAGATAATATCTAAGACAAAAGAGGTAAACCAATACTAAACTGTAAGTTCCCCGCTTAGTATATAATAATGTTTATAATAATAGAGGGGTCATATCTCTCCTCCTTGGACTCTACTTATAAAAGACTGTGGTTATAAAAGGGTTAAAAATAACTTCGGCCATAGACAGCAGTCAGATACCTCCCTGTCTTGCCTTTGGTCCATAATTACTACTGATAGATCAGTTTTAATAACTAGATTAAATTGCGTTTAATTTCTTTTTATTTGTATTTGTGTTGGATCTGATGATTCTAAAAATATGAATATTGAATACATGATAAACTTTACTAATTGCTGCCTTCACCCGCAACAGAAATTTGTTTATGTCTGTAGTGCAGTGGTAAGCATCATCGTTCGGCAACAGACTTTATTCTTTCACTATTGTGTTTTGCTCTATACTTTAATTTTTACTTAAAGATGAGTATAATGACAAAAAAATATGTTAGGTAAATTAGGGGAAATAGACATTATCAGTCTTGTAGGAAGAGTGTACCTGTAATCGTATTTATAAATTGCTGTGATGAGGACAGTACATAAGCAGCAGTGGACATTGGAATATTTTCCTTTTGATAATAATTATATCAGTCTATAAAGCTTAACTCTACAAATGTTCTTTATGTACATTCTTCACGAGCTCGTCTTTCACAGTGTGAGAACAGTGAAAGTTGAATTATTCCATCTTAGTTTACAGCCCGCACCTCCTTCTATTGTATCACCTGCTTCCTGATAATCATCACCCTCATTATCATCGTCATCATCATCGTCGTCGTAGTCGTCGACTTCAGGAATACTTATATGCACACACCTTTTATTGACAATGGTAGTGGAGTGGATAGGACAGTAGTTAGAGCACCTGTCGTCAAACTGACAGCGCTAGTTCGATACCCGAATAGCGCAGCAAACATCTTCCAGTCGACTGACTCAATAGTTTTTTGGGGAATATAAGGCAGTGTGGAAGAAAAGCACAGCTTGCCCATTGATGCTGATGATGATGATGTAAAGTGGATTTATATGCTGCCTTTTAGGATAATTTCTTGTACAGGTGGTGTAAGCTTTCACAGTCGTCTTCTATAGTCATATAGTTACTGAATGTTTAAAATATTAACTTGTAAGATGTAAACAATAATTTAATCATTACTGGCATTTTGCATAAGTTCACAACACATCACATCTAGCTCAGATGAAATAACTTTTTAATTGTTAAAGGCCTCACTTTCAGCATTTATATTGAAAATAGCAACCATTGTAAACGGTTATAATTGTCGAATAGATAACATCAAGGCTCAAGAGGCTGTAGGTAATGGTGACGTCTTAGTAGCCGTTGAATATCAAGATCTCATGCAGTCGGCTAACCATCCACATAGTACCGCCATACTCCTCAATCATGATCTGTCCTTCACCGAACTTGTCCCATTTATATCCTGGAAATAAGACAAATGGCATCCGCTCATTTGGCATAGTTATATATATATATATGATACTTGATATCAATACAGACGACTGCTATAGCATATTGGTAAGACACCAAACGTGAAGCCGCCGCACTACCTGCTGCTTTCTTCCTCACCTGAGTGAATGAGAGAGAGTGAATGTATATTGAATGGGTACAGTATGCACTCATTGTCCTGTTGAAATTGCCAGTGGGACAACATGCTGTACAACATGCAAGATCTGTCAAATAAAAGGATAATATTCATAAAAAAGGTAAGCAAAATATTTTAAAATATTGAAATGAATAAACAAGCGGATAGCCGAGTGGTTAGAGCGTTGAGGTCTGAATTAAGAGCTTGATTAGTGCAGCAAACCTCAGTCGACCAGACCACAGGGACTGGGTACCTGATTCAATAGAGGTTTGGGTAAGACATCAAGGGAAGCAAATGGGCTCCGCCGTTACATACAGAATTTTAACACCTCCTCTCCCAACGATATGGAATAGTTAAGAGATGACCTTTAACTTTCACTTAATTGACATAGTTTGTATATAAAATGGTTGAAGCACACACCTGTGGGATTTGTTTCACTGATCCCAGTTCTGCGAAACATCTCTGTCTTGCTGCTCACGCCAAGCACCATTCCTGAACCGGAAGTGATGTATGTAAGTTTTCCTGATACTGGGGTCCATCCACTGCCCACCGTGATGTGTCCACCGTAGGTTCCCTCTCGGTAAAAAATGTCCTCGTTGGCATCGACCCCCCACACGCCAGACGGTCCTGCAGAAATCTGTGTTAAGGACCCATCAACCTTCTGCCAACTAGTTCCCCCTGGCCTGTGCAGGCTAATGCCCTTCCGGAAAAAGATCTGTCGAATTTATCCTCTTTCAATTATATAATTCTTTAAAATGTAATAAATCTCTACCTGAGCGATATAACCAGCCCTTGGTTCATAGAGGGCGCCCCTGTACCAAATGAGGTGCCTTAGTTTGACAGATTGTGAGATCCTTCACAAATACCAGAATGAGGAGCAGACAGCTAATAAGTCGATCTCAAAAGATCAAAGAGGAGATCAGACCACACACACACACACCGCACCCTATCTCTCACAAACACTTCTTCGATGACTGACTAAAGGATTTTGTTGAGCATAACATAAAATGATCATTTCTGTCATGACAGTAATACAGCGAGAGAGAATAAAAACCCTAAATATTATTTAAACTTTTGATGACATGATAGTTTCTCTGATGAGTGTTTCTTAGCTTTTGTATATTGATTCTGACCGTTAACCCACAATTAACGATGTTTTCACCAATTTTAATTAGGATTAGAACTACAGCTCTTCAAACATTATCTCCTCTGTCATTTTATCAAACATTCGAATTTTCATGAACAACAAAGACGTTCCATTAATTATCGTACATAATTATTCATTTTAATTTTTTAACTTTTTTTAATTCATTCATTTTAATCCTAAAACTAATTTAAAAACTTCCTATTTCTGCCAAAAACAGCTTACCAAATTATCATGACTAACTCCCCAGATGGTGCCATTGGGAGACACAGTCACTTGTTTGAGACGACCGTCCAGTGTGACCCAGCCCGACCCTGTAGGATGTTCGCCTGTGATATTCTTTCTGTAAAAAATCTCATCTATGCTGCTGACGCCAACGACGATGTCTGTGCCGACGTCGAGCTGCCTGAGACGTCCAAGGACGAGCGTCCATTCTGTGCCTGTTTCCAATGGCGCCTGGTATGTACCCTGGGTACAGCAAACACAATACAAATATTTTTAATAAATCAAGGGTGTCACTAGATCAACACAAACACACAGGTATGTACACACGCGTGAAGACAAACAAGGTCTGGATGAGCTCTAAAATTACCATGTTGTGTATTTGCATGGAGGTGCAGATTATCCAATGATTGTTGGTATCAACTAGTTAGTCTTTCGCAAAACTATGATTTTGCATCTAGTATATCAGTGAAACTCAGACCAGGTATTATGTCTCTATATTCCTTATAAACATCCATTATTTACTTAAGGTCTACAAATTTACACATTTAATTAACAATCTTTCTCTTACATTATTATTTGTTATGTAGGTAACATTGTTTGCGATACATCACCTCACGATAGTAGATCCTATCGTCAGCATTAACCGCCCACACGCCTGCTCTTCCTATTGACACATGTTTCAAGGATCCCTCCAATTCAGTCCATGACTGGCCGCAGCAGGATGAGGTCAGGGCCAGAAGACACAGAATTATCAGCATTTCTATCACTCTGGTTTGTCTGGACATAAAACAGCAATACACCAAACATAACATTCATTACAACTAATGTGATACAAGACGGTGTGTTCCTTCATCAAACCGCGACATTAATAATTAGTATTTGTTAATATGACAAGCTATGTTCATATTCTCCTACATCAACGTCTCCTCGCAACGATGCTCTTCTCTCAACTGCCGGTCCGAACCCGGGCTCTCAACACAAAAACTCAGGCCCGGCTCTGGGGAGAGGAACACTTCAATCCTCCTCTCGCTAATAGGGTTTTCGCCCTCCTGTCCCGTCAGGCCCCGCAACAAAAGACCCCATCAGGTAAGCGCTTGACTTACGGTGTCTCCCAATCAGGATCCATAACCTGCCTCAGCAGAGCGAAAGGCGACCGCGCCTCCCCCTCTGGCAACCCCCTCTGGGCCCCCATACCTCGACTATCCACCCGCAGCAAGCAACACGCGACATGGACTATTAAAATCTTTTTAAAGTGAAACAGAAAGAATTTATTCACCTGGTTGAGAGGTCTTGATCAGATCGTGTACGTTGAGGGAATCTGCTGACAGATGGTCTGTTGACCACAATTTATACACACGGAGGGGCGACTGTCTGTGCTCTGATTGGTTCCCTTATTTACTTCTGTGAACACTGCCTAAGACACTTATATTCCTTTATAATTAATGTGTTGACGACCACCAGACAGCTAACCGATAGAAACCTGTTGTTGTCAGATAATATAGAGAGGAGAAGGAGGTGGGAGAAGGTTGTGATGCCGTAAGAAGGAAAACAGAAGAGGGATGTCTCACCAGACCCGATAACAGCTGATAAATCTTCTTCATTCAGTCATTTATCAGTTCTATCATTGTCAAATCGTTTTGATATTTTAGTGATGTTGTCATCAAGTCTTTTTAAAAGAAAAAGAAAGGACAGGAATTTAAGCAACTTAATTCTCACTGTAGTTTTCTGTTGTCCACGTTTAAGAAGTATGTTGGTGTGCGTGTGTGTGTGTGTGTGTTTTATGCATTATTACTGACTCTCAGTCTATTAATTGCATTCCGTAGGTAAGGTCTGATAATGATGGGCGGGGAGAACCTAATCACATGGTGAGTATCCCGTTATACAAGCTTCCTGTTAATTATCTTCCATGGTATCAACTGTCTTTACAGCAATAGTTCAACGTGCCTATAACAAACACCATCTATTAATATCGCTTAAAATATCAACGACTTCTGTCCAGTTGGCGGCGGATGGAAAATTTAGCAATAAAACCTTTGATAATTTTAAAAGATTATGGCAGTTAGGAAATTTTATCTCAGACAATTAACTTTTTATTACTTGAGTCATCGCGTATCCCGCAGTCTAGGATGGAATGAGCGTCCTTTAAATGCTCGCCGTAACTGATCTATTTTTAGATTGTTTTATTTTTGTGTCAAGATTGCAGCATTGTCTTGTGGTACAGCAGAAAACAAAACTCCTTATGGCTGCCAAGTGAACAAAACAATGTGTAAAAAATAAGCAATAATTTAAGCATATGCTAAATCGTAATCGGTTGGAAGGTATAGTATTTTATATCACACTATATACTGCTTAAAACGTGTATGCTACAAAAGCTTTGGAACTCTTCCGGGAAGGAAAACAACTTGAGGCCAATGTTGTGACGTCGATGTCGTAACGGCAGTTTACTACCCCCTTGCCCCCTCCCACCCGCCCAGTTTTATTTTGTAACACCTGTGTAGTAAACAGCGGATCAGTGTTTTTTTTTTAAGCCTTTACATGTTCCATTTCGAGTTTAAAAGATTTTAATTTCAAAGTTTTATTATTGAGTTACCATTGCAGTAAATGTTAAATTTTTTTCAATCCTTTTTATCTCTGGTTATTTTATGTTAGGTTGTAAATCAATCTTCTTTGTTTTAACTAAATATTTTATTATTTTGTGTTACTTTGTTTTATTGCAACTGTTTGCCTCTCCGTTTTCGCTTGTCCCGAGCCTCTTTTCCTTGGGATGTGGGAAGCGCCTCGGAAATACTCATATGTAGCGAGCAGCAGCGCCTGGGAGCGAGCTACGCATGGGCTCTTTCCGTCGACCGAACGCGCTTCACAACCGGTAATAGCGATGCGAGCCGGGTGGGTATGCAATGGTTCTTTCGTGGAAAGGTGGGTGGGTCTTTCGTGGGAAAACATGGGAACCCTAGGGAATTCCCTACAAGGTCCCCTTAGGGTCCCGCGAGGGACCCAACTTTCTTCCCGATGCGGTCCCATGAGGGACCCAAGAGTTCTTGCAGGCTGGGGTATCGGAATGTTGAGAACGTGTGCACATATAAATGTTTATACCACGCTGTATTGCACAGTAAAATGAATTTTTGCCAAGACATCATTGTCATACGCATCTGATTTCTCTATTGCTGTGTCACGACTACAGACATGGACAACACAAACCTCACACGGCGGAGACATGCGTACGACACACTAGCTCACTAACACTAACACGCTCACACGAGTACTTACGGTTCAAAGACATAAATTTATTTCCAAGATTTACAAAACAACTACCAAACTTATTCTACTACAAAGTCTTGACATCTACACAGGTAAGAAAGTGGTTTCTGTTGGGGTGTTTATAATAATAGATGGGTGGTATCTCTCCTCCTTGGTCTGTAGTTATAAAAGAGTTAAAAATCAAAAAAACTACCAGACTTATTCTAACCTACCTACCTATCCAAAACCTAACACCTAACTCCGTGGGGTGGGGAAGAGGAGACTGATCTCTCCCTTTGTAAAGTAGATGACAAGGACCTACGATAGCTGATGAGTGTACTCGTTTATACAAATATTTCAATTCTTATAAGAGAAGAACCCACCAAGACAGTGAGTTTGAATAGTGGGCAAGTGATACAGTGGATACTGGTGGTTGTATTAATCGAAGAGCCATTGCAGAGACATTGTGCCTGATTGGAGCAGAAGAATTAAGAGGTTTTGTGACTGTGTGTATCTTCATAGTGGGGTTTTTATTATAATTTTTTTTATTAATAAACGTAGGCAGATTGGTACAGGCAAGTCATTTTGTTTTATTGAGAGAAAGAACGCGCAATTGTCCGACGCAGTTGGTGTGCTCGATAGAGTGTGAGTGAGAGGCGCTAGCTGTGCCGTGACACTTGCCTTTGGTCCATAATTACTACTCGTAGATAGGTTTTACTAACTACATTAAATTGTTTTCATTTTTTTCCTTGAATTTGTTTGATCTTATGATTATACAAATATCAATGCTGAATACATTTTAAACGGAGCGGTAAGCATCATCGTTCGGCAACAGACTTTATTCTTTCACTATTTTATTTTGCTCTGAAGTTTCATTTTTACCTAAAGATGACTATAACAAAAATATGTTCCGTAAATTTGGGGAAATAGACATTATCAGTCTTGTAGGTAGAGTGTACCTGTAATTGTATTTATAAATTGCTGTGATGAGGACAGTACATAAGCAGCAGAGGACATTGGAATATTTTCCTTTCAATAATAAATTATATCAGTCTATAAAGCTTAACTCTACAAACGATCTTCATGTACATTCTTCACCGGCTCGTCTTTCACAGTGTGAGAACAGTGAAAGTGAAAGTTGAATGTGTTCGATCTTAGTTCACAGCCCGCACCTCCTTCTATTGTATCTCCTGCTTTCTGTTCATAATCGTCATCGTCGTCGTCGTTGTCGTTGACGTCGTCGTCAGGAATATTTATGTGCACAAACCCTTTATTGACAATGGTAGTGAAGTGGAGTAGTTAGAGCACCTGTCTTCAAACTGAGAGCACTAGTTCGATACCCGATTAGCGCAGCAAACGTCTTCCAGTCAACTGACTCCATAGTGGTATGTGGAATATAAAACAGCGAGGAAGAAGAGCACAACTTGCCTCAGTGATGCTGCTGATGATGCAAATAGGGGTGGCATGCTACCTTTTGGAATAATGTTTTGTACAGCTGGTGTAAGCTTTCACAGTTGTCTTCTATAGTCATATATATATATACGCTAAATAGTATCAAATGGTAAGATGTAAACAATAATCTAACCTTTACTGGCATTTTGCATAAATTCCCAACACGTCACATCTATTACAGATAAAAAAGTTTCAGCTTTTATTTTGAAATTTCAACCATCGAAAACAGTTAAAATTGTCGAATCGAAATCATCTAGACTCAAGAGGTTGTTGGTTATGGTGACGTGTTAGTTGGTGGGCGATACCCAGATATCATTAACTCCATTAACCCCACACATAGTACCGTTATACTCCTCAATCATGCTCAGTTTTCCATCCAACTGCAGCCATTGATTTTCTGGAAAAAAGACAAATGAGATCCGACCAACTGGCATTGTTTTAAAGATATGATATCAACACAGACGACTGCTATAACATATTGGCAAGAGACAAAACTTAAGACGCCGCACTACATACTGCTTTCTTCCTTACCACAGTGAGTAAGTGAGTGAGAGATTGAGAGTGAGAGAGTGTATATTTAACGGGTACAGTATACACTTATTGTCATGTTGAAGTTGCCAATGGGACAACATGATCTACAACATACAAGATCTAGTCGAAACATAAGATTATATACTGCACATAAAAAAACGAGAAAAAATATTTTAAAAGAGAAAAAGGAATGAATAAGAGGATAGACCAGTCGTTAGATCGCTTGCGTCCGAATTAAGAGCTTGATTAGTACAACAACCTTCCTTCAGTTGACCCAACGGGAGGGACTGGGTACCCGATTCAATAGACGGTTGGCTAAGGCATCCATGAAGAAAAAATGGGCTCCGCCCTTAGTTACAGATTTCTGACACCTCCCCCTCCCACAGTTCTTACACATAATTGACATAGTTTGTATATAAAATGTTGAAGAACACACCTGTGGGACTTCCTTCACTGATTTCAGTTCTGCGCAAGATCCGTTTCTCCCTGTTCACTCCAACAACCACTTCTGAACCGGAAGTGATGTATGCTAGTGTTCCTGGTACATTGGTCCATCCACTGCCCATCGTGACGTGCCCACCGTAGGTTCCCTCTCGGTAAAAAATGTCGTCGTTGGCGTTGACCCCCCACACGCCAGACGGTCCTGCAGAAATCTGTGTCAATTTCCCATCAACCATCTGCCAGCTAGTTCCCGCTGGATTCTGCGGGCTAATGCCATCCCGGAAATAGATCTGTCGAATTTATCTTCTTTCAATTATATTATTCCTCAAAATGTAATAAATCTCTAGCTTAGCGATAGAGGGTTACTGTGTCTATAAATATGATATCGGACAGAAAGGTAACTTAGTTCTTTAATATCACGTGATTTCGGAAAATGCAGATCATTTTAAAAGCTAACATGAGGGTAACATGAAGGTCTGCATGAAATGTTCACTGGTCTGTAGTCTGACCATAAGCTTAGTTCATACACTAACCCTCGGTTCATAGAAGCCAACCTCTCTATCAAGTGAGGTGACTTAGTTTGACAGATGGTGAGGCTCCTTGACAAATACCAGAATGAGGAGCAGACAACTGACAAGTGGATCTCAAAAAATCAAAGAGTGGATCAGACCACACACACACACACACAGACACAAGACACCCCATATCTCTCTCTCACACACACACAAATGTCTTCGATGACTCACTAAATGATTTTGTAGAGCATGACATAAAATGTTCATTTCTTTCATAACAGAAATAACGTGGGAGAGAACAAGAACCCTAAACATTATTTAAACTTCTGTTCACATGATAGTTTCTCTGATGAGTGTTTCTTTGCTTCTAAATTTGATTCTGACCGTTCACCCACAATTAACGATGTTTTCACTAATTTTAAATAGGACTATAACTAAGGCTCTTAAAAAATTGACTCCTCTGTCATTTTGTCGAACATTCGAATTTTAATGAACAGAGACGTTTCATTAATTATCTTACACAATTATTCATTTTTATCCTAAAACTAATTTAAAAACTTTCTATTTCTGACAAAAAACAGCTTACAAAATTATAATGATTAACCCCCCAGATGGCGCCATAGGGTGACACAGTCACGTGTTTGAGACAACCGTCCAGTTGGACCCAGTCCGACCCTGTAGGATTTTCGTCTGAGATATCCTTTCTGTATAAAATTTCATTTTTACTGTTGACGCCAACGACGATGTCCCTGCCGACGTCGAGCTGCTTGAGATGTCCGGGGACGAGCGTCCATTTTGTGCCTGTGGCATTTGGCGCCTGGTATGTACCCTGGCCACAGCAAACACGATACAAATACTTTTCTTAAAGAAATGGTGTCACTAGGTAACAAACAGGTTTTAAGACAAGCCAACAAGTTCTGAATGAGCTCTATAATTACTATATTGTGCAGTTACATGGAGGTGCAGAACATCAAATAATTGTTAGTATCAACTAATTAGCCTCTCGGAAAACTACGATTGTGCACCTAATATATCTGTAAAACTCAGACTAGCAATTATGTCTATATATTCCTTATACACAGCCATTACATGTATTTACACTTCAGTTCGACAAATCTGATACTTGCAATTGCCAGTTATGGGCACAAAAATTTAAATTAAAATGAAAAAAAAACCCAAAGAAACCAAATAATTTTAATGTAATCGTTTACACATTTAACCAGTAAACTTTCTGACTGTTGCATTATTACTTCCGATGTAGGTAACATTGTCGGGATACATCACCTCACGATAGTAGATCAGATCGTCAGCATTTACCCCCCACACGCCTGCTCTTCCTATTGACACATGTTTCAAGGATCCCTCCACTTTCCTCCATGACTGACCGCAGCAGGATGAGGTCAGAGCCAGAAGACACAGAATTATCAGCATTTCTATCACTCTGTTTTGTCTGGACATAAAACAGCAATACAGCAAACATAACATTCATTACAACTAATGTGATACAAGACGGTGTGTTCCTTCATCAAACCGCGACATAAATAATTAGCATTTGTTAATATGACAAGCTATGTTCATATTCTCCTCCATATCACCAGACCAGCTATGTTCATAAGCTCATCCATGACACCAATATCAACCTACCTGTGTACCTAGCAACTCCATTGCCCAGTTCCAACGCAAACACAAAGGTAAGAGACATGTAATAGGTACAAATACTAACAGACACTATGGTGATATACCTGTCACTAAGAAAGACAGAAAGACAAGCAACGGATAGAATCTCAAGGACTAACATATAAACAAGAAATGAATGTAAGTGGTTTATAGTGTCTACATCATCCTCTGGATACCCGGTGACAAAACATCATTATTATAATGTAAAGCGACGACTGACCACCACAGGTGCGAGATGACAGCATCTTAATAATTCATTTAGGCGGCGATGCTGAGTGGGTCACGTGACATCATCCTATACCCGTATCCTTGTTTAATTAGATCAATACCATTGAAAACTAATGTTTGTCACAGCAGGCAGGGCGAGTCAAACAGCTAAATAATCAAACTAGGCAGCTGTACCATAAAAAACTGTTTTAGACAATTTGTAAATTTATATTTTAATATTAGACTTTCAGATATGTTGTCATTATTGTTTTATTTAAAGCTACAAGGTGCGTAAGCAAGACGTTTTAACAATATTAGTATGTTTTGATAAATAAGGAATGTACAGACGAAGTATGTGTTTATAACTTGCCTTCCTAACGGTGCTAACCACCGGTAATGTTCTGCCTGAAACCCATTGGAATATCAACCGTATCAAAATACACTTAACCAGAACTCAGATGATTAATGAGAGGTAAACACAGCAAAAGGCCTTAGAATGTCTAGCAGTCAATGGCTAGGTTACATAAATAGAAGAAAGGTTGGATGGTAAGTGGGAAAAATAGGACCGGCTGTCCACTAGAGGACCTATTAAGTGGAATTAAGAATTACCCGGTTGGAGTGTTCACAAATGCGAAATATTGACACAATGCTTTGTTTTACAGTCATGTTCTGGGTGTCTACCTTGGGGCTACTACGTAGCTGCCATCTCAAACTTGGTTATCAACTATACGTAGTTTGACTGATGACAGGGGTAACTGTGCTCCCGGGCCTTGGTCATCAGATAAGAAACTGCCGACTTCCTTCCTAGTCATCTTCTTACCAACTTAGGATGAATGAGTCATCTGCTCTGGTCTTGTTCTAAGTCAGAAACAGATATGTCACTATCTCTCTTAGTAGCAATGCTCACCTGTTTCAGAGATCTTGATCAAAGCGGATCAGCGGAAGACAACAGTTTAAAAAACTTCGAGATAGTCTGAGAACACCAGTTATATACAGTCAGGCGCTTCTCTAGTGATATGACTGGACATCTGTTGAAATCCTTGCCTAATAGCAAAGAACAGAGAGTAGTAAACATAAGTTTATTATACAACTTGTACGCCGAGATGTTTTTTAAAAGCCTTGGCGGAGGTAGTTATGGCTGGAAGTGTGGATGGCAGGAGATGAGGTACCAGCTGTCTTTACAGCAATAGTTCAACGTGCCTATAACAAACACCATCTATTAATATCGTTTAAAATATCAACGACTTCTGTCCAGACGGCAGCCGATGGAAAATTTAGCAATAAAACCTTTTATGGTTTGAAAAGTTTATGGCAATTAGAAAATTTTATTTCAGACAAGTAAAATTTTTATTACTTGAGACATCGCGTGTCCCGAAGGCTAGGACGGAATTATTGTTGGTGTCAACTAGTTAGCCTCTCGGAAAACTATGATTTTGCATCTTATATATCAGTGAAACTCAGATCAGGGTAATATGTCTCTATATTCCTTATACATAGCCATTATTTTCCCTTCAGGTCTACAAATCTGATACTTGTAATGCCAGTTATGGGCACAACAATTTATTTAAAGTTAAGAAAAAGAAAACAAATTATTTTAATGTAATGGTTTAATGTAACCTACATTTAAGCAGCAATCTTTCTGTTACATTATTATTTTTGATGTAGGTAACATTGTCGAGGTACATCACCTCATGATAGTAGGTCCTATCGGCAGAATGAACCCCCCACAGGCCTGCTTCTCCTTTTGACACATGCTTCAAGGATCCCCCAACTTGATTCCATGACTGACTGCAGGAGGGTTAGGTGAGAGCCAGAAGACACAGAATTATCAGCATTTCTATCACTCTGTTTTGTCCGGACATAAAACATCAATACAGCAAACATAACATTCATTACAACTAAGTTGATACAAGACGGTGTGTTCCTTCATCAAACCGCGACATGAATGATTAGTATTTGTTAATATGACAAGCTCTGTTCATATTCTCCTCCATATATCCAGACCAGATATCTTCATAAGATCATCCATGATACCAATATCAACCTACCTGCATACCAAACAACTACATTACTCAGTTATAAAGCAAACTATAATATCGCCAAAAATATGAATGACTCATGGCGGCTGGTGGAAAATTTAGCAATAAAACATTTGATAGTTTGCAAAGTTTATGGCAGTTAGGAAATTTTATCTCAGACAAGTAAATTTTAATTACTTGAGTCATCGCAGTCTAGGACGGAATGACTGCATTGGTATGTAGAGAACGTGTGCAGCCCAAGCAATGACGGTCGTATTATCCCAGACATCGGACATGCGACACGTGCAGTGACTCATGGGACCGTTAGTGCCAGGCAGACTGGGAGGGTACACGTGGCAAAAGGACAAACACACGTTGATCCGTTGCACCTGGCAACCTTTCTCTTTGAACCTGCAGTCCAGCTTCAGAAAATATCTTCCCTCCGTGAACTACCTTAAATGATTTTAAGCTTTCAGATGCATTTGTCCTCTCACATCTTTTATTAGAGATGATTTTTAATCTGAAGACTATTTCCGACATTAGTTGAAAGAAATGTGTTTTGTATGATTTGTCTTCCGTAAACTTTCGCTGTCGTATTCCTCTCTTTAGTGAAAAAATTTGCTAGCTCGATATGAGGTAGGCAAACATCAATAAAACCCAGATAATGACAGCACTGAGATAAAAAAAAAAAGAAAGTTTTAATGAAACAAAAAGACAGAAATCACAAGAGGAAACAAAGAAAATTTAAGTAACGCCAGTCAGTCGTTCACTGATTATATTGACTCAGGACAAACATTTTACGTGCTCTCTAACATCAGGTGAAAATTAAATATGGTTTGTATTGTGAAAAAAAACTCCGATAGCGGGTGCATCTACTACAAATTCTTGACTTCTACACAGGTAAGGATGTGGTTTCTGTTGGGGTGTTTATAATAATAGAGGGGTCATGTGTCAGACGCGGTTTTTTTTAGATCTCACTTTCACTCACAACACGCACGCGTCCCCTTGCGTGTTCTTTCAATCATATATCACAAAGATTTGTCGTGGGAACCAAATAAAACTTTAAATCAATCAACATTAATTGTAATACAAGTCTTTCAAGCAAATCAATTTAAACCATCCCGCCCAAGATCACTCATGTCTGTTCTAAATCATAAGATATTTACGTCACATATTATTCAATACCGAAACTACTACAGCGCACAGGCTGCTACGACAGTTCTCTTAATGTCACCAAGACGACATACACATGTTCATTTCAATATACAGTGGAACCTCGGTTAGCGAACGCCTCGGATAGCGAATTTTTCGGTTAACGAACAAAAATTTCGCTAAAAATTTGTCTCGGATAGCGAACAAAATTTCGGATAACGAACAAAAATTTCGTTAAAAATTTGTCTCCGATAGCGAACAAAATTTCGGATAACGAACAGCCACGTGAACCACACGTGACCGACCAGCATGTAATCATTCGCGCTCGAGACAGTTACGATCAGTCGTTCCTTACCTGTGCGCATCCTTCTTATTTAGTGATTTTTGTGCTTTATTTTAATAAGATAATCCTCAATCATGGCTCCAAAGAAGATTAAGAGCAATTAATAGTAGTGAGGTAATGACAAGGACGCGGCCAACAAATGAATTGAAAAAGGAAATGAAGGTGGCATGCGTCTGTCGGATATGTGATGTCGTATTACCGAAGTGTTTTACAAAAAAGACAGAAGAATCAGACACTGGACAAGTTTTTTTCTTCAACCTCAAAGCTACAGAAAAGGGAAGTCTCCCCGATTTTATAATGTCACGTGTGCTCATGGAGGGGGATTCAAAGCAGTAATTCCACCCATTCCTCCCCACACCTGTTTCCAACCACGCCGTCAAAACGGCAAGTTTTCTGTTTAAATGCTTTCGTTAATGTTTTTATGTTTATTTAACTCCATTTATATTGTATTACAACTGTTCTCATTAAAACAAATACCTATATATATATATATACAGCCTGTAACTTTCAAATAGCGAGTCAACAGGGGCTGGGAACCAATTAAATCTATTTCCTTTATTTCTTATGGAAAAAATTGTTTCGGATAACGAACATTTCGGTTAACGAACAGCTTTCCAGAACGGATTAAGTTCGTTAACCGAGGTTCCACTGTACTTCCAACTGTCATATGTTTTGAGCAAATCTTTAGTCTTAGTTACTCACACCCCAAAATTGCAACGTCTAGGTAAAATCCACTCCTGGGGATCAACACATGATCCAAAGCGGGCACCACTCATAAATCCGCAGGGATCGACACACAATATCCGAAACAAACACACACTTTCCGTCCGCCTCTCTTCCCTGCTCACAGCCGTCTGCTCTCTTCCAAATAATTTTTACTCTGTTCCAAACTAAAATTACGTCATAAAATGACGTCGGGTTCTGACGCGAAACCACGACGCAACCAACACACTCATATATGTAAGGTAAGGGCAATAATCTTTAAAAAAAAAAAAAGACAGGGGAAACAACCCCCTGTTCCTAATAGACTGGTCCGTGACATCATGTCTGTCCTCCATGGATTGTAAATATAAAAGAGTTAAAATAACTTCAGCCGTAGACAGCAGTCAGATACCTCCCTGTCTTGCCGTTGGTCTAAAATTCATATTCGTAGATGAGTTTTGCTAAATATGTTCAATTGCTTTTAACTTATTTTTTCTTGTATTTGTGTTTGATCTGATGATTAAAAAAATACGAATATTGAATGCATTTTAAACTTTACTAATTGCTGCCTACACCCGCAACACAATTGTGTTTCAGTCTTTAGTGGAGCGGTAAGCATCCTCGTTCGGCAACAGACTTTATTCTTTCACTATTGTGTGTTGCTCTAACATTCATTTTTACTTAGAAATGAGAATAATAAAAATATAGTCCGTAAATTTGGGGAAATAGACATTATCTCTCTTGTAGGAAGAGTGTACCTGTAATCGTATTTATAAATTGCTGTGATGAGGACAGTACATAAGCAACAGTGGACATTGGAATATTTTCCGTTTGATAATAAATTATATCAGTCTATAAAGCTTAACTCTACAAACGTTCTTCACATACATTCCTCACCGGCTCGTCTTTCACAGTGTGAGAACATCATCATCATCACCATCATAAACATTATTGTCGTCGCCGTCGTCGTCAGGAATATTTACTTGCACACACCCTTCATTGACAATGGTAGTGGATTGAGTAGTAGAGTAGTTAGAGCACCTGTCTTCAAACTGAGAGCGCTAGTTCGATACCCGAGTAGCGCAGCAAGCGTCTTCCAGTCGACTGACTCCATAGAGGTTTGAACAAGATAAGGCTGCGAGGAAGAAGAGCACGTCTTGCCCAGTGATGCTGGTGCTGATGCAAAGTGGGTTGGTATGCTATCTTTTGGAATAATGTTCTGTACAGGTGCCGTGACCTTTCACAGTTGTCTTCTATAGTCACATATTTACTAAAATTTTAAAATATTAACTTGTAAGATTTAATAATCTAACCTTTACTTACATTTTGCATAAATTCACAACACATCACATCTAGCTCAGATGAAATAACTTTTTATTGTTAAAGGCCTAACTTTCAGCTTTTATATTGAAATAGCAACCATTGGAAACGGTTATAATTGTCGAATATTGAACATCTAGACTCGAGATGTTGTTTGCTATGGTGACGTGTTAGTTGGTGTGCGACATCCAGATATACTGTCCTCCACTAACCCCCCATATAGCACCGCCATACTCCTCAATCACGTCCAATCCTTGAACCAACCACCGCCAGTCATATCCTAGGAATAAGACAAATGGCATCCGCTCAACTGGCATTGTTTTAAAGATATGATATCAATACAGATGACTGCTATGGCATATTGCTAAGAGACCAAACGTGAAGTCGACACACTACATACTGCTTTCTACCTTACCACAGTGGGTAAGTGAGTGAGAGACGGAGTAAGTGTATATTGAACGGGTGAAGTATGCACTTACTGTCATGTTGAAGTTGCCAGGAGGACAACATGCTGTACGACATACATAAACGATAACCAAAATATTTTAAAACATTAGAATGAATGAATAAGAGGATAGTCCAGTCGTTAGATCGCTTGCGTTCGAATTAAGAGCCTGATTAATGCAACAATCTTACTTCAGTTGACCCAACCGGAGGGACTGGGTACCCGATTAAATAGACGGTTGGCTAAGGCATCAAGGAAGACAAAATGGGCTCCGCCCTTAGTTACAGATTTGTGACACCTCCCCCCTCCCAACGTCTCATACATAATTGTTTGTATATAAAATGATAGAAGCACACACCTGTGGGATTTCCTTCCCTGATTTCAGTTCTGAGAAAGTTATTCTTGTCTTTCCTCTGGCCAAGCACCACTCCTGAACCGGAACTGATGTATGCAAGTTTTCCAAGTAATTGGACCCATCCACTGCCGACCGTGATGTGTCCACCGTAGGTTCTCCCTCGATAAAAAATTTCGTCGTTGGCGTTGACCCCCCACACGCCAGCCAGTCCTGCAGAAATCTGTGTTAAGGACCCATCAACCTTCTGCCAACCAGTTCCCCCTGGTTTGTGCAGACTAATGTCATTCCGGAACCAGATCTGTCGAATTTATCTTTTTTAAAAATATATTAGTCTTCAAAATGTAATAAACCTCTACCTAAGTTATATAGGGTTACTGTGTCTATAAATATGATGTACATTTTTATCGGACATCATAATGTTATGCAAACTTAGTCTTTGAATATCACGTGATTTCCGATTGATTTATTGCTGAAGATTTTAAAAACTAGCACCAGGGGGACATGTAGGTCTGCATAGAATGTTAACCAGTCTCTTGTCTGACCCTAAACTCAGTCCATACACTAAACCCCGGTTCATAGACGCGAACCTCGGTACCAAGTGAGGTGCCTTTGTTGATAGATTGTGAGGCTCCTTGACAAATACCAGAATGAGGAGCAGACAACTGACAAGTGGATCTCAAAAGATCAAAGAGCGGATCAGACCACACATACACACACACACACACAATCATTCGATGACTTACTAAGTGATTTTGTTGAGCATGACATAAAATGTTCATTTCTTTCATAACAGAAATAAAGCGAAAGAGAACAAGAACCCTAAACATTATTTAAACTTCATTTGACATAATAGTTTCTCTGATGAGTGTTTCTTTGCTTTTAAATCTTGATTGCGACCGCTCACCCACAATTAACGATGTTTTCACCAATTTTAATTAGGATTAGAACTAAGGGCTCTTGAAACATTATCTCCTCTGTTATTTTATCAAACATTGGAATTTTCATGAACAGAGACGTTCCATTAATTCTCTTACATAATTATTTCTGTTTCTGCCAAAAAACAGCTTACCGAATTCTCATGTTTAACTCCCCAGATGGCGCCATGGGGAGACACAGTCACGTGTTTAAGATGACCGTTCAGTTTGACCCAGTCCGACCCTGTAGGATGTTCACCTGTGATATTCTTTCTGTAAAAAATCTCATCTTTGTGGTTGACGCCAACGACGATGTCTGTGCCAACGTCGAGCTGTTTGAGAAGTCCGGGGACGAGCGTCCATTTTGTGCCTTTTTCCATGGGCGCCTCGTATGTACCCTGGCCACAGCAAACACAATACAAATATTTATGGTAAACAAAGGGTTTCACTAGAGCAACACAAACACACAGGTATGTACACACGCGTGAAAAAAAGCAAACATGATGAGCTGTAACATTACTATATTGTGTATTTGCATGGAGGTGCAGAACATCCAATGATTGTTGGTATCAACTAGTTAGTCTCTCGGAAAACTATGAGGTATTATGTCTCTATACTATGATAAACAGCCATTATTTTGACTTCATGTTGACAAATCTGAAACTTGTAATACCAGATATGGGCACCAAAATTAATTTATAGTTAAAGAAAACGAATTAAGTTAATCTAATCGTAAAATCATTTAACCAATAATCTTTCTGTTACATTATTTTTTCTTATGTAGGTTACATTATCGGGATACATCACCTCACGATAGTAGATCCTATCTTCAGAATCAACCCCCCACACGCCTGCTCTTCCTATTGACACATGTTTCAAGAATCCCTCCACATTAATCCAACTCTTGCCAAAGCAGGATGAGGTCAGAGCCAGAAGACACAGAATTATCAGCATTTCTATCACTCTGTTCAGTCTGGACATAAAACAGCAATACATCAAACATAACATTCATTACAACTAAGGTGATACAAGACGGTGTGTTCTTTCATCAAACCGGGACATAAACAATTATTATTTGTTAATATGACAAGCCCTGTTCATACTCTCCTCCATATCACCAGAAAATGTTCCTAAGCTCTCCCATGATACCAATGTCAACCTACCTGTGTACAATATAACTACATTACTCAGTTCTACTCAAACAATAATATCGCTTAAAATATGAATGACTCATGGCGGCTGATGGAAAATTTAGCAATAAAACCTTTGATAGTTTGAAACGTTTATGGCAGTTAGGAAATTTAATCTCAGGCAAGTAAATTTGTATTACTTGAGTCATCGCGTGTCCTGCAGTCTTGGTCGAAATGACAGTATTAGAATGTTGAGAATATGTGCACATAAAAATGTTTATACCGTGTTGTAGTGCACACTAAAATGTTTTTTTGCCAAGACATCATTGTCATACGCATGTGATTTGTTGTCCACCGCACAGCTTGTTTTACTGTGTAAATGCTGTACAGAGTGGATAAAATTTTCATTTTTATTTTCATGTGCAGACCATGCAATGACGATCGTAGTATCCCAAACGTCGGACATGCGACACGTGCAGTGACTCATGGGACCGTTAGTGCCAGGCAGACTGGGAGTGTACACGTGGCAAAAGGACAAACACACGTTGATCCGTTGCACCTGGCAACCATTCTCTTTGAACCTGCAGTCTAGCTTCAGAAAATGTCTGACCTCCGTAAACTACCTTAAATGACTTTAAGCTTTCAGATGCATTTTTCCTCTCACATCTTTTATTAGAGATGATTTTTTCATCTGAAGACTATTTCCGACATTAGTTGAAAGAAATGTGTTTTGTTGGATTTGTCTTCTCTAGTCTTTCGATGTCGTATGCCTCTCTTTATTGAAAAATGTTGCTAACCTGTTGCTCCATATGAGGCCGGCAAACATCAATAAAACGAAGATAATGACAGCACTGAGAGAACAATTTATCTAAGATGAAAGAGGAAATCCAATACTTAACTGTAAGTTGTATTTTGAACTTCTGACAATCTTCCCCTCCTTCAGGCACTAACGACACACCACCGATTACTGTTCAACGTGCCTATAACAAACACCATCTATTAATATCGCTTAAAATATGAAAGACTTCTGTCCAGATGGCGGCTGATGGAAAATTTAGCAATAAAACCTTTTATGGTTTGAGAAATTTATATCAGAGATAAAATTTTATCTCAGACAAGTAAATTTTTATTACTTGAGTCATCGTGTGTCCCGCAGTCTAGTATGGAATGACCGTATCGGTATGTTGAGAATATGTGCACATATAAATGTTTATACCGCGCTGTATTGCACAGTAAACTGTTTTTTTTGTGTTTTTGTTTTTTTGCCAAGACATCATTGTCATACGCATGTGATTTGTTGTTTACCACGCAGCTTGTTTTACTGTGCAAGTGCTATACAGAGTGGATAAAATTTTCATTTTTATTTTCATGTGCAGACCATGCAATGACGGTGGTAGTATCCCAGACATCGGGCATGTGACACGTGCAGTCTTGTGTTTACGATTTTTATGAAAAGAGTGTTCCTTAATGCAAGATACTTTCACCAACCCTTTGTCCTCCCTACACTTTCGTTGTCGTATGCCTTTCTTTATTGAAAAATGTTGCTAGCCTGTTGCTGATATGAGGCAGGCAAACATCAATAAAACGCAGATAATGACAGCACCGAGATAAAAAAAAATATCTAAGATGAAAGAGGAAATCCAATATTTAACTGTAAGTTTTAGTTTGAACTTCTGACAATCTTCCCCTCCTTCAGGAACTAACGACACACCACCGATACTGGAGTTTACTTTCTGCCTATCGCTGACGTCACACAGCACGCCATAGCCTTATCACCCCGTCACAGCCTTTGCTGATAATAATACTAACGAACTTTTAACAGACAGATGGAAGAACTCTTTCTATGATGTTGAGTCATCGCTAGGTTGACCTGTATCCCTAGTGCTATTAAACATCTTTCTAACAAATAGCAAAGGGTATAGTCTCCGTGTCTGTGAGAGTTTGGCCATAATGTAACTTATCTTTTGAAGTAATCTTCGATCGGAAGTCAGGCAGCAACAGAGCAAGAACATATTGATGAAGATCAGCACTTAGCAAGAAAAGACAGAACGGTATCTGACAGAAAAAGAGAGAATTCCACATAAACGGTGTACAGTTGAAAGAGGTTCATAGTTTCAATTATCATCATCAATTACCACAAACGATGGCTGCGTGGAGGACTTTACATCTGAACCTTAGACTTTGGAACAACAGGAAACACAGTTTGGGTACAAAAGACAAATTAAACAAGTACCTCGTCGCTCAGTCAGTCAGTAGTCCCCCAACTAGCTTCTGTCTTTGTGGGAATCACAGGGATACATGCGGCAGCTGACAGGTCCCCCACTCCTGTCTATTGTGGGCAATAGACAGCAGGTCCTGTACAGGACGGCCAATCCAGTCTTTGAACTTCGTAATTCAGTTCTTTCTCTCAAGTACTTGAAGCTGCTGACCTCTTGGAGGTGTACCCCGTTTATAGAGATCTCTGCTTTGTCGCAGCCATTGACAAAAACTTGGCTGTTTTCAGTGCTGGTCTCCATTGATTGGTCCTCCATATGCATTTGAACTGTCTGTCTGTCTCTTGGTGAGGCTTTCAGTTCTTTGTTAATGCCTGCTGACAGATCCATTTCGTTTGCAAAGGTAGCAGATCTTATGAACTTATAGCTATTGAAGGAAGTTTAATCAGTATGAAGGATAAATAACATTTTTTTTTCTTTCCATATATGGTTCATGAAAAATATTCACCATGCACACACACACACACAATATGGTGTGACACAAACTTAGTCATATATTGCCACACACACACACAGATACCCTTTATCCCAAACATTAAAAATTACGAATTTTCAGTATTTATCAAATTTAAGGTCGTTTCTTAAGTTTCATATCCGTTGGATTTCTTGGATGAAATACACCTTGAGCATAACTAGTTACAAGCAAACTTATTTTTATTTTTTCAACTTTTGTTTTACTCCTAAATGGTGCACACACACACACACAGAGAAAGAAACAGAGCAACAGAAACAAATTTACTGTTGGCTTTATTTTCTTTCTTTAGTTTAATATAATTAAGTTCTTTATCATTTTTCATCCCAACATCAATTTTATATTTTTTCAAATCTCAATTTTTAATTAGAGAAACTCGTATATTTAATATACCTTACGAATGAAATCAATCGTGATGAAACTTGTTTTTTTCAATTTTCCGCTACTTTTGTGATCTTTATTTGTGTACTATCTCTCGTTCGCTTCTATCTTATAGCTCTATATATATTTACGAAAGTCTAATAATGATAAGATACTATCTCAAAGAGTTTACAAGATGTGTTGTACTTAGTCAAGCTTTATGTTCCAAATGAATATCTCAATATTATATTGCAACTGCACTGAGAACGAGGAAAATGAACTAAAGGAAATTGAAAAATGGGAGAAAATAGTAGACTGCGGCTTTATAAATTCTATTTTTTTCATTGGAGCCCCGGCAAATATCCTGAGCATGATCGTGTTTTACCGCCAGGGACTGCGAGACCGGATGAACCTCTGTCTCTTCTGTCTCGCCTTCCTTGACCTCATGTATCTCACGACTGTGTTCATATTGTGTTTCTACTGCTTTGTAGGACTGGTAGATCCCGAACAAGAAGACTTTTGGAAATGGTTTTTGATGAAGCATGGTACAAATTTTTCTTTTGCATTTTCAATCCTGTCCGGGTGTGTGACGATGATCATCGCCGTCGAGCGGTGCGTGTGTGTCATGTTCCCCATGAAGGCCGCCACACTCATCAGCACCAAGACCATGGCCATCATCCTCTTAGTCACCTTTATCATCATACAGCTTTTGTGTAGTGTCTACTCCATACAGTATGAGATAATCGTAGTAAGAGATAACGTGTCTGGAAAAAATACAGTAATGCTCACAAATTCTGCTTTGTTTCTAAATCACAACATTTTCAGTATAATCGAAAACATTGTTTTATCGTCACTTTCTATTGTGACTTTCACGGTTGTGTGCATCAGCACAGCAATCATCATAGTTAAACTGAGAATGGCCATGGCCTGGAGAAAAGCCACAGCCAGGTAGGTGTATGCAATGCTAGTAGAAAGCGCTGCATACATTTTTATTACTAATCTCTTTAATGTCCTTGCCTAGATTAGCATTGTAGAAGTATTTCTAGTCAGTAAACGAGGACTTCTAAGGGAGGATGAAATAGTTGGGAAGATACACTAATGCTATTTTTATAAAAGCTCTAGGTATGAAAAAAACCTTGGACGAGTACTACTATTGCTTTACCTTCTCCAACTCTATTTCATTTATAAGAAAAAAAGAATTGTTAAGTTTCTTCACTAGAATAGTCTACACCACTACTACATCTATGTAATGCACTAACAATTTCACAAAATTCAGAATATATTTATAATTTTATTTTCGAACAGCGCCGACCTGAAAGGCCAGGCAGTGTTGATGAGGATGCTGGTGGTGGTTTCCTGCACGTACATCCTGTGCTCGGTTCTTAGTGTCATCTTGGCTTTGGCTCGATTCACAGTCCCAGAGTTCCGTCTAGATGGCCAATACTATATTTTATTCCTGCAGACCCATCTAGTCGGTGTTCTCCCTGTCATGCTTAACAGTTCTCTAGGATTCTTCCTCTACACTAGAATGTCTTCACGATTTCGCCAGGAGCTCAAGAGTCTTTGCGGTTTTGCCTCGCGGCGAAAGACCGTGATTAAATATTTTGACAAGTAGTTTATTTATAATATTTACATACAATAAATACATACAATAAATACACCATCTGTGATACACCGTTTAAAAGAGTATTTTTTTTAAACATTTTGCATATGGTTACTTTTAAGAAATAAAGGTTAAGTTTTCTTGTACTAAACTGAAATGAAAGTCGTTAACTGTCTCGAACGGAGAGTTCATGTGAGGACATCAAGTAGAAATTCACAAAAATTATTTACTCAATATATAGAAAAAAAAAGCCAAACAAATATTATATTTTAATAGAATATTTATTAGCATTTGAATAATGCTTAATATTTTCCAGCTGTTGTCAGTTGTTGCATTACAAATCCATGTTAAACCGACAACCGTCAAACATGGCGCCATGTCAACTGAATCATTGCCTTTTTTTTCCAAATAAAACAAAATACCTGATTAGCTTACTATTTGAGTTTTTTAATAGAAATATTCATAGTAGAACAATTCTTAAAGGCACCATTAGCTTCTTTCCTTACTTAATCATTTTTTCAGCCATTGCGCGACTTTTTTTCCTCGCTACCATACTTGCGAACAGTTTGTAAGCTTGCATAAGATCAGAAATAAAATATTACATTCACACACTGGACAATACATTTTGCATTCATGATTAGAAATGATTGCTACAAGCATTTAACGCCTTCTACATTGTCAGGCTCAATCGTGCTAAGTCTACATTAACATTTCTTCAAATGTAAACATTTTATTATAAACCAAGTATAATCGAAAACCTTAAAATCTTTCATGAAAAAAAGTGAATAATCAAATCTAATAAGAAAGGAAATGATGTGTACCAGTAGGAGTAGTAATAGTTAGGTTCAAAATGTGTTGATTGAAAATGTTGTACATCTGCCTAACACCTCCTTCCTTAATAAAGCTTTTTTACATTTTTATTTGTAAGATTTGTAGAGTCCTAACTTTACCTTTTGGATACGCAAGAGATGCTTACAACAATATGCGGACGGTATTTTTTAGTTTTATTTAATTTTAGTTTTATTTATTTAACATCAGGCATCGTTCATGTATTTTTATTATGAAACACGAATAAATATATTACTTTTATTTTTAGTAGGAAGTTGATGACAAAGAGCAAAATGTACATTTTCATTTATCTAACCTGAAATAAACTCAGGTAAATATAATTTAGAAATGAATGTTATACAATTTTTAATATTTTGTAAGGAGACAAACGTTTTCATGCCGCAACACCTATTGTTGAATTAGTTTTGATTTACCAATTTTCTTTATATTTACAAATTTTAAGTTCCTTTACGATATTAATATCAGGAACACAATTAGTTTTTATTGGGGCTCATTGTTAGTTGCTCAAAACAAGTTCTTTAACAGACTAAAGTGGACACAAGGGTTTTGTGCAGAGCACGTCACACCTTTTGTTTATGTTTGACTTTCTCAAGTTTCGGCAATCAAAAAATTTTTAAATTATTGAATTGTGCTCTCATATCACAGAGTTTGTATAACCCGTCATATCCAGCCAGTAAATTGTTGCTTACCCCTCAACATCCAGGACCATCTGGCAGGTGTGACCACTCGCCATGTCCTCGTGTGTTACCGCGCTGTGTTCTGGATGTCTACATCAACAGGTATTTCCTCCATGCATACTTGACTCCAGGGTTCTCTGTCATTGATGGTCCGGGTCTCGACGATACGACATTAAGTGTCTTTTGCGACTAATATTAGAGATCCAGACAAAACGTAGAATTCGTATGTATTAGTTTAAATGAGTGAAACCGGGTAATGTTAATAAATTCCGGTGTAATGCGTCCTTTTCTGCTGCATCTATATTACAAAACATAATAATAATCACATAATATAATTACAGTAAATTCCCTCATCATATGAATTTGAACGCTGTGGGATGTTCATCAGTTTCAGTTGTCTTGTTCAATATAGCAGTTTAAGCTTAAAGTAACACGTTGTCTTAATGATGAGAATCTGGACTATTGGCTTAGATACTTTGAAATATCTGATATTTATTACTATTGCCATTTTTACTAAAACATTTTTGAATCTTTGCGATATTTGTATATTTGTCTTTCTGGTTTTTCTTTTTTAATTTATTTGTGATTAAATGGACTTCAGTACTACAGCGATGACAGCAACGTTTCGACAACAGGGATATAAATATTTATGCTTTTTACATGGTTTTGTTTGAGGGTAGAGGAGGTTCGTGTAGCTTTTCAGGTGAAAGCGTGTCTCCAACCTGTGACATTCTGCTGATAGTCGAGTTTAAGACCAATAGCGGAGTATAGAACATAATACTCGGAACAATCCTGGCATTCCATTAACTTATTCACCGTGTGTATCATTCTTTGTAAGGCGCCATTACCTTAAACATAGAACTGAACATATTACTTTTTATTACATCACAATGCTATATTAATGACAATTATTTTATTAGTAACAAAATTCCGAAAAAGATGTAGTTGTTCTAATAAATATGTCTTTTGATAAAATAGAGCTTCTACAAGTATCGAAATACCAGTATTTTGACTTACAAATTTTTTAGATGACTTGGTAATATTAAATGGAAAATCATATCCACCTGTGCGTCTATAGAAGAATATTTAAGTCAGTTTAAGTACTCGACTAGACTTTTATCGAGACACAGGTAAGAACATACGATTTTCTAGTTCATTCCGTTGTACATCTAAGCCTAACAATCCGCGGTCTTTCACAGCGACGAAGAAGTTAATAACGATTTGCTTGTGAGTTTCCAGGATGCCATGTGAATATTATTTCGTCAATGTCCACAAAAGAGCTCTTTTCTTGCCATATCAGATCTCAGTGAATGTTGGTGAATAAAGCTCTCTGATTTCAATGAGAAAAAATACGTAGTTGTTAACAAAGGGAAAAGAGAAAAAATAACAACGATGACCCAAGAGCAGCTCAATGTATCGGCGCCATGGGCTAGTCTCCAAAGTGCCAACGCAAGGTTTAACACAACCAAGTGACCTTAAAGATTTGATGTTTATTGTGGGAAACAATCTATAACATATGAATATTGTTGTCTACCTTAAAGTTTATCAGCCTGTAAACCTCATATTAAAGCTATTGTCAAAACGCGAGCCTATAAACTTAATTCAACTTTATTGAAACATAGCAGACTTCAAGATATTAGCAACATCGGCGACTCTATCTGGAATAACACATTGAGCCACAGTGGGATGCAATAATAATAATTGTTCATTTTCATGTATTTCTGTATCTTTTTGATGGGGTCGTGGAGGTTTTCTGGTACTCAGTCAAGTTCAGGACCAATATGCGGCCTATGTGCACAAAGTTTTAGTTTGGTTCGACAGCCTCTCTCTCGGGAACAGGAACAGTCTTGTCTCTCCTTGTAACATCTGTTCCACGATCACCGGAATCAGGCAGCCTGATGTCATCAGAAATCCTAAGAAAGGTATCGAACATTCTATTTCTGATCATGTGTTGACGTGGGTTTTGACTCTTGCGGTCTGACTGTAGGTTCTCCATGCCTGTCTGCAGAACCAATCGTCACCCCAACTTATTAATTCCACGTTCTATTCACTTGATAAACGCTACTTGCTGCCATCATATTATGTGTCATTTATATCGTGTATAAATATATACTATTGCTAGTACGAACACTATTTTGAACTGCCCCTGGGGATCAATAAAGTTGTATTGTTGTATTGACGTAGTTGTTAAAATGCTTCACTTGTGTACAAATCCTTTTCCTTTAAATTACTGAAATACAAATCGTTCCCAACATAAAAGAAGTAACTAATTCTTTACTTATAGCAAGTGAAAAGATTACCCTATGATAATCATTTGATTGCTCAGAAGAAATATAAGGTCAGGATCTATACAACAGCACCATCATCACCATAAAGACTAGACTCACCATAAAGTAGTAAAATAGTTTATATTCACAGTCCAGTGCACTAACGCCAGACTATTAACGATAATAATAATCATAACAACAACAATCAGTGATATATCGCGACACTCCTACCACAGCCAGGCTCACAGCGCTTTACAAACACAAAACACCAGGTAGGTCGAAAGCAGCGAAGACTGATACAGATGCTAAATAAAATTATGGTGTCAGGTACAAAAGACTAACAGTCGACGAGTAACAAAAAAAAAAACAAAACAAAAACAAAACAAAACAAAAAACAAACTGTTCTGCACAGCTAGAAAGCAAATAAAAAAAAGAGAAATTAAAGACATATTCCTGTCGTTTAAGTTCAAAGTCGTTGCAACGGTGGGTGACATCCTCTATATACACCAAGATTGTGAGTTGCTACAGGTGAGATTTACACATTGTTCAGTTATTTTCCTTTCTTCAGTGGCAAATGTAGAACAAGTCAATGGATGCTCAAGCTAACGGAGATGGAGACTGGTGGTGCCTGCCGCGTGTCGCTTGCTCCTTGGGTGTCAAGGTGTGGGGGTCAGGAGAGGGTGCCCGGGGGTTGGTGTGGTCAGCTGTCTAGTCCGGTCAGGAGAGAGGCCGGCGGGTCACGCATCTCTCGACTGTGACGGGTCATGAGCAGGCGGTTCGCACCATACTGAGTATACAGAGATAGCTGTCTAGAAGGCATACTCAGCATGCGACAAAAGCTGTCCTGACGTTCCTGTAGTCTGTCACCGCATACTCAGTATGGTGGCGAGAGGGTTAGGGTTAGTAATATTATGTATACAATATTATAATAATATTATAATAATATGTAGTCATTCACCGCATACTCAGTATAGCGCCAGAGGTCTCAGCCCACTGGGTCAAAATCACTTGACAGGCTCCTATGCGCAGCCTCCCAGGGATGGTGCACTCTGTAACAGTGTAGTGTCTTAGTTTGCAACCCTGTGACAAAATGAAAAATATATAAGGGAGGCAAAACTGGAACCTTTAGGACTTGTTCCTCCATCGATTACTTCCCTTAGAAGACTGAAAAAGTCAACCAATCAGGTGTTTCCTCGTGTTAAAACCACTCTATAACTTGTTTAACTGAGCGCTATACTGACATTCGTTGCGGGTTACTCGATGTAACGTGGACTGGTACTCCAACAACAGAAAATGAGAAGAAAACAGTAAGTAATGTGTATATTCTAATAACATAGCTCTTGTTTGCTACTTTATGCTTGTATATATTATGTAAAAAAAAAAAATTTCTTCATTTCTGACTTTTGACCTGTCACCCGATTTTTGAATTCTCTGCCCCATACAATTACTATCTTTGATGGGAGCTTACTACAAGAAATCAGAACATAATTCTTGAAAGTAACACCAGGAAATGTTTTTAAAATGCTCTTTTAAATGGCGTAACACATATATTTGTCTTTTTTGTAGTTTAACAGACATAATTTTTTTAAAACACCTTTGAAAATTTGCTTCGCAGGCACTAAGTGCTCTGTAGTGATTTGTTTTTGCGCGGCTCTATACCTTTTTAGCGTACCGATAATAATATTATTAAATGCATCAATCTGATTTAATTTTGACAAGTACAATGTTTATTCATTTTAAGTTTACATGCGGTTATCAAAATGTGATTCCTGGAGGTGTAACTTGTGCTAGCGGGATATACCCTGTGCAACCCTATGTGAAGTTTTTTTTTAAAAATTCGATTACACCTATCTAATTTGCTTTGGATTACATAATAAGTGACTGTTCATGCAGGATTCAAATGTAAACATTTTTGTTTCACACAGTTTGATCTCTTATTCTTAGTTTAAATTTTTTTTCTATCTCTTACAGTTATTTTTTATGATTTTTTTTGAAATTGGTGAATTTCCATGCGCACGAGAGGAATGTGACCTCGTTGAAGCCTGACGTAGGGATCGAGTTAAAACTCTCCTGTTAGTGTAGAGCAGTGAATACTGAGGATGCGGTGACAGACTACAGGAACACTGAGGATGCGGTGACAGACTGCATATTATTATAATATTATATACATCATATTACTAGCAAAAAAAAATAATACAACACAAAACCGACAAAGAAGGAGAGTAAACATCAGACAGCGTAAATATCAAAGGGACACGAATGATTTTCCCTCTAACCATCGACTACAGTAACGAGTTTCGTTTTCTATGTGATTTCGCAGGGAAAGATAACAGCAGCGACGTGACGTCTGATAAAATAATCCAGACGCCCTCCAATCTTGAAGATGTCACCTCGTTGCATTCCTGAAAATTTCTAAACGCTCGAAACACTTGCTGATACAGAGAGACAGAGCGCAGAACATGGAAGACAGAGACACTGAACTGCTTCAAGGATTCTGTGTGAACTCTCAGGTATGTTCATGTGAAGTGTCAATACTGTGTTGACGCAGTCGGCTTTGTAAACATACCTCCATGTCTTTGTGTTGTATTTTTTCCCTGTCACACTATATGTGTGTTTTTGTATTAATGAAATTAGCCTTATAACAAGGTCTTGATATCTTTGTGAATTTTTTTTTCAGTATATGCTTGTCCTACAAAAATACCTTACACCATTTTTTCCCCCAAAACACTAATTATAGTTTTTCAACACCTATTGTTCTAGTCTACTAACAAATTTCCCTGCATTGATTGCAGGCTCCATTATTATCTATCATACTTTCTCTATAATTTTATCATCTACGCGTCATTCATCTAACCCTCCCTTGTCTCTTTGTGGCGTGTCAGCCATGTTTGTGCACCTGTGTGTCTGTCAACACTGGGGCGGCGCGGTAACAGGCTGACAACAGACGACTATGACGTCATAGTTCAGGCATAGTTCGACGTGAAGGGAGGGGGGAAGGTCGAGACTTTTTTTTTTCGTTGCCTGTAGCAACGCCTGACGTCACGCCCATGTCGTCTTCTTGTTGCTGAGTCTGCTGCTTGTTGTAGCAATGGGGGTTCGCTGTTCATGGCCCCTCCCAACCCTGTCCGCGAAAAGCCGTCACGTGGGTGTTGTGGGCGCTGGCCATTGGTTACCGCCCCTGGGCGACAATGTGGCGAACCCCGCAGCGTAGCGTCGCTTAGGACATTAATTTTTGTTTTCCTAAGAGGCTGAGAGGAGTGGGTGGTTTTGAAAGGTGAAACCAGCAGTGTGAGACAATAGACTATGGTGACACATGTCATTAAAACAAACACGTCTTATTTTAATATTTGTTATTATTTACATCTTATTTAGATGACTGACAAACGATCAAGTATTTAATTTTGTTAGTGACTACGTGAAAAGCTGATTGATAAACCTTTTGCCTGTATTCTTATCCAAAGGTCAAGAAGAGTCAACACGCTTTAACTTCCTGTCTCCTCCGTCAAGACGAAAGGAGCGAGGGACAAGACAAAGAAAAATCGTAGTATTTGTCTCCACCTGTTAAGCACATGCAACAACGAGAAGTTTCGTGAGTCTTTCTAGTATAATATTTCTTTGTTATATAAATATACATCAGCAACATAGGTACAACATGTAATACAAAATTTAAGAATAAAATAATTGGCAAATATCAACCGCAGAAACATACACAAATTGAAACGGTCGTTCAAACCTTAAGAGTAAAACTAGGTTAGTGTGTCTGTAACTACGAATAGTAATCAACAAAGCTACATAGGAAAGACTGTCTGGTGTGCTATGTAATGGTGATATCAACATAGCTTAAGGTCTCTTAAATATTATTGTAAAAAGAACATATAGCCCAAAAGTTGTACACCATCAGTTTGTTTGTTTCATACAGTAAAGATACCCTATTAAGTTGTTTAAAACAATAATTTTCATGAAGCAACTTTCATCTAAATGTTTACATAATATTTCAGATTTTAAAAGTGTAGCATTCACTGTTTATTCATGTGAAGGCCAATGGTTTTCTTCCTTTCTAATAATTGTAAGATGGCAATCAACCTCAGATACATTGGTTTAAGGGTTAATGCACTAGTGTCCCACAGAGGGGAATGTATCGATGAAGAACATGAAAACTGCCACTACCCCATATCTTTGTTGTCGAGACTCTACATGAAAGTCGTTACTAACTGTCACTTTATTACTTTATAAAATAAACTGATTGTAAAGGTTACAGGAGGAAGTGGCTATGAAGATGAGCAGGCAGAAGTGACATTAGAGAGGAGGAATAAGAATATATACACATGGCAGTAGATACTCGTAGACATAGAGCTAGAATTGAAGGGGTGCCTAGTGTTAACGCCGGTCAGCAAGTATGACTATCTTGTATCAGACCACCCTGAACTTTGTACTGCATGACATGTAAACAGTTTGCCCGAGGGACTTAGTCTTTTCCTTGACTGTTGTATGATTAGCTATTAAAGTTGTAATGATTATTACCGTACTTGTACTGGATTGTTTCCGTCATTGTACGAAGTTCCACTTTATAACTATTTCTTACGAGCGGAATGATTTGTTTGTGGAAAAATAGGGTCATGTCGAGGCTGGGATAGAAAAGGACCTAAGACTGGTGTCCACCCTATTCAGCTACCAGACAACAAGGGACAGTGAGGTGTGACATGGACTCTGGCGACGGCGGCTGGCTGGTACATGTGGTCGTGTTTGTCCGTGTGTATGACTCAGGTAGCATCTCTCCTGCTCAATGTATACTGCGGACACCACATATACCAAGGGAAACATACTACTTCACATCTCATATTATCAAAGAATAATTTTTCTTTGATATCTTTCTACATTTTCAACACGAAGTAGGAGAGTGTGTTTGTCCACCTTCTGTTTCCAACAGTTTGTCTATGTCGCTGGTATACTCCGTAGGTTGATGGTGGTCCCAGACAGGCCGACATTTAGTGTTTTGGTGTGCAATCAAATCAAAACATATGTCTGCCAAAGTTTAGGAGTAAACAAACCTGGTCAACCATCTCGACACTAATTTTTGAACCCGCTTTTCTCAAAATGGCCGCCACCGTACTTTCATACTTCAAACGTTGGTAACTCAATGGTAAAACTAGAACAACTTTTGTATCAAACGAAAGTTCATAGCGTGTAACTTTTAAAAATATGCAAATTATCAAATCTCAAATTTCCGACTTAAGACTTAATTTGTCTTGGCGGATAACATTTCCCAATTAATAATTTGCGTCCAGTCAAAACCTGACATCTCAAAACAGATTGAAAACAACACAATGACTAAACCTCACTGAACATGATTTTACATAACTAAATTACTATTTAGACAAGTCTGATAAGGACTTTACAATAAAGCTCTGATGAAAACGGTCAGAAACTCCCAAGAAAGCAAAAAAAAAATAAAATAAATAAAATAAAATAAAAATAAAAATAATCCCAGACAAGAAGAGAAAACTTGCGGAAATCTCTTGTCCTTTCTCTTCTCCCCCAATCATTACACTTGTTTTTTCAAGTTCCATCAAAGGAATCGAAGCGATAAAAGACGCTATCACCCACGCAAACCTACACACTCACAAATGTAGTGATCCACTTATTTCTTAACCAGCCAGACAGGAAGCCTGCCAGCTAACCTGTGGTCACGTTCGTACCCTCGTCACTCGAGGGGCCGGACAAGTGAAGTGTGAAGTCTGTGTGAGGACCAAGCACACAGAATGAAGATTACTCAGCCCAGTGATCTCTCCCTGACAAAGCTACCAGGTCCACTCCCAAGCGCCATGGTCTGTATCTTGTCAATATGCAAATCGCGGACAGACCTGAGATAAGACATGGCAATTATCTCGTGTTAATGGAGAAGTCGAGCAGTGAAATATTTGCATTGATCTTGCTCAAGAACCACAGAAGTATCGCTGGTCATTACCTCTAATATGATGTTATAAAAATTTTGACATTATTCTTAGATGATGAAAATGGTAAGTCACACATTTATTGACTTTAAATGCTGTGTTATTACTACCAATAATAAGGCGTATTTTCCATGTAAACACGAGGTAAATGCGGTGCATACAAAAAACATAAACAAATCGACAGTCAATCATACTGAAACATAAGGATAAGCATCAGAAAACATACATGAACATAAATTGTTGAACAGATAACTCCAGGAATGGAAGAAGAATTAATTAGCGGGTAGAACTGTACTCCTAATTCGAAAATATATTTATGGAAGAGAAAGGTTTTATTATGGAAGTATTTGAAGGCTTAGAATGAAGGCACAAGGCGAGGAGAGGGAGAAAATTTCAAGCAGTGTGGCTTGAGAAGGAAAAGGAGAGTTTGCCGAATTTCGGTCTAGTGTATGACACAGAGAAGACAACAACACAGACTAGGGTGGTAAGGTGTCAATACAGAGACACATATTTGCGTGCAAACTCAGACATATAGAGTTTTATTTACACACAAAGAGAAATATCTTTAAAATGGTATGGAACTCTTATTATGACACATATACACAGATGGTTATAAGACCCTTTTCACAGACTAGATGTAAACAAATATAGATAAACAGATTGGTTGAAGGACATTTTTACATCCTATATCCTTTTTCCCGACAAGGCAAAATTATTAATATTACTGCACGAAATGTTTTAGCTACAGTGCATCAATCCACAGCTCAGACTGTGCCATGTCTTTAGTTTACCGTATTCACCTTGGCATCTAGAACTCGTATTTTTGAAAATTATTAATTATTCAATGTTATCAATTATTATTCATCTAGAATGACCGCGAATGAAATTTCGACTGGTATTTTTAAAACATCATATTTAATATCCTACAATAAAAATAACTATCTGTGAAATTCCCTTTTAAAGATTATTTAACACATTTACTTGGTGTAAATGTTATCAAATATGCGTTTTGTTGTCTTTTAGTAAAATCAACTGAAAGACTAACTGTATCGGACGGAGAACTCACTAATTGGGAAGTAGTTCAAGAGTTCGACAATCAGAAAAAATATTTATAAAATATATGCACACACACACACACACACACACACACACACACACACACACACACACACACACACACACACACACACACACACACACACACACACACACACACACACACACACACACACACACACACACACACACACACACACACACACAAAAGTACAAAACAGGCATATACAGTGGAACCTCGGTTAACGAACTTAATCCGTTCTGGAAAGCTGTTCGTTATCCGAAACAATTTTTTCCATAAGAAATAAAGGAAATAGATTTAATTGGTTCCCAGCCTGTTGACTCGCTAATATTTGAAAGTTACAGCCTATAAAGGTATGTTTTAATGAGAACAGTTATAATACAATATAATGGAGTTAAATAAACATAAAAACATTAACGAAAGCATTTAAACATCAGAAAACTTGCCGTTTTGACGGCGTCGTTGGAAGCAGGTTTGGGGAGGAAGGGTGGAATTACTGCTTGGATTCCCCCTCCATGAGCACACGTAAGATTATTAAAATCGGGGATGACTTCCCTTTTCTGTAGCTTTGAGGTTAAAGGACAAAACTTGTCCAGTGTCTGTTGCTTCTGCCTTTTTTGTAAAACTCTGCGGTAATACGACATCACACATACGACAGACGCATGCCACCTTCATACTTTGAAATCATTTCCTTTTTCAATTCATTTGTTGGCCGCTTCCTTGTCATTACCTCACTACTATTAATTGCTCTTAATCTTCTGTGGAGCCATGATTGAGGATTATCTTACTAAAATAAAGCACAAAAATCACTAAATAGGAAAGATGCGCATAGATAAGGAACGACCGATCGTAACTGTGTCTATAGCGCGAATGATGACATGCTGGTCGGTCACGTGTGGTTCACGTGGCTGTTCGTTATCCGAAATTTTGTTCGCTATCCGAGACAAACTTTTAACGAAATTTTTGTTCGTTAACCGAAATATTCGCTATCCGAGGCGTTCGCTAACCGAGGTTCCACTGTATTTTATTAGAATATAATTTGAATTTTAATATTACTTGCTGTTTTGTTTTTTTTCATTTTAGGTTGTTTGAGTACAAATCCACGTGTAATTGAGTAACCGGCAACGAATGTCAATATGGCGCTTGATAAGCAAAACTTCGCGTGGTTTCAAACCAAACAAAATACCTGATTGATTATTTTTAAACTTTTAAAGGGAGGTAATCGAAAGAGGAACAATTTCTAAAGGTTCCCGTGTTTTCTCCCTTATGTATTCGTTCATTTACGCACAGAACTAAATGCTCAGACTCGACTGTGGTCGCCTAATTGAGAAAAGCGGGTTCAAAGATTTTTTGGCAATTCCTCCTTGTTTTTCCTTATCAAAGGATAATTTTAATTGTTGAGACTGCTAAATTGTGCATGATGATAAAATACGGCACGCTACATCATTTCAGGTAATAAAAGGTACATAGAAATGAATATGTGCGTGCTTTTAGGGCCTTTACCTGTTAGCAAAAAAAGAAAAAAAAAGAAATTGAAGAAAACTGATGATGGAGGGCTCGTGCTGTCACATGATGTACAACCTCGGTTGTAAAAGCGACAGCTTAAGACCCCTATGGCTTATCAGTGTAATTTAAAAATCTCCAATATCAAGATAACAACAGAACGCATGCAAGTACATCCAAAAATATTTGGCATGTTGATGCAAGTTGTTCACGCAATTGCAATAAACAATAAACAAAATATTTTTCTTTAGTGTCATATATACAGCAAAGTCATGCAGCAGACACAAGACGTGTTCTTATACAGTGTATACAGACATCTTTTATGGTACAACTTTTTGGAAAAACAACATGTCACATCAACAATACATTTGCCATTTATGTCGCTCTCCTTTAGTACACGCTAAGTAAGAGATTAGTGTGTACACTCTTTTTAGCTTACAATAAGTAAGTTTTTAGTGTGCAGACTATATCTTGCATATTATAAGTAAGATATTAGTGTGTACCCTCTGCTTTCAAAGCCATTATTTGGCTGATGTCTTTGTACATTTGTTACACCTGGCAATAAATGTCAGGTGCAGAAATATGAGTAATTAAAATGAAACATGAAAAGAAAGAGATAAACAGAAAATCTGAAGACAATGGTCAGGGCCCATGCCGATCCAAACTCTGTGGATCTTGTTGTCGGTAAATAGAACAGACACCAGACTTTGCTCTGTTCTTTTGCTGATTCATACATACTCAGGGTTGTCCAAGGGGCATATGGTGCATATGTTTCTATCCCATCACATGGCAATATATGCCTGTCCCATCCCATCCCATCCCATGGGATTCCCATGGTAATAACATTCCTGTGGACAACACTGTACATACTGCTGTTCACTCTCTTGTTCTCTCTCTTGTTTACTTAATTCTAAAGGTTAAGATGAACTTTGTATATCCTATTGTATGGTTAACAGTCATCTTAGAGTTAATTATACTCATTCAATTTTACTTATTGTAGCTGAGGTGTTCAGCTTCACGCACTTGCTCTTGATGATATGCTGAGTTAAGCATCATTAGAAATTAAAATAAAACTCGTTTTTTATTTATTTGATTGTCGTACATGGTGCTTGGCTTTGTCATGGTGAACAACGCAGAAATAACACATTTGATAATAAAAATGTCTGTCGATGTTTTGCAGTGATGATATATCTGTGCTTACGACTTTGTGTGTCTAATAGTATACAATTGTGTGTGTGTGTGTGTGTGTGTGTTTGGAGTAGTAGTTAGGAAAATATGCAATAATGTGAAGGTAAAACAAAGCTCATCCCTAACATTTCCTTCGTTGTTCTGAAAGGGAGATAGTAAACATTTCATTTTTCCTATTGTTGTTACCTTCCCTTGCCCGTTGTGGGCCAGGTACCAGCTCCTGACTGGAGGTAGGGGTCGGTAACGGAATTTTGTTTCATCTCACGAATCTCACGACTTCAGGTTCAGATGGCAGTCCTGTGGTCTCTGCTTCTTCAGTGAGACGAAGACGATGTAAGAACCGGAACATGCCGGCTAGCAAGGTCGGCCAGGATATGACTACATGAGACAGGAATTGTAATTGACTAACATGGGCAACTCCTTGTCATCATAATTAATGACTATTGGAGCCAACGAACTGCTGTCTTCTCAACATCGGACTTAAGCAAATGTTGGAACACTTTGTCAAGAGTTTCCACCATAAACAAATAATTAATAAATAATAGCAAGAAAAACAAAAGCGAAGCAGTTATCTGCTTTTGAGTGCTCTCCTCTGATGATTTTGTAATTTTTAATGAATGCAGATGCAGTCAATCAATGAAGCTAACAATTGAAATTATTTACGATGAAGTAGGAAAAGGAAACATTTGTGTGCGCTGTAAATACAATTGCTCCGTTTTCAAATGACAAGATATTTCTTGCTTCTCGATCGTGTTTAACAAAAATATTAACACAGCAAATGCACACACACCCGTCAAGATAAAATACACGAAAGAGTTTTCTTCAATTTAATTATATTTTACTTGAAGAAATTGCAGAGGTATTGTCTATCAAATTATAAACGTCTGATTATTTACATTCCTATTTGTGAACTTTGTTGATAAAAAAACCCTTTATAAATATAAAGACCTATTACAGACCTCATTGACAAATGCATGATACCTTTATAAGCTAACGACTTTTTCTTTCTTCTCTCTCACGTGCAGACAACTACACACTCGCAAACACTTACAAGTCGGTGTGTGTACGCGCGCGTGTTAATGTATATATATATAATATTTAAATAATTCAGGCCTGAGCTAAAAAGAATAAAGCCGAGTTTATTCGGGATAAAGAACTTGTGCGCATAATGGAACAATCTACATGTGAGTTGCAGATGAAAAACAAATGTCGGCTGTCACATAGTTTTCACGGAGAAGACAAGATGTGTTGTGATGAATCCATGTTTGACATAAATGTCTCGATAACATATTGTGACTGCAAAGACAGCGAGGTAAATGATAATGAGAAAATTGACAAATTGGTAAACTTAGTTGACTGTGGCTTGACTAATTGTTTCTTCCTCATCGGTGCCCCAGCAAACCTCCTGACCATGATCGTGTTTTACCGCCAGGGACTAAAAGATCGGATGAACCTCTGTCTCTTCTGTCTCGCCTTCCTTGACCTACAATGTTCATAATGGTTACATACTGCTTTATAGGTATCGCACTTCCAGATCAAAAGAATTTTTGGTCGTGGGTTATTACAAAGCATAGTTTAAATTTTTCTTACGGGTTTGCAATTACTTCTGGGTGTGTGACGATGATCATCGCCGTGGAGCGGTGCGTGTGTGTCATGTTCCCCATGAAGGCCGCCACACTCATCAGCACCAAGACCATGGCCATCATCCTCTTAGTCACCTTTATTCTCGTACATCTTATGACTAGTGTCTACATTATAAAGGATAATGTCACAGTCGTAAAAGATAATGCCACTGGAGAAATGACAGTGATGCTGACTACTTCAGATGTTTATCTGAATCACAGAATTTTCGGCATTATCGAAAACATTGTTTTACCTTCACTTGCCTTTGTAACTTTCTTTGTTGTGTGCTTAAGCACAGCAACCATTATAGCTACACTAAGAAGGGCCATGACATGGAGAAAAGGCACAGCTAGGTAAGTGTGTGCTCAACCAAATAATCTCATGTATTTCACTCGCAGTTAAAATTCAAACTTTGAGAGAGATTATCTATTGATACATATATTTTCTGATTTTCAATTTTAGTTGCATGTATGAACCACCCTTTAGCTAGTTTCGACTAACAATTTTACTAAAAAGTAAAATGATTAAAAGGGATATTTCTGTTCAGATTTATGTCAACAAAATACAGGCTGTACTAATTCTAAACAAGGTGAGCAGTTATCTTTTAAAGCATTTATAACACGTTGTCACATAAGTTTTACTTTTAACAAACTACTGCCTGTGTTCTAATAGAATTTCACGATTATCAGAGATATTAAAAACAGGATTTTTTCTAGCGCCTACCTCCGAGGTCAAGCAGTGTTGACAAGGATGCTGGTGGTGATTGCCTGTACCTACCTTCTGTGTACGGTTCCCAATGTCCTGCTGGCGTTTGCCCGATTCACTGTCCCAGAGTTCCGTGTAAATGGCCGATACAATCTCTTGTTCCTGGAGACCCATCTAATCAGTGGTCTCCCTGTCATGCTTAACAGTTTTGTTGGATTCTTCCTCTACACTAGAATGTCTTCCCGATTTCGACAGGAGCTAAAGTGTCTTTGTTCGACGACTTCGGTCACACGAGATAAGTTGTCTGAGCCATCGGCTAAATGCAGACTGAACAATACATTTTGAAATCAAAGGTAAAAAAAAACCTAACCCTAACCCTGTATTTAGCATGTGCACTAAAAAATCTACAATAAAACGACTTCTAAACTTAAGTATAAAATGTAAAAACGCCACCACGTTTATTGTCAAATGTAAAAGCATTAAAGAAATTGATATTTGATGGTTAGTTGGTTTCCAGGACAGGATTTTTGATAAGATGTTATTTTATACTCATAGATTGATAAATTGGTGGAAAGTCCCTTTTCTTCTCTTGCCACGGCAGATGTTTATCAAATCTTCTCAGGTATAATATTTGGGAAGTTTTTATAATTTCTAATATTTCGCAAGAAAATTTACCTTTTCGATGCTACAAATTTATTACATCAACGCTAATTCATTGTGATCACTTGATCTTGAGCATTGAACAAGGCCGGCGGGTGTGATGCACTTGTATATAACTTGTGCTTATTGTCCAATGTCCTGAGATTCATGTTCTTTACTAACAAAAATATTAAAAGCTAGTGTTTTCCTTGCCAGACTGGCCCACCAATGGCTAACCATGGAATGAAAACGTCCTGTTGGTTACAAAAAACTAATTCTTAGTGAGAAGTACACAAGAGGTAAAATGACAACATATTGTAAATGTTGTTTCAAGTTTGAGCTTCTAATATCTTAGAATTTGAAATATCTTTGAGTCGTCGAGATATGTTGTGATATGATAGAGTCGTTGGTGTAATTTTCCATCTCCAGTGAGATCCTTAGCGACGAGGTTGATCTTCTTCTCCCTAAACAGATATTCTGTTTTTCGAACAAATATAAACACAGCTGTGTATGTAGATATGGCTGATGGGTATTTAAGTTTACAGAGACGTTTAGCCTAATGCTTACCTCTGTGATACTTTTGAAATATTACTCTTATTACCATAGTAACGGTGTCTACATTTCTAATCATGTCAAATAGTACAAAAAATGTTATTTCATAAGTAATCATCCTCTAAAAACAACTAATCATCATCATCATCATCATCATCATCATCATCATCATCGTGCGCACCACCACCACCATCATCATCATCATCATCATCATCATCATCATCATCATCATCATCATCATCATCATTATCATCATCATTATCTGTTTTATATACATTAAATATGAGAGTTTTTATACTTTAAAGTGAATATTGCGCGAGTTAGCACAGCTAAAATATGCAAGATACATGAGATTTTAAAAAAAATAGTGGTGGTAAGATGTGTCTTTAATTGTGAAAGGGTGGCCAGTATTTCACTTCCAGATGACACCCGCTAATTGGCACTCAAGCTACGGACAGGCATGTCCTCTTTGTACCTACCGAGCCTGGTATGAGAACTTTGACCTTTTGTTGATAATACCGAGAGAAACATTTGATAAAGATAAGGGGACTCTGGCTTACATGGAACAAGTTTTAAATTATAAAAGGTGTGTAAGTTTTAAAAAAGTTAGTTTACATTTCTCTATTTTTTTCAATGAAGTTGCCACTGAAGGTTACATTTATCACCGTTATTTTTAGCAATGTACTTAACTGACTTACAATTGTATGTTTTAGACAAAATGGAGATTGGACAACTGTGTGAGAAACTGCTAGAGCAGCTTGGGAAACTATCGATGATGTCATATTTAGAACATTTTTGACGTTGTATACTGATAATATTGTGATCTATGTTAAATATTTACAAGATGTGTAAAAATGTTTAGAGGCTGAAAAAGAATGTTAGCAAAAGGGAGATAATTTTTAGAGTCAAGACCAGGAGTTTACCTACATGTACGTCTGGTGGTCGAAGCGGACTAATGCTTACTCTTTAATAGCCAAGTATGTTTTAATGACAGTAATACGCTGAATGTTGCACGGAAGGTATATGGTTTGACTTGCTTCTGGACGCAACATCATTAAGTTTTGTTTTTGTACTGACTTTGTACTGCATGCAATCCGACATCAACCTCTAAATAAGTTATTTACTAAGGTTTTCATATCAGACTGTCTTCATAGATGATATACACGTGATCACGAAACTTTGTCAAGCTCAAGTCCCTGCCAACACGAAAAACCACAAGTTTTGAATTATTTTAAATAAGAAGATAACGGGAGTTAACCCTGTGTTACTGTAGACCAATTCAAAAGGTAACCACGTCTTGAACGTTGATAGAAAAATACATGCAAAGGAGGCTCAGTACCTCAGTCGTGTTTCAAACGGGTAGAGATCTTCGGCGAGATGAACACTGACACTGACTACTTGGTAAAGTTCTGCCAGACAGCACTGGACCCTGGCCTGTACTCACACACAAGGTCTCTACAAACATAAAAATATAAAAGAAAATATTTTAACAAAGAAAAACTTAATACTCATAGAAATGCAAGCGACTGGTTTGGACAAAAACCGTAGTAGTAGTGGTAATGGTGGTGGTAGAAGTAGAAGAAGTAGTAGTAATAGTATTGTATAAACTTGGTACACTGAATAAAACTATTGAGAACGTGAAGGTTACATTTAGCTTTTAACACCTGGGTAACTATAACAAAACTAAATTTATTTTTGCTTAGAAGAAGAGATAGAGCTACAAGGTAGAGCATTTGTAAGAATGGCCAGTTAATCAACATTTTAATGAAATGATTGTCCATACGAGTTTACGTGGCTGTGAAGTGTGCAAACATCCTGCATCCTCACAAAAGGACATGTCTCGTGATCTGGCATTTTCCCAATGGATCACTCCACAATCAAGGCTGTCTTAGAAGTATGGGATGCAGCGACCTAGACACCTTCACGCTTATGGTGGACTCGAACATCCTCCAGGATAACCAATGAAGGTACGAAGACCCGAAAAACGTCCTGAAGAACGTCTTAGCAAAGTTGATCAAAGGTTCTCGTCACCTAGCACCGGAAAAATCTAAGAAACCAAGCAGTGGACACTAACGTGGACAATGTTCATACTTCTGCCTAAAGAGGGAAATGTGAGGCAGTGCCAGAACTATCAAACGATACATTTGATTAGTCACCACAGTATGGTTATACCCTCAGTACGGCAGCAGAGCGAAACACTGGGGCCTGGCGAGCAGGAGCAATGTTGTACAGCTCTTCAACAGCCAGGTTCTTAAAAAAATACTTGCAGTACGACAAGGATATTAACTATAACATCTTTGAATTAAAGAAAACATTTTAATAAAGCCTTCTTGTTATATTTGTCTTTTTCTTTTTAGTAATGAGCTTTAAGCTCGCCTTCGATGGCGGGAACAGGCGCTGTACAAATCAACATAATATTACTAATACAAATTCACCCATGATTGCAAGAAAAACAGAAGCGCCACTTACAGAATTAGTTATCTGCTTCTTATTTCTCTCTCTTAACCGTTGTGTTATTTTTAATAAATGCAGATGCTGTCAACCAGTGATGAGAAACAGTTGAAATTATTTGCGAAAGTACGAAAAAGAAATAAGTATTGTACACTGTTAATGCAATGGATCTGTTAAAATGACAAGATGGTTCTTGCGTCTCCATCGACTTTAGCAAAAATATTAACACACATACAAACACACGTACTTAGAATAAAACACACAAGGAAACAAAAAGAACTGCGCGAAACAATTTCTTAAATTCTTTATTTTATTTATTGTAAAACTCTTTCATCCAATTATTAAAGTCTTATTATTTACATTTCAATTATTAATTTCTAAACTTCCCTGATAAATTAAAAGTTTCTGAATGGATCAATTACTACACTCCTTGTTGACATTGTTTGCTAATCTTATTATATTAAATTAAAAGCTATCACTCTCTCTTGATTCTCTCTTTTTCACGCACACACACAGAAACACGCACAAGTTTATATCTATTATAAATTATTCAAGACAGAGCTAAAAATTACAGTGTAGAACATTTTCGCTTAAAAGCTTCAAACCGAGAATAAGAGAGTAATCTTATTGGAACAGTTGTGAGTTGTACATGAAGGACAAATTTTGATTAGCAGATGTTTGTCAAGGAACATGTGTTGTGACGAGTCTATGTCTCCCATGGATGTCTCGACTCAAAATTGTAACTGCAATGTGAACGAGGTACATGATATTGAGGAACGTGAACAATGGAAACAAATCATTGATTGTGGTTTGACTAACCCAGCGGTTCTCAACCTGTGGGGCGCGACCCCCTGGGGGGTCGCGACGTGCCTACAAGGGGGTCGCGAAGGTGGTCCTTTTTTAAAAGTTTCTTATACCGGTATTAGTGAAATTAGCTTAGATTGTGACCATGAGTGGTGAGGGCGATCAAACTCCAAATCTCTTCTCCCTATTCAAGTACACTGTCTCGATATGCAGTGACTTCTCACTTCCAAAACTCAAAACACAATCCCCCTCTCAAACAATTAAGCCTTGGTCAGGTGAAGAATGTAATTATTGCCCATCTAAACGGACTGCAAGAAAGGTTTCAGCATTACTTCGCTGAAATTGATGTGACTAAATACGATTGGATTCGTAATCCATTTCTGGCTGATCCTAGCACAAGCGGGTTGTCCACGGAAGAAGACGAAGAGCAGCTCATCGACCTTTCGAGTGACCAATCCCTGAAAATGGTCTTCCAAACAACACCAGTGCCAACATTATGGATTAGCATCAACGGTGCTTTCTGAGAAAGCAATGAAAGTTCTTCTGCCATTTTCAACTTCGTATATGTGTGAGCAAGGATTTTCATCATTGGCAGCACTGAAGTCGAAATACAGAAATCGTGTGGACGCAGAGGCTGAGCAGTGAATACAGTCAAATCTCTCTACTATGCCACCCCGCTACTATGCCACTCTCGCTACTATGCCACTTTTGCTCGGTCCCGGTAGGTGGCATAGTATGGAGATTTGACTGTAGCTGTGGGTACGAACATCGCACACAGGTTCGCTTGTCTAGGCAACAGCAAGCAGGCTCAACCTTCTCATTAATCAAAGTGAGTGTCCAATAAAATAATATTTATTAGCACCACAGAATTTGCTTTAGTAAAATTTCATTAACAGTTATACTTCTTGCAGATACGAACTTTGTTCTTCCGTTGTTGATTTCTACGACGCGGCGTTCGAGGTTAGCTAAGGCTTCCCCCCCCCCCCTGCTCTTGCTGGCTAAGGGGGGTCGCGGACGTACCGGTGTTCGTCAGGGGGGTCGCCACAAGTAAAAGGTTGAGAACCGCTGGACTAACCCTTTTATTCTCGTTGGGGCCCCGGCAAACCTCCTGACCATGATCGTGTTTTACCGACAGGGACTAAGAGATCGGATGAACCTCTGTCTCTTCTGTCTCGCCTTTGTCGATCTCATGTACCTCACTACATCGTTTATAATGGTGTCATACTGCTACATAGGTATTGAATTTCCGGATCAAAAGAATTTTTGGGAGTTGATTTTTATGAAGTATAGTTTAAATTTTTTTTACGGGTTTATGTTAACATCCGGGTGTGTGACGATGATCATCGCCATTGAGCGGTGCGTGTGTGTCATGTTCCCCATGAAGGCCGCCACACTCATCAGCACCAAGACTATGGCCATCATCCTCTTAGTCACCTTTACCATCATACAGTTTTTGTGTAGTGTCTACATCATTAACGACAATGTTTTTGTCGTAAAAAATAATGTCACTGGAGAAATGACAGTTATGTTGACTACTTCAGATGTTTACATTAATCAAAGAATTTTCGGCATTATCGAAAACATAGTTTTATCTTCTCTTTCTTTTGTGACTTTCACTGTTGTGTGTATAAGCACAGCAATCACTGTAGCTACACTAAGAAGGGCCATGGCATGGAGAAAAGGCACAGCCAGGTAGGTGTTTGTAATGATTTCTTGAAGCAATGCGCTTTCTTATTTATTTTCCTCCTTGATTTACTTGTCCAGCTTGGGTTAAATAAGTCTTTCTACAATCATCTTAAGGAGCTGTGAGAAAGCGCATGGTAAGCAAAAAGTTATAATTATGGAACACACTGTAAAATCTCTTTATACAACAAAAAAATTCGGATTAGAAAGAATTTTGAATGGATTACGAGAAAATAATATTTAGTCGTTGTTTTCTTTTAGGTTTGCTCAATCAGGTAAAATCATTTTAGTCGCAGTCAGATAAAATTCCAAATATGAGACTAAAATATATTTTGTATATGTATATATCATTTGTATACAATACCCAGGTGCGTAAAATACTGCGCTAAGAAGTAGCAAGTACATTTAATAACTTTTGCAACGTGTTGACACATGAATATGCTAACACTAGTCTCTTTGTTATGTTATAAAATTCACGGGTCTCAGATATAATAATTTGTGTTACAGTGCTTACCTGAGAGGTCAAGCAGTGTTGACAAGGATGCTGGTGGTGATTGCCTGTACCTACCTTCTGTGTACAGTTCCTAATGTCCTGCTGGCGCTTGCTCGCTTTACTGTCCCAGAGTTTCGGGTAGATGGTCAATACAGTCTCTTGTTCATGAAGACTCATAGAGTTGCTGGTCTTCCTGTCACTTTGAACAGTTCTGTGGGATTCTTCCTCTACACTATTATGTCTTCCCGATTTCGGCAGGAACTAAAGTGTCTTTGTTCAACGACTCCAGTGACACTGGGATCAGTTGTCTTTGCCAGCAGCCAGATGCAGACTAACAAATACATTTAAAAATCATAAGTGAAAAATAAAGTCACAGGACCTTTTTTCTGCGTTGTCTGGCTCAGTCTTGTAAAATTGCTACAGACAGTTTAGTTTCAATGCAGACAATTTTATGAAGCATGTGCAATGAAAAGTCTGTAATAAAAGTCTTTATAAACTTAAGTATAAAAATACATGAAAAGCCACCTTGATCATAGTCAAATGTAAGAGCATTTTTTTAAAAAAAATGGTGTTTGCTGGTTATCTCGTTCCAATTACAGGAAGTTTGATTATATGTGATTTCATACAGAGAGAGGAAGTGAAAATTGACGAAATTGAAACCGAAGTATCTGGAGTAAACTTTGATACACATAGCCAGTGCCACATAATATTTCCCTGACAGGAGATTTGAACACTAGTTCTAACTACAGTCAGACAGATGTGTATATTATTGTCCTCAGAAACTGTCAATGTCAGGTCCTCACTTCAAAAACAAAAACATTCACACCTGTTCATTCAACATTTAATTATGAAATATGCTTCAGGCGGTTTGTTGGTGTTGAATTTATTTCTGTAAAAGCCTTATCTCAGGGGTAGATAAAGGATTCACACACGTTCTTCTTTTCTAGAATTTCCTGCTGTTATTAGTATTATTGTTATTGCAAAGTTCTATTCTTTATTTTTTTTAATAATAATAAATACAAAATTTGTAAAGCGCATACTCACACTCCTAAGGAGCATGCTCTTACAGCAATAATTATGTAACTTATCAAACATAACTATAGTCATACATTATAATTATGTATATCACACAATACTAACTATATCACTGGCATGTGTGATTCATAAATTTGTGAAAACTCTCTTTTCTTGTCTGGCCACGCCAAATGTTTACTAAATCTCAGGTGTAATATTTTGGAAGTGTATATCATTTCTAATATTTTGCAAGAAAATTTACATTTGTCAATGCTACGTGAACGAGAACTAATTCATTGCGGGGCCACGATCTTGAGCACTGGACAAGGCCGGCGGGTGTGGTGCAAGTTCAAGGTCAGTGGACTGAGTGACGTCATGCTTGTATAGAAAATCGGGGTTCGCCTGACAGTACAGTAATAACAAATTGTAATCAATGACAAGTTAAAACAGAACAATTCTACTACTACTAATAATAATCTATTTTATATCAAGTTAAGAATATGAGGATTTTTATACTTTAAAGGAAAGATAGCGTGAGTTTAGTGAGCGAAAATCTGCAAAGGACAGAAGATTTTAGAACAGTCCAGAACTGTATGATGTGCCTTTAAATGTGAAAGGGTGGCCAGTATTTCACTTCCACATCACACCCGTTAGTTTACATTTCTCTATTTTTTAATAGCGTTGCTGCTGATATTTATCACAATTACTTTTAGCAATGTACTTAACTGACTTACAATTGTATGTTGTAGACAAAAAGGAGATTTGACAATTGTGTGAGAAACTGCTAAAGCAGCTTTGAAAACTATCGATGATGTTATATTTAGAATATTTTTGATTTTGTATACTGATAATATTGTGATATATTTTGAATATTCAGAAGATGTGTTAATATCTCTAGGGGATGAAAATGTATGTTAGCAAGAGGAAAATAATATTTAGAGTCAAGACCAGGAGTTTACCTACATGTACGTCTGTGGTCGAAAAGAGGACTAATGCTTGGTTTGTAATCGCCAAGTATATGTTTCAATGACAGTAATAAACTGAATGATTTACAGAAGGTATATGGTATAGTGAAATTTGTTTGTTTGTTTGTTTGTTTGTTTGTTTGTTTGTTTGTTTGTTTGTTTGTTTGTTGATTTAGTTTATTTTCGTAGCCACGTCGTACCACATGCAATCCCACGTCAACCTCTACATAAGGTATTTACCTAGGTTTTCAGATCAGACTGTCTTCATCGACGATATACAAGTAATCAAGAAATTCTGTCAAGCTGAAGTCCCTGTCAGACCAAAACATCGCAAGTTTTGAGATATTTGAAATAATAAGAGACCTGGGTTAACTCTGTGTTTCTATAGACCGATTCAAAGAGTAACCTCGTCTTGAACGTTGATAGAAATACATGCAAAGGAGGGTCAGCTTACCTCACTCGTGTTTCAAACGAGTAGAGATCTTCGGCGAGATGATGAACACTGACACTGACTACTTGGTCAAGTTCTGCGACAGCACTGGACTCTGGCAGATTCCCGCAAAAATGGTCTTCACAAAAATAAAATAAAAAAATAAAAGGAATGTATTATAGGAAAAAAAGCTTAATACTCATAATACTCACGTTTTGACTGAAAAATTATTATTATTATTAGTAGTAGTAGTAGTAGATTAACTTGGTACACCACATAAAAACTATTGAGAACGTTAAGGTCACATTTATTTAGCTTTTAACACCTAGGTCTCTATTACAAAAATAAATTTATTCTTGATTAGAAGAACACATAGAGCTACTTGATAGAGCATTAATAAGAATGACCAGTTAATCGAAATATTTGCTGAAATGATTGTCCTTACACTTTTACGTGGCTATGAAGTGTGCAAACATCCTGCATCCTCACAAAAGGACATGTCTCGTGACCTGGCATTTTCCCAATGGGTCACTCCGCAATCAGATGGACTTTATGCTACTATCAACACGCTTCAAACCGTGCATCAATCGGACAAATGCAAGGGCCTATTGGTTAGCGGATATCATTAGTGACCACAAATACTGAAGTTGAAGTTAAAAGTTTTGCGCCAGAAAAGCTGCTTGACGCCAATGTCATAACCTCTTCCAGTCACACGTCGGATGGATATTTGGAGTATTGAAGCTGATCAACTGAAATGTCCTGTCGACCTCGGCCGAAAAGTTTATTTGGCATCAAAAGGTGAACAAAGTCCTGGGTCGCCAAGAAAGTCTTTATCTGTTGCGACTCCCGTCGGCACATGAGTAGTGAGAAGATGTAAAACCCAGAATCAGCAGCCGCTTTCATAAATTAATATATACGGAAAGGGCATAGACCTCTCTGAATTGCAGATAGTTGGAATGAAACAGACCATGATAAAGTCGGTAAGCTCTTTTACCGACAGTGAGTATCCGCCATGGTGGAACTCTTTTGCAGCATCTCCCTTGAGCAAATCACTTCAGGACCACTGTACCTCCTTGTCATTTTGGAGAAGGAAGCTCAGAAATCTATGTTTAATGATGACATCGTTCTGATGACAGGAGCATCAGTGAGCTGCAGACACATTGAAAAACTTATCAGCACGAGCGCGTGCAGGATGGAGATGAGCACGGACAAGAGCACACCCACCGTACCTAGCGAAGTGGAGATCTGGATGAACATGAGACAACAGAAGGAGGTGCAGCACCTGGACACGACCATTTCCATGGACGATAGGTGGTGGAGGACCTATGTCTTAGCATCAGCATCAGCAGTTGTCATTATACAGTTTGACATTGTTGCCTGTATCTATCTCCTATCAACTGTGATAGACAAAGGTCAAAAATATACAGCGATTCTACAAATCCATTAACGACCGGCATCCATCCTTGTTATATTTGTGTGTTTTTCGTTTTAGTAAAGCGCTTTGAGACCGCCCTCGAAGGAGGGAAAAAGTGCTATGCAAATAAAGATGATATTTTTCTTACAAATTTACTTATATTGGTAAGATAAACAGAAGCGCCACTTACAGAAATAGTTATCTGCTTCTAAATTTTCTCTCAATGATATTGTAGTTTTTAATCAATGAAGATGCAGCAATTCCATCCTGTCTAACGGCTGAAAATATTTACGATAAGTAGGTAAAGGAAATATATATTGTGCACTGTCAATACTCAGTTAAACATAAGTATAAAATGCACACGAAAACAAAGAGAATCGCACGATAGAGTTTATCGTTTCTTAATTTACTTACTGGGAAAAATATTTATAGATACAAGAATTTGCAAAGTTTTATATTTTACATTCCAATTATTAATTTGTAAAGTTTGCTGATCAAATAATCCTTGTGAATGGAACAACTTATTACACACCTTACTGATATTGTTTGCTACTCTCATCATATTGAATTAAAAACTTTTTCCGTACTTTTCTCTAAATCGCTCTAGTTCTTCCACACACAAACATGGAAACGCACACAAATTATAAATTATTAAAGACCGAACTAAAAACTATATAAGCTGAAAACTTTCAAGTGTGATCATATTGGAAGAAATTTCCAGTTAGTTGTCATGATGTAAATTTAATTGTCAAATATTTCTCAAAAAGCCGACAAGATGTGTTGTGAAGAGTTCGAAATGAATGTTTCGGTTTCATATTGTAAGTGCAAAGACAACGAGGTACATGACAATGATGAAATTGAAAAATGGAAAAAAATATTTCATTGTGGCTTTTCTAATTCTTTTTTTCTGATCGGTGCCCCAGCAAACCTCCTGACCATGATCGTGTTTTACCGCCAGGGACTGCGAGACCGGATGAACCTCTGTCTCTATTGTCTCGCCTTCGTCGATCTGATGTCCCTCGTGACACTGTTCATACAAGTGTCATACTGCTTTATAACCCTTCCCGATCAAAAAGAATTTTGGAGGGTAATTTTCACTAAGTACTGTATATTTTTTTATTTCTGTTTTACGCTAACATCCGGGTGTGTGACGATGATCATCGCCGTCGAGCGGTGCGTGTGTGTCATGTTCCCCATGAAGGCCGCCACACTCATCAGCACCAAGACCATGGCCATCATCCTCTTAGTCACCTTTATTGTCATACAGCTTCTGTGTTCCGTCTACATCATTAAAGACAATATTGTAATCGTGAAAAATAATGCCACTGGAGAAACTACAGTTATGCTGACTGCTTCTGATTTATACTTCAATCACAGAATTTTCGGCATTATAGAAAACATTGTTTTATCTTTAATTTCTTTTGTGACTTTCACTATTGTGTGTATAAGCACAGCAATCACTGTAGCTACACTAAGAAGGGCCATCGCATGGAGAAAAGGCACAGCCAGGTAGGTGTTTGGAATGCTTACTGAAAAAGTTTTAGTTTTTCCTCCCTAATTTATTTGTTCCTTTATGCTTTAAATGAGTCTTTCTACAATTATTTTAATGAGTTGTAAGGAAGCATATGGTAATTGCAAAAATTATTTTTTAGAAAACACTGTAAAAGCAAGTACATTTCACTACCATTTTTAACGTGTTGACACATAAGTATCCTAATCCTATTCTCTTTGTTATATTATGAATGTAACGAGTCTCAGAAATAATATTTTGTTATAGTGCCTACCTCAGGGGTCAAGCAGTGTTGACAAGGATGCTGGTGGTGATTGCCTGTACCTACCTTCTGTGTACGGTTCCTAATGTCCTGGTGGCGTTTGCTCGCTTTACTGTCCCAGAGTTCCGTGTGGATGGCCGATACAGTCTCTTGTTCTTTCAGACCCATAGAGTGGGTGTTCTTCTTGTCACGGTTAACAGTTCTGTTGGATTCTTTCTCTACACTATTATGTCTTCCCGATTTCGGCAGGAGCTCAAGTGTCTTTGTTTGATGACTTCAGTCACATCGCGATCTGTTGTTGTCTGTGCCATCAGCCAGGTGCAGGCTGAACAATCTAGTTTGAAATTAAAAGTGAAAAATAAAGGAACATAAACTTTTTCCTTCGTTGGTTGGATTAGTCTTGGTACATTTTTAATCAGATGTAAAAATATTTTATGGAGCAGGTTCAATAAATATCTTCAGTAAAACTACTTCGAAACTGATGTACAAAAATGTATGAACCGCCGTAAATACCATAGTCAAATACAACAGAAGGAAAGGAAATAATATGTGTTAGTTTGCTGGTTTCCAGAAAATGATTTCTGATTTGATGTAATTTATTCTTCAAGAGGCAGCAAAGACTTGAAGAAATTTTAACTGATATACTTGAAAGAACTTTGAGTGCCAGTCGGTGTTACAACCAATGTCCCACAATAGTGGTCTAAGACGAAATTCGATCAAAATGTGTATTAGTTTAACTCTAGTTAGACAAGTGAATATTTTATTGTCCATTTATTTGGCAGTATTCTCAGGTAACGCAAGGCCCTGTTGTCTAATGTTTGGCACATTTATGTTTAAGGTATGATAGTATTGTACATCTGCTGATAGTTCACCTGATACGAAACTTTACACATATGATACTCTGAGATTGCCTTTAGACGGTTTGAGTGAAATGAATTTATTTGGATAAATTGGTTTGTTTAATTTTTAATATTTGAGCTCCTGCTGATTATGTTAATTATCGCACATAATTCAATATATTACTGGTATTTGTAAACTGTCAACTGGTGAAAAGCTTAATTACGTTTTCTGGCTACACTGTTCTCAGGCTACGTGGATTAAAAATATTTAGGATATCTAATACTTTGACATAAAATAGACTATTTTTATGCTGCAAATTATTTTTCATAAATGGGAACGAACGCGATGTGGCAACGTGATCTTCAGCATTGGACAAGACCGGCCAGCGCCAAGGTCAAGGCTGCGACGACATGCGTGTGGAGAAAATGGAGTCACGTGACAGTTCAGGAAATAGGTCTAAGGTTCTCCAAAGTTTAATCAGGGCTTCTGCTTACGCAAAAAATTGCGTACAGTACGCATTAAAAGTTCGGAGGACCCCTTCAATTTTCGTCAATGGGGTCCCCTTCAAATTTGGGCGAAGAACAGGGACCCCTTAAAAATCTGAAGAAGGGGTCCCTGGGACCCCAAAGAATTTAGCCTTAGCAGAAGCCCTGGTTCAATGTATACGAGATAAGTACTAAGGCTTAAGGAGTTTGAGAGCAATGCTTGAGAGTGATAGAGAGAGGGTGGAGCCTAAATTCATAGTAACTTTGTGTATTTTAACTTGTGTTGATTGTACCTTGTCCAGAGCTTCATGTGCTTTGACAGAGTCCATGAGATTGTATCCTCTTACCCCCGTTTACAGAAGAATAATCAACTACCTGCTCACTTTTTTCTAAAATAACATAAAATATTAACAGATGGTGATTTTCTTCCGCGTTGGCCAACCAATGGTTAACCGTAGGAGGAATACGGCGCTTTGGTTACACAAAACAAATTTTTGCGAGAAGTACACACAAAGCAAGATGAGAACATAATTTATTGTAAATATTGTGTTAAGTTTGAGCTTTTGAAATTTTGGCATTTAAAATATATTTGGGTCGTCAAAATATGTTGTGATAGGACAGAGTCGTTGGTGTGATTCTCCATCTCCAGCGAGTTGCTCAGCGACGACGGTGATCTTTTTCTCCCTAAGCAGCTATTCTGTATTTTTGAAATACACAAAGACAGCTGTATATGTGTGTATGGTTGTTGTATGCTTAACCTTACAGAGACGATTAATTTGATCGTGACATTTTAGAATAGTTAAACTTACTATAGTAATGTCTGCATTTGTTACTTATGTGTTGTAATAATAATAATAGGAGTAATCTATGTGTATACATACAGTCCTGTCGATGAGGTTTTTTTAATTTACGCGAATTGGAAAGACAAGAAAGTTCAAGGAACGAGATTGTTTAGAAAGATTAATTAACAAGGGGTCTGATGAGGATTTAATCGTGAGGGGTTGACTAGTATTTCGATTTCAGACGAGACACGCTAATTGGCACTCAAGACAGTCTGAATATCTGCTTGCCAAACATGATATGTAAATTCTTTTTAAAACGGAAAGCAGCATTTTCTCTTTTATCGCATAGACATGAATTCTGGTTGAGACAGAAGGTTTTCTAAGATTAAAAAGTATGTAAGTTCAATTTTCTTTAATACTTAATATTTAGTACTCAGGTATCCATTTTAAATATCGAAGTAATCTTAATGTTGCAAAGAAAATATCTGGTTTGACTTGGTTTGGTTTTCAGACAGACTTCTCGAATGCATGTGCATGCACTTCATTCAGTCTCTACCTAAGGTGTATTTACTGGGATTTTCAAATCAGTCTTCACCGACGATAGAGAAATATTTACGAAACTTTGTCAAGTTTAAGTCAGTGTCTGAAACACCAAACTTCGCAAGTTATAAGTAATTGTAAAAAAGGAAAAAAATGGGTGTTAACCCTTTGTTAGAATATACCAATATTTGAAGGCTATCGTCGTCGTCGTCGTCATTGTTGTTGTTGTTATTATTGTTGTTGTTGTTTATTGAGATTGACAGAGAGTGTGTGTGTAAAGATTTATGCGCACGAGAAGGAGAATAAAGAACAAGTTAAGAGAAAGAGAGCGAGAGAATACCTCTGTTATAGTATAAATTAAAGAGATAAATTTTAAAGAAATATTCAAATGCACAAAGCTCAATAAATTTTACTACAAACCACATACAGAAATTTCGATATAATTTCTGTTGTTTTTTTATTATTTATAGTGCATATCATTCTTTGTCTCTTGTTTTAACTTTTTTTGTATTTATTTTTATGTGTGTTTGTGTATGCGTGTGTGTGTGTGTGAGAGAGAGAGATAGAACGTATGTGAGCATGTGGCAGTGTGTACACATGAGAGAGAGAGTATGTGTCCTTACTTGCCCACGTACGGGCGAAAAAGGAAGACGAGTCGAGAAAGCGAGTGAGAGAAGACCACTGTTGTAATATAAAGCGATAGATTTTATAGAATTACTTAAATACATATAATTTAAATAAATTCAAGGCGTATTACAAGGCCAGAGAGTTAAATACCATTTCGTGCCCAGCTGTTAATATAGAGCATTGAATGCTGGGTATGTGGTGCCAGACTAAAGTAACTTATGAACAGCTTATGTCGCATGCTGAGTATGGTCTTCAGACAGCTTGTCCTCCATATGATGCGAGCCAGGTGGAAGGTAATGTAAAGCTCATACCTAACCTTTCTTACATTATTTAGAAAGGAAGGTGGAATACTAACTCCTGACTGGTGGTAGGTTTGCTGCATCGCAATTATCTCCGACTTTCATGTCTTCAGGTTCAGATGACAGTGTTGTGGTCTCTCGACTGTCTGCTTTTTGAGTGACACGAAGACGATGTACAAATGCAACATGCCGGCTCGCAAGGTGAGCCAAGATAAGACAACATGAGACAAGAATTTCAACTGACTAACCCGGGCACCTCCTTGTGATCATTACAGCTGACTATTATAGATAACGAACTACTGTCTTCACAACACCCCACATAAGTAATTATAAAAACACTCGGCTAAAAAATTGAACCTTTTCCAATTAAGTCACCATTAATAGTAGAAGCGCCGCTTAGAAAAAAAGTTATTTCCTTCTGATTTCGCATTTTCTTAACGACTTAGGTATTTTTAATAAATTTGAATTATTGCAGATGGCGTCAATCAATGATGACGTACGGTTAAAAGTATGAAAAGAAAAAAGATATTGTGCACTGTTAATGCAATTGATCTGTTATAAAAATGAGATGCTACATCTCCATAGTGTTTAACAAAAATATTTACACACACACGTATGTACGTCAAGATAAAACACACAAACAAGAAAAGAGAGCTGCGTAAAACATTTCGCCGTTTCTTAAATTCTTTGTTTTTATTTCATATTACAAAATATTAAATCAAATTATCGTATTATTTACATTCTAATTATTAATTTGTAAAGTTTACTGAATGGACCGACTTATTACACACGTTTTTAACATTGATTGCTACTCTTATTATATTAAATTAAAGACTATCATTTTTCCTTGATTCTAAGTCTCTATCTTTCTCCTGCACACACACAGACACACACACACACACGCACGCGTGCATATAGATATATTATAAATTATTCAAGACAGAGCTAAAGAGTACCGTGTAGAACATTTTCGGTTGACGGCTTCAAACCGAGAGACAAAGAGAGAGTAATCCTACTGGAACAGTTCACCTGTGAGTTCTACAAGAAGGACAAATTTCGATTAGCAAATAGTTCTCAAGCAGCCTACAACATGTGTTGTGACAAGTCTATGTCTAACATGAATGTCTCCATGTCATATTGTAACTGCAAAGAGAACAAGGTACATGACAATGAGGAACGTGAACAATGGAAAAAAATCATTGATTGTGGTTTGACTAACCCTTTTTTTCTAATCGGGGTCCCGTGTAACCTCCTGACCATGATTGTGTTTTACCGACAGGGACTAAAAGATCGGATGAACCTCTGTCTCTTCTGTCTCGCCTTCACTGACCTCATGTATCTGACTACAATATTCATAATGGTCTCATACTGCTTTATAGGTATCGCCCTTCCCGATCAAAGGAACTTTTGGGAGTTGATTTTTATAAAGTACTGTGTAAATTTGTTTTACGGATTTATGATAACATCCGGGTGTGTGACGATGATCATCGCCGTCGAACGGTGCGTGTGTGTCATGTTCCCCATGAAGGCCGCCACACTCATCAGCACCAAGACCATGGCCATCATCCTCTTAGTCACCTTTATTGTCATACAGATTTTGTGTTCCGTCTACATTATAAACGGGGATATGACACTCGTAAAATGTAATGCCACTGGAGAAACTCTTGTTATCGTTAGTTCTGAATTTTACCTTAATTACAAATTTGTTGGCATTCTCGAAAACATTGTTTTATCTTTAATTTCCTTTGTGACTTTCACTGTTGTGTGTATAAGTACAGCAATCATTGTAGTTACACTAAAAAGGGCCATGGAATGGAGAAAAGACACAGCCAGGTGGGTGTTTGTAGTGCTTAGAGAAAGCACTGCGTTTTGTTGTTGGTTTTTTTTTTTTTTATTTACCTCAATAATGTCTTTGGATTTCTATAATCAGTTTAATGAGTTGTGAGGGAACATAAGGAAATCGGGAAGATTTTTCATAGCAAACACTGTGTAAGTTCTTTATATTAAAAATAACTCGGATTAGAGAGAATTCCTTAAGGCTGAATGAAAAAAATAATATTTAATCGGTGTTATATTGACGCTTATTCAAACAGTTTTTAATATTACATTTGCAGTTAGATAAAATTACAAATATGAGAATCAAAATTATTTATTTATTTTATGTGCAAATAATTAAGCATTATTGATCTATTTACGACCATAACTGTCCTAAAAAGTAAGAAGCTCAATAATGACTATTTGTGCTTAGAGATGCATCAACGGGTCAAAGTTTTTGCAGAAGTCTTACGGTCAAAATTCATTTAGTCTTCCTTTAAAAAAAGTCGAGGACTGTATAATGTCGTAATAAGACCGAACACATACATTTTATCACATTTTCAACAGGTCTATGCATAAGTATCTTATAAGTATCTAATCGCTGTTTTATAATATAAATCTCACTTAGAAAATATAATAATTTGATTTTTTTGTGTAGCGCCTACATCAGAGGTCAAGCAGTGTTGACAAGGATGCTGGTGGTTATTGCCTGTACCTACCTTCTGTGTACGGTTCCTAATGTCCTGCTGGCGTTTGCCAGATTCGCTGTCCCAGAGTTCCGTGTAGATGGTCAATACAATGTTTTATTCCTGCAGACCCATAGAGTCGGTGTTCTTCCCATCATGCTTAACAGTTCTGTGGGATTCTTCCTCTACATTAGAATGTCTTCTCGATTTCAGCAGGAGCTAAAGTGTCTTTTCTCGACGACCTCAGTGACATGGAGGTCTGTTGTTGTCTGTGCCATCAGCCAGATGCAGGCTGAACAATGAATTTTAAATCCTCTAACTTATACAGGAACAGTTTCGAAATTACTCTTACCCAAAGAGCTGTCTGCATTTGTAACCAATGTCAGGTAGAGCAACAAAGGTTTCTTCGAAAGTAGTCATATAAACTACTACTACTGCTACTACTAATTTGGCATCCTTATTAGCACTCTAGGTAAGTCTTATATACGTCTGTATAGCTTGGTATGGAAAATTTTATGGAAACGGGATTATACAAGTCTTTCTACAATGTCCAAACAAGAACAAGTAATTACATTTTCAAAATCAGTATCCTAATACTAGTCTCTGTGTTATAATATGAATTTCACGAGTCTCAGAAATAATATTTTTTAAGCTCACTTTGGAGGACAAGCAGTGTTGACAAGGATGCTGGTGGTGATTGCCTGTACCTACCTCATATTTACGGTTCCTAATGTCCTGCTGACGTTTGCTAGATTTGCCTTCCGACAGTTCCTGGTAGATGGTCAATACAATATTTTATTCCTACAGACCCATAGAGTATCTTTTCTTCCTATCATGCTTAACAGTTCTGTGGGAGTCTTCCTCTACACTATAATGTCTTCACGATTTCGGCAGGAGCTAAAGTGCCTTTTTTCGACGACTTCAGTCATAAGTGACTAATACGGGCTCATGATTGTTTCTTCGTTTTCTGGCTCAGTCCTTTACATCTTTATAGTAATGTATTTAAAATATAAACACTTGTCATGAAGATAATTTAATACATAACTGCACGAAAACTACTTCCAAACTGAAGTAGAAAAAATGTATAAACGCTACTAAGACTTTAGTGAAATGAGACAAAATGGAGAAAAATGATATTTGCTACTTTGCTGAAAGACAAGATACGCTTGTTCAGCTATTATCAAAAGTATTAACTTTCTCTTGTGTGTGTTTGCTGTAAAAACAAGTTGATAAGGTCATCAAGAAGTGTATAACAGTATCGCTTCTACTACTTTTGCAGATCCAAGGTACAAACCATGAATTTTGGAATTAAATGTTTCCTTCTATGATTGGTCGAAATACTTAGCAAACACAAGTAGTAATTATATATAATATGTTAAGAATTACAAGAAAAAGATAAAGTTATGTCGATATTAAGTATCATGATACAGCAATCACAAGCCAATGCATAAATTACATGTTAAATTTAGGAACTTCTCATCATTTCATTTTATTATTTTTTTATTATTTTAATGGTTCAGTTGCTCTATGTACCTTCTTTAAAAGTTAAATTATTTAAAAACCATCAACTGCAAAGTTTTAGCAACATTAAAAAAGTTTTATCAAGCCAGTCATTAAGACTTTGCAAGATTTCTTGAATCTTTTGAGCCGACATCCAGAATTATATCGGCTTATAGTTGAACACGTGATTAGTACACAAATGAATTAAAGACTTTGTAAAACTCGTGCAATTTACCTGCAACATCTGATGTTCTCCTCCACACCTAAAGGCGAATCGCGAAAAAGGCGGAATTGAACGCGAGGTTCCAAGTTCTAGAAGACATTAGAAAGAAGCTGACTGAATTTTAAAATATCTTATTTATGTTTGAAGCATGGTTTTGATCAAATCCAAGTAGAAACAGGTTGTGTTGACTAAACAGGGTGTAGAGTGAGGAGGACAGTAGAAGACAAAGGTACGATTGCAATGAATGTGTACACTGCCATGTATGTTGACATCATCGAATATCAGGTGTTTCTTGTGGTTGAAAACAGTCGACAGTATTTAAACATAAATACCTCTTGCTGAATATAATAATGTGTTGACAGTAAACAGTCATTAAAATGACCCTTTTCCTTATGTTTCGGAGAAATTTGTTTTTTAATATCTAGCTTCACTTTTCATTTGTGAAGAGTAAGACAAACTAACACTATGTCAGGACATTTACTTAAACCTGATAAACATACACGGGTGTCTGTTGTAAAAGAACTTATTTTGCATTTAGGAACATAATATTTAGATTTAGGAAACAGCAATACTCCGGTTGTAAAAATATGTTTTTGAGGTTTTCTTTGAACAAATTCTTGTAAACCGTCTTTCACAAGACTGGCCCAGTGATATACAGTGTTCCCTCGCTACTTCGCGGTTCATCTATCGCGGATTCACTACTTCGCGGTTTTTTTTGAGTGAAGTATCGATCGATATTTCCGCGCTGGGAATTATCATTTTATAAAATACCATAGATACTCAAAAACAGGAAAAAAGGCGAAAAATGAAGCTGTATTAGTATTTCTATTAAAATACCAATGGTTATTTTTTGTAGATAGATAGAAAGAAATAATTGTGTAACAGAAATCCATTGCTATGCGTAAGCGACGAGCCAATGATTGTTTTTATCTCCCATCTCGCAGCCCCCAGTCGCATCAGTTTTTTGGGTTTCTCTGAGTACAGTTATATTTTTTTTACACTAATTTGTTATTGTACTGTATTAATACCATGATTAATATATTACTTTACACTCCATGATATTGTTTTACATGTATATATTATTATTGCATGTAATGTCCCTACTTCGCGGAAATTCGTTTATCGCGGCTGATCATAGCACCGATCCCCCGCGATAAACGAGGGAACACTTGTATGTATGATTTAGAGATCACACGACCTCTAGCCTTAACTGTCTTCAAAGAGTTACAAGCCTTACACACAGAGTGCGTCATACGAATAAACAAATGACGTCAAATCTTCGCAATGACACAAATACAGACACTTCCTGTCAGAGACTGACGTCAAAATAAGACTCTGACATCACAATAAGACTCTGACATCACAACAAGACTCGTCTGCTTCATCATCTCGGGAAGCTATCGTGGTTACTCAGCGGAAGGACACAATGGTCGATTTCACTGGATTTGTTCAATTTTTATAAACATCGGCAACCGAAATAGTGCTAATAAGTAGTAATCAAGTGAGAAACGAATTTAATATTTAAATCTATATTACAATAATATATTGGTTCTTGCTTAGAAAAACCGATAGGCAAAGAATACAGAGCTACTTGAGATACCATTTGTAACAAGCTGTCGCAAATGATGTTAACGTATGGGCAGTTAATTGAATTATTTGTGACCATCCACGACGAAATGAGTCTTAAGTCGCGAAATTTTTTATTTATATTTATATTTTTTAAAAAGTAGAGGTTCTGCACTTTCTTTTGATACAAAACTTGTTCTTCTAGCCTTACAATTGAGTGAGTTATAAATGTTTGAAGTGTGAAAGTACACCCCAGCTAAAAGACAACCCATACAGTGGATTCGATCAAATTAATAATCTTTATAGTGATTCGACCACAAAAACAACAGCAACAACAGCAAAAACCCACCAAATTTGGATGTAAGTTAATCTTCCCAAAAATAAAAAAAATCGTACTAACCATCAACTACTTTTCAAAAGCAGAACTTTATTGATTTACGAAGATTTCAACCAATGGAAGGAACGAGTTAAGAGAAAGAGAGCGAGAGAATACCTCTGTTTTAGCATACATTAAAGTGACAGATTTTCCAGAAATATTTAAATGCACATAGCTCAATAGATTTTACCACAAACCACGAAAAAAAAAGTTGTCGATCTAATTTCTTTTATTTGCTTTAATGGTGCACGTCATTCTTTGTCTCCTGGTTTGAGCTCTTATTTATTTATTTTTATGTGTGTGCATGGCTGTACATACGAAAGAATGTGCGTGTTTACGTGCATGCGCACGCACGAGAGAGAAAGTAGAACGGGTCAACAAAGAGAGAAGACCATTGTTGTAGTATAGAGTGATAGATTATTCAGATATATATGTGGGGTTAGGTAAAAATTCCTGACTAGTGGTAGGTTTGATGCATCGCAAGTATCTCCAACTGTCCCGTCTTCAGGATCAGATGAAAGTATTGTGGTCTCTATACTGTCTGCTTCTTTAGTGACACGAAGACGATGTCCACAGTGGAACATGCCGCTGGCAAGGTAAGGCAAGACAAGACTACATGACACAGGACTTACCTGGGCAGCTCCTTCTGATCATTGTAGCTGACTATTGGAGATGACGAATTGTCTTCACAACACCGCACATAAGTAATTATCAAAAAACACTCGGATAAAAACTTCACATTTTCCAATTTATTCACCAATAATGGAAAAAGGGACGGAAGCGCACCTTAGAGAAAGAGTTATTTGCTTCTAAATTGTGTCTCTTAACAATTGTGTTATTTTTCATAAATACAGCTGCAGCCAATCAATGATGACAAACAGTTGAAATAATTTGTAAAAGTGCGAAACGAAAAGAAGTATTGTACACTATTAATGCAATTGATCTGTAAAAATGGCAAGATGCTTCTTGCGTCTTCATCCTGTTTAACAAAAATATTCACACACTCACACACACACACACACACTTCACGATAAAACACACAAGGAAACAAAGAGAACTGCGTGAAACATTTCGTTATTCGTTTTATTTACTGTTCACAAATTTTGAGTCCAATTATTAAAGTCTTATTATTTACGTCCTAATCTTTCGTTTGTAAAGTTCACAGATAAAAAAATATTTTCTCAATTACACATTTTACTGAAATTGTTTACTAGTCTTAATATACTAAATTAAAAACCAACATTTTCTTTTAATTCCCTCCAAATTTCGCTCTTTTTTTATACAGACACACAAACGTATCTATATACATAGATTATAAATTATTCAAGACAAAGGTAAAGGCCACAGTGTAGAACTTTTTCGTTTAAGAGCTTCAAACAGGGAGACAGAGAGAGCAATGCTATAAGAACAGTTCACCTGTAAGTTGTAAATGAAGAACAAATTTCGATTAGCAAATATTTCTCAAGGAACATGTGTTGTGACGAGTCTATGTTTGACATGAATGTCTCGATATCATATTGTAACTGCAAAGACAAGGAGGTACATGATATTGAGGAACGTGGACAATGGAAGCAAGTCATTGATTGTGGTTTGTCGAATTTTTTTCTAATGATCGGAGCCCCATGTAACCTCCTGACTATGATCGTGTTTTACCGCCAGGGACTGCGAGACCGGATGAACCTCTGTCTCTTCTGTCTCGCCTTTGTCGACCTCATGTATCTTACTACACTTTTCACAATGGGCTCTTACTGCTTCATAGGTATTGCTGTTCCCGATCAAAAGGAGTTTTGGGAGTTGTTTTTTTCAAAGAACTGTTTAAGTTTTTTCTATGGGTTTACGATAACATCCGGGTGTGTGACGATGATCATCGCCGTGGAGCGGTGCGTGTGTGTCATGTTCCCCATGAAGGCCGCCACACTCATCAGCACCAAGACCATGGCCATCATCCTCTTAGTCACATTTATTGTCATACAGCTCTTGTGTAGTGTCTACAATATCAAGGAGAATATCACACTTCTAAAAACTAATAGCACTGGAGAAACTACAGTTATTCTCACTACTTCAGATTTTTACCTTAATCACAGAATTTTCGGCATTATTGAAAACATTGTTTTATCTTTAATTTCTCTTGTAACATTCACTGTCGTGTGTATAAGCACAACAATCATTGTAGTTACACTAAGAAGAGCGATGGCATGGAGAAAAGGCACAACCAGGTAGGTGTTTGTAAGCGATGCATGTTTTTTTTATTTGTGTCCTTAATATATTTGTCCCGCTTAGCTTTATAGAAGTCTTTCTACAATCCTATTAAGGAGTTGTAAGGAAGCATAAGCAAATCGGAAAGATTTTATTCTAGAAAATACTGTAGAAGCCCTGTGTATAAAAAAAATACTGGGATTAGAAAGAATTCTGATAGACCCACAAGAAAATTAATACTTGGTGTTATTTTTAGGCTTGTTCAAACAGTTAAAAGCTTTTCAGTAGCTGTCAGATAAAAATTCCAAATATGAGACAACAATCTTTTTGTCCTTTTTTAATAAATGTCAGATGCACAGATAGCTAATTAGCTTAATACCACTAATAACCTTACGTGAAAAGAAAATAATGACTAATGGATGTCGCGTGTCGGCGATTGTGTTGTTGTGTGTGTTGTGCCTCTCGCACTGTGCTGTCGTGCAGTCGGGTGTGTCCGCGCGGACGCGGGGAATCAAGGGACAGTTCACCTGGTCATTGTGTGACCCTATTTGTCTCGCGAGCCGAAGAACCCTGACCCTCGGTGGTTGTCGTCACGCGTGAGCTGCTAGCAGGGCCTTCGCAGGTCTCTTCTCTTCGGGACTAGACAGCACTTCCCTCCCTTTTACCTTTTTCTCCATCTTCACCTTTCTACTCGCGCGCTCAGTTGTCGGCGTATTTTTTTCCGCTTCCCCTGTCGTGGGCATCGACCCTGCTGTTCCTGGGTGTGGCCAAGCCTTTCCTGCGGAGCTGCAAGGGTGCGAACCTCCCTGAGTAACGGGCTGCTCAGATTCCGCACCTGCAGAAGGCCCCCGGGAAAGGTGTTCCTGAACGAGAGGAAGGGGGTCACAGCTGGAGTGTCACGGAGGGCCAGAGGGCAAGGTGCAGTCGGCGGACACCTTCACCGGACAATAGACTTGCCACCTTGCAGTACTTGCGGGTGTTGTGTCCCTTTTTTTGTCCTCATTTGTCTCTAGCCTGTGCACAGGGCAGTTATTTTAGTTTTTCTTTTCTCTCTTTTGAGTGTGGGAGCATTGTGTATTAGTATTATTTTATGTGTGTAATAAATTTGTTTTGTATCGTCAAATGTGTCTCTGTTACTGTTGTGTGATCCGTGCTCAGCTGTGGCTCGGCTGGAACGCCGCGTGCAGTCTCTGGCCGAGCGACTAGTTGTGTGTTTGTGTGTTCGTGTGTTTGTGCGGCTGCTTGAGCGGTTGCGAGCGTGCATTCGGCGACTTTGGGGGTGGTTAGCGACAAATGGATATTTGTGTTCATAATTGCATTAGCAAGTGTCAGCTGTTATAAGAGTTCAACTAACACAATTGATTTTGTTTCCTTACTAGAATTGTCTTTTGTGGTTGTACTGTGTCCCAACGAGAGCTAGCACATACATCTCATTACATTTTTAACGTGTTGACACTCTAGTCTCTGTGTTATATTATGAATTTCGTGAATGTCGGAAATAATCAAACTTTGATTTTTGTTTATAGCGCCTACCTGAGAGGTCAAGCAGTGTTGACAAGGATGCTGGTGGTGATTGCCTGTACCTACCTTCTGTGTACGGTTCCTAATGTCCTGCTGGCGTTTGCCAGATTCACTGTCCCAGAGTTCCGTGTAAATGGCCGATACAGTTTCTTGTTCCTGCAAACTCATAGGGTCTCTGTTCTTCCTGTCACGCTTAATAGTTCTGTGGGGTTCTTCCTCTACACTATTATGTCTTCCCGATTTCGGCAGGGAATAAAGCATCTTTGTTCGACAACTTCAGTCACATCGAAATCTGTTGTCGTCTGTGCCGTCAGCCACAAGCAGGCTGAGCAACACATTTTGAATTCATAAGTTATAATTACGGGTATACGCTCTTTGTCCTTGTTGTTTTTGCTTAGTCTTGTTACAAAGACATTTTAAATCAAGTGTAAATACTTCTTACGAAGAATGTTCAATAAATATCTTCAATAAGCTACTCAAAACTGATGTACAAAAATGTGTAATAAGCCAGATACACCATAGTCAAATGCTACAACAGGAAAGGAAATAATATTTTCGAGGCTGCTGGCTTCCAGGAAACGATTTTTGATGAGATGTAATTTATTCTGCGAGAGGCAGTAAAGATTTGAAGTTTAAAAATGATATACACAAAGGAAACTTTGAGTGCCTGTAGTTGTTACTTTCACACAACCAATGCCATTCAATAGTGTTCTGAGACGAGAATTGAACACGATATCTTTTACTTTAATATTAGTAAGACAAGTTAATATTGACTACCTTGTATGGCAGCATGAGCAGTTAACGCAAGGCCCCTTCTCTAATGTTTGGCACATTGATGTTTTAAGGATTATATTGTACATCTTCCGATAGTCCACCTGACATGAAACTTTACACTTGTTTATTTTTATGATACTATGAGAGAGGTCTCGGGCCGGATAAGTATAATGAATTTATTTAGAGAAATTGTATTGTATTAATTTTTGAATATTCTAGCTGCTGCTGATCATGTAGTGTATCGCACATAACTAATTATTTTAAAGGTATTTGTGAGCCATAAATTAGTAAAAAAACCTAAGTTTCCTTTTTTCTTCTTGTAACACTAACTGTTAAAAACTTCTTAGGTTTTGTACTATAAACATGTTTATGATTTCTAATATTTTGATAGAAAATACGCGTTTTCTATGCTGCAAGTATTTTAAATAAGTGAACGAACTTAATGTGGCAACCTGACCCTCAGTACAGGACAAGGCCGGCCAGCGCGGTGCAAGGTCAAGGACTGTTGAGACTGTGACGACATGCGTGCGGGGAAATAAGGGGTCACGTGACATTTTAGGAAGAAGGGCTAAAGTTCTCCAGAGTTCAATCTACACGAGATAAGTAATAAAGATTTTATTAAAAGCACTTGTAAGACAAGAGACAGGCTGGAACCTATACTCATACTCACTTTGTCGGGTGTATTTTACCTTGTGCTTATTGTACCCCGTCCTGAGCTTTATGTGCTTTTCCAAAAACTATAAGATTTTATCCTCTTACCTCAATTTTCTAACAAGAATAACAAGCTACCTGCTTACTATTACTAAAATAATAAAATACTAAAAGCTGGTGCTTTGCTTGCGGTGCTGACCAACCAATGGCTAACCAGGGAAGGGAGACGTCGCGTTGGTTACACAAAACGAATTTTTAATGACAAGTACACAAGAGGTAAAATTTAAACATATTGTAAATGTTGTTTGACCTTCTGAAATTTCAGCATTTAAATTATCTTTCAGTCATAATAAAATATTGTAATATGATAGAGGGGTTGGTGTAAATCTCCATCTCCAGCGAGGTGCTTAGCAACGACGACCATGTTTCTTCCTAAGAAACCATTCTGCAGTTTTAAATACACACAAAGAGCTGTATATGTATGTATGGTTTTGGTTATGCTAAACCTTACAGAGATGATTAACTTGATTGGGGCATTTTAGCAAAATTACTCTTACCTTAATAACAGTGTCTGCATTTGTAACTAAAGTGTAGTAGTAGTAATAATAATAATATGTGTTAAAATACAATCATGTTGATGAGGTTTTTTATCACGCGAATTAGCACAGGATGAAAGTTCAAGGAACGAGGGGTCTGCTGAGGATTTGATCGTGAGGGGTTGACTAGTATTTTAATTCCAACTGTCACTCGAGGCAGGTCGAATATTTACCTGCCAAGCCTGGTATACAAATCATTAATTATTTTAGAAACAGAGAGAAGTACTTGAAAAAGTTAACGGGTATCTTTTATGGCAAAGACATCTCAACCACAATTTATGTGAATCAAAATTAGCAAGAAGTATGATGTTTCCTTATTTATTATAAACAAAATATGTATTTAAAGTGGAAGCTTTTGTTAAGTAGGCTCCATTTACTTTAGACCGCAGACAATCTAGTAGATGTTAAAATACATGTTGATGATGACTGTTTGCAATCTGTAACTGCAAAATAACCATTTTTTAGCAAAACTTTGTGAAATAAAGATTATGTAGAATTCGAAAAGACTTTTTTAATATGGCAAACATTTAAGGTTTGTTCATTATGTTCCATTACCCTTTGTGGGTTAAGTAGTATTGCCTGACTGGTGGTAAGTTTGCTGCATCGCAAGTATATCTCCTACTTTCACGTCTTCAGGTTTAGATGACAGTGTTGTGGTCTCTCGACTGTCTGCTTCTTTAGTGACATGAAGACGATGTACACCACGGAACATGCCGGCTGGCAAGGTAAGACAAGACAAGACTACATGACAGAAATTTTAATTAACTGACCTGGGCAGCTCCTTGTGATCATTGTAGCTGACTATTGGAGATAAGGAACAACTGTCTTCAAAACACCCCAAATAAGTTATTAGCATAACACTTGGCTAACAACTTGCACCCTTTCCAATTAATGATCCAAAAACAAAAAGAAAAAGAAAAGCGCTGCTTAGTGAAAGAGTTATCTGCTTCTTAGTTCTCTGTCTCTTAACGGTTGTGCTATTTTTTAATAAATGCAGATGCAAACAATCAATGATAAAAAATAATTAAAATTATTTGCGAAAGTACAAAAGGAAAAAAAATATATTATACACTGTTAGTGGAATGGATCTCCTAACAAGACAAGATGCTTCCTGCGTCTCCATCGTGTCTAACAAAATATTAACACACACACACACACGTACTTCAGGATAAAACACAAAAGGAAACAAAGAGAGCTGCGCGAAACAATTCGCCGTTTCTGAAATTCTTATTTTTATGTGCTTTTCAAAAATCTTGAATCCAATTATCAAAGTTTTATTTTTTACGTTTCAATCATTAATTTGTTACGTTTACAAATAAAAAAATATTTTATGAATTACACCCCTTACTCACATTGATTTCTACTCTTATATATTATATTACAAACTATCATTTTCTCATGATTCTCTCTAAATTTTTTCTTGTTCATACACACACTCACACGCACGCGTGTATTTACGTAGATTATAAATTATTCAAAACAGAGCTGAAAGCCACAGTGTAGAACATTTTCGTTAAAAAGCTCTAAACCGAGAGATGGAGAGAGAGAGAGAGAGCAATTCTATAAGAACAGTTCATCTGTGACTTGTACATGAAGGAAAATTTCGATAAGCAAATATTTCTTAGAAATGTGCTGTGACGAGTCTATGTTTAACATGAATTTCTCGATATCATATTGTAACTGCAAAGACAACAAGGTACAGGATAATGAGGACCGTGAACAATGGAAGCAAGTCATTGATTGTGGCTTGACTAATTCTTTTTTTCTCATCGGGGCCCCGTCTAACTTCGTGACCATGATCGTGTTTTACCGCCAGGGACTGCGAGACCGGATGAACCTCTGTCTCTTCTGTCTCGCCTTCTCTGACCTCATGTACCTTACTGCGATGTTTCTATTCGTTTCACACTGCTTGATAGGTATTGCCGTTCCCGATCAGAAGGAGTTTTGGGTGTTGATTTTATCAAAATACTGTATAAGTTTTTTGTACGGGTTTATGATAACATCCGGGTGTGTGACGATGATCATCGCCGTAGAGCGGTGCGTGTGTGTCATGTTCCCCATGAAGGCCGCCACACTCATCAGCACCAAGACCATGGCCATCATCCTCTTAGTCACCTTTATTGTCATACAGCTTCTGTGTAGTGTTTTCAACATAAAGGAGAATTTCACACTTTTAAAAGATAATGACACTGGAGAAACTACAGTTTTGATGACTACATCTGATTTTTACCTTAATCACACAATTTTTGGCATTATCGAAAACATTGTTTTATCGCTACTTTCCTTTGTGACTTTCACTGTTGTGTGTATAAGCACAGCAATCATTGTAGTTACACTAAGAAGGGCTTCGGCTTGGAGAAAAGGTACAGCCAGGTAGGTGTATGCAAAGCTAAAAAAAAGCCCTGCATGTTTTTTTATTTATTTTTCTCCTTAATCTGTTTCTCCAGCTTAGCTTTATAGTAAATCTTTCTATATTTGTTTCATAGGTGTAAGGAAGCATATGGCAATCGGAAACTTTTATTCTAGAAAAAACAGTAAATCTCGTTTAACATGACTCGGATTAGAAAGAATTATGATAGTCTTACCGGGAAATTAATATTTACTCGGTGACTTTTTTTAGTCTTTCTAAAACAGTTAAAAGCTTTTCAGTAGCAGTCAGATAAAAATTCCAAATATGAGATACAAATCTATTGATCTTTTTTATTGATTAATCTCAGATGCACAGTCTAAAGCGCCGTTCAGCTAATTACCACTAATAACCTTCCTTGAAAATAAAATGCTAAACAATTGATATCTGTGCTCATTATTGCATTAACGAATGACTGATATCTCTGTGTTATATTATGAATTTTACAAGTCTCAGAAATAATAATTTATTCTATAGCGCCTACCTCAGGGGTCAAGCAGTGTTGACAAGGATGCTGGTGGTGATTGCATGTACCTACCTCCTGTGTACGGTTCCTAATGTCCTGCTGGGGCTTGCCAAATTTACTGTCCCAGAGTTCCGGGTAGATGGCCAATACAGTCTGTTGTTCTTTCAGACCCATGGAGTCACTGGTCTTCCTGTCACGTTGAACAGTTCCGTGGGATTCTTCCTCTACACTAGAATGTCTTCCCGATTTCGACAGGAGCTAAAGTGTCTTTGTTCGACGACTTAGGTCACATAAAATTCTGATATCGTCTGTGGCATCAGCCAGATGCAGACTGAGCAATGCATTTTGAAATGATAAGTGATGATTACGGGTACATGATTTTTTTCTTTATTGTTTGGATAAGTCTTCTTATATATACATTTTAAATAAAAATGTAAAACCTTCTTATAAAGCAGGTTTAATAAATATCTTTTAAAGACTACTTCGAAACAGATGTACAAAAATGTATAACACGCCGGAAATACCATAGTCAACTAAAACAGCAGCAAAGTAAATGATATTTACAAGGCTGTTACTTACATACAACCAATGTTAAACAATAGTGTTCTTAAACGAGATTTGAACACGATATCTTTTAGTTTAACTTTAGTAAGACAAGTGAATATTCTATTGACTACTCTTTTTTGGCAGCATGACGAGTTAATGTAAGACCCCTTGTCTGATGTTTGGCACATTGAGGCTTGAGGATTATGTTGTACGTCTTCCGATAGTCCACCTGACAAGAAAATTTACAATTGTTTATTTTTATGATACTATGAGATAGGCTTTGAGCGGATTAAGTGTAATTGATTTATATTGATACATTTATTGCTTTAATTTTTAAAGAATATTTTACGTCCTGCTGATCATGTAGTGTATCGCACATAACTAAATTAATTACTGGTATTTTAACTTGTACTTATTGTACCCCGTCCTGAACTTCATATCCTTCTCCAGAGACCATAAGATTTTATCCTCTTAACTGCACTTTCAAGAAAAAAAATATCTACCTGCTTACTCTTACTAAATAACATTAAATATTAAAAGCTGGTGCTTTAACTTGCGGTTCTGGCTAACCATGAAGGGAAGACGTAGTGTTGGCTACACAAAACGGCTTTTTGGTAAGAAGTACACAAGAGGTAAAATGAGAACATATTGTAAATATTGTTTGAGCTTTTGAACTTTCGGTTAAAATATCTTTGAGTCTTTAAAATATTTTTTGATATGATAGAGTCAATGTTGTAATTCTCCATATCCATCGACGACGTTGATCTTTGTTTCCCTAAGCAGCCATAATGTATTTTCAAATACACACATTCAGCTGTATATGTATCATTATGTATGGTTATTGTATGCTTAACCTTACTGAGACGTTTCACTTGATTCTGACACTTTTGCAGAATTACTCTTACCATAATAACGGTGTATGCATTTGTAACCAGTGTGTAATAATAATAATAATTTATTATTATTATTGTCGCTAATTGATACAAACAAATGAAAATTATTATTATTGTCGCTAATTGATACAAAGAAATGATTGAAAGAAACAGATGTCTGAGGTGGATAATAGTATAAAACTGATATCATTTACGAAATCATTGGAAACGAAAACCATTTTAACTGTTTCTCTCTTATAGGCTAAAGGCGGTCAGACCCTTTTGTACCCATGAATTTACTCCTCTTACAAAAATTATTTTAAAAAATAACTAAACAAGATACAAGAACAATTAGAATTTAAAATGTCAAGTCAAATTGTGTAGAAATGGATCAGTCTTACCCGAATCTTGCTTGAGTACTCACTTTAATGATAATAAAATCAAAATAATGTATATGGAGTAAAGTTTTGAAAAAAATATTTTACACATTTCAAGCATGGCGTGGCCGGAAATTCGGGAGCAGATGAAAACCATTGTTTTCACCATTCGTTGTCAAATTCTCCTTTATCTAAAGAAAAAATATTCTCTGGGATGTTCTTTCTGTTGTTGTTTGAAGTTTCAAATGCATTATGTTCACGATCACTGTGAATTTCAACATCGTCTTCCAGCCGCCTCGCCATGTTTTCCAATCGAAAAGGACAGGTAGTGTAGAAAATCGGAGAGACTTCTGTTCACACGTACTTCCTTCCTCATGTAAGGAGATAATTGTGTTTTGAAAGGCCTAAACCAGGGATGCCCAACCTACGGCCCGAGGGCCATATCCGGCCCGCGACGCGGTCCCATCCGGCCCGCGAAACTTCTGCCCATAGTGCAGGAAATCGGCATGTTAGTAACAAAAAAAAAAAAACGCCAAAAAAAAAAACAAAAAAAAAAAACGAAAAAAGGAAGAAGATTTATTTATCCCCACGTAGGGGCGTTTCCCAATCTTTTTTTCGATGGACGAACATTTCGATTGAGTGCTCCGACTTGGTGTCTCTACGATGAGGCCGGACATTCAGAAGTTGGTTTCGGGTAAACAACTTCAAATATCCCACTAATTACTACATAATTAATGGTAAGTACAACTTGTTTCTAATAAAACTGGTATCTGCTCTATTTTATTTTTTCTTTTTTGCATTTTTGCCTTGAAGTGGCCCGCGACACGGCTGTCCGAAGTGGATATGGCCCGCAGGCCGAAAAAGGTTGGACATCACTGGCCTAAACTATCTTATTTATTAACTTTTTCTTCTAAACCACGAGCTGTAAAGGCCAAAAAAAAAAAAAAAAAAAAAAAAAAAAAAAAAAATTACAACAATGCTTCACGCAGGGTAGTACGACATTGAGACAAGCGAACAGTGTTCCTTCTTAATATCCGCTTCAACGCAGAGAGAAAGAAAGAAATGAATTCTAAAATGTCTTTAATTTACCATTTATCTTCTTTTTCCGTGGTATAAAAGAACACGTTTACACAGCGCGCAAGGACACACACACACACACACACACATATACCATATCTGTCTCTCTTGTTCTTTTACACAAATATAAATTTATCTTTTAGACTAAAAAGTTTATATTTTGAGTGCTTTATTAATATCGATATCATTTTTCTAAAAAAATAGGTTTTTGGAATTATTCAACAAATGTACTACGGTATCTCGAATGTCAGATAACGGAGTTTTTATTCAGAATTTTTTTTTTTCAAACGGAGCTTGCAAACACATGGAGGAAAACATTTTACGATACAAAGCACAAGTCTGCTTTTAAGTTTGTAGAAGATGACAATATTTATAATCTTGTAAAAATAACAACACACGTGTGATTTATAGAGCGCTCACGAAGGAGGTCTCAGAGTCAATGGTATGGTGTTTCTTTATTTATTCTAAACTAAACTATGTATTTAATGTGGAGGCTTTGTTTAGTAGTGTAGACTGTAACAATAAACTGATTATGTTTACTGCTTTGTGGTGGATCTTACAATGGTTTGCTATTATTACTAAATATACACATCCTGACATGGAATAGTCACCTACCTCTTCTAAGCTATAATATTAAGATAAATAACGATAATAACTGACTTGCTGAATCGTGTAAAGCACAAACAGATTGTACTAAAATCATTATTACATATAATTTAAACCGCAGATCATTTAGTAGATGTTAAAATAGATGTTAACGATGACTGTGTTTGCAATCTGTAACTGCGGAAAAACCATTTTATTTAGCAAAACTTTGTGAGAGAAAGATTATGTAGAATTCCAAAAGACTTTTAAAAGATGGCAAGCATTTTAGGTTTGTTACATTATCTTCCATTACCCTCTGTGGGGTTAGGTACAAATTCCTGACTGGTGGTAGGTTTGCTGCATCGCAAGTATCTCCAACTGTCACGTCTTCAGGTTCAGATGACAGTGTTGTGGTCTCTCGACTGTCTGCTTCTTTAGTGACACGAAGACGATGTACACCACGGAACATGCCGGCTGGAAAGGTGAGCAAAGACAAGACTATATGACAGGAATTTTAATTGACTTACCGGGACAGCTCTTTATGATCATTGTAGCTGACTATTGGAGATAAGGAACTGCTGTCTACAAAACACCGCACATAAGTAATTATTAAAACACTCGGCCAAAAACATGCACCTTTTTCAATTAATTTTCTAATAATGGTAAGTAGAACAGAGGCCCTACTTAGATAAAGAGAGTTGTCTGCTTCTGATTTCTCTTTCTTAACGATTGTGTTATTTTTAAATAAATGCATCTGCAGTCAATCAATGATGACTAACGTATGAAATTATATACGAAAGTACGAAAAGAAAAAAAAACTATTGTACACTGTTAGTGAAATTGATTTGTTAAAATGACAAGATGCTTCTTGCGTCTCCATCATTTTTATCAAAAATATTCACACACACACACACACACGTACGTCAAGATAAACACACAAGGAAACAAAGAGAACTGCTTCAAACATTTTGTCGTTTCTTAATTTTTTTAACTGCTAAAAAATCTTGAATCAAATTATCAAAGTCTTATCACTTACATTCCAGTTATTAATTTGTAAAATTCACTGATAAAAAAACTGAATAAACCGACTTATTACACACCTTACTGACATTGTCTGTACTCTTATTATATTAAATTAAAGAATATAATTTTCTCTTGATTTTCTCTAAATCCCTGTATTTCTCTTTCTCTCTCACACACACACACATGCGCGCACGCATGAGATATATAATTATATATATATTATTCAAGGCAGAGCTGAAAAAAAAACAGTATAGGACATTTTCGTTTAAAAGCTTTAAACCGAGAGAAAGAGAGAGAGTAATCCTATTGGAACAGCTCGCCTGTGAGTTGTACATGAACGACAAATTTCGATTAGCCGCTAGTTCTCAAGGACCATGTGCTGTGACGAGTCTATGTTTACAACTAATGCCTCGATATCAAATTGTAACTGCAAAGACAACGAGGTACAGGATAATGAGGAAAGTGAAAAATGGGAACAAATCTTTGATTGTGGTTTGACGAATTCTTTTTTTCTCATCGGGGCCCCAGCAAACCTCCTGACCATGATCGTGTTTTACCGTCAGGGACTGCGAGATCGGATGAACCTCTGTCTCTTCTGTCTCGCCTTCGTTGACCTCATGTACCTTACTACAGCCTTCATAATGGTTTCATACTGCTTCATAGGTATCGCACTTCCCGATCAAACGGAGTTTTGGGCGATGGTTTTATCAAAGAACTGTTTAAATTACTTTTACGGGTTTATGCTAACATCCGGGTGTGTGACGATGATCATCGCCGTCGAGCGGTGCGTGTGTGTCATGTTCCCCATGAAGGCCGCCACACTCATCAGCACCAAGACCATGGCCATCATCCTCTTAGTCACCTTTATTGTCATACAGCTTTTGTGTAGTGTCTACAACATAAAGCAGAATATCACACTTCTGAAAAATAATGCCACTGGAGAAACTACAGTTTTGATTACGTCTTCTGATTTTTACATTAATCACACAATGTTTGGCATTATCGAAAACATTGTTTTACCTTCACTTTCCTTTGTGACTTTTACCGTTGTGTGTATAAGCACAGCAATCATCATAGTTACACTAAGAAAGGCTATCGCCTGGAGAAAAGGTACAGCCAGGTAGGTGTTTGTAATGCTTACAGAAAGTGGTGTATTTTTTATTTTATTTACTTCCATAATGTCTTTGCCGAGCTTAGCATTATAGAAGTATTTGTTCAATCAGTTTAATAAGTTGTAAGGGAGCATATGGAAATAGAGAAAGACTTTTATAGCAACACTGTATAAGCCATTTATATGAATAATAACTAAGATTTGACAGACTTCTGAAATACTGAATAAAATAATGTTTAATCATTGTTGTTTTTAGGCTTGCTAAAACAGTTAAAAGCATGTTAATAGCATTTAGATAAAATTACAAATATAAGAGAAAATTCTTAGATCCACAGAATGAAGCACCGTTTATCTAGTTAAGACCATAACTATCCCAAAAATTGATAAGCTTAATAAGGGCTATTTATGTTTATATTTTCTTCAACGAGTGTCAGCTTTTATAAAAGTCTTACAACCACATTGCTATGGAATGGAACTACCATCGTTTAACTGTATAAATTCGTAGCAAGAGTTAGCACTGTCGTTTAATCACATTTTTACCGTGTTGATACATAAGTATTCTTATACTACTCCCTTTGGTGTACTATGAATTTCACGAGTATCGGAAATGATAAAACTTTGATTTTTCGTTTGTATAGCGCCTACCTCAGAGGTCAAGCAGTGTTGACAAGGATGCTGGTGGTGATTGCCTGTACCTACCTTCTGTGTACGGTTCCTAATGTCCTGCTGGCGTTTGCCAGATTCGCTGTCCCAGAATTCCGGGTAGATGGTCAATACAATATTTTATTCCTGGAGACCCATAGAGTGGCTGTTATTCCTGTCTTGCTTAGCAGCTCTGTGGGATTCTTCCTCTATGCTAAAATGTCTTCACGATTTCGGCACGAGCTAAAGTGTCTTTGTTCGACTACTTCGGTCACATCGCGATCTGTTGTCATCGGTGCCATCAGCCAGGTGCAGACTGAACAAAAGTATTTTGAAATCACGTGACTAATGCAAGCCCTGTTTGAAAATTACTCTTACCATCATACTGTTTGCATTTGTAACCAATGTCAGGTAGCGGAACAAAGGTTTCTTTGAAAGTAGTCATGTAAACTACCACCACTCCTGCTCCTGGTGCTCCTACAACTACTACTAAGAAGAAGATTAAGAAAAACAATGAGAACAAGAAGAACGAGAAGAAGACTTTGACATGCTAATCGCCACTCTAGGGAGGTAGAATATGTGCCTGCAAATCTTGTTATGGAAATTTTAACGGAAATGGTACCAGAGAAGTCTTTATACAATCATTGTAAGGAGTTGTAAGTAAGCATAAGGTAATCATAATTATTTTATTGTAGAAAGCAGTGTAAAAGCCCTTTGTATTAAAAAAAACCACGTATTGGAAAGAATTCTAAAAGGTTTACGAGAAAATTAATATGTAAGCGGTGTTATTTTTCGGCTTAATTAAACAGTAACAAGCATTTGAGTTGCAGTCAGATACAAATCCAAATATGAGACAAAAATCTTTTTATCATGTTTAATTTATTTCAGATGCACAGAATAAAGCACCGTTGAACTAATTACCATTAATACCTTTACTAAAAACTAAAATGCTGAATAATGGAGATATGTGTTCATAATTGCATCAGCGAGTGAGAGCTTTTGTGAGTACAATAACCACAATATCAGTTTTGATTATTAGAATTGTCTTACTTTAAATGTAGCTGTCTAAACAAGGGCTAGGAAGTACATTTTATTACATTTTCAACGTGTGGAAGGATAAGTATCCTAATACTAGTCCCTGCGCTCTATTATAAACTTGACGAGTCTCAGAAATATTTTTTTCTGTATACGGCCTACCTGAGAGGTCAAGCAGTGTTGACAAGGATGCTGGTGGTGATTGCCTGTACCTACCTTCTGTGTACGGTTCCTAATGTCCTGCTGGCGTTTGCTCGCTTTGCCGTCCCAGAATTCCGTGTAGATGGTCAATACAATATTATATTCCTGGAGACCCATACAGCTGCTGTTCTTCCTGTCTTGCTTAACAGTTCTGTCTGATTCTTCCTCTACATTAGAATGTTTTTTTGATTTTGGCAGGAAGTAAAGGGTCTTTCTTCGATGACTTCAGTGGCATCGAGGTCTGTTGTTGTCATTGCCATTAGCCAGATGCTGACTGAACAATGTATTGTAAAGTCATAAATGACTAAGACGGGTGCATGATTTTTCTTCTTCATTGTCTGGCTCAGTCCTGTTATATTTTTATAATCATTTTTAGTTAAATATAAACTCTTCTCATGAAGCAGGTTCAATACATATCTGAACTAAAACTACTTCGGAACTGAAGAAGAAAAAAATCTTTAAAACGCTGGTAATCTTAGTCAAATTCAACAAAATGAAACGAAGGAAGATAATATTTTCTACTTTGCTGGTTACTAGAAAGAAATTCTGATTATATGTGATTTTATTCTAAGACAGTGAGACAAGTGAGTATTTATTTACTACTTTTTTGGCAGTTAACAAAAGGCTCTTTGTCTAGTGTTTGGCACGTGGATGCTTGAGAATAATGTTGTACATCTGCTGACAGTCCACCTGACATGAAACTTCACACATTTCTATTTCATTTTCATGATACAGTGAGATATGCTTTAGGCGGTTTAGTGTAATATACTTATTTAAGGAAATTTATTGTTTTGATTATTTAAAATATTCTATCTACTGCCGATCATGTAGCGTATCATAATACCTATATATATATATTACTAGCATTTGTGAGCCGTAAATTGGTGAAAAGCTTGTGTCCTTTTTCTCTTCTTCTTACATCAAGTGTTAAAATATTCTCAGGTTGTGTAGTTTGGAAATGTTTATAATTTATATTATTTTTTATAGAAAATACACTCTTTTTATGCGGCAAAGCTATTAAATGAATGCGAACTCATTCTGACGACCTGATCTTGAACAAGGCCAGGTGGTGCAAGTTCACGGTCAATGGAGACATGTTGTGACGACATGCGCGTGCAGACAAATGGGGTCACGTGACTTTACAGGAAGTAGGGTTAAGTTTCTCGAAAGTTCAATCTAGAAGAAATACGTAGTAAGGATTGAACTTTTTCATGGCGCTTTTTGAGAGAAATTGGTAGAGGCAGGTTCGAACCTTAACTAACAGCCTAGACGTCGATTGTGTCTTAATTTGTCTTAATTTTTGCTTATTGTACCCCGTTCTAAACTTCGTGTGGTTTTACAAAGTCCAAAAGATGGTAACCTCTTACCACCATTTTTCAAAAGAATAATAAACTAACTGCTTACTATAACTAAAATAACATACGGTAATAAAAGATGGTTTTTTTCATGTAAGGCTGACCCGCCAATAGCTTACCATGGAAGGAAGACGATTGATTGGTTACACAAAACTAATTCTTGGTGAGAAGTACGCAATAGATAAAATGAGAACATATTACAAATGTTGTATCAAGTTGAAGCTTCTGAAGTTTCCGCATTTAGAATATCTTGGAGTCTTCGAAACATGTTGTGAAATGACAGAGTCGTTGGTGTTATTCACCATCTTCACCGAGATGCTTAGCGACGAAGTTGATCTTCTCTAAATATATCTATTTTATATATTTCAAGAGAAAATATACACACAGACAACTTGATATGTATATACTGCTGCCGTGTGTTTCGCCTTAAAGAGACATTTAACTTGATTGCTAGCTGTGAGACTTTTGCAAAATTACTCTTACCATCATACGGTGTCTGTAAGCAATGTATAAGTTTTATTCAACTTTTAATATTTAAGTCTCTACCACAATAATATATTGGTTCTTGCTTAGAAAAACCGATAGGTCAAAGCAGACAAAACTACTTGAGATACCATTTGTAACAAGCTGTCGCAAATTTATATTAACGGATGACAAGTTAAATGAATTATTTGATGGAATGATTCTCCCTACTCTTCTATGTGGCTGTGAAGTGTGCAAACACCCTGCATCCTCACAGAAGGAGACGACTCGTGACCTGCCACTCTCCCGATGGATCACTCCGCGATCAGATTGGACTTTATGCTTCCTCGGAGTCGCTTCAAACCCTGCATCAATCGGAGGAAAACAAAGACGTATCCATGCGCGGATACCATTAGTGACAACAAAACTTGCGGTTGACAATGACAATGACAATGACAATGACAATGACAATGACAATGACAATGACAATGACAATGACAATGACAATGACAATGACAATGACAATGACAATGACAATGACAATGACAATGGCAATGGCAATGGCAATGATCAACTTTATAACTTTATATGCTTTTGCATGACTGCTCTCTAGTCAAAAAACTGGATGTCGTATATAACCATTTCTAACACCTTGTAGAGGAGGCCTTTTTAATTATTTACTTGAAGGATTCCTGGCTGCCAATACGTCTTCAGTTTAATTAGGCTTTTATTGTACATCTAACAATTTCCACATGACGATTATTAGCAAATAATATTTTAAGTCTTTTGATTGAAAAATATTATTTTCTGTGTGTACCTAATAAAATGTTAGTTTTTTACTAAACTGTATTGAGCTTTCGTCAAATGATGTCTAAGGGAGTTAAAACGGAAAATATTTATATGCGCGATCGTAGTAATAGATGGTCCCTATGTATTCTACTGGAACTGTACATATAAATGAGAAGCAATGGTTGCAGTCTACGGATAGAATTAACACATGCTTTCAGCTCACCCATAAAACCAAAATAACAAGAACAATAACAAAGCATAAAGAGTTATCATAAGACTAGACTATTCTGTACAGATGATTACAAACTATTTTAACAAGTGTATGTATTTCTGTTGTTTATATGACTCAACAATAATATGGTCCTTGTAAATGTAAGAGGTCATCAAAGAGAAGGAGAGAGAGAGAAACTGTCTTTGTTAAGATAAAAACGGACTGGTATACCACACAAAATTTGCATACAGCCTTCAAGACTTTCAGACCTTTGGCTGCTGCATCGATCAGACGGTTTCCCTCTCCATGGCAACCAGTCCCAGCAGACCTGCAAGACAGTTCCTCAACTAGTACCTGCCGACAGATCAATGAATGAATAGATGTCTGAGGTGGTAACAAAAAGACCACATTTACAAAATCACGAAAAATAAAAAATGTTTGTTAGGGTGTCGTAAAAAGTCTATAATTAGGCACTTTCTTTTTTCTATCATGTGTACAAAAAGAAATTTACACAGCGCATGGGAGCACACACACACACATAAACTATTTGTATCAATCTTGCTCTTGTACACAAACATATACATAATTATATAGTCACACAAATTTCTTCTTCAGAATAAAAGTGTAGATTTAGACATCCTTATCAATATCAATACAGTCTTTATCTGCTAATTTTTTTTTTTTTTGAAATATGTTACAAATATTCTGCGATATCTTCATTGTCAGATAACGAAGTTTTTATTGAGATGTTAGGCCGGGCCAAAGGAATTGTATTTAGATAGAAAATGCAAAAACAGGAAGAAAAAATTTTTCAGATACAATACAGGAGTCTGCTTATTAACTTGTGAAAGATTATATTCATAATCTTGTAAGAGTAAGAATACACGAGTGATTTGTAGACCGCATGTTCACGCTCACGAAAGAGCCTGTGTGGTGTTCAGTGCCTCACCGGGCCTTACAAACCTTTTGTTTCTTTGGACCTCTCTTTCTTTCATCATCTCTTATATCAAGATCACCAGAATCCACTATTTCTTAATTCAAAGTAAATCATTAACAATTATAATAACTGCTCTGCTGCATTTTGTAGAGAACAAAAAGATTTTACATAAAAAATCATTTTGTTGCATTTAAAACCTGACCGCAGACGATTTAGTAGATGTTAAAGTAGATGTTGATGTTGACTGTGTTTACAGTTTGTAACTACAAAAACCCTTTTTACCTAGCAAAGAAGTTGTAAAAAAAGGATTATGTAGAATTCTAAACCTTTTTTAACAAGTCATAGGCTAACCAGCACAGTACTTTTTAAAACCAGTAAACTGACCAAAACGATATAAAATGAAGACTTATACATTTAAATTTTGTCTTTAAATACTATTTGGCACAAAGACGATGGACACAACAGAAATCATGGTCAGCCAAGATAAGACTACATGAGGCAGGAATGATCATAGTTGCTGACTACTGAAGGCAACTAATGCTGCTTTCTTCCCAACATCGCATTTATGCAAATGTCGAAGTATTTGGCCAAAAGCTTGCACCTTGCCCAGGTAATTCACCAACAGTGGTCAGGTACCGAGCACGTTTCTGCTTTCACACAAAAACCGAAGATCCGCTGGGAGGAACAGTTCATCTGCTTCTGATTTTATAAGTTTTAATAAATGCAGAATAATCAATCAGTGAGGCTGGAATTATTTACAAAAGTAGGAAAAAGAAATAAAGTTGCTCAGTTAAAATGACAAGATGTTTTTTTTTTTCCATCGTGTTTAACACAATTATTAACACAGCGCACGCACGCACACACATGCACATACACGTCGAGAAGGAAACAGAGAACCACACAATAATCGCCGTTTCTCAATTATTTTCTTTATTTACTTTACTGTAAATATATATATAATTTAATCCAATTGCAAACGCCCTGTTATTTACATTACACTTCTTAATAATATGTAAAGTTCTCTGATAAAATAATCCTTCCGAATAAATTGATTTATGAGACATCTTATTGATATTGTTTGCTGCTTTTACTATGTTAAAATAAGGACTGGCTTGTTCTCTTGTTTGTAAATCTCTCTCACACACGCGCGCATATATATATATATAAACTATAAATTATTTGAGACAGAGCTGGAAAGGAGAGTGTAGAACTTTTTGATTTAAAAGTTTTAAACAGAGAGAGAGACAGAGAGAGAGTGTGTAACATCATATTAGAAACGTTTCACTGTCAGTTGTTCATGAAAGACCAATTTCGATTAGCAACTAGTTCTCAAGGAACAGACAAGATGTGTTGTGAGGAGTCTGTGTTTGACATGAATGTCTCGATATCATATAGTAACTGCAAAGACGACGAGGTACATGATAATGGGGAAACTGAAAAATGGAAAAAAATCGTTGATTGTGGTTTGACTAATTCTTTGTTTCTCATCGGGGCCCCGGCAAACCTCCTGACCATGATCGTGTTTTACCGACAGGGACTGCGAGACCGGATGAACCTCTGTCTCTTCTGTCTCGCCTTCACTGACCTCATGTTTATAACTACATGGGTCATGATGGTTTCATACTGCTTCATAAGTATTGCTGCTCCCGACAAAAAGGAGGTCTGGGAGTTTACTTCTGCAAAGTATTGTTTAAATTTTTTTCACGGGTTTATGATAACATCCGGGTGTGTGACGATGATCATCGCCGTCGAGCGGTGCGTGTGTGTCATGTTCCCCATGAAGGCCGCCACACTCATCAGCACCAAGACCATGGCCATCATCCTCTTAGTCACCTTTATCATCATACAGCTTTTGTGTTCCGTCTACACTATAAACGGGGAAATCACACTCGTAAAATGTAATGCCACTGGAGAAACTCTTGTTATCATTAGTAGTTCTGAATTTTACCTTAATTACAAAATTGTTGGCATTCTCGAAAACATTGTTTTATCTTTAATTTCTTTTGTGACTTTCACTGTTGTGTGTATAAGCACAGCAATCATTATAGTTACACTAAAAAGGGCCATGGAATGGAGAAAATGCACAGCCAGGTAGGTGTATGCAATGCTTACAGAAAGCGCTGCGTTTATTTTGATGTTTTTCCCCTTAATGCCTTTATCAGCTAAGCATTTTTAGAAGTCTTTTTACAAAAAGTCCACAATATTATAAATTTGTAAGAAAATGTGAAGTAATAGGAAATATCTTATTATAGTAAACACTGTAGAAAGGTTGAAGGGAAACTTATATTTAATCGGCGTTATTTGGACGTTTGATCAAACAGTTAAAAGAATTCCACTCGCAGTTAGATAACATATGACAGACCACATTTATTCGTAATTATTGTTATTTCAATCTCAGATGCACAGAATAAAACATCGTTTAGCTTGTTACCGCCAATGCATTTAATTATAAAAAAACGCTGAATAATGGATATTTGTTTTCATAATTGAATCAACGAGTTGATTACTTTGAATGTAGCTGTGCACTTATACAGAGCTAGCACGTATATTTTATCGCAATTTCAACGTGTTGATACATAAATTTTCTAATACTTGTCTCTGTGTTATATTATGAATTTCACGAGTGTCGCAAATAATAAAACTTTTATTTTTTCGCATAGCGCCTACCTCAGAGGTGAAGCAGTGTTGACAAGGATGCTGGTGGTGATTGCCTGTACCTACCTTCTGTGTACGGTTCCTAATGTCCTGCTGGCGTTTGCCAGATTCGCTGTCCCAGAGTTCCGGGTAGATGGTCAATACAATGTTTTATTCGTGAAGACCCATAGAGTCGGTGTTATTCCTATCTTGCTTAACAGTTCTGTGGGATTCTTCCTCTACACTAGAATGTCTTCCCGATTTCGGCAGGAGCTAAAAGGTCTTTGTTCGACGATTTCAGTGACATCGAGATCTGTTGTCGTCTGTCCCATCAGCCAGATGCAAACTGAATAATGTATTTAAATCATGCGACTAATACAGGAAATGATGCAAAAGTGCTTTTATTATCATCTTGTCTGCGTTGGTAACCAATGTCAGGCAGCGGAACAAATGTTTCTTCGAAAGTAGTCATGTGTGCTGCTGCTATTATTATTATTATTATTAGTTGTATTAAAATTATTATTATTATTATTATTATTATTATTATTATTATTATTATTATTATTATTATTATTATTATTATTATTATTATTATTATTATTATTATTATCTGCCGTCTCGCCTTTGTCGACCTTATGTATCTTACGACATTGTTCATAATGGTGTCATGCTGGTTCATAATTATCGTTCTTCCAGATTAGATGGAAATGTGGAACTGGTTTTTGATGAAGTGCTGTTTAAAGTTTTATTACGGGTTTTCATTGACACCGGGTGTGTGACGATGATCATCGCCGTCGAGCGGTGCGTGTGTGTCATGTTCCCCATGAAGGCCGCCACACTCATCAGCACCAAGACCATGGCCATCATCCTCTTAGTCACCTTTATTGTCATACAGCTTTTGTGTAGTGTATTTCTTATAAAGGAACAAATAACTGTCGTGCAAGATTCGGCCCCTGTAGAAAATCTTGTGGTAGTCACGGCTACTGAATTGTACCTTAGCCATAAAGTCTTTAGCATTCTCAAAAACATTGTTTTATCTTTAATTTCTCTTGTAACTTTCACTGTTGCGAGTTTTAACACAGCAATTTTTATAGTAGCACTAAGAAAAGCCATGGAGTGGAGAAAAACTTCATCGAGGTGGTTGTATGCAGACCTTGCAAAAGGTTCGGCAATATTTTAAATTTTCAACACTTTTAAATGTTTATTTACCACGTCACTTAGAGAACAAGTGTCCCAAACAGAAAAAGACAAATAAAAAAGAGGATTCAGGTAAGTAAAGTATCTAAGGAAATGTGAGGTTTCTGGAAATATTTGGCTATTACTAACGTTGTAGAAGGGCTTTGTGTAATTTTTGACAAATAATAGTGTTAACTGATTGTGCAATATATTTTTCTTATTAATTAAAAGAACACTAAAAGAAATTTAAAACAACTCGCTTGCTATTCCATTTATTTCACATTTTATGAAAGTTAAACATTATAACATTTTTTAAATCAGTTTTAGATACCCATCCATAAAAATTATTTTCCCTCAACGCTCCCCCTCTAACTTTAGAAACAAAATTTGTAGGTGTTTATCTACATAACAAGTACACTCTGCATTTTAGTTTAGTTAAGAGAAAAGTGAACATTTAGGTGTAAATTCGTGATGATCGGTCTCCGTTTCAAAATGTGAAATTTCTGATGTAAAAATACCATGAATATTTCATGCTGATTTACATTTTCAGTCCATTAATTACAACAATAGCAATCTGAGAGCCTCTATATTTATAGCTGCTGCACGTTGATGACGAGCATCGTGTTGTATACCGACCATTGCCGTGTGAACCTGACGAAAATATTACTGTTATAACATACTTAACCTCTAATTTCTTACCCTAATAACCCAACAAATTAATGAGGATGGTATTTTTGCACTACGGACCTGAAGGGTCAGATGGCGCTGATGCGGATGCTGGTGGTGGTGTGCTGCATCTTCCTGTTGTGCACGGTTCCTAACATCCTGCTGGCGTTGGTTCGATTTAGTCTTCACCAAACCACCATCGTAGACCCACAATAACAAGAACAACTCTAACAACAGAGTACATATCTGTTAGAGTGAATGGTCGATTTAGAGAAAGGTGACGATAGGCGAATACGATAGAGGAAGAAACAAAAGTGCATTCAGTGTAAAAATGGATATGTTCATGCATAACTGACGCAGTCGCATAAGCGAGCAGAAAGGATGCTGATGTATTTTCAGTTAACAGTGATATTTCCACACAGATACCTCCACAGCTTTATAAGTCTTTAGTTTATAAGACGATTTTACTCGTCACTGTCATTTGCTCATATATTACCAATAATTTTTGTGTAACTTATTTACTGCAGTAATGTTTAGAAACAGCAACGATCGATGTGTTATAGACTTTTTGCTAAAGCCTTTTAATCACAGACGTGTGTATATATATATTAATTCATGATTTTATCGTTGTCAAGAATCACCTGAAATTTCCGCAGTATATTTTACAGTTTTTAATATATAATTTAATCCTTAACTTTTAAATGTTGTTGCTTGTAATGTTTATTAAAGCTTCTTATGCGTGGCACAAAGTGTCTGTTGTGGAGTCTTCACATCGAGCAGACGACAACCGGTAAGAAGGCCATGTGAGTGTATGTACAAAGCCATAAGGGTTGGAGATTAACTCACATGAGCAAGTAGCCGATCAGAAGGATCGGGTAAAATCCCTACATGACATGGGTTTAGGAAAAATTAATTCGCATCAGGGGCATGAGTACCTTTCAACCTCGTTCCCGGAAGGTATCAAAAATCTAAATGTTGTTAGCTTACCTTCTATCAGCCTCTGTGGACTCAGGTCTCATATGCCGCTCACACCAATCTGACTGATGCTGATGATTAAAACGAGCAATTTCTTGTTAAGGCATTTGACCTGACTACAGTACTTATGTCTTTCTTACAACTAATAGCTGGTGAAGTTCATGAATTCAAGAGTGACAAGAGGCTAAAGAGAGACAAAAGAATTATGCTTATTCCTAATCTCAACTGCCTGGTTCTCCACCAGCAAGTCAGCCATACACCACCTCCCCACCACCGTCAGAAAACAAGGTAAATGTCATTCTTCACATCAATGAGTCATCATCATCAGAAGTGGTCATCACGCAGTTTGACAGTGTTGCCTGTGGCTATCACCATAGCCTGTGATAGGCGGAGGTCACAAATATACAGTGATTCTACAACTGGTTTTTCAGACCAGCATCCATTTTTATTATGATTGCGTGTTTTTCATTTTCACTAAAGCTCTTTGACCCCCAACTATAATGGTGATAAATAAGCTGTACAAATCAACATATTATTAATACTACTAATTCGCCCACAAGCGAAAGAAAAACAAAAGGCACAGAGAAAAGTAGTTACCGGCTTCTGAGTTCTCTTTTATTTATTTTGTAATTTTAGTGAATGCATATGAAGTCAATCAATATTGGCTAATGGCTAAGAACATTTTTACGAAAGAACGAAAAGTAAAAATATTGTGCACTACAAATACCATTGCTCAGTTAAATGACAAAGTAAACACAGCATAAGCATGCGTGTATCAACATGCACGCACACACACACAAACGTCAGTATAAAAAACACAAAATATAAAGAGAATTGCACAAAACAGTTTCCCAGTTTCTTTGATTTTTTTATTTACTCTGCTTGGTAAAATTGCCAAATAATCGTCAAAGAAATTATCAACGTCTAACTTTTTACATTCCAATTTATGAAGTTCTTTGATAAAATACTTCTTATGAATAAAACGACCTTTTACAGAACTTATTAACTTAGTTTTGCGTGCCACTTTTATTATATTAGGCTAAAAACTTTTTCGTTTTCTTCCTTTTCTTTTTTTTAAACTATCACTCTATCTCTCGCTCAGACACACCCAACTATAAACACTCAAATTCATATCTGTGTGTGTGTGTGTGTGGTGCGTGTGAATGGCTGTTTATATATTATTCAGCGAAGAGCTAAAAATTACATTGTTGATTTTTTTATAAATGCTTTAAATCGGCAGGACGTGTACTTATAATCGAACACTTCACATGTTAGCTGTACACGAAACACAGATGTTGGTTATCAAATAATTTTCAAGCAGCTAAGATGTGTTGTGACCAGTCTATGTTTGACATGAATGTCTCTATCTCATATTGTAACTGCAGCGACAAGGTATATGATGACGAGGAACTTGACCAATGGGACAGAATAGGTGATTGTAGCTTGACTTTTTTTCTGATCGGAGCCCCAGCAAACCTCCTGACCATGATCGTGTTCTACCGCCAGGGACTAAGAGACCGGATGAACCTCTGTCTCTTCTGTCTCGCCTTCACTGACCTCATGTACCTTACGATATTTTTCATAGTTTTTTCAAACCGATTTATAGGTATTGTACTTCCAAATGAAAAGAAGTTTTGGCATTGGGTAATTGCAAAATACTGCTTAAATTTCTCTTACGTTTTTTCAATAGCATCAGGGTGTGTGACGATGATCATCGCCGTAGAGCGGTGCGTGTGTGTCATGTTCCCCATGAAGGCCGCCACACTCATCAGCACCAAGACCATGGCCATCATCCTCTTAGTCACCTTTATTGTCATACAGCTTTTGTGTAGTGTCTACATTATAAAGGAAGATATGACAGTCGTTAAAAATAACGCCACTGGAGAAATTACAGTTATTATTACTACTTCTGATTTATACCTCAATCACAGAATTTTCAGCATTATCGAAAACATTGTTTTATCTTTACTTTCCTTTGTGAATTTTACTCTTGTGTGTATAAGTACACAATTATTATAGTAACACTAAGCAGGGCCATGACATGGAGAAAGAGCACAGCAAGGTAGGTGTATAATTAACTGAACTGTTAACACCATTTTATTTGCAGTTGAATAATATTCATATATTGAGAGAAACATCTCAGGATACACACGTCACACGTTTTCTTATTTTCAATCAGTGCCAGATAAACAAAAAGAAGCACCATTTAGCTATTTAGGAAAAACAATTTAACTAAAAGGTAAAGATCTGAATAGAGAATATTTGTGTTCATAATGGTATCAACGACTTTAAGCTTTTTAAGAGCCTAAGAACCACAATTAATTCAGTTTAATCATTAGACGTGTTTTCATTAAAATGCAGTTGTTGACTAAAACTGCTTTTGTTTCACTGTACTACTTTCATAAAAGGTTTTGTACTTATCTTTCCTTTTAATTTTTAATGCGCTGAGAGATAAGTTTTGTGTTGAAAAATATTAGCCTCTTTGTTGTATTATTAATTTCACGAGTATCAGAAATATTTCAAAAATGATTTTTTGTGTAGCGCCTACCTCCGAGGTCAAGCAATGTTGACAAAGATGCTGGTGGTGATTGCCTGTACCTACCTTCTGTGTACGGTTCCTAATGTCCTGCTGGCATTGGCCCGATTCACCGTCCCAGAGTTCCGTGTAAATGGCCGATACAGTCTCTTGTTTTTGAAGACTCATCTAGTCGCTGGTCTCCCTGTCTTGCTTAACAGTTCTGTGGGATTCTTCCTCTACACTACAATGTCTTCCCGATTTCGACAAGAGCTTAAGTGTCTTTGTTCGACGACTTCAATCATATCAAAATCTGTTGTGTGAGCCATCAGCCAGATGGAGGCTGAACAGTACGTTTTGAAATTATAAGTGATTAATACGGACACTTAATTTTTAGTAATCGTCTGGCTCAGTCATATTACATCTTTATTGTTATTTTAGATAAAATGTAAACACTTTTATGTAATAGTTTCACTGAATATCTGCACTAAAACTACTTTTCAACTGGAGTTGAAAAATTGTATTAAAAGCTGTAATTAACATGGTCTAATGCGACAAAATGAAAGAAAAGAATTTGTGCTAATTGGCTTGTTTCCTAGAAAGGATTGGTGCTGAGAAATGATTTTATTCTAAAAAAGGCAGGCAAGATTTGAAGAAGTTTAAATCGAAAGACCCGAAGTAAAGATTTTGCTTCCATTCCCTTTCAGTCACACACAACCAGTCTCACTCGGTGGTGTCCTAACACGGGTCTTAACACGAAATCTTTTAGTTACACTTCACTGATTATTTTATTTACTATTTTTTGCCATGGGAACAGTTGACGCAAGGCCCCTTGTTTAAAAATTAGCACATTGATGCTTAATTATTATATTATACATGCGCCGACAGTCTACCTGACATTAACCTTCACATATGTTCATTTTTATGGTAATCTGCGATAGCCTTTCGGCGATTTTAGTTTATTTTATTGATTAGGGTAAATTTATTGCTTTAATTTTTTGAATATTTTAGCTCCTCAAAATCATGTAGTCCACCACCATAACTAAATATATCACTGGTATTTGTGACCCGTGACCTGGTAAAAAGTTAAAGTGTCCTTTTTTCTGGCTTCACTGTGTTTACATGTTCTCGGGTTATGTAGTTTGTAAATGTTTATGATTTCCAATATTTTGATAGAAAAATATACTCTGTCCATGCTGCTAATTTATTAAATAAATGCGAACGAATATATTGTGGCGTACTGATCTTGAGCATCGGACAAGACCGGTCATCGTGGTGCAAGTTCAAGATCAGTGGAGAGGGTGACGACACACGTGTGGAGAGAAAGGGGTCACGTGACAGTATGTCCTATGATAAGCAGGACGGACTGTGAAAAGGTGGAATGAGTAACTGAGGGATGAGTTAGCGGTTACGTTTGCCTTGTGTCGGTGACAATGGTCGGCCTTAATCGTGAGTGGTTGACTAGTATTTCAATTCCAGATGTGACATGCTAATAGGAACTGTAGTCAGGTGGCCGTTACCATAGTTTGTTTGTGACATCACCTCTGGTCTCCGGTGTTCTAGTCATGCCTTACTCTTCTGTAGGATTTTGTATCTACGGTGTAACATCTTCTTGATTTAGACAGGAACTAAAAAGTCTTTGTTCTTGTTTTTATAAAATGTCATTATTGTAAATATTCTCAGCTATTTGCAGAGTGAATAAAATATATTCTACGTTCATTTGAATTGCAATGTTCCTGGCTACAGGCGTGAAGTATTTTTGCATTTTCTTCTTAGGGACTGTGTCATGTGTCATAAATACATTTCTGGCTTAAAGACTTATTATATTTTAATCACTAATTTTAAAAAAGAAATGGTAATGAGCATTACATCTATAGCTATTTCTTGCTGTTATCCGGTAACCTAGGACATAAAATCGCCGACGATGTCTAGTCTGGAAGTTCAGTCACCTGCACAAGTCACAGACAGTCAAAAGGAGCTTGTGTACCGGCTGTTAGAAAAGTGTTATGTCAGGTGTCACGTGCCAGCCATGTTTCTGTGTCTACCTTTCTCTCAGGTCTGGGGAAGCCCTGTAATAGAAAGACTAACATCAGACGATGTTTGACGTCATATTCCAGGCTATTTTTATCTGATTCTGAAAAGAAAGGTCAAGGGCTTGTCCTGACTGTACTGAGGTCATGTCCATGTTACGTCACGCGTCGTCTGCTTGATGCTGAGTCTGCTGCTTGTTGTTTTTTGTTTTGTTTACAGTATTCCGCTTGTTATCTTAACTTTGTCTCTAGACTTTGTTCTTGTCTTCGATCTTATTCTCGTTCTTGTCCTTGTTATCGTCGTCGCTTTTCTTCATCTTTGTTCTGAATCACGACTTTTCTACATTTATCCACCCATCTACTTCGTTTCATCGATCCGTCGCCTTCGTCATCCTGTCCTACATCGTGTGACGTGTGGTCAACGAGGCAGTCGGAGTGAGGACCAACAGAGGGCCCCGGTGTGCGCCGGACGAACAGTGGAGTAGTGGTCATCGCAAGAGGCTGGCGCATGAATACAGTAAGAGAAAGACAGAAAAAGAGAATAAACAAAGCGCGAACTGTTCTACATCTAACGCTGGGCCTGAAGGCTTCAAGCGCGATAACTCTTTGCCCCCTAACAGTACTCCCCCGGAGTTGTGCGGATGTGTTTCATTTTTTCCTTCCTTTCTAACGTTCATTCTGTATTTTCTTGTGTAGATGTATTTTCATTTCTTGTATCTACATGTGATTAAACTCATTATTTATATCGTTCATTTCGTCTTTGTTGTCGTCTACGTTCATCAAGGGTTCGATAGTATGTCGTGTCCCCCTCAGGCTGAGCGAGTGGGTGTGATCGTGCATCCAGCGACTGGGAGCGATTCGCGACACTGACGCCATCAAGAGCAAGCCAAGCGTGACTACCTGGTCAGCTGACCTGTTAATGACGGGTGTTGCCCACGGACCGTTTTGAACTGTTTGTCTGACGGTTAAACAGAATGCAATCATGGCTTGCGGGACGTACTAGCTTCAAATTGAGGGGGAGCTAGTCTTTCTTCACCATTACATCCCCAAAAGACGAGGATGGGGCTAGCTGACTAAACATTGCAGAAAAAAACCTATAAATCCCTACATGAGAGATGAATTTTAATTGACTTACCCAGGCAGCTTTTTGCGATCATACTTGCTGACTACTAAAGGAAGGAATTGCTGTCTTCTCAACACCGCATTTAAACAAGTGTTGAAACACTCGGCTTGCATTTTCCCAAGCTAATCGAGTGATTTCCCTTTGCTGGAAAATGACTATTCTCCCTCTCTTTTTTATATTTTTCTCCTTGATCAGCTTGAAGTATTGTCTAGTGTTCATCAGTACATCTGTTATAATATTTGCTACGTTCCAGGATTGATTTCCATGTCTCGGCCACCTTTTAACTTTTAATGTGCCTTTTTTTTTCTATTGTAACATCTGCTCCATCTTGCCAGTGCTTCGACGTAAGGTTTTGCCTATTGGCAATGTCTCTTTCAAACTTTCATTGCCTGTCTGAAATGTCTGATTGTCGTCCAGCAAGTCAGACTCACAGCATCACCTCCCCACCACAGTCAGAAAACAAGGAGAATGTCATTCTTAACATTAATGAGTTATCATCATCAGAAGTGGTCATCAAGCAGCTCGACAGTGTTGCCTGTTTCTATCAGCTATAGACTGGGATAGACAAAGGTGACAAATACACAGTTACTCCACAACTGGTTTTGGGACAAGCATTCATTTTTATTATGATTCTCTGTTATTCCATTTTACTAAAGAGCTTTCACCCCGCCTTTAATGATGGTAAACACACTATACCAGTCGAAATATTATTAATATTATTAATTCACCCATAATGGAAAGAAAAACAAAAGCGCCGCTTAGAAAATAAACTTCCAGACTTCAGAGTTCTATCTTTCATTGATTTTATCATTTAAATAGATGAAGATGAAGTCTATCAATATTGGCTAATGGGTTTTTTTCTACGAAAGTACGAAACTGAGTAATATTGTGCACTGAAAATGCAATTGCACAGTTACATGACAATATAAACATAGCATAGGCACTCGCGCATGAACATGTACACACACGTGAGTATAAAAAACACAAAATATAAAGAGAATCGCACAATCAAGTTTCCATTTTTCTTTCATTTCTTTATTTACTCTACTTGGAAAAATTCCGAAAATATTGTCATTCAAATTGCGAACGTCTTACTATTTACATTTTGATTTACAATATTCTTTGATGAAATACTTCTTGTAAATAGAACGACTGATTACAGACCTTACTGATATTTACAAGCTACTTTTATTATATTATGTTAAAGACATTTTTGTTTTCTTCCTTTCCTTTCTAATACTATATCTCCCTCTCTGTCTTCCACACACACACAACTACACACACTCAAGCAAATTCATATGTGTATGTGTGTGTGTGTGTGAGTGCGTGCGTGCGAAGATTTATATGTATATTATATTATTCAGCGAAGAGCTTAAAATTACAATGTCTATTTTTTTGTTTTTTAAATGCTTAAAACTGGCAGAACAAGTGCTTATATTCGAACACTTCACATGTAAACTGTACATGAAAAACATAGGTTGGTTTTGAAATAGTTTCCAAGCAGACGACAAGATGTGTTGTGACGAGTCTATGTTTGACATGAATGTGTCGATCTCATATTGTAACTGCAGCGACAAGGTACATTATAATGAGGAACTTGACCAATTGGAGAATATAATTGATTGTGGCTTAATTAATTCTTTTTTTCTCATTGGGGCCCCGTGTAACCTCCTGACCATGATCGTGTTTTACCGACAGGGACTGCGAGACCGGATGAACCTCTGTCTCTTCTGTCTCGCCTTCACTGACCTAATGTATGTTACAAAAGGTTTTATAGTGGTTTCATACTGCTTTATAGGAATTGCTCTTCCAAATGAAAAGGAATTTTGGCATTGGGTCATTGTAATATATTGTTTAAACTTTTCTTACGGGTTTTCAATAACATCCGGGTGTGTGACGATGATCATCGCCGTCGAGCGGTGCGTGTGTGTCATGTTCCCCATGAAGGCCGCCACACTCATCAGCACCAAGACCATGGCCATCATCCTCTTAGTCACCTTTATTGTCATACAGCTTTTGTGTAGCGTCTATATTATAAAGGAAGATATGACAGTCGTTAAAAATAACGCCACTGGAGAAACTACAGTTATTATTACTACTTCTCATTTATACCTCAATCACAGAATTTTTAGCATTATCGAAAACATTGTTTTATCTTCACTTTCTTTTGTGAATTTTACTGTTGTGTGTATAAGTACAGCAATTATTATAGTAACACTAAGCAGGGCCATGACATGGAGAAAGAGCACAGCAAGGTAGGTATATAATTAACTGAACTGTTAACACCATTTTATTTGCAGTTGAATAATATTCATATATTGAGAGAAACATCTCAGGATACACACGTTTTCTTATTTTCAATCAGTGCCAGATAAACAAAAAGAAGCACCATTTAGCTATTTAGGAAAAACAATTTAACTAAAAGGTAAAGATCTGAATAGAGAATATTTGTGTTCATAATGGTATCAACGACTTTAAGCTTTTTAAGAGCCTAAGAACCACAATTAATTCAGTTTAATCATTAGACGTGTTTTCATTAAAATGCAGTTGTTGACTAAAACTGCTTTTGTTTCACTGTACTACTTTCATAAAAGGTTTTGTACTTATCTTTCCTTTTAATTTTTAATGCGCTGAGAGATAAGTTTTGTGTTGAAAAATATTAGCCTCTTTGTTGTATTATAAATTTCACGAGTATCAGAAATATTTCAAAAATGATTTTTTGTGTAGCGCCTACCTCCGAGGTCAAGCAGTGTTGACAAGGATGCTGGTGGTGATTGCCTGTACCTACCTTCTGTGTGCGGTTCCTAATGTCCTGCTGGCATTGGCCCGATTCACCGTCCCAGAGTTCCGTGTAAATGGCCGATACAGTCTCTTGTTTTTGAAGACTCATCTAGTCGCTGGTCTCCCTGTCATGCTTAACAGTTCTGTGGGATTCTTCCTCTACACTACAATGTCTTCCCGATTTCGACAGGAGCTAAAGTGTCTTTGTTCGACGACTTCAGTCACATCAAAATCTGTTGTGTGAACCATCAGGCAGATGGAGATTGAACAAAACATTTTGAAATTATAAGTGATTAATACAGACACATAATTTTTAGTCATCGTCTGGCTCAGTCATATTACATCGTTATTGTTATTTTAGATAAAATGTAAACACTTTTATGTAGTAGTTTCACTGAATATCTGCACTAAAACTACTTTTCAACTGGAGTAGAAAAATTGTATAAAAAGGCGTAATTAACATAGTATAATGCGACAAAATGAAAGAAAAGAATTTGTGCTAATTGGCTTCTTTCCTAGAAAGGATTGGTGCTGAGAAATGATTTTATTCTAAAAAAGGCATGCAAGATTTGAAGAAGTTTAAGAAAGACTCAAAGTAAAGATTTTGCTGCCATTCCCTTTCAGTCACACACAACCAGTCTCACTCAGTGGTGTCCTAACACGGGTCTTAACATGAAATCTTTTAGTTTCACTTCACTGATTATTTTATTTACTAATATTTTGCCGTGGGAACAGTTGACGCAAGGCCCCTTGTTTACAAATTAGCACATTGATGCTTAATTATTATATTATACATGCGCCGACAGTCTACCTGACATTCACCTTCACATATGTTCAGTTTTATGGTACTATGCGATGGCCTTTCGGCGGTTTTAGTTTATTTTATTGATTAGGGTAAATTTATTGCTTTAATTTTTTGAATATTTTAGCTCCTCAAAATCATGTAGTCCACCAAGCATAACTAAATATATTACTGGTATTTGTGACCCGTGACCTGGTAAAAAGTTAAAGTGTCCTTTTTTCTGGCTTTACTGTGTTTACATGTTCTCGGGTTATGTAGTTCAAATCAAAATCAAAATCAAAACAAACTTTATTGTCTGCCCAGGAGGACAGAAATTTGTCTTTGCTCACATACCCATACAGACATTTAACACACAGTTAGAAGTAAAAGTGAGGAGTAAAATAGTGTTGATTGCACCAGTCCATCAAAGCAGTGTATGTTTATCCTAACAACAAACCTTGGGTGACCAAGGGCCTAAAAGCACTGCTTAACAAAAAGAAACATTTGTTCATCACGGGCAGAAGCCCACGACAGAAGATTAGTACATAGAGAGGACCATGATGCTATCCGTTGGGTGGGCAGAGGCTCTACGAGCATACTAGTTAGTCCGCTTTCAGTAGTTTGCCGGTGGACCAACGAGTGTCGACGAGATTGAAACAGAGGTCGAGTTAGCTCTCGCCATAAACCCGATGTGTCAGAATGCGGCTCGTGGTTACATCTTGAGCTCGCTGGAGGGACCTGCCAGACGTCGAGTGTTGATGCTTCCGCATGACGCAAGAGATACGCCGAGAAAGATCTTGGGTGTCCTAGTGGAGGCGTACGGCGAACGGAAAGAAAAAAAAAATTCAGTGCCACAGCAACGTGATGAGGTGGTTGACGAATACGCCGCGAAGCTCCAGAATTTAAGCAGGCGAGGTAGAAGGCGGCGCAGAGCGTCGAAGTGGCGGCGATTGACACCATCTCGGAGGACTGCAGCCCGACCGGTCAGGGAAAGTGACTGCCCCCGTTTTCCGTAACAGGATGACAGGGAAATAAAGTGTAGCTGGCCTGACTGGAAAGTGTCCGACGGCGGAGGTTGTCATTTATGGCAGTTGAGTGATGGCGTTGCTCGACACGGCAGTGAGGTAACGACGGTCACTGACGAGTGGGCACGAGGGCACATACAGGACTTACAGCTAAAACAAACTCAGGAGTGGCGGTGGTGGACATGTTTACGGCCAGCGTCTGAGGACGTTCCTATCCTGGTGGTCAAGGACCTGGTCGATGTGGTCACAAGTGAGCGCAGGAGGCGCGTGTCGCTTCTACTAGGGAAGAACGTTCTTGATCAGATAATGGACTCTACCTCAGATGTGGCGCAGGCAGTACAGGCAGCCGTGCATGAAGCTCATCTTGAGAAGACATTGTCAACAAAAGGACTGGCTAGGGCCGCTGGCAACACGCCCGTTCCAGGATGCCAATGGGTCTGACGTCCACACCAGCCACTTTCCAGAGGTTAATGCAGACCACCATGCCGAACTTTTTAATTTCAGTCCTTCTTGTGTACCTAGACGATCATTTGGTATACTCCAAGATAAAGGACATTCAACTGCGGGAGGCGCCATACCTTCAGGATGACGACAGTGAAGAGGAAACGCCAGGGTGGTATGCTACTCTTCCAAACCATCACCACAGAACTCTTGTGACAATGCCTATGGTGCCAGAAGTAACAGTGTCTGTGGTGTCAGATGACAGTACCAGAAATGACAGTCCCTATCGTGTCCGAACCGTGCAGATCGCAGCGACTTACCGCGAGACAGGCAGCAAACTCGCACAAAGTGTAGGATGAAGACAGGCAGCAAACTCGCACAAAGTGTAGGATGACGCTATGCCATGGCAATATGAATACCATGGGTATATTTTTTAGTTGCGGTGATCGGTGACACCGTAGATGACACGTAAGCATTGATCAGTTGTTTATTTTGCTAATTGTTCATTTTTCTTCAACTTTACCGCGGCTGCGTCCAGAAAATGTCATTGACAAGAATGACACACGAGGTGATGGCTGACAACAGATGTCAGCACTCACTCTTCTTCAGTCTCTGTTTGATTCCTCCTGAGTCCTTGTGCCTTTATTTAGGATGGTGATGGCTGCTGGCACGAAGGACCTCTGGTAGGCAGCTTTCCTTATGCGTGGTACCTTATAGCGCCTGCCTGAGGGCAACAGCTGGAAGCTAGTGTGGAGAGGGTGTTTCAGGTCCGAAATGATGTTATGTGCCATCCTCTGACTGCATGAAGGTACAAGTCAGAAAGTGGCAGCTGTGCTTGACCAATAATTTTATTTGCCTGGTGGATGATTCTGGCCAGCCTTGCCTTGTCTTTGACTAGTAGGTGACCATACCAGGCAGCGATGTTGAATGAGAGGATGCTCTCAACAAGAGACCTGTACACAGTCTCCAGCACCCCAGAGCTGACGTCGAAGCTGCGAAGTCTCCTCAGAAGGTACAGCCGTTGCTGGGCCTTTTTGTACACTTGGTTCACGTGATCACTAAATGAGAGCCTCCCGTCGATCACTGTACCAAGGTACCTAAACACAGCAGCCCTCTGAACCTGCTTTCCCTTGATTTGGAGTGGTGGGGAGAGAGGGGTTGTGCCATCTCTTCCTTCGTAGGCTCTTCCAAAGGCCATCTCCTCCGTTTTGTCAACGTTCAGATCCAGAAAGCTGCGGTCAAACCACTCCTCCAGCTCCCCCACCCAGGCCAGGTACTGTGACAGGGACTGCTCGTCTTTCAGGCAGCCCACAAGGGCCATGTCATCTGCATATTTAACAAGTTTGTAAATGTTTATGATTTCCAATATTTTGATAGAAAAATATACTCTGTCCATGCTGCTAATTTATTAAATAAATGCGAACGAATATATTGTTGCGTACTGATCTTGATCATCGGACAAGTTCAAGATCAGTGGAGAGGGTGACGACACACGTGTGCAGAGAAAGGGGGTCACGTGACAGTATGTCGTATGATAAGAAGGACGGACTGTGAAAAGGTGGAATAGGTAACTGAGGGATGAATTAGCGGCTACGTTGGCCTTGTGTCGGTGACAGTGGTCGGCCTTAACCGTGAGTGGTTGACTAGTATTTCAATTTCAGATGTGACATGCTAATAGGAACTGTAGGCAGCTGCAGATGGCCGTTACCATAGTTTGTTTGTGACATCACCTCTGGTCTCCGGTGTTCTAGTCATGCCTTACTCTTCTGCAGGATTTTATATCTACGCTGTAACATCTTCTCGATTTAGATAAGAGCTAAAAAGTCTTTGTACTTGTTTTTATAAAATGTCATTATTGTTAGTATTCTCAGCTATTTGCAGAGTGAATAAAATATATTCTACGTTAATTTGAATTGAAATGTTCCTGGCTACAGGCGGGAAGTATTTTTTTGCATTTTCTTCTAAAAGACTATGTCATGTGTCATAATACATTTCTGGCTTAAAGACTTATTGTATTTTAATCACTAATTTTAAAAAAGAAATGGTAATGAGCATTACATCTATAGCTATTTCTTGCTGTTATCCGGTAACCTAGGACATAAAATCGCCGACGATGTCTTGTCTGGAATTTCAGTCACCTGCACAAGTCACAGACAATCAAAAGGAGCTTGTGTACCGGCGGTTAGAAAAACTGTTGTGTCAGGTGTCACATGTCGGCCATTTTCTGTGCCTGTCTGTCTCTCAGCTCTGGGGAAGTCCCGGAAATAGAAAGACTGACATCAGACGATGTATGACGTCATATTCCAGGCTATTTTTATCTGATTCTGAAAAGAAAGGTCAAGGGCTTGTCCTGACTGTACTAACGCCTGACGTCATGCCCATGTTACGTCACGCGTCGTCTGCTTCATACTGTCTGCTGCTTGTTGTTTTTTGTTTTGTTTACAGGCTTCCGCTTCTTATCTTAACCTTCTCTCCAGACTTTTGTTCTTGTCTTCGATCTTATTCTCCTTCTTGTCCTTGTTATCGTCGTCGCTGTTCTTCATCTTTGTTCCCAATCACGACTTTTCTACATTTATCCACCCTTCTACTTCGTCTATCCGTCGCCTTCGTCATCCTGTCGTACATCGTGTGACGTGTGGTCAACGAAGCAGTCGGACTGAGGACCAAACAGAGGGTCCCTGTGTGCGCCGGATGGGCAGCGGAGTTGTGGTCATCGCGAGAGACTGGCGCAAGATTACAGTAAGAGAAAGAGAGAAAAAGAGAATAAACAAAGTGCGAAGTTCTACATCCAACACTGGGCCTGAAGGCTTCAAGCGAGATAACTCTTAGCGCCCTAACAGTACTGCCCCAGAATCGTGCGGATTTGTTTCCTTTTTTCCTTCCTTTCTCATTATCATTCTTTATTTTCTTGTGTGTGTGTGTGTACATGTATTTTCATTTCTTGTATCTACATGTGATTAAACTCATTATTTGTAACGTTCATTTCGTCTTTGTTGTTGTCTATGTTCATCAAGGGTTCGATAGTTTATCGTGTCCACCTCAGGCTGAGCGAGTGAGTGTGATTGTGCCGACTGTGTGAGCGCCTGCGAGCGGACATCCAGCGACTGGGAGTGATTGGCGACACTGACGTCATCAAGAGCAAGCCAAGCGTGACTACCTGGTCAGCTGACCTGTTAATGACAGGTGTTGCCCACGGACCGTTTTGACCTGTTTGTCTGACGGTTAAACAGAATGCAATCATCCTAACGCTTTGCCCACCTGGCTTGCGGGACTTACTAGCTTGACATTGAGGGGGAGCTAGTCTTTCTTCATCACTATATCACCAAAAGACGAGGATGGGGCTAGCTGACTTTTAAAGTATGGTCTTATGTCTTTGCTGGTCAGTCTGTGGGTTGAAAGTCATAGGCTCACCGTCACTGTACTTCTAAAACCAGTAAACTGACCAAAACTATATTAAATGAATAAATATGTTTAATCAGAGTCAAATATGCAAAACAATTTATTTTAAGACTATATTTTTACTAAGTTGTTTTGCATATATGACTCTGACTAAACATTGCAGCAATCCGTTGTTTTAAACTTATCTGCTATTTGTAAAGATTTCTCTGATTTTGTCATTAAGTCTTAGTTCAGGCGAGAGCAGGGTGAGAGGTCCTGCGACGTCTAGCAAGGTCAGCCAAGATAAGACTACATGAGAGATGAATTTTAATTGACTTACCCAAGAAACATTTTGCGATGGTACTTGCTGACTACTAAAGGAACTGCCGTCTTCTCAACACCACATTTAAACAAGTGTTGAAACACTCGGCTTGCATCTTCCGAAGCTAATCGAGAGTGATTTCCCTTTGATGGAGAATGACTACTTTTCCTCTCTTTTTTATATTTTCTCCTTGATCTGCGTGAAATATTGTGCCTAATGTTCATCAGTACATCTGTTATAATAGTTGCTACGTTCCAGGATTGATTTCCATGTCTCGGCCACTTTTTAACTTTTACTTTGCCACTTTCTTCTACTGTAACATCTGCGCCATCTTGCCAGTAATTAGACAACAAACAAAGTTCATGCTTCGACGTGAAGTTTTGCTTATCGGCAATGTCTACTTCGAACTTTCATTGCCTGTCTGAACTGTCTGATTGTCATCCAGCAAATCAGACTCACAGCATCACCTCCCCACCAGTCAGAAAATGAGGAGAATGTCATTCTTAACATCAATGAGTTATCATCATCAGAAGTGGTCATCAAACAGCTTGACAGTTTGCCTGTATCTATCAACTATAGACTGGGGTGGGCGAAGGTTACAAATATACAGTGATTCTACAACAGGTTTTGAGACAAGAATCCATTATTATCATGATTCTCTGTTATTCCTTTTTACTAAAGCGCTTTGACTCCGCCTCTAAAGGTGGTAAACATGATATACCAGTCGAAATATTATTAATACTACTAATTCGCCCATAATGGAAAGAAAAAGAAAAGCTTAGAAAATACACTTCCAGGCTTCAGAGTTCTATCTTTCATTGATTTTATCATTTAAATGGATGCCGGTGAAGTCTATCAATATTGGCAATGGGTTTTTTTTTCTACGAAAGTACGAAACTGAGTAATATTGTGCACTGAAAATGCAATTGCACAGTTACATGACAATATAAACATAGTATAATCACGCGCGCATGAACATGTACACACACGTGAGTATAAAAAACACAAACTATAAAGAGAATCGCACAATCAAGTTTCCAATTTTCTTTCATTTCTTTATTTACTCTACTTGGAAAAATTCCGAAAATATTGTCATTCAAATTGCGATTGTCTTACTATTTACATTTTAATTTACAATGTTCTTTGATGAAATACTTCTTGTAAATAGAATGACATACTACAAACCTTACTGACATTTACACGCTACTTTTATTATATTATGTTAAAGACATTTTTGTTTTCTTCCTTTCCTTTCTAATACTATATCTCCCTCTCTGTCTTCCACACACACACAACTACACACACTCAAGCAAATTCATATGTGTCTGTGTGTGTGTGTGTGTGTGCGTGCTTGTTTGCGAAGATTTATATGTATATCATGTTATTCAGCGAAGAGCTTAAAATTACAATGTCTATTTTTTTGTTTTTTAAATGCTTAAAACTGGCAGAACAAGTGCTTATATTCGAACACTTCACATGTAAACTGTACATGAAAAACATAGGTTGGTTTTGAAATAGTTTCCAAGCAGACGACAAGATGTGTTGTGACGAGTCTATGTTTGGCATGAATGTGTCGATCTCATATTGTAACTGCAGCGACAAGGTACATTATAATGAAGAAGTTGACCAATTGGAGAATATAATTGATTGTGGCCTAATTAATTCTTTTTTTCTCATTGGGGCCCCGTGTAACCTCCTGACCATGATCGTGTTTTACCGACAGGGACTGCGAGACCGGATGAACCTCTGTCTCTTCTGTCTCGCCTTCTCTGACCTCATGTATGTTACGAAAGGTTTTATAGTGGTTTCATACTGCTTTATAGGAATTGCTCTTCCAAATGAAAAGGAATTTTGGCATTGGGTCATTGTAATATATTGTTTAAACTTTTCTTACGGGTTTTCAATAACATCCGGGTGTGTGACGATGATCATCGCCGTAGAGCGGTGTGTGTGTGTCATGTTCCCCATGAAGTCCGCCACACTCATCAGCACCAAGACCATGGCCATCATCCTCTTAGTCACCTTTATCGTCATACAGCTTTTGTGTAGTGTCTACTTCATAAAGCAGGATATGACAGTCGTTATAAATAATTCTACTGGAGAAACTACAGTTATTTTCACACTATCTGATTTGTACGTTAAACACATAATTTTTGGCATTATCGAAAACATTGTTTTACCGCTACTTTCCTTTGTGACTTTCACTGTTGTGTGTATAAGCACAGCAGTCATTATAGTTACACTAACTAGGACAATGAGATGGAGGAAAGGCACAGCCAGGTAGGTATACAATTAAGTAAACAGTTAAAACTATTCATTCGAACATAATAAAATTGAAAAATCTATTGATACTCATATTTTCTTATTTTCAATCGATGTCAGATTAGCCCCGTTTAGCTTGTTACCATTAACAATTTTACTAAAAAGCAAAGATCTGTATAAAGGATATTTGTGTCAATAATATTATCATCGAGTTGAAGCTTTAATAAGAGTCTAACAATTCATTAAGTTTAATCATTAGACTTGGCTCTCTGTAAATGCACTTGTTGACTAAAAATGTGTTTGTTTGCTTGTTCTATTTTGAAGAAATGGTTAGCACCTGGCAATTTTTAATGAGTTGATACATACTCTATGTGTAAACTATATTGCTGTGTTATATTATGAATTTTACGAGTGTCGGAAATATTTCAAAAATGTTTTTTTCACTAGCTCCAACCTCAGAGGTCAAGCAGTGTTGACAAGGATGCTGGTGGTGATTGCCTGTACCTACCTTCTGTGTACAGTTCCTAATGTCCTGCTGGCGCTTGCCCGATTCACCGTCCCAGAGTTCCGTGTAGATGGTCAGTACAGCCTCTTGTCCCTGCGGACCCATAGAGTGGGTGTACTTCTTGTCATGTTTAACAGTTCTGTGGGATTCTTTCTCTACACTAGAATGTCTTCCCGATTTCGCCAGGAGCTAAAGTGTCTTTGTTTGATCAGTTCAGTTAAATCGAAATCTTTTCTCGTCTGTGGCATTTGCCAGATGCAGGCTGCACAATGCATTTTGAAATCAAAAGTGAAAAGCAAAGGCACGTGACCTTTTGTCTTCTTTGTCTGGCTTAGTCTTGTTATAAAGATATTTTTAATCAAATGTAAAAACTTCTCTTGAATCAGGTTCAATAAATAATTTTAATAAATTACGAGACTGATGTACAAAAATGTGTAAAACGCCGGAAAGACCATGGTCAAATGAAACAGGAGGAAAGGAAATGAGATTTGCGAGGATTCTTGTTTTCAGGTAAGGATTTCTGATGAGATGTTATTTATTCTAAGAGAGGCAGTAGAGATTTGAAGAAGTTTAAATTGATACACCCGAAAGAAAACTTTGAGTGCTACTCGGCGTTACACAACATCACGCAATAGTGTTCTGAAAGGAAATTTGAACACAATATCTTCTAGTTCAACTTTAGTTAGACAACCGCAAATTTTACTGACTACTTTTCTGGCAGTATAAGCAGTTAACGCAAACCACTTGTCTAATGTTGGACACATTGATGCTTGAGATAATGTGGTACATTTTTCGTTAGTCCACCTGACATAAAGCTTTACACATGCTTATTTTTATAATACTATGAGATACACTTTGGGCTGGTGTGAGTGAAATGAATTTACTTGGATAAATTTATTGGTTTAATTGTTTTAATATTTTAGCTCCTGTCAATCATGTAGTGTATCGCACATAACTAAATATATTACTGGTATTTGTAAGCTATATATTGGTAAAAGAAATAAATAAGCATCTTTCTTCTCTTCCAGCCACTCTAAGTGTTTAAATGTTTTCAGAGTTACTTAGTTTGAAAATACTTAGAAATATCTAATATTATGATAGAAAATAGACTCTTGTTTTGCTGAAAATTTGTTTTTAATAAATTCGAACGAACGCCATGGTCAACCTGATCTTCAGCATTAGACAAGGCCGGCCGGCCTGGTACAAGTTCAAAGACAGTTGAGACTGTGACATGCGTGTGGAGACTTATGGGTCACGTGACAGTTCAGGATTTAGAACTAAGGTTCTCAAAGCTCAGTCTATACGAGATAAATTGAAGGGATTGCAGATTTTGAGAACACTTGTTGAGAGTGGTAGACTCAGGTTTGAACCTGTACTCATATTGCCTTTGTGGTATTTTTCAACTTGTGCTTATTGTATCTCGTCCTGAGCTTTATGTGATTTTACTAAGTTTTGAAATTGTATCCACTTACCACCATTTTTTAAAAGAATAATAAACTGTCCACTTAATATTAATACAAATATAAAATATTAAAAGCTGGTGTTTTGCTTGCGGTAGTGGCCAACCAAAGGCTAACCATGGAAGGAAGACGCCGCGATGATTACAAAAAACAAAATTTTTGGTGATGTCGCAAACCTGGGGCGAGGTCCGTAGATTTGGTAGGGGGTACGGTTTCTATTACCGGTACAACACCCCGTCTATACCCCCACCAAATCCCGTCGACACTTACCGCGTGCTACCACACTAAATTGCTTATTGATTATCAACTTTCAGTTAGCTCGACCCCCCCAAGCACGCATACCCCAATGAAAACACGAGGCAATTTAGGGTGTTAAAAGAACGTTAATTATTATTGCCAAACGACAAAAGAAAGAATGTGTATTCTTTCTTTTGTCGTTTGGCAATAATAATTAACGTTAAGAACAGGTGGGTTTATATACTACGTGTTTCTCTATCCTAACTCGTTCTAAAGGTCGTCCCGGTATCTAAATGTTTCCCTTACTCCTGGTCGAGATAGCTAGTGAGCCAGATCTAACCTTAAAATTAATTATCACACACCTCTCTGCTCACACACTCTCCCCATACACTCCTTACGCATACGCCACTTAGCTGTGTCAAGCTTTGGTTGTGTAGGGACTTAGTCTCGCAGGACACACACACAACGGTCACTGGTATTGTCCACTGGCTAGCGTCGTATGGAGATTTCTCTCGTCGCGACACAGAAGAAATATTGTTCCGAGACTTCGGTCTTCTGTTGACCGGTGAGCGACGAGAGGAGTGTGAAGAAAGTGCACCTCAAAAGGTCGCCAGTAGTCCTGACGACCACCGCGTGGAACGCCGCACCGATCCCGGTGGCCGGAGCAACTTGTTGAGTTGTTATTAGGTCGAACAAAGTTGCTCTTGCGTCCGTGCAGGTACGACGGTGAGGCTTAGCTCAGTTTCTAGCGTGATGTCCTTTTCTCTGTGGTTTGAAGCAGAAGCCCAGCTAGCCGTTATGTGGCTATCAGATCCGACGAAGTTGCTCTCCTGCACGCCAGGGACGACTGTGTGGCTTAATTTATCTCCGAGGACGATGTCCTTTTTCGCTCAGAGGTTATTTCGTCTGAAGCTTGGTGGAAGGACAACTGCACACAAAGACTTGAGACGCGAAAGTCACGGATGTCTTCCCCTCAGAGGTTTTTGCACAAAAGCCCAGGTTGTCGTCTAGATCTTTTTTAGTCGAAACGCTCAGCTTGCAACTCTCGATCTTTTAGTCCAGTAACCGTCTTGTTGGCCAGTCATACCACCTGACACACCACAACCAATCACGCCTCACAGCCACCACGAGCTTAAGCTCCCACCCGCACCCGCGTAAATGACGCAATTTCTCTCTATGACGTAATTTTTCTCTCTCTCTCTCTAGAAATTACGTCATATCCAGAGTAAAATAGATGTGCAAACCCACACTACAGCCCTATCCCACTCTTTCACGACAGGTGACATGTACAAAAAAGGTAAGATGAAAACATATTGTAAATGTTGTTTAAAGTGTGAGCTTCTGAAATTTCTGCTTTTAAAATATCTTTGAGTCGTCGAAAAATGCTGCGCGTAGGATAGAGTCGATGGTGTAATTCTCCATCGCCAGCGAGGTGCTCAGCAACGACGTTGATCTTTTTCTCCCTAAGCAGCCATTCTGCATTTTACATATATATATAGAGAGATATATTAATACACAGCTGTATGTGTATGTATGGTTGTTGTACGCCTAATCGTGAGGGGTGTACTAGTATTTTAATTCCAGACGAGAGACACTAAATGACACACGAGGCAGGTCGAATATCTTGCTGCAAGGCCTGGTATGCCAATTGTTTTGTAAACGGTGGAAAGCATTTAATAAAAATTAACGGCTCTTTTTTATCGCATAGACATCTCAACCACAATTCATGTCTTTTAAAATTAGCAAGAGAAAGATAATTTTTAGAGTTACACACAGAGATTAGCTGCATGCATGTTTGCTGGTCAGAAACAGACTAATCAAAGGTAAAGGTCATTCCCTGACCTTTCAGGTCGTTAGGGATCAGCTTTACGTGACGGCGGTGTCATCTCCTCTCCATGGCTGTCTTACCTTCCTAAACCCTCTAAAGAGCGAGGTACCCATCCACCCTAGCTGGGGTGACTGGGGGTAAGTTTACTGCGCTAATCGGGCATTGAACCAGCGCGCTTTCAGTTTTGATGCCAGCGCTGTAACCAAGCGGCTATCGGCTTCATCTAATGCTTAATTTTTAAGAATCAGGTATTTATTTGAAATATCGTAGTAAATTTAATGTTGCAAAGAAAATATTTGGTTTGACTTGCTACTGGACGCGATTGTTTGTTTATTTGGTTTTGTTTACCTTAAGCTTCTGCAATGCATGTGCATGAAATCCAATTACTATCTACATAAGGTGTTTTTGTTGGGTTTTTCTAATCAGTCTTAACCGACGATAGAGAAGTCAAACCCACCCAAAGTTCACAAGTTTTAAGTAATTGTAAAAAAGAAGAGAACGGGTGTTAACCCTTGTTGAAATATACCGATATTTGAAGTCTATATTGTTCTTGTTCTTCTTATTGAATGATTGTTGAAAGAGGTCGTCGAAGAGACAGACAAAGAGAAAAATCCTCCTAACATAAAAGGGACTAGCTATACATCACACATGACTTGCCTTCAGCCTTCATTTTGGTCTCTCGACTGTCTGCTTCTGTAGTGACATGAAGACGATGTACACCACGGAACATGGCGGCCAAGACAAGACTACATGAGACAGGAATTTCAATTGACTTACCCAAGCAGCTTCTTGTGATCTTGCTTGCTATAGAATGGGGTCTTGGCGGAAGACACAAATATACAGTGATGCTACAACTGGTTTTCAGACCAGCATCCATTTTTATTATGTTTCTGTGTTTTTCAGTTTACTAAATCACTTTGACCCCACCTTTATTGGTGGTAAACACGCTATACCAGTCAAAATATTATTAATACTATTAATTCACTCATAATGGAAAGAAAAACAAAAGCGCTGCAAAGAAAAAAAGTTACCTGCTCCTGATTTCTCTCTTTTATTGATTTTGTAATTTAAATGAATACAAATGAAGTCAACCAATATTGCCTAAAGGTTAAAAAATATTTTACGAAACTACGAAACGGAAAATATAGTGAAGTGTAAATGCAATTGCTCAGTGAAAATTAGAATATAAACACAGCATAAGCACGCGCGCATTAACATGTACACACACACATCAGTGTGAAAAACATCAAAAAATAAAGCAAACCGCACAAAGCAGTTTCCCGGTTTCTTTAATTTCTTTATTCAATCGTCTTGGAAAATATGCCGAAAAATCAAAAATCAACTTATCAGCATCTTACTATTTACATTCTAATTTGCAAAGCTCTTCAATAAAATACTTCTTGTAAATAGAAAGACCTGTTACAGCCCTTACTGAGAGTTATACGATACATTTATCATATTTTCGTTTTCTTCCTTCCCTCCTTGAAACTCTCTCTCTCTCTCTCACACACACATACACACATAACTACGCACACACACACACACACACATTTATATGTGTGTGTGTGCGTGCGTGTGAAGGGGTATATGTCTATATTAAATCTTATTTAGCGAAGGGCTAAACATTACAATGTCGATTATTTTTTTTCTAAATGTTTTATATCGTCAGGACGTAAGCTTATATTGGTAAATATCACATTTGAGTTGTTCACGAAATTCAAATGTCGGTTATCAGATAGTTTTCAAGCAGCTGACAAGATGTGTTGTGATGAGTCTATGTTTGACATGAATGTCTCGACATCAAATTGTAACTGCGGAGACAGGGTACATTATAAAGAGGAACTTGACAAATGGAAGAGTATATTTGATTGTGGCTTGAGTAATTCTTTTTTTCTCATTGGGGCCCCGTGTAACCTCCTGACCATGATCGTGTTTTACCGACAGGGACTGCGAGATCGGATGAACCTCAGTCTCTTCTGTCTCGCTTTTACTGATCTCATGTACCTTATGATACTCTTCCTAGCGGTTTCACATTGTTTTGTAGGTATTGCACTTCCAGATGAAAAGGAGTTTTGGAATTGGGTCATTGCAAAATACTGTTTGACTTTTTCTAACGGGTTTTCAATAGCATCCGGGTGTGTGACGATGATCATCGCCGTCGAGCGGTGCGTGTGTGTCATTTTCCCCATGAAGGCCGCCACACTCATCAGCACCAAGACCATGGCCATCATCCTCTTAGTCACCTTTATTGTCATACAGCTTTTGTGTAGTGTGTACATCATAAAGGAGGATATAACAATCGTTATAAATAATGCCACTGGAGAAACTACTGGTATTTTTACTACTTCTGATTTATACCTGAATCACAGAATTTTTGGCATTGTCGAAAACATTGTTTTACCGCTACTTTCCTTTGTGACATTCACTGTTGTGTGTATAAGCACAGCAGTCATTATAGTGACACTAAGTAGGGCCATGACATGGAGAAAAGGCACAGCAAGGTAGGTATTTAATTAAGCGAACAGTTAACACCATATTTTATTTTTAGTTAGATAATATCCAAATAGTGAGATGAAAATATATTGATACTCATATTTTCTTCATTTCAATCAATGTGAGTTGAACAAAAAGAAGCATCGTTTAGTTATTACAAACAACAACTTTACTAAAAAGTAAAGATCTGAATACGGGATATTTGTGTTCATAACTGAATAACCGAGTTTAAGCCTTTATAAGAGTCTAACAGCTACAACCTATTCAATTTAATCGTTAGACTTGTCTTTCTTTAAATGTAGTTGTTGACTAAAAGCGCGCTTGTTTGACTGTACTAACTCTAAAGGAGTTATTACTACCTGTGTTTCACGAGAGTCAAAATTATTTTTAAACATTATTTTTGGTATAGCGCCTACCTCAGAGGCCAAGCAGTGCTGACAAGGATGCTGGTGGTGATTGCCTGTACCTACCTTCTGTGTACAGTTCCTAATGTCCTGCTGGCGTTTGCCAGATTCACCGTCCCAGAGTTCCGTGTAAATGGCCGATACAGTCTCTTGTTTGTGCAAACCCATTATGTCGGTGGTATCCCTGTCATGTTTAACAGTTCTGTAGGATTCTTTTTCTACACTATTATGTCTTCCCGATTTCGGCAGGAGCTAAAGTGTCTTTGTTCGAGGACTTCAGTCACATCGCGATCAGATGTATGAGCCATCAACCAGATGCAAACTGAATAATACATGTTAAAATCTGAAGTGACTAGTATGGGCACAAAATATTTAGTGACTGGCTCAGTCTTCTTATATCATTTTCGTCGTTTTAGTTCAAATGTAAACAACTCTTATAAAATAGTTTTACTGAATATCTGCTCTGAAACTACATTTGAATTGAAGTAGAAAATTTGTATAAAGCGCCATAGTCAAATGCAACAGCAGGAAAGACAAGAATATTTGCTAGTTGGCTTGTTTCCAGGAAAGGATTTGTTCTTAGGTAGAATTTTATTCTAAGTGAGGCAGGAAAGATTTGAAGAAAAAGAAATCGAGATACCCGAAGTAGACATCTTGCTGCCAGTCGCTGTCTCTCACACAACCAGTGTCATTCACTAGTGTCCTGAGACGAGTCTGAACACGAGATCTTTTAGTTTAGCTTCAATAATATTTTTTAGTATATTTTAGCTGTAGGAGCAAGTAACACAAGCCCCTTGTGTAACGTTTGGCACATTGATGCTTGAGTATTATATTGTACATCCGTTGACAGTCCACCTGACATTAAACTTTGCATATGATTATTTTTTATGATTTTAAGCAGCCTGAGTGTAATGAATTTATGTAAATTTATTGCTTTCATTTTTTGAATAATTTAGCTCCTGACATTTATGTAGTGTATCACATATAACTAAATATATTACTGGTATTTGTGCTCTTGAAACGTTTAAGTGTCCGTTTTGCTATGGCGACACTGTTTTAGATGTTCTCAGGTTATGTAGTTTGTAAATGGTTGTGATTTCTAAAATTTTTTAATTAAATATACTCTATCTATGCTGGAAATTCATAAAATGAATGCAAATGAATCTATTGTAGTGAGTAAGTAAGTAGGGTTAACTTTCTCAAAAATTCAGGCAAAACGAGATAGGCAGCAAAGATTGAAGAAATTGAAAGTCATTGGTAGACACAGGGTTTAACCTATACTTATAGTCAAGTGACCGAGTGTATTTTAACTGGTGCTTTTGTACCCCGTCGTGAGTTGTATGTGCTTTTATGAGATTTTTCTAAAGTAATCAACCCCCGCTTACTATTACTAAAATAACATAAAATATTAAAAGCTTGTGTTTTGAGGCTAACCAGGGAGGGAATTCGCGTCGTTGGTTACACAAAACTTATTCTTGGTGAGCAGTACCCAAGGGGTAAAACGAGAACATATTGTAAATGTTGTTTCTTGTTTGAGCTTCTGAAGTTTGAGCATTTAAGATATGTTTGAGAATTCAAAAAATTTTAATACGATAGAGTCGTTGGTTTAATTATCCATCTCCAACGAGTCGTTGGGAGGTGAGGTGTTACAGACCTCACGTTTCTGGGGTCAGCTTTACATGAGTGAGATGCCTATGTTCTCTTCCTCGCTGTCTTACCTTCTTCAACCCTCAGGTCAGGAATCCATTAGCGACAGCTGGGTAGACTGAGGAGAGTTCATCAGGCTTCGAACCAGTGCTTTTTCAGTTGGGACGCCAGCGCTGTAACCATCCGGCTATACGCTTCTCCTAATACTTAATTTGTAATACCCAGGTATCCATTTTATATACAGTAATAAACTTAATGTTGCAAAGACAATATCTGGTTTGACTTGCGATTGACACAAACTTTTCTGTTTTTGGTTTTGTTTTCGTACAGACTTCAGCAACGGATGTGCATGCTATCCAAAGTCACTTTCTACATGTAGTATTTATTTAATCGCATTTTTCAGATCGAACTGTCTTCACTGGCCAAATACAAGTGTTCAAGGAACTTTGTCAAGCTCAATCCGTGTCAGACTGAAACTTCGTAAGTTATCGGTTATTTTAAATAAGAAGACAACTGAAGTTAGCCCAGTATTACCATATACCGATTCAAAGAGTGTTGTTGTTATTATTATTATAAAAAACGGTGAGAAGCATTTCAGAAAGCTTACAGTGCTCTTTTATCGTATCGTCATGAATTCTTGATGAGGTTAAAGATTTTCGAAGATTATAAAGGTAGTGTACGCTTGTGAAAGTTAGCATTTAGTTCTTTGATTTTTAAAATATCTTGCTGCTGAAGGTGATGCTTATCATCGCTACTTTTTGCGAAGGTACTTAAATGATTTACAATTTATCAAACCTTGTCCAGATTGTGGAGCTATCAAATTGATAAGCCCCAGTGTTCCTTGTACCCCAAGCCGCAATAACTCACACGGACATATCCAGGTACACTACATGGACCTTTTGTTACACTCCTGTGAAGAAAACTTGAAAGAGACAGTTATTGGCTTCTGATATCTGTGTCTCAATAAGGGATTCGTTAAATATTACTAAAACAAAAGAAACAAAAGAAACAAAAAAAAAACAACCCCCGTGCATTTCATCAATATCGGAAGTGAGCTGTAATTACGAAAGTAAGAAAAAGAAACATTGCGTTCATTGGAAATGTCTATTTTCTCTAATAAAGATAACTATTGAAAAAAATAAGTATGAAAATATTATATTTTCTGTCTTGATTCCTAGTCAGGGCAATCACCCTCGCACACAGACACACAAACACACAAATATTCATACATAAAGTTAGACACTTATTCCTAAAACCTATATCGAAGCCTTGCTTCATGTTCTTCATTTAATTTACTAAAAGATATATATCAACTTTTTAAGTTTGTAATCAAGATATTCTTTTAAAAACTGTATCATGATATTCTATTTTGATTTTTCAAGTTTGTAGATTGAGTATACCTTAGAAACGGAATTAGATATTACAAAATGTTTTCTTTTGTTTTTCTCTTATTATTTTATTATCTCAAATTTTACTTCCTCGTGCACACAGCTACAGACAAACACACAAACACCCCAAAGCCATTTGCAAGCACGCACACATAATATGACTATGAAGAAAATTTTCTGTGATTAACTGTCTTAAGGTTTTCAAACCATAGAATAATTGGTAACACAAAGATATACACCACACTTACCCGCTCAATATATGCATAATACGAAGATAAAAAGCAAATAAACCCTATGTATAGAATTTACATTAGTGAAACGATTGTTTTCAATTTTCTTAGCCATTTAATCATCCTTAAATGTTGAGCTTTATTCCCTCACACACTTACGGACGAGCACGAGCTTTCATACACATGAATAACTTAATTATTTGGGACAAAGATAAGAGACTTTGTCTGGTTCTGTGGCTCCAAACTTTCAACGGTCAATCATGGCATTGCATGAAAGATACTGATTAAGGAATAATTGCTAAAGTCGGAAGAAACAACGTTACCTTCACCGTCAATGTCTCAATACCATATTGTGAATGTAGACAAGACGACTTATCGAATAACAACGAAATAAAAGCATGGTATAAAGTAATAGATTGCGGACTGACAAATTCTTTTTTTTTCTAATCGGAGCCCCAGCAAACATCCTGACCATGATCGTGCTTTACCGCCAGGGACGAAGAGATCGGATGAACCTCTGTCTCTTCTGTCTCGCCTTCACTGACCTCATGTATCTGACTACAATATTCATAATGGTCTCATACTGCTTCATAGATATCATTGTTCCTGATCAAAGGGACTTTTGGGAGATGATTGTTATAAAGTACTGTGTAAATGTTTTTTACGGATTCATGCTCACATCCGGGTGTGTGACGATGATCATCGCCGTCGAGCGGTGCGTGTGTGTCATGTTCCCCATGAAGGCCGCCACACTTATCAGCACCAAGACCATAGCCATCATCCTCTTAGTCACCTTTATCGAGTTGTGAATTCGCTTTGATGTCTCCTCCCCGAGGGATTGAAGTACTTCGCTAAACCACGGTAAGCTTAACCGGAAGCGTTGTAGCTTAAGTAGCCTCGTTCTAGTAGACTGAAAAAAATCGTCAGCAAAGCAGTTCACGGATGTTAATTCGTGGTGACTGGGTGTTTCAACGAACTTGTATTATTGGACAGGAAGATGAGTCGAGAGAGCGAGCGCCAGAAGACCACTGTTGTAGTATAAAGTAATAGATTGTACAGAATTACTTAAATAAACACAATTGAAATTAATTCGAGGCGTATTAAAGGTTTTATTACAAGGCCAGAGAGTGAAATACCTTTTCGTGGCCAGCTGTTAGTGTAGAGAATTGAATGCTGGGTATGTGGTGCCAGACTAAAGTAACATCAGAACAGCTTGTGTTGAATGCTGAGTATGGTCTTCAGACAGCTTACACGTGTCCTCGATATGATGCGAACCAGGTGAAAGGTAATGTAAAGCTCATACCTTACCTTTCTTACACTGTTTAAAAAGGAAGGTAGATTTCTAACTCCTGACTGATGGTAGGTTTGCTGCATCACAAGTATCTCCGACCTTCACAACTGTAGGTTCAGATGACAGTGTTTGTGTCTCTCGACTGTCTGCTTCTTGAATGACACGAAGACGATGTTCTAAGTGTAACATGCTGGCTGGCAAGGTGAGCCAAGATGAGACAACATGAGACAAGAATTCCAATTGACTTACCCAGGAAGCTACTTGTGATCATTACAGCTGACTATTGGAGATAAGGAACTACTGTCTTCACAACATCGCACATAAGTAATTATAAAAACATTCGGCTAAAAAATTGCAACATTTACCAACTAAGTCACCAATAATAGTAGAAACGCTGCTTATTAAAAGAGTTATCTGCTTCTGATTTCTCTTTTTTAACGGCATAGGTATTTTTAATAAATTTCAATTAATGCAGATGGAGCCAATAAATGATGACGAGCTGTTGAAAGTACAAAGAGGAAAAAAAGTACTGTGCACTGTTAATGCAATTGATCTGTTATAAAACCAAGATGCTTCTTGCGCCTCCATAGTGTTTAACAAAAATATCAACACACACTCACCCACACACACACACATACACATACACACATGCACACACGAGCGCGTGCACGTAGCTACATCAAGATAAAACACACAAAGAAAAAAAAAGAGCTGCGTAAAACATTTTGCCGTTTCTTAAATTCTTTGTTTTACTTACTATTATAAAATATTAAATCAAATTATCAAAGTCTTAATATTTACATTCTAATTATTAATTTGTAAAGTTTAGTGATAAAAAACAAAAATTCTGATTGGACCGAGCTATTACACACCTTTTTGACATTGATTGCCACTCGTATTATATTAAATTAAACACTACCATTTCCTCTTGATTCTCTCTAAATCTCTTTCTCATGCACACACACGCACGGGTGTATAATATATATATTATAAATGATTCAAGACAGAACTAAAAAGTATCATGTAGATCATTTTCATTTGATGGCTTCAAACCGAGAGAGAGAGGAATGCTATTGAAACATTTCACCTGTGAGTTGTACACGAAAGACAACTTTCGAATTTTCGACAAAGTTCTCAAGCAGCCTACAACATGTGTTGTGACGAGTCTATGTCTAACATGAATGTCTCGATATCATATTGTAACTGCAAAGAGAACGAGGTACAGAATATTGAGGAACGTGAACAATGGAAAAAAATCATTGATTGTGGTTTGACGAATTCTTTTTTCCTCATCGGGGCGCCGTGTAACCTCCTGACAATGATCGTCTTCTATCGTCAGGGACTACGAGATCGGATGAACCTCTGTCTCTTCTGTCTCGCCTTCACTGACCTCATGTATCTGACTACAATATTCATAATGGTCTCATACTGCTTCATAGATATCGTTGTTCCTGATCAAAGGGACTTTTGGGAGTTAATGTCTATAAAGTACTCTGTAAATTTTTTTTACGGATTCATGCTCACATCCGGGTGTGTGACGATGATCATCGCCGTAGAGCGGTGCGTGTGTGTCATGTTCCCCATGAAGGCCGCCACACTCATCAGCACCAAGACCATGGCCATCATCCTCTTAGTCACCTTTACTGTCATACAGCTTTTGTGTTCCGTCTACATCGTTAATGACAATGTGTTAGTCGTAAAAAATAATGCCACTGGAGAAACGATAGTTATGCTTACTACTTCTGATGTGTACCTTAATCACAGAATTGTTGGCATTATCGAAACAATTGTTTTACCGCTAATTTCCTTTGTGACTTTTAATGTTGTGTGTATAAGCACAGCAATCATTGTAGTTACACTAAGAAGGGCCATGGCATGGAGAAAAGGCACAGCCAGGTAGGTGTTTGTAATACCTGCAGAAAGCGCTGCAATTATTTTGATTTATTTACCTCCATAATGTCTTTCTCCACCTTAACATTATAGAAGTATTTCTACAATTAGTTCAGTGAGTTGTAAGGCAGCATAAGAAAATCGGGAAGATTATTTTTTATAGTAAACACTGTAAAAGCGATTGTATTATGCATAAATCGGTTTAGATAGAATTCTGAAAGGTTGATTGGAAAAATAATATTAAATATTTGTTTTATTGACGCTGAATCAAACAGTTATACACATTCCATTTGCAGTTAGAGAAAATTACAAATATGATAACTCAAGTTATTTTTTTTATTAATTTAAGATGCACAGATTCAAGTATCGTTTAGCTAGTTACGATCAAAACTGTCCTAAAAAGTAAGAAGCTGAATGATGGCTATTTGTGTTCAGACATGCATCAACGAGTGCAACCTTTTGCAGAAGTCTTACAACCACAATTCATTTAGTCTTCTATTTAAAAATCGTCGTTTGACTGTATTAATTTTTACTTAGAGCGAGTACGTACATTTTATTAGACTTTCAACGGGTTGATACATAAGTATCATTTAACTAGTCCCTGTTTTATAATATCACAATTTTTAGAAATATTAATTTTTTTATTTTTTTGTATAGCGCCTACTCAGAGGTCAAGCAGTGTTGACAAGGATGCTGGTGGTGATTGCCTGTACCTACCTTCTGTGTACGGTTCCTAATGTCCTGCTGGCGTTTGCCAGATTCGCTGTCCCAGAATTCCGGGTAGATGGTCAATACAATATTTTATTCGTGAAGACCCATAGAGTCGGTGGTCTCCCTGTCATACTTAACACTTCTGTGGGATTCTTCCTCTACTCTATTATGTCTTCACGATTTCGACAGGAGCTCAAGTGTCTTTGTTCGACGACTGCAGGTACATGCAGGTCTGTTGTCTGTGCCATCAGATAGATGCAGAATAAACAAAGTATTGTCAAGTCATAAGTGACTAATACGGGTGTATGATTTTTTTCTTCATTGTCTGGGTCAGTATTAATTTTATTTTAAATAAAAACACTTCTCATGAAGTAGGTTAAATACAAAACTGTACTTAAACTTCTTCAAAATTGAAATGTATGAATTCTGTAAGACCTTAGTCAAATTCGATAAAACGAAGGAAAATCATATTTGGTAGTTTGCTGGTTTGCAGAAAAAAAATTCTGATTAGGTCTCATTTTATTCTAAGAGAGAAAGTTAAGACTTGAAGAAGTTTAAATCGATATTCTCAAAGTAAACTCTCACTGCCAGTTTTTATCACTTACACACAACCAGTGTCAATGGTGTCTTGATATTATTTTGAAACACCAGATCTTTAATTTCACATCAGTGAGATAAGTGAGTATTTTATTTACTATTTTTTGTCAGTTAACAAAAGGCCCTTTGTCTAGTGTTTGGCAGGTTGATGATCGAAGATAATTTTGTACATCTGCCGACCGTCCACCTGACATCAAACTTCACACATGTGCACTTTATGTTTATGATACTACGAGATATGCTTTGGGCGGTTTAAGTGTAATTAATTTATTTAAGTAAATTTATTGTTTTTGATTTTTCGAAATATTCTATTTCATGCCGATTATGTAATGTAATCACAAATCACTATATATATATATTACTAGCATTTGTGAGCTGTCAAATGGTGAAACGTTTGTGTCCTTTGTCTCTCCTCCTCACATCAAGTCTTAAAATTTTCCTCAGATTATGTAATTTGTAAATGTTTATGATTTAGATTACTTTAATAGAAAATACACCTTTCCTATGTGGCAAATTTATTAAATAAACGCGAACGAAGTCATTGTGGCGTCCTGATCTTGAGCATTGGACAAGGCCGGCGGTGAGAAGTACACAAGAGGTAAAATGAGAACATATTAAATTGAATGTTGTTTCAAGCTTGAACTTCTCAAGTCTCGACATTTAAAATATCTTTGAGTCGAAATATATTTTGGTATGATAGAGTCGTTGGTGTGATTCTCCGTCTCCACCTAGGTGCTTTGCGACGAGGTTGATCTCCAAAAACAGCCATTTTGTCTTTCCGAAAAAAAAATACATACAGATAAGACAGTTTATATCAATATATTGCTGCTTTGTATTTAACCCTACAGAGACGTTTAACTTGATTGTTAACTGTGTGACACTTTTGAATATTTACACTTAGCATCATACGGTGTCTGTTACCAATATACAATAACAATAACAATAACAATAACAATAACAATGTTTTATTTAAATGTTATTGAACTCTTAACATTTAAGTCTCTATCATAGTAATATTGGTTCTGGCTTAGAAAAACCGATAAGGCAGAGCAGATCGAACTACGTGAAAGAGCATTTGTAACAAGCTGTCGCAAATTGATGTTAACGCATGGTAAGTTAATTCATTGAATTATATTATGAAATAATTGTCACTTACTCTTCTATGTGGCCTTTTTACTTAGCAAAACGTTGTGAAATAAAGATTATGTAGAATTCCAAACCCTTTAAAACAAGCCAAAGACTAACCAGCACGTACTTTTAAAACCAGTAAGCTGACCAAAACTATATAAAATGAAGACTCATACATTAAAATTTTGTCTTTAAATACTTGTTGGCACGAAGACGATGGACGCAATGCCGGCACTCGTGGTCAGCCGAGATAAGACTACATGACACAGGAATGACTTCCCGGGCTTCTCCTTGTGATCATAGTTGCTGACTACTGGAGACAACAAACTGTTGTCTTCTCAACATCGCATTTATACAAATGTTGCAGCATTCGGCCAAAAGCTTGCACCTTGCCCAGGTAATTCACCAACAATGGTCAGGTACTCAGCACGTTTCTGCTTTCACACAAAAACAGAAGAAACAGAAGCGACGCTGGGAGAAACAGTTCATCTGCTTCTGATTTTCTAAGTTTTAATGAATGCAGAATAATCAATCAATGATGACTAAAGGCTGGAATTATTTACGAAAGTAGGAAAAAGAAATAAAATTGATCAGTTAAAATGACAAGATGTTTCTTCTTTTCCATCGTGTTTAACAAAATTATTAACACAGCGCACACACACGCACATACACGTAGAGATAAAGAACACAAGCAAACAGAGAACCACACAATCATTTGCCGTTTCTCAATGTTTTTTTTTTATTTACTTTACTGTAAATATAGATATATGTGAGTAATTCAGTTTAATTGCCAATGCCCTATTATTTCCATTACAATGCTTAATAATATGTTAAGTTATCTGATAAAATAATCCTTCCGAATAGATTATTGATTTATTAGACATCTTAATGATGTTGTTTGCTTTCATTATTATTATTGTTATTATTGTTATTGTTATTATTAACCGTCGTCTCTTCTGTCTCACCTTTGTCGATCTCATGTATCTTAAGACATTGTCCATAATGGTGTCATACTGCTTCGGAGGTATCGTTGTTCCAGATCAGATGGAAATATGGAAATGGCTTTTTGATGAAGTGCTGTTTAAATTTTTGTTACGGGTTTTCAATGACACCCGGGTGTGTGACGATGATCATCGCCGTCGAGCGGTGCGTGTGTGTCATGTTCCCCATGAAGGCCGCCACACTCATCAGCACCAAGACCATGGCCATCATCCTCTTAGTCACCTTTATTGTCATGCAGCTTCTGTGTAGTGTGTTTCTTATAAAGGAACAGATAATTGTCGTGAAATATTTGGTCACTGGAGTAAATCTAGTGGTAGTCACGGCTACTGAATTGTACCTTAGTCATAAAGTCTTTAGCATCATCGAAAACATTAATTTAACTTTAATTTCTCTTGTAACTTTCACTGTTGTGAGTTTGAGCACAGCAATTATTATAGTAGCACTGCGAAAAGCCATGGCGTGGAGAAAAGCTGCAGCGAGGTGGTTGTATGAAGACCTTGCAAAATGTTCTGCAATATTTTTAATTTTCAACACCTTAAAATGTTTATTTACCACGTTATTGACAGAACAAGTGCCACAAACAGGAATAGACAATTAAGAAAGATGGCTCAGGTATGTAAAGTATCTAAGGAAATGTGAGGTTTCTGGAAATATTTGGCTATTAATAACATCGTAGAAGGGCTTTGTGTAATTGCGTTTGACAAATAATTGTGTTATCTGATTGTGCGATATAATTTTTCTTACTTATTAAAAGAACACTAAAGTTTCAATTAATTCGAGGCGTATTAAAGGTGTTATTACAAGGCCAGAGAGTTAAATACCTTTTCGTGTGGGCAGCTGTTAATGTAGAGCGTTGAATGCTGGGTATGTGGTGCCAGACTAAAGAAACATCAGAACAGCTTATGTCGAATGCTGAGTATGGTCTTGTAGTGTACTCGATCTGATGCGAACCAGGTGAAAGGTAAAGCAAAGCTCATACCTAACCTTTCTTTCACCTTAATTTCAAGTATCTCCGACTTTCACAACTTTAGCTTGAGATGAAAGCCATGTGGTCTCTCGACTGTCTGCTTCTTGAATGACAAGAAGACGAAGTACAAAGTGCAACATGCCGGCTCGCAAGGTGAGTCAAGATAAGACAACATGAGACAAGAATTTCAATTGACTTACCTGGGCAGCTGACTATTGGAGATAAGGAACTACTGTCCTCACAACACCCCACATAAGTAATTATAAAAACACTCGGCTAAAAAAAATTGTTCCTTTTCCAATTAAGTCACCAATAATAGTAGAAGCGCCGCTTAGAAAAAGAGTTATCTACTTTTGATTTCTCTTTTTTTTTAACGATATAGGTATTTTTAATAAATTTTAATTAATGCAGATGGAGCCAATCAATGATGACGAGCTGTTGAAAGTACGAAGAGGAAGAAAAGTAGTGTGCACTGTTAAGCAATTGATCTGTTATAAAACCGAGATGCTTCTTGCGCGTCCATAGTGTTTAACAAAAATATTAACACACACTCACGCACACACGCACACACGCGCGCGCACGTACGTACATCAAGATAAAACACACAAACAAATAAGAGAGCTGCATAAAACATTTTGCCGTTTCTTAAATTCTTTGTTTTACTTTCTATTACAAAATATTAAATCAAATTATCAAAGTCTTATTATTTACATTCTAATTATTAATTTGTAAAGTTTACTGATAAAACAAAATTCTGAATGGACCGACTTATTACACACCGTTTTGACATTGATTGCCACTCTTATTATATTAAATTAAACCCTACCATTTCCTCTTGATTCTCTCTAAATCTCTTTCTCATGCACACACACGCACTCGTGTATATATATCTTATAAATTATTCAAGACAGAGCTAAAAAATATCATGTAGATCATTTTTATTTCATGGCTTCAAACCGAGAGAGAGAGGAATGCTATTGGAACATTTCACCTGTGAGTTGTACACGAAAGACAACTTTCGAATTTTCGACAAAGTTCTCAAGCAGCCTACAACATGTGTTGTGACGAGTCTCTGTCTAACATGAATGTCTCCATATCAAATTGTAACTGCAAAGACAACGAGGTACAGAATATTGAGGAACGTGAACAATGGAAAAAAATCATTGATTGTGGTTTGACGAATTCTTTTTTCTCATCGGGGCGCCGTGTAACCTCCTGACCATGATCGTCTTCTATCGTCAGGGACTGCGAGACCGGATGAACCTCTGTCTCTTCTGTCTCGCCTTCACTGACCTCATGTATCTGACAACAATATTCATAATGGTCTCATACTGCTTTATAGGTATCGCGTTTTCCGATCAAAGGGACTTTTGGGAGTTGATTTTTCTAAAGTACTGTGTAAATTTTTTTTACGGTTTTTCAATGACATCCGGGTGTGTGACGATGATCATCGCCGTCGAGCGGTGCGTGTGTGTCATGTTCCCCATGAAGGCCGCCACACTCATCAGCACCAAGACCATGGCCATCATCCTCTTAGTCACCTTTACTGTCATACAGCTTTTGTGTTCCGTCTATATCGTTAATGACAATGTGTTAGTCGTAAAAATAATGCCACTGGAGAAACGATAGTTATGCTTACTACTTCTGATTTGTACCTTAATCACAGTATTATTGGCATTATCGAAACAATTGTTTTACCGTAATTTCCTTTGTGACTTTTACTGTTGTGTGTATAAGCACAGCAATCATTGTAGTTACACTAAGAAGGGCCATGGCATGGAGAAAAGGCACAGCCAGGTAAGTGTTTGTAATACCTACAGAAAGCGATGGATTTACTTTGATTGATTTACTTCCATAATGTCTGTGTCCACCTTAGCATTATAGAAGTATTTCTACAATTAGTTCAGTGAGTTGTGAGGCAGCATAAAGAAATCGGGAAGATTATTTTTATAGTAAACACTGTATATTCCATTTGAATTAAATATAAATTGGATTACAGAGAATTCTGAAAGGTTGGATTGAAAAATAATATTTTATTGGTGTTTTATTGACGCTGGATCCAACAGTTATAAACATTACATTTGCAGTTAGAGAAAATTACAAATATGATAAATCAAGTTTTTTTTTAAAATTAATTTCAGATGCACAGATTGAAGTATCGTTTAGCTAGTTACGACCAAAACTGTTCTAAAAAGTAAGAAGATGAATAATGGCTGTGTTCAGACATGCATCAACGAGTGCCACCTTTTGCAAAAGTCTTACAACCACAATTCATTTAGTCTTCTTATTTAAAAATCGTCGTTTGAGTGTATTAATTTGTACTTAGAGCGAGTATGTACATTTTATCACACTTTCAGCGGGTTGATAGATAAGTATCCTTTGACGAGTCCCTGTTTTATAATATCACAATTTTTAGAAATAATATTTTTTTGATTTTTTGTTTAGCGCCTACCTCAGAGGTCAAGCAGTGTTGACAAGGATGCTGGTGGTGATTGCCTGTACCTACCTTCTGTGTACGGTTCCTAATGTCCTGCTGGCGCTTGCCAGATTCGCTGTCCCAGAGTTCCGTGTAGATGGTCAATACAATATTTTATTCATGAAGACCCATAGAGTCGGTGTTCTTCCTATCATGCTTAACAGTTCTGTCGGATTCTTCCTCTACACTATTATGTCTTCACGATTTCGACAGGAGCTAAAGTGTATTTGTTCGACGACTACAGGCACATGGAGGTCTGTTGTCTGTGCCATCAGATATTTGCAGAATGAACAAAGTATTGTCAAGTCATAAGTGACTAATACGGGTGTATGATTTTTTTCTTCATTGTCTGGCTCAGTAGTAATTTTATTTTAAATATAAACACTGCTAATGAAATAGGTTCAATACAAAACTGCACTAAAAGGTCTTCAAAACTGAAAAAGAAAAAAATGTATAAACGCTGCTAAGACCTTAGTCAAATTCAACGAAACGAAGGAAAATCATATTTGTTAGTTTGCTGGTATGCAGAAAAAAATTCTGATTAGATGTGATTGTATTCTAAGAGAGGCAGTTAAGATTTGTAGAAGTTTACAATCGATATTCTCAAAGTAAACACTGACTGTCAGTTTTTATCACTTACAACCAGTGTCACAATGATGTCTTGATATGTTTTTTAAACACGAGATCTTTTTAGTTTCACTTCAGTGAGATATGTGAGTATTTTGTTTACTACTTTTTTATCAATTAACAAAAGGCCCTTTGTCTAGTGTTTCGCATGTTGATGTTCGAAGATAATTTGGTACATCTGCTGACCGTCCACCTGACATCAAACTTCACACATGTGCATTTTATTTTTATGATACTGTGAGAAATGATTTGGGCGGTATAAGTGTAATAAATTTATTTAAGTAAATTCATGTTTTGATTTTTTAAAATATTTTATCCCATGCCGAGTATGTAGTGGATCACACATAACTATTTATATTACTAGCATTTGTGAGCCGTAAATTGGTGAAACGCTTGTGTCCTTTTTCTTATCGGCTCACATCAAGTCTTAACATTTTCCTCAGGTTACGTAGTTGGTAAATGTGTATGATTTATATTACTTTGATAGAAAATACACTTTTCATATGCCGCAAATTCATTAAATGAATGCGAGCGAACTCAATTGGAGTTCAGATCTTGAGCATTGGACAAGGCCAGCCAACGTGGTGCAAGTTCGAGGTCAATGGAGACGGTGACGTCATGCGCGTGCAGACCAGAGACGTTAGATGACGTGGACAGCCAACTCGAGGAGCTCGTAGTGGGATAGCGTTGACTCAACTAGTGTCGGCGGTGTGGAAGAGTAGGTTGGTCACAGGCAACTTCCGGTCGCTTTGTTTCGTATCCGCGAGTATATTGGAATCCTCTGCTATTGAAGAAATCCTCTTAGTAAGTATGTTTATATATTTTGTTAATATGTGAATTATAATGTAAAATATCTGCACTCAAACATAGTGTTGTATCGTAGTATTTGTAATTATGTTAAGAGTCAAAATGTTTTTGTCAACAAGTTCTCACTCTCTAGCTCATTATTTTTCTGAGTGGTTACAGAGGATAGTTTGTAGTGAGTTTATCGTTTCTGAATTCAGACTAAGCCTCTAAGGAACGTGCCTTAAATTCCATTTAAATCCTTCTTGATTTTTGTAATAATGTTTTTTTAATACATTCACATCTTTCGTTATCAGGACGATAGTGTACTTGAAATGGGTAACGAAGAAAAGTTGGATGTTTCTTCATCTATCCCTGATATTGATGTGTCTATTTCCCGTAAAATAAATATGCACACGACGGCAAATCGTTTAGTGACTGTTTAGTTTCATACCTGGATAAAAATAGAGCTTAGAGTTAGAAAACTAGCTAGTTTCTTCCATTATCTGTTTTGCTTTTTTACTTAAACTTGTAGACAAAGTTGGTTTAATCATAACTGGTTTGATCAGGTCTGCCTGGAGGTCTTGGAAGAGTCTTGTGGGACTTAACATCAGATGACAACATTTCAGACAATGTAAAGGAAATAATCCCTATTGTTGGTGGTAAGTATACAGACTGAAAAGTTTTTCACTGTTTTGAGTACATTATTGACAATGTATAGAAAATACCAGCAGTTTGAAGCAAATACAGAGTGTATGCAGAAGCAATTATTTTTTGTTAATGCACTTTTCATATATTAATAATGCCATACCAGTAAACTGTTCTTAAATTATTTCAAATGAGATAACATTGTATATCTCTACTTTTTCAGGACCTGCACTACTTCATGATTTACAGCTTCTTAACCTGTGTATAGTGAAGAAAAACAGGCTGAAAACTGCTGCAAAAGAAAAAGCATTTTCAAATTTTCACAAGGAATTTTTAATTGATTGTAAAGATATTGAAAGGCATTTCCCATCTCCACATCAATGTGGATTTGCCTAATGGTATTTGCAGTGTTGTCCATAGGAATGGGAATCCCATGGGAAACGTCCATGGGATGGGATGGGATGGGATGGGATGGGATGGGACAGCACACATTTGTATTTTCCATGGTAGTCGATACTGGATATTGCAAAATAAATTTACGCTGAAATTTGCATTGTCAGACTTTTTAAGCACAGGAAAAATACTTTTTTATTCCAGTTTCATTATGCCATGACTTTGTTAACATGTGTGCAATGCGCAGTGTTGTCCATAGGAATGTTATTACCATGGGAAACGTCCCATGGGATTGGATGGGATGGGACAGGCATAAATTGCCATGGGATGGGATGGGATGGGATAGAAAAATATGTCCCATGGACAACCCTGAGTATTTGAAACGATGGTAAATGAAAACTACAACTTGGCTAATAATCAGTCTGCAACTAATTTAAGCGAGGTGGCTGATGAGGAAATAGAGATTGTAGAGTATATTGGAGGCTATGAGCTATGTAATGTTGAGAAATGAGCAATAAAATTCTTATAATAAAAAAATTGATGATTTTTTTTCATGTTTAAAAGAACTCACACATAGAACAAGAGCTTCTGAGCCTGCTGTGAAATCAATGACACATTCTGGATAGAGGGGGAGTTACAGAATTAAAACCCATGTGATCCAAATTTTTCTGAAGTTCAAGTCTATATTTGGACAATGTTTTGATGGACAGTTGGATTTTTTTCTTTTTCACCAGGCCTTTTCATGTTGCCTACTTTTCTGTGAAAAGGAAATGCTATTAGCAAACATATTTAGTAAAATGGAAACTAACGGTATGATAGTTAGTTGTCCCTAAACCTACGAGAATTTAAACTGTCGTCACAAAATTAATACATACTGAACTGACATAATATATATGTCCTTGTATTTTTATTAATTTTGTATCATCTCCTTTATTTACATTTGTGCAAGATTAATATTGATCATAATGTTATACCTCCCAACTTCAGGTTGATCCTATTTTCTGCTTTAAGAGAGACATTATACTTAATGGGTCAATGTCATGGTGACAAAAGTAAAGCATTCAAAAGTTTAGTTCTATGTACAAAATGATTATCATCATACATGTAATACATTTGTATAAAAACTATGTGGACTTTTTGGCAAGCCTTATTATCCCAAAAGCATTGTAATCTTTAAGCATTATATAAGTAGAGGAGCTTTACTTAATATATATATATGCAATGAAAATTGATGTTAATATTGATTCCATGGCTTTTAATCACTTTGGCACTTACATTCATGCACACTCAATACAATAAAGATAACTTCGTAAGTAATTGTATTTTTTTATTGTTTGGCTGTATTTCAGCCAAGGTCAGAAACAGGGCAAAACAAGAGACAGGAGTTTGTTATAAAGGAACATAGTGCCTCATTATTATCCACTAATTGATACCATTGGTGAAGTAACTTATAATTTTTATGTAACATGCAGTGCACAATCAGAACTTTACATTGCGACTTAATAAAAGATGTTTCAAGAGTAAAACTGCTGCGGTCAACGGTCTTAAAATGTAAACAAAGGTTATAATAAACTTCTTGTTATTGAAGCAGCAGTTAGGTCTACTCTTGTCATCAATGCTTTAGCTTAGCTTAGATATTTTTAACAAGTTGACATGAAATATATGAGTATCTTACCATGCAAGGATGTAAAGTCATCAAGATTGACTTAAGCTCACTGATGGCTTCCTAATGGCATAGGTGTGTCAATGGCTGTTTGGCATGGTGATAAGGGTGATGACAAGCAATTATGAATGAATGTTTTTTAGTCTACTCCTATAACCATGTATTGATGTATGTAATATTGTATTATTTGTTGTTGCTCCCTCTTCAAAAATGGCAGTGGCCCCTAGAATAAACTACTTATGCCTGATGCCTATGCCTTGTGAACTTTACCTTAATTATAAAACTGTTGGAATTCTTGAAAACATTGTTTTATCTTTGTTTTCTTTTGTGACTTTCACTGTTGTGTGCTTAAGCACAGCAATCATTGCCAGGTAAGTATATAATTAAGCAAACAGTTGACAACATTTTTTCGCAGTTAGATAATATTCAAATATTTAGTAAAAATTCTGTTAAATATTCTGTTAATAGACATATTTTCTTAATTCCAATCAATATTAAGATAAACAAAAAGTTTCACCGTTTTGCTACTTACTGACAACTATTTTACTAAAAAGTAAATATCTGAAGAAGGAATATTTGTGCTCATAATTGCATCAACGAGTTAAAGATCGTATAACAGTCTCACAACCACAATTCATTCAGTTTATTTATAGAACTTGTCTCTCTTTAAATGTAGTTGTCTACTAAAACCCCGTTTATTTGCTTGTACTAATTCGAAAAAAGGGTTAGCACGTATCTTTCCTGAAAATTTTTAACGCGTTGATGCAAAAGTTATGTGTCAAAATACTACTGTGTTATACCATGAATTTTACAAGAGTCAGAAATATTTCAAAAATGATTTTTTATTGCACCTATCTCCGAGGTCAAGCAGTGTTGACAAGTTGCTGGTGGTGATTGCCTGTACCTACCTTCTGTGTACCGTTCCTAATGTCCTGCTGACGTTTCCCATTCACTTTCCCAGAGTTCCGTGTAAATGGCCGATACAGTCTCTTGTTCCGTCAGAACCCATATAGTCTTTAGTCTTCCTATCAAGCTTTTTCAGGAAGCAGTTACAATGAATAACTGCACTAAAAGTACTTTTACACTGAAGTAGAAAAAAGTATAAAACGCCGCGAAGACAACAGTCAAATGCAACAAAATGAAAAAAAAAAATTGCTAGTTGGCTTGTTTCCAGGAAAGGATTTTTGCTTCGATAAGATTTTTTTTTAAAAAAGGCAGGAAAGATTTGAAGAAGTTGAAATCGAGATGTCACTCACACAGTGAGACGAGTCTGAACACGTCAGGACCACCATACCTCCGCGTCCATTTGGAGAAGGAAACTCAGAAATGTCCGTTTTAGTGATGACATCGTTCTGATGGCAGAAGCATCAGCGAGGTGCAGACACTTATTGAGAAAACTCATCAGCACGAGCGCGTGCGGGATGGAGATGAGCACGGACAAGGTATTTTCTGTCATTGTGCTATTTCATCGTACTTAGATACGGCTTCCTCTATGTAACAAGAATTTAAGCTGATATATGATTTGATTGAACATTTAAATATAAAGAAAGAACCTGGTTTGCTGGTATGTCATGATTTTGAAAACCCATGGGTCCCCAGGAGTCTCTTCTAGTCAAATTAAAGAGGTACAAGCTGGTCTGATGTGACAGTGTATACAAACGTCTTTAGAGCATCCTTAAATACGGTCGTTGAAGAGACGGAGAGGGAAGAAAATTAGCCTGATAATATAAAAAAATCGGAGAAGCTATACCATGCAAAACTTGCCTTCAACCTTAAAGACTTTTCTAAATGACAAGCGTTTTGAGCTGCTGCATCGATCAAACTGTTTCCCTCTCCATGACAACCAGTACCAGCAGACCTGCAAAATCGTTCGTCAACTAGTACCTGACGATAAAAAAAGGAACGAATAGATGTCTGAGGTGGATGGTAGTAAACTGACCCCATTAACAAAATCACGAAAAATGAAAATAAAAATTTGTTAGGGTATCGTAAAAAGTATATAATTACACGTTGTCCTTTTTCTCAATTGAGTGCAAAAAGAAATTTAAACAGCGCGGGAGCACCGACACACATACAATTTTTCTGAAACAATTATTTACATATATAGTCACACACACATTAATGCTCCTCCCTAAGAAACACGCATCTTGACTACTTTATCCATATTAATATCTTCTTTCTAGTCTAATTTCCATGTTATTTCTTACATTAAATACACATCAAAAACAGAACTAGTTTTTAGTAAAATTGTTTTTATTTTTCCTATTGTTTGGCATCCTAAAAAGTGTAGACACACACACACAAACACATGCACATACACACACCTGCACATGCACACTGACACAAAAAGTTTGTTCTCCACAGTAATCACAATTCTTTCTTCTTTTCTTGACTCTTTCTTTACTCTGAGAACCGCGATTATTATCATGTTCATCCCGAAATCGATGCTGGGTTTTTATTATTAGCTAAATCTGTAAGATTGTCTCCAAAAAGCGTAGTCTGTTAAATAAATATTTCTTATAAACAGCAAGTTATTACTAAAGATTGCTTTTAATTTTACTACCTTAAACACACACAAACTATCTCTCTCTCACACACACACACGTGCAGAATGAAAAATAACTACAGAAACAACTATTTAAGGAACGATTTTCGAATCACTGGCTTCAAAACGATTAAGAAGCTGCTCATGTCAAGATACTTTACAATGAAGAGGACTGGAAAAAGTTGATGACTTGTGGCTCGTGTAAATTCAACATGACTGTGTCTTCATTAAATTCTTGTTACATAGAGGAAGTCGCATCTAAGTACGATGAAATAGCAAAATGGCAGAAAATAACAAATTGCAGCTTGACAAATCTCCTTGTTTTCATTGGATTCCCAGCAAATCTTATCACCATGATCGTGTTTTATCGACAGGGACTGCGAGATCGGATGAACCTCTGTCTCTTCTGTCTCGCGTTCTCTGACGTCATGTACCTCACGACTTCGTTCGTTATGGCTTTCAGCTGCTTTATAGACATGGATTTTTCCCAGGATAAGGAGTTTTGGAAATGGTCTTTGACGAAGTACAGTTTAAATTTTGTTTATGGGTTTGCAATCTCGTCCGGGTGTGTGACGATGATCATCGCCGTCGAGCGGTGCGTGTGTGTCATGTTCCCCATGAAGGCCGCCACACTCGTCAGCACCAAGACCATGGCCATCATCATCTTAGTCACCTTTATTGTCATACAGTTTTTGTGTTCCGTCTACATTATAAAGGAGAGTGTCATAGTAATTAAAGAGAACAATACAGGACAAACTTTAGTCATACTGACGACTAGTGACTTTTACCTTAGTCACAGCGTTTTTGGCATTATCGAAAACATAATTTTGTCTTCAATTTCTTTTGTGAATTTCACTTCAGTATATGTAAGCACAATAGTCATCATAGTTACACTAAGAAGAGCCATGGCATGGAGAAAAGGCATAACCAGGTAAGTGTTAACAATGTTTGCAGTAAGCACTGCACAGATTTTTATTTTTTAATCATTTTCGTATCTTTGCCACTAGGATTTCTTTAAACATTTTAGAAATTCTGTTAACGAGTAGGTATCCCTAATTGAACTCAAAGAGACGATAGTAAACCCATTAAATGTCTTTAAAAAAGTGAAAGTAATTTGTTCGGATAGCTTTGAAATAGGGTACTTTGAATGAGAGAATGTTCACCTAATTGTGCAATATAGTTTTTATTGTGAAATATTTTGACATCAAACGAAATGTTAAAAAAAGATTTGGACATTTTCATATTTGCGAATTAGTAATATTAGCACCATTTTACAAAATAGGTCTTCCTACGCTGCGCATTTAAGTTTGTTTGTTTATTCGTCTAATTGTTACGCAAGCACGGGATGAATATGTAAGCCTTCATGAAAATGTATAAAACCGTGGATTCAAATGTTTTTATTAGTTAACTATTCGTTTTAAAACAGAAATGAAAATTTGGTCGTTAGCAATAACATTTTTTTTGCAGCACCTACCTGAAAGGTCAGGCAGTGTTGATGAGGATGCTGGTGGTGATATGCTGTACCTACCTGGTGTGCACGATTCCTAACATCATGTTGGCGCTGGCCCGGTTCGCTATCCCAGAATTCCGAGCGAATGGTTGTTACAACAGGTTGTTTGTTGTGACACATGTTATATCTGGTCTTCCAGTGATGATTAACTCTTCTATCGGATTTTTCCTCTACACCAGAATGTCCTCCCGATTTCGCCAAGAACTAAAGAATTTTTGTGCTAAGATTTCAGTGCCATCCAACTCTAATGTTTCCTGTACCATCGGCCACACTCAGGACGAACATTACATTTTACATTAAGGATGATAATGAACTACTATATTTATTTGACATTTACTTCGTTGTTTAGATGATCCTGGAAAAATTTCAAACTATAGAATGTGCTTCAAGTTTGAGAAAAGCTGAATGCGACTGGGTGTAGTGAATTGATTAGTCTGTGTCTGGAGACTTTTGTAAACACTGACAACCCGTCATGGTCTGGTACGTGTTCAGAAATGATGATGATGAATTTTATTAGGAGTAGTAGCAGTAGTTGTGTTGCTCCAGAACTCTTACTTATGTAGCGGAGCCTGTACTACTGTCTTTCATTCCCTTTCAAATGAGAAACTTAATTTTTATTGATAAATCATAGCGGGCCTCGAACCAGTCATATGCTGTTTCACAGTGGAGTTCATTACTTACCGAGCTTTCGTCAGTTGTCTAAAGACATTTCTAATTCAGCATTGTTACTGCCAAAAGGTCAAGTTTGCTTGTCAAACCATTCTTTTATCTCTAAAACACATTTTGGAAAAGTATGTATTTTTTTTTTACTTAATACTATGAAACCATAAAGAGAAATACCTTTGGATAAATGTTGTTTTTTGATGAAGAGTCTATATTAGGACGATTTGTACTTTCTCAATAAATTTTACTGCTGTTTGATTTACCAAAAACACTCAAGCCAGAAATTATTCCTTCTTTATTTGACTTTTTTTTACACAAGTAGAACCAACAGCACGTCACACTGAAGCGAAAAAAACAAAACAATGACTATGTAAGGGAAGAAACTGTTGGTATATTAAAAAAAATTCTTATTCTCATGATTACTTCCTTAGAATGATAAAACAAACCCAAGAGAAAAAAATCAACCAGTCAAGTATTTTGCTGTCTGAAAGTAGACAATGATTTGGGCGGTTGCCTGCTTCTCAGTTTGACATGGATTTGTACTTTACCAATTTGTACTAACAAAAAAAAAGTATAAAATTAGTAAGTAATGTTAACATTCTAATTCATATTGTAATAAAATAATTATGTGTTTGTTTGGCACTTTATGTTTGTATATATTTTGGAAATTTTTTCATTGTCAAATTCTTCCTTTTCGCCTACTTCGCGATGTGAGCTTTTGTTCAGTTGGGAGTGGAGCAGATGACTGAGGGCGACTAAAGTGAGCAGATGTCAGAGGTCAAGTGACTTTATTTTTTGTTTGAAAGAGCCATCTACAGGTTCGCCACTTGTGATATTCTCGACGCGTGTTACTGTATAACAAATCTCTTCCCAATTCGCAAATGTCAAAAGCCACCCGGTTGTTTATGAGTCGGAAGTTACTAAAGAATTAAGATAATTAACGTCGTTCTTCTGTGTTCTTACGACAGGAAATGTTCATGCCCTCAGGTAATATTGATATTCAATCTTATTACATTTTTATTATTTTCTAAAGGAATCTGCTGCTTTTAATGCAGTTACTATTTACGACTTACTGCAGTTACTAATGGAACCATGCCTAAAGATAAAAATCTTTTAGACGATCACCAAAAATTATTAATACCTTCAAAGATAGGTAAGGAATAGAGCGAGGGGAGTTTCTCAAATGAGAAAACAATAAAACACAATCCATCCTTTCTTGACGATCTAGGATGCCAGTGATTAAACAATAGGTAAAAACCTTTAGAAAATGTGGCCTCAAGGCACAATCATTGCGACATTTGACAGAATTTACAACTGGATTGTCTGTAACTATTATCCTCAGGAATCTTGATATTCGTGGACTGAACGTTATTATATGACGACGACGACAACAACAACAACAATAATGAAGGAATTTTTAAAACGATATCACCTCGTATAGAGGTGAACTTATACTGGACACATTAATATCGGTGGAAAATTTAAGATATTGAAGACGGGTGCAGGATTTTTGTTTTCGTTTTGTGTTTAAAATGAAGGTAATAAACACGCTTAATCAAGTAAGTCAAAAGATAAGATATTAGATAAAGGAAATGTGTTGACAGACAAAGAACAAGGTACAGGATCAATATGGGAAGCACAACAATAATCGCTGTATGAGCTTCATTGCGTGTGATGTGTTCTACTGAGTGAGTGAGTCAGGAAAGGAGTTAGAGAAAAGAGGTCGGTGGAATCTCGTACTTATTGGTCAGTCAGTCCTTTATGTGTCGTCTGCCACGTATGTTCCTCTTCCCCTTCGGTGTCCATCGCAGGTCTGTTCTAGGTATGGAGTCTGAAATCATGCTACACACGTGACCTAGCCATCGCCAGCGCCGTAGTTTGATTGCGTCTGTCAAGTGGACGTCCCTCCCATAGGTCTCGCACCTTTGGAGATGGTGTTGGGCCACAAAATGTTTAGTATTCGCCGCAAACACATTTCTTCTTACCTATTCGCTTCTTCACATATACATAACTATGGTGTTCTATCACTAAGACTCTGAAGACATATTGATATGTACATAACATGTATTGTCTGAAGTATTTATGACCGATAAATTACAATTTAAAAACTATGGTTTGGTCGTCTCTGAATATAATAGTCTTGTAAGATTTAAAACTCTTTTTATTTTAAATAATGTATTCCCAAAGAACAAATAAAATGATAAAAACAAAGAGACATCTTGCCTACCTTGTGAGAATGTTTTACAGCTAATGCTTTACTAACATTTATCTCCTTCTCACCAGCAGCAGCATCCGACAGACGTATTCTACGGATACAGATTATTCTCTACAAATTACTTTTCTTGAAAATTGTCTTTATCCGTCTACACTTAAAACGAAATGAAAAGGTTTCATTCAAAGTCGACAAAAAGGAAATGAAAAATACTTGTAGTAAATTTCTAAAACTATTAGGAAACTAATTTTATTTTTTCATTGTAAGAGGTTTGAATACACACAGGACACACAACTACACACACACACACGACCACGCTCGTACACACACACACACATCCACTCTCCACCCCCATGCAATTAAGATCACAACCAGACACAAATGTATTCACCCTTTACTTTTTACTTATGATTTATTTACTTTCTCATGGAAAGTTAAGAGAAGCATTAATTCAAAATTACGCAGATATTTATTTTCCTAATGCGATGCCATTTAGGGATCTTTACATCAAACATTAAGTCCCCGTTGAAATATTTGTTTTTGTTTAATCTCGCTGCTGCTAATGTACACAGTTAATTATTGCTACACATGAATAGAAGATTGGCATCTCTCTCCCTCTGTATCTCTCTCACATTTTTACTTTCAGAAAGCACAATATTTGTAGTTTCCCGCTTTATCTTTCGTCGACAAGTTAAGTCTAATAATTAATGCTCAGTTCGTAATAATAAATACTGCACGTATTGTTTTGCTATTTTTAAATATTCGAGAAATTTCTATAACATTTACAAAGAATATGCGCACACTTACACACCCCTACTCACTCACCCACCTCACACACATCTAAAAATTTAAAAGACCTTTAAAACAAAAGAGTGTCAGTAATACTGTTACAATTTATTGTACAGTACAAGCAGTGTATAAAATGTTGACTAAATCCTTATAAACCTATTTTGTTGCCTGTCTTTAAAGAAGGGCCACTACTAGCTACTCTAACAGTAGTTTGTGAGATGTCTTATAACGAGTCTAACGGGACATCGCATGTAACTGCATCTGCGGAACCAACTCACTATTTCAATCTGACTAGCAATACAGCTTATGTAAAAAGTTATTGGATGCTACAAATTGTTGAGAAAACAGCTGGTAGCTTCACATACGTTTTCTTTCTAATCGGATGCCCTGCCAACCTCCTGACCATGATCGTGTTTTACCGACAGGGACTGCGAGACCGGATGAACCTCTGTCTCTTCTGTCTCGCCTCCTTGACCTCATGTACCTGGCATCATACGCCGTCCTTTTCTCCTATATTTTTATAGGTATCGTTCTTCCTGATCAACAAGATTTTTGGAAATTTTTTTTTGTAAAACACACTTTATGGTTTCTTTACACTTTTCGATCCTCGTCTAGTTGTGTGACGATGATCATCGCCGTGGAGCGGTGCGTGTGTGTCATGTTCCCCATGAAGGCCGCCACACTCATCAGAACCAAGACCATGGCCATCATTCTCTTAGTTACCTTTATCATCATGCAGCTTTTCTGTAGTGTCTACATCATAAGAAACAAGATAGCGATGGTGGAGATTTTTCTACTGGAAAAACTATAATGTATTTGACCTCGACCGATTGTACTTAAGCCATGCTGTGTTCAGTATTATCGAAAACATCGTCTTGTCTTTAATTTCTTTTTTAAATTTTATTGTTGTACTTTTAGCTACGTTAATCACCGTGGGTAAGCTGCATGATGCATTAACCTGGAGGAAATGTACAGCCAGGTAAGTATTGATAGTGTTTAAGAAAACCTTTTGAGGCTGCTTTCTATAAATATAATTATTAAAATTTTAGTTAGAATCGAGTCAATTACTTTCTCAATTAGCAGACAACACCCGATCCAGTTACTTTAATACAGTCCAGGGCTTCTGCTAAGGCTAAATTCTTTGGGGTCCCAGGGACCCCTTCTTCGGATTTTTAAGGGGTCCCTGTTCTTCGCCCAAATTTGAAGGGGACCCCATTGACGAAAATTGAAGGGGTCCTCCTAACTTTTAATGCGTACTGTACGCAATTTTTTGCGTAAACAGAAGCCCTGAATAGTGTTTATTGTCACACTGTCGTACTGGGAAAAACAAAATGATTATGTAGAACCTTCCCAAAGCATGAGTATTTGTGTTCATTGATCGAGGATTAACATAATTATTTTTTTCTTTGCACGACCTTCTTTCAGTTTTAAGGATATTGCGTTTATAAATGTTTTTTCTGTACTTTGACAGCTCCTATCTCAAGGGTCAGACGGTGCTGATGAAGATGCTTGTGGTTGTCTCCTCCTTTTATATCCTGTGCACGCTTCCTATCATTATAGTGGCGTTGGTGCGATACATCCTCCCAGAATTCCGTGAGGACGGCCAGTATAGTTACTGGTTCATGTTGTACATTATATTTTTCATCTACCTTTCAAGCTTCACTCCTCAATCAACTTTTTTGTTTATGCGAAGATGTCATCACGGTTTCGCCACGAGCTACAAATGCTGTGTGTGTTGTAGGCCTCCTGAGACATCAACATGTGGTCCTGTCAGTAAAATAAGTCATGTATACGCTGAACATTAATAGTAGTATTCTTTCACGGCCTTCTGACAAATGTATCATTCTTTTTATATTATATTTTCTTTTTTCTCTCACTTTTACCTTGTTCAATATTAACAAAGTCAGTCTTCGTTAAAAACAAAGTGTATTTAAGTTAACGGTCAAGATATCACAAAGTTTGTGAAATGTTACGATCTGAAATTCAAATAAAAATCAATTAATGTTCAAGTCAGTCCCATGATACTTTATGTCAGTGTGTTCTCTTCGGTTCGGCGTTGAGCTCCGCATCAGATGGCTTCCCAGTCTCGACTGTTTTCTGTGTTTAACTACAGCTTTCCTTGGTTATTTTACCGTGCATGATACAACACAAGCTTCATTCGCTCAAGGAGCAAATAATCCTTTTGTTGATACGAGGAGGACAAACGTACAGCACGTGCTGAGTCACACACAAAGAGGTATGTAAATCTGAATTGGATTTATTTACAAATGCAAACCAATATGTTCCTCCTCCTCGGCACATACCCAAATCCTAGACCGCTCATACTATCGCCTACTTCTTGTATTGCTTTATTGGACTTCCGTTACTCATCAACTGATCACTAAGCGGAGATTAACAGATTTCGAAGTACGTGAGCCACGTGATAGTGGACTAGATCGCCTCCAGTGTGCAATCGTACTGCTGCACTCAAACTGAAGGAAAACTGAAGGGTGAAGAATGGAATTTTGAAGTACGCGAGTAGTGGACAGGAACAGCCACACGGTGTAGTGGTGCTTCTCCAACACTCAGAATACAGGAACTCAAACGGAAGATGATGTCGAGGTAACATTAGAGCACTTCCCCTGTCGTGATTGTACGGATTGTAAGGATTGACAGATTTATACGCCGGAGTGTTGAGGTGCATATTCATGTATATACATGTTCCTAGTTGGTGGAGCATTTTATCTGGTTAATTTCGATAACAAACGACACAATGCAAACTAATGCAGTATTCGAAAGTCATCAGATACTCTACAGGTACCCATTTTAGCTATCTATCCGACTGTGGTTTAGTGATGGATTAAACCAAATTTTTAATATTTTTATAACTGCACACATGTAGTCAAAATTATTTTCAGTTAAGAAAAGGCATAAACATGTAATTGGGAATGTATCAACCAATAATTCGACTGTTGTTTGTTATTTATTAAAGGTTTATTATCCAGTTATGACTTTGTTTTCATTTTACAATCTACACTGTACATTGAGCCGCTTCTAGCAAAAACAAACTAAAACCAGCACACACAAAAGAATGAATTTTCCCGTGCTCATACGGGCTTACTTACAGGAAACTTACTACACACGACCACAAACACAAATATACGGTTACACATAATACCTACGCATACATATAAAGTAGATAAACACACATGCATACGATACACACTTACAAAAGACATGCACTCATGTTAAAGCACATACAAACAAGAGGGCGGACAGTCGGACATACACACCTATGAACACAATCAGATATACACACAGGAAACATATGCACAATGCTGAAAACATGAAGTTCAACCGTGATGTATGGAAAAGCATACAGGCAGCCAGAGAACAGTGATTGAAGACAGACTAAAGTCACAAACGTTTTACCAGAAGAAATAAAATAAATGGAAGTAAGTTTACCTCAGAGGTAGCTGCCAAAAACGCCGGTTTATCAACTCTCAAACAATAGCAAACTTAAACCAGGTTTTTCATTCAGATTGTTCTTTATAATCAATGCTGATTAAATTGTGAAAAACTAATTGTTTAAGTCATTTTAAAATAGACTTTATTCGTGTATGGCGATATTAAACTTTGGTTACGTTTCCCAAGAAATGAACTAGTATCCTTATGTGAAAATAATAAGTGCCTACACACTCACAAACACACTCCTACTCATAACCTACACGACTTTGAGTACAGACATGCCACAGGTACCTATCTATTTATATCTAATTGCGCCTTTTTCCTTTTTAATGTGTGCACAAAATAACGTTTAATAATTCAAAAAAAGCACTTGTTTATAATTTTATGTATTCCGGCAGGAGGGCGGTGCCCATCTCTCTCCTTCGCTGCCTTATTTTCAGTTTTCCTTTTTGAAATCTGGTAAACACTCCGCCACTTAGGTCGACTCGGGGGAAGTTGCCTGGGTATCGAACAGCGCGCCTTTCAGTTCAAGACGAAATCACTGTAATCACTCGGCAGTCCACTCCCCACCTCCCCCCGCTCCCGTAGTTTAAAACTGCCAGATATACAGGGTGAGTTCCTATTAAAGTATTTGCTTTTGTTTTGAATAAGCTGCTGTAGTATTTACACTGCTCTGTTTGGTACACGCAAACACAAACACCCACACGCACACATTAATTAATCGTTAGTTACATATTTTTATTGTATTTTTATTCGTCGACAAATGTATTCGTCTTTTTAAATATAAGTTTCATTTTGAAACTGTCAATACTGCAATTACTTTGTTATTTTTAGAGTCCTGAGGTATTTACTTGTGTAATTTTTGTTACATTCACAAGAAAAATCCACACCTCTACACAAAATTATATATATTTATTCAAACACACACACTGATGAAAACTTTTTTAAGGAGTTTAGAAAAAAATGAATGTTAGAAGAATAGTTAAAAAGGATGGTACAATCCTAGTTTTTGAGTTAACATTACAACTACTTCGTTGCCTCTCCGACTTAGAGAAAGACACTATCTTTCTGAAACTAGTTTGCAAGATGTGTTGTAACGGGTCTAACGAGACATCAGTCACTGCATCAGTAATGACCGCTGACTTGTGGAGCAATGCCGATGATATAAATATTTATGAGATGCTGCAAACTGTTGAGAAAACAGCTTGTGGCCTCACGAACATGTTCTTTTTAATCGGATGTCCAGCCAACCTCCTGACCATGATCGTGTTTTACCGACAGGGACTGCGAGACCGGGTGAACCTCTGTCTCTTCTGTCTCGCCCTCCTTGACCTCATGTACCTGGCAACATACGTTGTAATGTCATCTTACTGGCTTATAGGTATGGTCCTACCGATCAACAAGACTTTTGGAAATGGTTTTTCATAAAACACGGTTTGTGGTTTGTCCACACTTTTCGAACCTCGTCCAGCTGCTTGACGATGATCATCGCCGTGGAGCGGTGCGTGTGTGTCATGTTCCCCATGAAGGCCGCCACACTCATCAGCACCAAGACCATGGCCATCATCCTCTTAGTCACCTTTATCATGTCATACAGCTTTTGTGTTCGGTCTACATTATAAAAAGCAATATAACCTACTCAGAGGATATCGCTACTGGAAAATCTGTTATATCTTTCACTACCAGTGAACTGTATTTAAGCAATGTTGTGTTCAGTATTATCGAAAACGTCGTTTTATCGTTCATTTCTTTTTTAAATTTTACTGTCGTGTTTTTAGCTACAGTAATCACCGTGGGGAAGCTGCAGGATGCAATGACCTGGAGAAAATGTACAGCCAGGTAGGCACAGGTAATGTAAGAAAATGTGTTAAGACTGATTTTAAGATATATATATATATTTCTGTATGTAAAACTAATTACTTGATAATACAACTTCTGTGTATGTCTTCTTTTGTAAACTTTTCTGACAGTAATTTTATATAAATAACATGTTTGTTTGTATTCTCACAGCTCCTACCTCAAAGGTCAGGCTGTGTTGATGAAGATGCTTGTGGTAGTCTCCTCCTTCTACCTCCTGTGCACGGTTCCTACTATAATCGTGGCGCTGGTGCGATACATCATCCCAGAATTCCGTGAGGACGGTCCGTTACAGTCATTTGTTCCTGGTTGTACATTATACTTTTCATCTCCCTTTCATGCTTCACTCATCGATCAACTTTTTTGTTTATGTGAAGATGTCATCGAGGTTTTGTCACGAGCTACACAAGCTGTGTTTATGCTCCAAGACATCAACATCACCTGTTGTCTCTAAAATAAGTCAGGTACAAACAGACCAATAATATTGGTTTTTATACAGTTTGCTGACACGTGACTGGATTGGTACACTACTTTCGTTCTTTCGGTTTATTGTGACCACATGATCAGGTATTTGGTTATTGAATAACCACAACTTATCTTGTTGTAAAGGCACAAAACAAAATGTCAATAAGAAACACAGTGTATGAGCTAAAGGGTAGAGTTCAAAGTATCACACTAAGGCGATCTGTAACGGTTTAAATTTAAAAAAACCTGTCAAATTCAGTACCCTTCATTTGTTTTGTCTTAGCGGCAACTAACAGTTTTCCCTAAAGGTAGATGTCCAGTCAGGTTCAGAACACAGAGACAGAGATTGTGCTTGTTAACACAGGAAAACGGATCCAGGTTATTGAAACCAAAAATACTGAAATTTTTACTTTGACCACAAGACTAACGACTGTGCACTAAGTACGGGTGGTTCATACAGACTTGTGTTATAACTGTGATGTACTATTTTCTTGACTCCTTTCAAATACCTCTGTTCTGTTCACATGGATTCGTCTTCATACTTTTCTTTTCTTCACGCTTTTGTCTTTCAAAATGTTACAACTAGTAAGCATCCTCTGCTTTAGCTCTAATAATAAACGAGGCCTTTTGTTATGTCGGCAAGTGCAACTTCGGTGAGTTTACATGTCTTTCCATTATCTCAAAATAATAAAACAAATCACAGAATATTGAGTCTAGCTAACGTAGACCATAATGTATTCACGAGGCAAAAAAAATTATATTTACAAGGCAGTAAAGATGGAATATAACGCATTTTGTGCGATCTAAATCTCTTTTTTTTTTTATCTGGATAACGATGGCAATGGATGGGTTTGAACTAAGATCTTTTTGTTTTACACCTACATAGGCGATTTTTATTCCATCAAAAATATTATAAAATTACTTGAAAATTAACTGGGACATTTTTTTCTCATCCAAAATATTATGTCAATTATGCCAAAATATAGGCAAATTTTATAATTATGCCATAGTTCATGATTTTTAAATTATAATACATATTTTGCTTTTGTTTGCCTTTATAAGATTAGAACTAAATATGTTTTCGGAAACATTGGTCATGCAACAGCAATATGGTGCCAGACACACTTTGTTATGACATACATGCTGCAATCTGAAGTTATACAAATGCACAATATCATGCTAATACACTAATGCTGTACATACAAACCTAATAATTGTACATGTGTACTGCTGTATGCTCACTCAAAGGAGAATGATGCATTCAACTGTCACACATACACACACACAAACATTGGGTCAAACAAAAATTATCACACACTTATTAGTACACACAGACACGCGCGCCTTCTCTCGCTCTCACACACACAGACATGTACACATCTGCAACAGGTATTTTGTTTTTTTTTCGGGATTAATTTCTGTTTCTAAGCAAAACAGAGTAAGTAAAATCTTTATTGTCACAAAACGTCTGTTTGCCCAGAATTTTCTCGACATCAGTTGTTACTAGAGAAAGCGCGTCGATACAAGTAGACTCGTGTGTAGTCGATACCTATTAAAGTGAGTCATTAGACTGTTTGCTTATGTTTTATGTTTCCTCCAGTTCTTGCGCTGCAGTTCCCCTCAATTTCTACAACAACCTCACAGCACCTAAAGTAGTATTTATGTGTTCGCATGCACTTCAATCGAAAAGAACGTTGTTTTTCAAAAGAGTAGCATACAAACATCAAAGTCAAGTAGTAAACAAGTGCCATATGATAACTAGTACAGAATATAGTGTTGCTGCCACACTTCTGCTCCTCAGTTGAGCGCACGCGCTAGCAAAACAGACTGACAGAAGTTAGAATGGGTAACTGTGGGGATGAGTTAGCGGGTAGATGGCGATGATGACCAAACATGAGAGAGGAGGATCCTCGCAGCTGAGGATGTCAACATTGTGACCGGCGAAGAATAAAGGTGACACAGTCTGTCGTCAGTATCTTAAAATACAAAAGATGTGATCACAGATAATTTGTGATAACCTGCCCGTTATAGCAAAAGCTTAAAGTCAGAAAGATGCGATGTTATCCATCAGGTAAATTTCTGACATTTTGAATTTCAACAGCTTAAAGAACAACATTTCATACAACTCTAAGGACATATTGAACTATCGGGAAAAAGAAAAATGAGAGAAGATAATAAATTGCAGCTTTACAAACTGTCCGGGACATAATAAACTTTCTTAGCATGATCGTGTTCTTCCGTCAGGGACTGCGAGATCGGATGAACCTCTGTCTCTTCTGTCTCTCCTTCACTGACCTCATGTACCTCACGACACTTGTTTATAATGGTTTCTTACTGTTTGATAACCATCGCCTTTCCTCATAAGAAGGAATCAATAAAATTGTTCATAACAAAAGCATGTTTATATTTTGTTTTTGTTTTTTTTAGATGTCTTGCGGGTGTCTGATGATGATCATTGCCATAGAGCGGTGCGTGTATGTCTGACAAGCTTCCTCAACACTAGAATACTCACCCGGTCCGGAGGTAATAACGAAAAAAGATTATTACTTCGGTGGGCATAGATATTTCAGTTGGTGAACAGGTTTTGTGATTAATCAAAATATAAACAACTGGAACCAACAAGTCAAATTATTATCACATGTTTCAATTACTTTACATCTGCTGTACTTAGCTTCAAACCTTTACTGTCCATTCAATGTTTGCTGTGTAGGGAGAATTGCTCCTCTCAATGTAGTGAAGCTGTCGAGCAATGACAAATTGTTCATTCCCCTTTTTCTTTTCCTATGGTTCTCTTAGTCACAGAGGCTTATATCAGTGGTAGGCAACGCCACTTTGAAAACACTAAATTTTTTGCGAGTTTTGTGCATATCTTGAGAAGACTGCGATTAGCGCCTCTGAACTGTTCATGTTTGACATTCACAAACTCACTGAGGAAGACAAACAAACTCTTCAGACCGTCTCTTCTGCTCAGTATTCTGAAATCCTCATTGGTTGCTACCTCTCGGAAGCCCTGTTAAGTCATGAGATAACATGAGAACACGAGAAGATGCACCAACCGTCTTACTTCATGAATTGTTTCTGCAGGTAGTTTGATATTGGTATGGTAGCAAAGCTAGTCTGCGCACTCCTATGCTCTTATATATATATACCCATATGTATATGTGTAAGTGTCTGTGAGAGGATGGGGTGTTTGGACGAGTGAGTGCAAGAGTTCATTTTGACAATGTCCACAATATAATTCACCGTTACACGACTTTTCAGACAGGACGCTATAGCTCATCTCTGAGCATGTGAAGTCAGCTCTTCTTACTTTCTTTTTTAAATGATTTAAACGATTAATTTAGTAATGAAATATCCGTACTAAATATTAATTTGTTATAAACTGAGCACTTATTACTGTAAGAAAACAATCGTTGAGGGTGATGCGCATGCAGCACGTGCACTGTGGTGAGGAGCTCACCCAGCATGACGACACCTCAAATGGCAGAAAATGTCAAAGACTGTCACAATAATCAGATAAAGACCTTTACAAAAGATTAATTACTCACATTTATCAGTTCTAATCCCATTTGTGCCTGCTTCTCACAAGTAGAGATTGGAAGAAGGCAGCGATTATAACTTTATAACCGTATATAACGATTGTAGCTTACTTTTTTCTCAAACAATTGGTATTGAATGAAGTCTTGGTATCAAATGTTTGCTGGGTCTGATGTTGAGGTTACCTGTTACAGGTAAAGTGTCGAAGCCTAGTCTATCGGGAGAAGCTGCAATCAACACAAAAAAGAAGAAATTCGGAAGATATCCCGCGTTCGAAAGCACCAGAGTAGGGAGGATCGCTTCTCATCAGGGGGCGTTAGTTTAGCGACAGTACGTGGCATTGTTCATCCCCGCGAGTATCATTGTGTGTTGTATGACTGTGAAACGACAGGTAAACAAAAAAAATATTAGCTTGGAGTGAAAGTTACTGAATTAAGTTGTCGCTGGTCAGAGAGGTGACTGTTTGTGGCACTGGGCACTGGACACTCCTAAATACTCCTAAAAAGGTCCTCAGAACAAAGATTTCACCTCTTTTCTGAATTTTGAGCCGGTCAGACAGTATAGGTAAAAATTAATTGCACTGTTAGCATACCAAGCCAAGTCACACACGGCGTATGCCAGACTACTTCTCGCCAAGTCTATCATGCTGTCCTTGTTGAGAAAAGGGTCAACGAGAAGGTCAATACATATCGGCATCGAAAGTAGGAGGAACACCATGGACACGGTGATGAGAGTGACGGTGAGTGACGAGGCTTTCTTCTGGCGACTGTTGACCTGGTCACCTCTACCTGAGGTCATCATACGGGCCACCTGTACAGACTGAATCACCTTCCATACTAACACACTGTTGCCGACAATTAAGATAATGAATGGAATAAAAGAAGACACTGCTAGATCGATCAAAGGATATATAAAGGCGGTAAAATAATATTCTAATTCGTTTACTATTGTACACTCGGAATCATTTCGGTTGGATAGGGTCACCACTTCAAATGAAGTGAGTCTGTTAACATTTAGCGCAAAAGAAATGGCTACAATGGTGGCTACAACTAGTTTAATTTTTTTCTTGGTGCATGATATACTTTTGTAATGTGGCGACACAATCGACATAAGTCTCTGCATCGTCATGGAAACGATAAGCCAGGCTGAGGTCAGTGCACTTGAATAAACAAGAAAGGGAACCAGTTTGCACATGGAAGTGTGAAGTTTCTCGATCTCATTGTCAAAGTAATAATACAACCATTTCCGAAGCAACCCTGCATTTAGGAGAATGAGATCGGACACGGCCAGTGCTGTGAAGTACAAGTTCATTGAGTTTGAGGACTGGCCCTGACTCAGTCGCCTCATGATGACGATGGTCATGATGTTGCCGAAGGTGCCGAGCAAGATGATGACAGGCGACAAAAACTTCCACAATGAGATATCTAGACCAGACAGAAGAATCTCCTCCATTGAATCATAATTTTCTAAAGAACAAGAGAGTGAGTCGTCTGCTGGTAGGTGACTGACATCGCTGACAGCTTCTGTGAAGTCTCACTCATTGTCATGGTGCACGCATCTACTGTGACGTCTGTCGTCTGCTTGGAAAAGCCTAGCTTCTTTCTAGGTCACGATAAGTTCTGATGAAAGGATCCATGGTCTTAATTCAGGTTTTATATGCATTTTAAGTGATATGATACCTACTATTCCACGGTCTTGAGCCAGATGCAGAAATGGAAACTAATTTACATTTTTATAATTAGTAGTAATGTCGGAAAAGTGCTCAACGAAACAAACAAAAAAACAAACAAACCAAAAACAACGACTTCATTTTATTAAAATAATACCAGCCTTTAATTAAAAAGAAGAACGAACTTTGCGGGTTGTTTTTTACACGGAAATACAAAAATGAAACTGTAATTACTTATGTAAAGCCTGACATTTTCACGAGGCGGGTGTAACACTTACACAAGCAAAGACAGGTTATTTAATTAACAGCTCGATACAAATTTCTCTGGCTTGTTAAATAACATTTATAATAAGCATCAATATAGGTCTCTCTTGTCAATAAAATAGCTGGTCTGAGAATATTCTGTTTTTTATACCTGTAAGGTCTAATAAAACTGAAAGCCATAACTATATTTACAAACAGAAATGGACAGGCTGAAGTTAATAGTACACCTTACAAGATAATTGTCTTAATTTTTAATTTAAAAGAAGAATTCGAGTGGATCTCAACAGAGTGTAGAGATTAATTAAAGGGAAGCTAGTAGCTGTAAAGAGAGGCTTGCTATCAATAGATTCTCAAAGAAGTTTATTTCATAAAGTGAATTTTCACCCAAAATAATTGACAAAACAACAAAATGTGTGTTAAAGGGTTGACCAGAAAGGTAAGTTAAAACAGTGAAAATTGAAAATGCAGATAAAGTTTCTAGGAGAAAATACTTAGCGGAACCAAATCATTCATCTACTGGTTCATCTATTGATTCATGTATTCAAAACAATTATAAATGTATATGTGTTAATTATAATAAATTAATTAGCGTATTTTTCGACTGTGTCCGTATTAACCCTCCATTGTGATGTAACAATAGTTGAAAAACAGGAGTTTGGGCCAGATGGAAAATTTTTTATATAAGATGCTAAAAATGTTTATTTCAATTATATTTAAACTAAAAAAAAACAAGTTAGGATTCATTTTGTGGTGGTGGGTTACATGTGTACACAATTTCACTGATACTCAGAGGTGGATGATGGTGTTTCTATATACTTTACAGATTAAACTGTGCTGTAAATTCCTATTATTCTAATTTTAAAATTATTTTCCAGTGAAATTTTCTTCTCAGTGTATCTGCACATGTTCAGTGGCACTCACTCACACACAAGCCCGAGCACAAACATCATGACAACAATTTAATAAATTAAGTTTGAAATTAATGAACAGCAAATTACAGTTGCGGAAGACAAGATATCGAGATATGAATAAAAATAAATTAGTCGTACTTTTTGTTATCAGTATACTCTACCATTACAATACCATATATTTTCAAACAATAAGCTTGTTTTCTTTCGTCAATATTACATTAATGTATATATCACAGTCACTCATACTTATTTTCTTCAGATGTAAACAGGACAACTAAAGCTGTCTCTGTACAGGCCATGTCGACATTTAATTGTATTTTTTAAAAAAATACTGTAATTAATAAAATTACACAATAACTGTTGAAACAAAACTAATTCTTAATACACACCCACAAAGTTACTAATAATTGAAAACTCTAATTATTAAATATTCTAACATAAACTTTATTTCAAAAAAAATACTAACGTTTATAGTTTGGCACAACATCACTTTTATACCTTTAACACTTGATTTGTTTTAACACTACTATTAATTAGAGTCACTAAATCCTGCTGTTCCACTAATCCAATATATATATATAATGACTTATTCACTCGAGGACAGATGTTAAAACAAGTCGGTGTTATTTTCTTGTGAACGAGCAGCAACACTCTTTCCCTTCATAAACCTCTAGGGGACAGGGGACCTGTCTTGGTTAGCAGGTTCCTCCTTCTGAGGTAAGTGGGTTCTAGTAGATCCCTAGGGCAAAATACTCCAAAGCAAAATTCTCGACTAGTCAAACACTTCGAATACTTTAAATACTGCGACTGTTGATTGTTACAGCTTATATCTTTTTTTAAAAAAAAACAATTACCCATTGGACAGGTTCGGTGTGCGCTGTGCCAAATCCTTAACTTCATGTTACCCTTCTGTAATAATAGATTTTTAGTTTTTAAACAACAATCTGTGGCGGTGTCTGGAACTGCAGCAAGTCTCGTGGTTTGATAAAAATGTAATAAAAAGCTTATTAAAACAACAATTGACATGTCCTATCAATTCGTCGTACTGTTTTGTCTTTCAATTAAAATGAGGGTTTTTTTTAAACAGTTTTGTTTTCTTGGTTGTCTCCCCGTATTACAGAATAAACGCTTTCTTAGCAACGACAACTCTGTATCATCCACTGAGTTAACCTGTGTCACGAAATGTTTATAATTCTCTAGGAGCAAACATCAGCCACCAGCATAGAAAACACTTCTATTTATCAAAACTACACAAGCTTTTATCTCTCGTTTGTTTACTGTGCAAATTTAAATATTATTTTAAAAGGGACGAGCCTTAAAGAAGTGGAGACACAGGGGCTATAAACCATTCATTGGATACTGCAAGTTGTTGACAGGTGTGATCTGTACGAATTTTGTTAGAAGACTGTATTTATATTAGCTTCATCAGAGGACTGGACATGTCATTATCTACCAGGTGAGTACGATCTGTAACCAGAAACACAGAAGATGAAACTCAGTCTGCTCCCTTGCCTTCAGATGACTGGTCGGTTATCCGTTGGTAGAGTTCAAACAGAACTTCCTTTTAACTGTCCTGATACTTCAAAAGTAAGGTTCACTTGAAAGACTAATTACTTTCAAAGTTGATAACAGTTGTGTCTATTTATCTGAGAAAGCTAAATTGGATTATGCATTGAATTCAACAAGAAAACACAATGACGGTACTATAGACGAGTTATAAACTCAGGCTTTGCAACACAATAAGGTGCTATCGCTGCTCCTTGTGTAGTCAACAAATCGGTTTGAGCATTCTGGAAGGATGAATCCTTAGCTAGATTAACATATTCATGTAAAAATACTGCAATTAAATAGATTATGAATTGATGTTATGGTAATCATTTTTGACAATTATGTACGCATCTTCTTTTGTCAACAAAGTTTGTAGAGACTGCAAACATGTATTTTTGAAATTGCCCGACCCAACAAATTCCATCGTCAACTTCTTTTGGTCACCATTGTAATTAACAAATTATTGAAAATAATTAAAACACAAATGTTTTACGTTTTGAGAAAAAATCGTTCTTTGAATACGATATTGGCAATTTTGCAAAGAATAGGGTGCTTCCTGTAGGGTTCTTTTTGTAGGGTGTCTGATTCTATAAAAAATAACAATCTTGGGACAAGAGTTTTATATTGTGTTTCTCTCCGGATTCACTACAGTTTTTTCTTGAAAAACTTGCAAAGTACCAAATTTTGAGTCACAAAAATTTTTTAAATCATCTAAGAACAAAGCAAAAATATGCAGCCTAAAATAGCAATGGCCTTTTTTTCTGGAATGGTGCAACTTAGCTACTGGACTTGTTCGCCGTCTTTATTTATCTGTGTATTTTTTCTTCATGTTTAAAAGATGTGACTTTTGTTTCCGCGTACCCAGTGGTATTTATAAACCAGACTAGATCACAGAAGTTAATCTCTCATTACACACCTCCATGCCTTCTGTTAGTATTTCAATTTGCATCAGAGAAAGTGGAAGACTTTATAAGTGGTAAGGTAAAAAAAAAACTGTTACCTTTATAACTAAGAGCGACCAATTGTATAGCCCGATGATGAGTATTAATGAATACACTTAAAAACTATTACAAATAAAATTAAAGTAGACAGTTTCTTAAACGTCTAAGTCTCCATGATGTCAATTACCGAGAGTTGTATACAAAGTACTAATTTAAAGTATATAGTAGTATTCTGAGTGTTAGAGGCTGACATTGGTTACCTTGCCTAGCAACGTGAAGATAGCTTCCTGAGTTTCTCTAAATCCACGGCAAATTAATTAATCACTGTTTATAAAAGTAAAAGTTCTAATACAATTCTAGTCAATAGTTTGTTGATGTTTGCAGTAGAATGCACAACTTGGGATAACAAAAGTAAGCAGTTATAGCGGATATTGTCATTGTCCCGGGTACACAAAGAGCGATAATAAAGGGTGTAGCCGAAACACAAAATACAACAACGACGACAGTCAGGCATCGCTCCTCGTGAACTGAAGAACCTCGCACATAATAAACATATGAACATTATGCATAAATACTCGTGTGATATAACAAATACCGTGTAACATGTGGGCGTGTCTGTGTGCGTTAGTGACAGATACAATTACATATTACATAATAATCATCTAGCCTTGCAACGTGTCTCCAGATTAAAGTTTCCTGAAATGTAGCAAAAAGCGACACAAGAGAATAGACATCAAATCTTTTTCATCAAAATTTCCTACTTAATTTCGACATTTAAATTTTTATTTTTTAAGAAATAGTGGTAGAGTTGGTTGTTTACCTGACACGTGTAGGCATTCTAACCTAGGGACCATTTGATTTATTTCCTCGCTACATCGTCCAAGATGTCTAGTCGTCGTGTGTCAACGGTGTTGGCACTGATGTTGTTGCACTGTCCTGCTTCCTTCCTCATACGATCCTCATCTACTAATGTTTTCATACAATCTTTGTGCACACAATTTTGCACGTTAAAACAATGTCCCTACTGTCCTGTTTGTCATTGTCATAGTTTCTTTTGCCAGCCATGCATTGCCCGTTGTTGATATATCTCATTTTATTTGTTCGATAACATAGTTGAGCTGTGTCTGGATGCACGCTATGTAGATATTGTGTATGTATTTTTTGCATATATATATATGTCTGTGTATGTGTGTGTGTGTGTGCTATGTTGCTGTAAACTGCATTGCTACCACTGCACAGTGACAAATAAAAGCGCAATATTCTGTTTATCTAGAGTTATGCTCTAAGAGCTTGAGACAGAAAGAAATGGAGAGTAATGGAGAGGAAACGGAAGGATAAGCATCAAAATATCAGAAAAATAAAAAAGACATGTAGTCAAGGCAAGATGGCAATAGGTCAACTTATTGTGACAACATACTATTCAATTGACATATCGATAAGACAAACAAATTTAGAAAAGAATTCTGAAATACCTGCTTTACTGGGTCTGTAGACTGTTCCTTTCTCACCTGTCGCTGTGTTCTTTCGTGCTTTTTGACAATATTAGCTGTTCACTCGAGTGTCTGTATAAAATATGTTGTTGTCATGTCTTTGTCACATGTCGTCATCCCCAACTGATTTTTTTCTTTATGTGTGAAAACTCATCGCGCAATATTAAATATTATTGTTATACAATTCTCATTTTATTTATCTTTGAGTCGTTGTACGAAATGTTCATATTTTTAATTAGAGTTTTTGTTTTAAACAGTTTTGAAATACAAGACGAGATTTTTGATTATATGCTGAAATTTCATGTTAGACATTTGTCTGTATATTAGTTTGAAGTCTCAAATTGGTAGATCATCATTCTTCAGAATGCATTTCGAGGTGTGTGCGTGTGTGTGACTCATGTAAGTATTCTGACAGCTGAGAAAATTTCACACTCTGTGCTCCATGTCATCTGTAACTATGAACACGTTCTTGGCTCGTTGAAAAATTTACTTAAAAAACTCGTTGTGCCGCTGGTCAGGGGGTGGCCTTTGACCTTTTCAGCGCCGGGTATCGTCTACAAAACAAAGATTTCAGCTCATATCTGAATTTAGAGCCTGTCAGGCAGTAGATATAAAAATTTATGGCGCTGTGACTGAACCAAGCCAAGTCGAGAATGGCAAAAGCGAAACTACGACTGGCCCACTGAATGATGGTCTCCTCGTTGCTGATATCATTAACAATGAGAAAGTAAGTGTTCATGGGCATCGTGAGAAAGAGGAACACCATGGACACCGTGATGAGGGTGATGGTAAGTGTCGAGGCTTTTTTCTGGCGACTGTTGACCTGGTCACCGCTACCTAAGGTCATCACACGCGCCACCTTCACAGACTGAATCACTGCCCACAGCAGCACGCTGTTACCGATGACCAAGATAACAAATGGAATAAGTGTGGACACAACTACAGTGATCCGAGGATAGATAATTTGGTCGTAGTACCATAACTCTTCGTTTACAATTTCGCACACTCCGTTATTTAGTTCATATGCAATAAGTTTAGATATATTGAATCCAATCTGTATGGTGACAATCATAGCTATAACTAGTCCAACCTTTCTCTCTGTACATGAAAAGCTTTTGTGATGGGGCCACACAACCGACATTAGTCTTTGCATCGTCATGGCAACGATAAGCCAAGCTGTGCCTGTACTACATGCATAGCTAAAAAACGGAATTAGTTTGCAAAGGGAAAGATGAATACGGTAGAGCTGAAACCCAAAGGTACGAAACATCCATACTTGAGGAAGTCCTGTATACAAGAGGACCAGGTCGGATACCGCCATTGCCGTGAAGTACAAGGACATAGAGTTTGACGACTGGCCCTGCCTCATTCGCCTCATTATCACGATGATCATCACGTTGCCGAAGGTGCCAAAGAAGAGAATGAAAGGCGAGGCAATCGTCCAGGCTGCGAGATGTGGGTAAGAGAGCAAAAACCGTTCCATAGCGGTATACTCTTTGTCTGGTTGTGGGCTACTGGCAGTGACATTGATGACAGATTCTGTGATGTCATTAGCCATAGCTAGCTTGGACACGTGGACTGTGGTACGACTTATGGCTGTCGTCTTTTCCGACGAGGTCGAGTGGAGAGAGGCTGTGGGATGAAAGGTCTTTGTTTTACTCTTACATTATTAACTATCTGACGAATAGACAATGTCTGAATGAATCCAGTCATGAAGCAATTCAACATCTTTTATAGACCCAGCAGGCTAATTAAATTAGAAAATTCTTTAAAATACAAAAAATATCAAAAACAAAAATATTTAGGCAAAGAATTTTCACTCACAAAATCTGCACATTATATATATATATACAAAAATATTTACGTGTGTATTAGGTTGTAGGTGGGTGTGCGCACAAGTGTGCGTGTGTGTATATCTCTTAAAATTTATGTGCCATTCACTTTTTTAATTTTTAATGCACTAATTGCTACCTACACAGAAACACTAACAGTGCTTACATCCTGGATATTGCTCTCAAAAATCTATTGGTCTGTAAGAAAATGGTCTTGATCATGTCACGCCCCTACTACCAAAGTCGAAATGCTAACGAGGTAGGTAATGATAAGGTCGTTTGATTAATTTTAAAAAGTCTAAAAGTACCTGCTCGATGCGGGTTTTAAAATAAATATAATTAGTGTTTTACTCAATAAAACAGATGCATAGAAATCGTGTGCCATATTTTCTTTGCCAAAAGGTTACATTTTACTATATTTACAAATAAAACCATTTAAAACTAAAATTAACTTCTTACAAGAGTTGTTTAAATTATCAATAGAAGATCAGATGATGAACAGGCCTGGAAGTTGAAGGAGCAGGAAAGCCGGTGTTCCCAAGCTCGGTGGTCAGGTAATGTAATAAAAACCAAATAACTCCAACTAACTCCAAACTTCTGAGCCCAGATTAGTTAATAAAAAAAGTAACAAAACAATTACTAATAGATATACAGAAAAATGGAAAAATTCAACTTATACAAAAAGAAATAGTATAATCGTAAAAGAAACAAAACTAAAAAACAAAGCCTCCATGTCCTACACCTAGTGTCCCTCCACTTGCCTTGTCTCCCTGGGAACTGAAGTCTTCCTCCTTTTCTCTTTCACTGCCTAAAAGACTGTTCTTTGTGCGACAGGTATGACTCCGCCACCCGCACAGTGTTTAGCCTCATGTTACTCTTTTGTGACACTTTCAAAGGAATAAAATCGTCTAGTAGCTGTCGGAAAGTTTCTAACATTGAGTAGATTTCTCAGATTTTAACATTACTACCTCTGATGTTGTTAAAAAACATAGAAGTCTATATATTTCATTCCGTCCAAAATTATTTAGCAAATCAGTTTGGGAGTATCCTTCCCTCCCTCCTCACGTTCAGGAAATAAAAATTTACATTTTAAACCCTTTAAAATTATTAAAAGCTGAACTATTTAATCAGAATCTAGCGACTGAAGCTCAACTTCTAATTAGCCATAGAGAATTAGTGATCTACAATGCTTCGTTACCGTGCAAAAAAAAAAAAAAATCCAACCTACCATGACAATGTATGTTTACTCCTAACTGTGTATTAAATGTCTGTGTGAGTATGTATGCCTGCCCTTGTGAGCAAAAGAAAAATTTCTGTCTTGGTTATCCTCGACCGACAATGAAGTCTGATTTGATTTGATTTGATCATTCGACTTATACAAAAATAGATTGCATAAAAACTACACACAACACATCAAACCTCTAATGAGCGTACATCACAACAAAGAGGAAATAAACGATACAAATAATCACTGTAATCACATGTAGACGAAATAAACACTATAAATACAAACACACACACAACCGAACTACCCCATGCACACGTTAGAGATAATGATGAAAGACACTAGTAAGGGAGGTAATACAAAACCACACTGCGGCACAGTATTGTCAGAGTTCTCCCCCTTGGGTCTTCTCAACGTTAGATGTAGAACAATAAGACTTATATGCCATTGAGGTCAGCAATTGGCTATGTTTCGCAGATCTCTATTTTGGTGCCAGTTAGGTCACTTCTTCTTACTTTCTTTTTTAAATGATTTAAACGATTAATTTAGTAACGAAACATCAGTACTAAATATTAATTTGTTATAAATTGATCACTTATTACTGTAAGAAAATCGTTGACGGTGACGCGCATGCACCACGTGCACTGTGGTGTGGAGCTCACCCAGCATGACGAACCTCAAATGGCAGAAAATGTCACAGACTGTCACAATAATCTGTAAAGACCTTTACAAAAGATTAATTACTCACATTTTCTCAGTTCTCTAAATTCTCTGGGATCGAACCATAAGATCCAAAGCGGCCACTCCACACTTTCAGTCCGCCTCTCTTCACTCCCCACAGCCGTCTGCTCTCTTCCAAATAATTTTCACGCTACGTCCCTCTAAAATTGCGTCATAAAATGACGTCAGGTTCTGACGCAAAACCACGACTCATATACTGGTAAGGGCAATAATCTCTAACAACAGACAGGGGCAACAACCCCCTGTTCCTATCATATATTTACAAACAGAAATGGACAGGCTGAGGTTAATATTAGACCCTACAAGATAATTGTCTTAATTTTTAATTTAAAAGACTAGAATTTGAGCGGATCTCAACAGAGTGTAGAGATTAATTATAGGGAAGCGAGTAGAGTCTCAAAAGTTTATTTTAATTATATTAAAACTAAAAAAAAACAAGTTAGGATTCATTTTGTGGTGGTGGGTTACATGTGTACATAATTTCACTGATACTCAGAGGTGGATAGTAGTGTTTCTATATACTCTCAAGATTAAAATGTGCTGTAAATTCCTATTTTTCTAATTTTTAAATTATTTCCAGTGAAATTTACTTCTAATTTTATCTGCACATGTTCCGTGGCACTCACTCAAACACAAGCCCACGCACAAACAACGACAAAAATTTAATAAATTAAGTTTGAAATTAATGAACAACGAATTACAGCTGCGGAAGACAAGATATCCAAATACGAATAGAAATCACAATAAAGTATTTGTACTTTTTGTTGTCAGTATGCTGTACCATTACAATACCATGCACTTTCAAACAAGAAGTTTATTATCTTTTGTCAATATTACATTAATGTATATATCATAGTTGCTCACTTATTTCTTGCAGTGTAAACAGAACAACTAAAGATGTCTCCTCACAGGCCATGTATACCTTCCATTGTATAAAAAAATAAGGTACAACACCTGATAAAATTATAGAATGATAGTTGAAAAAACCTAATTCTTAAAGCACATCCAGAAAGTTAATAATTATTTATCAACTCTAATTATTAAATAATTTAACATAAACGTTTTTCCTAGTTTTATTTTTTTTAAATACTAACGTTCATAGTTTGGCACAACCTAACTTTTGTGCCATTCACACTCGATACTGTTTTAACAATACTGCTAATTACAGTCACTAGAGCTGCTGTTCTACTAATCCACGATATATGAATATTTTTTTTCCTTGAATACGTAAAACAAATCTGACTTATTCACTCGAGGACAGATGTTAAAACAAGTCGGTGTTGTTTTCTTGTGAACAAGCAGAAACACTCTTTCCCTTCATAAATAACCTCTAGGGGTCAAGGGACCTGTCTTGGTTAGCAGGTTCCTCCTACTGAGGTAAGTGGGTTCTAGTAGATCACTAGGGCAAAATATTCCAAAGCAAAATTCTCGACTGGTCAAACTCTTCAAATACTTTAAATACTGCGCCTGTTGATTGTTACAGTTTTGTGCGCTGTGTCAAATCCTTAACTTCATGTTACCCTTCTGTAATAATAGATTTTTAGTTTTTAAACAACAGTCTGTGGCGGTGTCTGGAGCTGCAACAAGTCTCGTGGTTTGATAACAATGTAATAAAAAGCTTATCAAAACAACAATTGACATGTCCTATCAGTTCGTCGTACTGTTTTGTCTCTCAATTAAAATGAGGTTCTTTTTAATGAACAGTTTTGTTTTCTTGGTTGTCTCCCCTTATCACAGAATAAACGCTTTCTCAGCAACGACAACTCTGTATTATCCACTGAGTTAATTCATGTCACGAAATGTGTATAATTCTCTAGCAGCAAACATCAGCCACCAGCACAGAAAACACTTCTATTTATCAAAACTACACAAGTTTTTATCTCTCGCATGTTTACTGTGCAAATTTAAATAATATTTTAAAAAGGACGAGCCTTAAAGAAATGGAGACACAGAGGCTATAAACCATTCATTGGATGCTGCAAGTTGTTGACAGGTGTGATCTGTACGAATGTTGTTAGAAGACTGTATTTATATTAGCTTCATCAGAGGACTGGACATGTCATTATCTACCAGGTGAGGACGATCTGTCACCAGACACACGGAGGATGAAATTCAATCTGCTTTGTTGCTTCAGATGACTGGTCGGTTTTCCGTTAGTAGAGTTCAAACAGGACTTCCTGTGACTGTCCTAATACTGACTTCAAAAGTAAGGTTCAATTGAAAGACTAATCACTTTCAAAGTTGATAACAGTTGTGTCTGTTTATCTGAGAAAGCTAAATTGGATTATGCATTGAATTCAACAAGAAAACACAATGGCGGTCCCATAAATATGTTATAAACTTAGGCTTTGCAACACAATCAAGTAATATCGCTGCTCCTTGTGTAGTCAACAAATCAGTTTAAGCATTCTAAAAGAATGAATCAGTAGGTTGTACAGTCACTGACGCTCATTGACATAATAAGCCTAACATATTCATGTAAAATACTGTAATTAAATATATTATATTATAGTATTTTTTTGTGTATTTTTTTTAATGTTTAAAAGATGTGACTCTTGTTTCCGCGTACCCAGTGGTTTTCATAGCCAGACTAGATCACAGATGATAATCTCTCATTACACACCTCCATACCTTCTGTTAGTATTTCATTTTGCATCAGAGAAAGTGGAAGACTTTATGCGTGGTGAAGGTAAAAAAAAAAACCTGTTACCTTTATAACTAAGAGCGACAATTTTATAGTTCGATGATGAGTATTAATGAATACACTTAACAACTATTACAAACAAACATATAGTAAACAGTTTCTCAAACGTCTAAGTCTCCATGATGTCAATTATCAAGAGTTGTGTACAAAGAACTAGATTAAGATATACAGTAGTATTCTGGGTGGGGGAGGTTTACATTGCTTACCTTGCCTAGCAGTGAAGAAAGCTTCCTGAGTTTCTCTAAATGCATAGAAAGTTAATTTATCACTGTTTATAAAAGTAAAAATACTAATACCATTCTAATCAATACTTTGTTCATGTTTACAGTAGAATGCACAACTCAGTATAAATCTAAAGACAAAAGGAAGCATCCATAGCGGGTATCGACATTGTCCCGGGTATTGGAAACACAAAGAGCGATAATAAAGTGTGTAATCGAAACACAAAATACAACGACGACAATCAGGCATCACTCCTCGGGACCTGAAGAACCTCGCACATAATGAACATATGAACATTATGCATAAATACTCGTGTGATATAACATGTGGGCGTGTCTGTGTGCGTTAGTGACAGATACAATTACATAATACATAATTATCATCAAGCCTTGAAACGTTTCTCCAGACTAAAGTTTCCTGTAATGTAATAAAAATTGACAACACAATATACGGTAAATCATTTTCACCAAAATTTCCTACTTAATTTCGACATTTAAGTTTGCTTTTTTTTAAAACAAGAGTGGTAACTATGGCGACTTACCTGACATGGGTAGGTATCATAACCTTGGGACCATTGAATTTATTTACTCTCTACAACTTCCAAGAGGTCTGGTCTCGTGTGCCACCGATCTTACTGTCCTGTCTCCTGCTTCATGCGATTCTCATCTACTATTGTTTGCATACAGTCCTTGTGCACACAATTTGTTTTGCCAATAACCAGTGTTGTCCATAGTGATGTTATTACTTCCCATGGGATGGGATGGGATGGGATGGGATAGAAAAATATGTCCCATGGACAACCCTGCCAATAACCCTATTTTCACGTTAAGAAAGTGTCACTACTCTGTTTTCCTTTGCCAGTCATGTATTTCCAGTTGTTGATATCTCATTTTATTTGCTCGCTAACACGGTTGAGCTGTGTCTGAATGCACGCTATGTCCATAGTGAGTATGTATTATGTGTCTGTGTATATATATATAGGTGTGTGTATATAGGTGTGTGTATATAGGTGTGTATGTGTAAGTGAGTGTGTGCTATGTTGCTGTAAACTGCATTGCTACCACTGCACAGTGACAAATAAAAGCGCAATATTCTGTTTACCTGCAGTTATGCTCTAAGAGCTTGAGATAGAAAGACATGGAGAGTAAGAGGAAGAAACAGAAGGATAAGCATCAAAATATCAGCAAACTAAAAAAGACATGTAGTCATGGCAAGATGGCAATAGGTCACCTTGTAGTGACAACAGAATGTAAATTAGTCTACTGTGACATGTTGGTAGACAGACTATTCAATTGACATATCGATTAGACAAACAAATCCAGAAAAAAAATCCGACATGCCTGCTTTATTGGGTCTGTAGACTGTTCCTCTCTCACCTGTCGCCGTGTTCTTTCGGTCTTTAGACAATGTTAGCTGTTCATGCGAGTGTCTGTATGAAATATGTTGTTGTCATGTCTTTGTCACATATCGTCATCTCCAACTGATTTTTTTTTCTTTCTTTGTGAAAAATCAACGCGCAATATTAAATATTGTTATAGTATTCGTATTTTTAATTATCTTTGAGTCATTGTATGAAATGTTCATATTTTTACTTAGAATTTTTGTTTGAAATAGTTTTGAAATACAAGACGATTATATGCTGAAATTTGATGTTAGACATATGTCTGCATATTAGTTTGAAGTCTCAAATTGGTAGATCATCATTCTTCAGAATGCATTTCGAGGTGTGTGCGTGTGTGTGACTCACGTAAACATTTAGACAGCTGAGAAAATTTCACACTCTATGCTCTATCTCATCTGTAATTATGCACCCGTTCTTGGAACGTTGAAGAATTTACTTAAAACTCGTTGTGCCGCTGGTCAGGGAGGTGGCCTTTGACCTTTCCAGCGCCGGGTATCGTCTACAAAACAAAGATTTCAGCTCATTTCTGAATTTAGAACCAGTCAGGCAGTAGATATAAAAATTTATGGCGCTGTGACTGAACCAAGCCAAGTCGAGAATGGCAAAAGCGAAACTACGACTGGCCCACTGAATGATGGTCTCCTCGTTGCTGATATCATTAACAATGAGAAAGTAAGTGTTCATGGGCATCGTGAGAAGGAGAAACACCATCGACACCGTGATGAGGGTGACGGTGAGTGTCGAGGCTTTTTTCCGGCGAGTGTTGACCTGGTCACCTCTACCTGAGGTCATCACACGCGCCACCTTCACAGACTGAATCACTGTCCACAGCAGCACGCTGTTACCGATGACCAAAACAGCAAACGGAATAAGTGTGGTTATTACAACATCGATCCAAGGATAGATAACTTGGTCGTAGTACCATAACTCTTCGTTTACAATATCGCACACTCCGTTAATTAGTTCATAGGAAATAATTTTAGATACATTGAATCCAATCTGTATGGTGGCAATCATAGCTATAACTAGTCCAACCTTTCTCTCTGTACACGAAAAGCTTTTATGATGGGGCCACACAACCGACATTAGTCTTTGCATCGTCATGGCAACGATAAGCCAGGTAGAGCCTGTGCCACATGAATAGGTGAAAAACGGAATAAGTTTGCAAATGGAAACATGAAGACGGTAGAGCTGAAACCCAAAGGTACGAAACATCCATACTTGAGGAAGCCCTGTATATAAGATTAGCAGGTCGGATACCGCCAATGCCGTGAAGTACAATGACATAGAGTTTGACGACTGGCCCTGCCTCATTCGCCTCATTATCACGATGATCATCACGTTGCCAAAGGTGCCAAAGAAGACAATGAAAGGCGAGGCAATCTTCCAGGCTGCGAGATGTGGGTAAGAGAGCAAAAACCGTTCCATAGCGGTATATTCTTTGACAGGTTCTAGGCTACTGGCAGTGACATTGATGACAGATTCTGTGATGTCATTAGCCATAGCTAGCTTGGACACGTGGACTGAGGTACGACTTCTGGCTGTCGTCTTCGTGTGACGCGTCTCGACGAGGTCGGGTGGAGAGAGGCTGTGTGAGGAAAAGTCTTTGTTTTACTCTTACATTATTAACTATCTGATGAATAGACAATGTCTGAATGAATTCAGTACATGAAGCAATTCAACATCTTTTATAGAACAAGCAGGCTAATTAAATTAGAAAATTCTTTAAAATAAAAAAAATATTAAAAACAAAAAAATGTAGACAAAGAATTTTCATTTACAAAATGTACTCATTATATATATATACAAAAATATTTACGTGTGTGTGAGGTTGTGGATGGGTGTGAGCACAAGTGTGCGTGTATGTATATCTTTTAACCTCTTTGTGCCATTCACCATTTTAATTTTTAATGCACTAATTGCTACCTACACAGAAACACTAACAGTGCTTACACCCTGGATATTGCTCTCAAAAAATCTATTAGTCTGTAAAAAAAAAATGGTCTTCATCATGTCACGCCCCTACTAGCAAAGTCGAAATGCTAACAAGGTAGGTAATAACAAGGTCGTTTGATTAATTTAAAAAAGTCTAAATGTACCTGCTCGATGCGGGTTTTAAAATAAAAATAATTAGTGTTTTACTCAATAAAACAGACGCGTAGAAAATGTTACATTTTACTATAATTACAAATAAAACCATTTAAAACTAAAAGTAACTTCTTACAAGAGTTGTTTTAATTATCAATAGAAAATAGATTATGAACAGGCCTGGAAGTTGGAGGAGCAGGAAAGTCGGTGTTCCCATACCCGGTGGTCAGGTAATGTAATAAAAACCAGATAACTCCAACTTACTCCAAACCACTACGCCCAGATTAGTTAATAAAAGAAAACAACAAAACATATCTAATATATATATATACAGAATAATGGAGAAATTCAACTTATACAAAAAAAATCGTATAATCGTAAAAGAAACAAAAATAGAAGACAAAGCCTCCATGTCCCTACACCAACTGTCCCTCCACTTGCCTTGTCTCCCTGGGAAGTGAAGTCTTCCTCCTTTTCTAGTTCACTGCCTAAAAGACTGTCCTTCATGCGACAGGTATGACTCGACCTTCAGTGTTTAGCCTCATGTTACTCTTTTGTGACACTTTCAAAGGAATAAAATCGTCTACTAGCTGTCGGAAAGTTTCTAACATTGAGTAGATTTCTCAGATTTTAACATTACTATCTCTGATGTTGTTAAAAAACATAGAAGTCTATATATTTCATTCCGTCCAAAATTAGTTGAGCAAATCATTTTGGGAGAATCCTTCCCTCCCTCCTCACGTTCAGGAAATAACAATTTACATTTCCTTATAATTATAAAAAGCTGAAATATTGAATCAGAATCTAGCGACTGAAGCTCAACTTCTAATTAGCCATAGATAATTAGTGATCTACATTGCTTCGTTACCGTGCAAAAAAAAAAAATCCTCCTCCTTCCTCAATAAACTACCTCATCATTCGACTTAAAAATAGGATGCTTAAACACTATACACACACACACTTACACCCACATCAAACCTCTAATGAGCGTACATCACAACAAAGACAAATAAACGATACAAATAATCACTGTAATCACATGTAGACGAAATAAACACTATAAATAAAAACACACACACAACAGAACTATCCCAGCTCAAGAGAGAGACAATGAACGACACTAGTAAGGGAGGTAATACAAATCCACACTGCGGCACAGTATTGTCAGAGGTCTCTCCCTTTAGTCTTCTTAACGTTAGATGTAGAACAATAAGACTTATGTGCCAGTGAGGTCAGTAATTGGCTATGCTTCGCAGATATCTATTTTGGTGCCAGTTAATGCAACGATAATGACGACGGTGACGACGACGATGATGGTGATGATGATGAAATCAAACTCAACGATCTTCACTCCTGCCGCTGCCCCTTCTTAATTAAGCTTAGTTTTTAAAAAGTCGACAGCCGATTAACATCAAGAACATTTGAATGAAATAATCCTTAGACTTTGAACGTACAACAGACACAGTAGAATGAACTTTTTATTTTATTTTTCCTTTATAAAACATTTTATTTCTCAAATTTGGTTACACATGAACTTAAACTTAACTTTTTTCATATATCAGTAAATAAGAAAAAAACAATACATCACGATGCTGAAAGATTTAGCTTAATATGTCTAACAACTATTAACGTTAACATCTGTAGTTAATGAAGACAATACTTTATTTTGTCGACAAGACGGAGATAGTTTATAACATTACTTGAATTCCTATTAATTATTCAATTTTGCAGAAATTTAGCCAGAGAAAAACACAAATCTAATGATTAATAACTCTAACGACTATCAAACGAAGCCTAGTGGAGAAGCTAAATTACAAGAATATTATTTGGGGCTGATGACAACAGAATATTTTTTCATTCATATGAACGCGTGGCTACAAAGGTGGTGGCGACTGCAAATGTCAGAAAATCTGACCGTTTGAGATTTTTTCTTGCACTTGGAGATGTAGACTAATGGCCGATTCTGGAAACTGACCAATAAACTTGATGAAAATATAAAATACACTTCCTCTTTCTCGGAAACATCCAAATCATCCTAACAATACATTGTTTGTAGTGATTACACATAGGACTAAAACCTTTTGATTATAATGGAAGCTCTTTTTCAGCTGGATACATCATCTTGTGTAAACTACAATATGTACCGTGATTTTTGCAGCATTTCATTTTTCTGTCATTTAAATTCCTCAACTACTTTCAACTCCAATTACCAAAATCTATTGACGAAAATGTAGTTTAAAGCATAATGGCTTAAAATAGAAACAAAAAATCAGTAAAATATACAAATAAACAACTAAGGTGTTATGTACACATTGGGTATGTACCATCAAGAACAGTTTAATAAAGCTGTACTTGATGGTCAGCCTTAGACTTTCAACGTATCCCAGAAACGGTAGAATGAATTTTTTAACTTTATCTTCATTCACTAAAACATAATGATTATGAAAATTGTTTAAAATATATAATCTATTGTATAATCTATTGTTATATCAGTGAATAGCAAAGTAATGCAATAAGATGATAAAAGATTTTGGCTTAATATGTTGAAACATCTATTGCTACTAAAATTTGCAGCTAATCTTGACAAATTATAGCCCTTACTTTTATTCCCTCGAAATAATCTATGTAATGATAAATATCACTATATGACTACCGAATGAGGCCTAGGGCGTAATTTAAATTACAAGAATATTATTTATTACAGATCTCGAAAGCATTTTCTTCTATTGAAAGGAACGCTCGCAATAACAGGGGAGACGACTGTAAATGGAACCAAATCCTACCTTTGGAGGAATTTTCCTTGAATTTACAGCCGTAGACAGATTGGCGATTCCAGAACCTGGCCAATAGACTTGGTAAGTCTATAAAACTCCGAAACTCGATTATCCGATCTCCAACAAATCTGGGACCAACTTAAACAAAAAAACAACCAAAGAAACAAAAAACTAGTAGACATCACAAGGCAGCCAAGATTTCGCCGCCAAGATGTCTGGCTACCGGAATGAACACATGTTTAACAGCTTAAGCTTTCTTTGTCAAATATTTTTAAGAATTGTTCTAGAAAGGATTAAAAAGTATAACGTCTGTGCACGAGCCTGGCCACCCCTTGCTGTAAAAACCGTTAAACAGCTCGTTGTAAAACACTCTCAGTCCACTTTACATGTATTGCTACAACTATCATTCGACAATAAATTTAACATTTGTCTTCTGCTTCAACAGTTTTAGGGAAGATAAGACATGGAGAAGGAGGTGATATGCAGTGCCCTCACGTAAAACTGGCCCTGAGAAATGTAAAATCTCTAACACCTCACCCATAAAGACCTAAAGAGGTTCAGGGATGACCTTTACCGTTACCTTTACTTCTGACGAAAATGTTCGCAATCAAGCGATGGCCACATCTCCGTGGCATATCTTCCTTTAAGCCTTTTATACAACCTGTGGACCAGGTCGTCTTACAAACATTCAAGCGTTGTTACAGGAAATCTTTACTCCGCTTAGTCTTGAAAGAAGACAGAGATCTCCATGAGTTTTACAAGAAATGGAAATTAAGGACACAATTTTCAATACAATGCAATTCAACTTGCTTTTGTCCCCAGGGACAATCAAAATAGTTTTGGAACTAACAATAAATCTTTAGAGAGTTGGAATGACATGCCAAACTCAGTCTTTCAAATGTCATGGCGAGAATTGTTCGCTGACGTGATGGTTAGTGTTGAAACCGTCAATGACAGTGAAAGCCGAGAAATAACAGCAGCATGGCTCTAGGCGGAAGCTCAAAATGTAAATAACTTTGAAGACGTGGACAGAGAAAACATCAAAGAATGGCTATCCTCTGCTAAGGATCACCTTGGATATCAAGTGAAAGACGATGCCGTCAGAGGTCCATCGTGGTATTTCAGAAAGAAAGCCACGATGACCTGGATGAAAACAAACCTTCAGAAAAGAAAGTTTTGCTTGTAGAAAAGCTCAATTTTGTCAACAATGATAGGCTTTCTTGATCAGGAAGCAGATTAAAATTCTAAAGCGTCTCTAGTCTGTTTTTTGTCAGAAAACCTCATAAATAATGAATAATAAAAGAAAGGTAAGAACTTCCCTGTACCTCATTATTCTAGCATTTGCAAATTTTAAACAAAAACATTTTTGATCATGCCTCATTTGAGAACCCTCCGAATGACGAGCGCCGATCGTCAACCCGGATACATCAACTTTAATATCGGTACACTGCATCTTCCCCGAAAACATCTCAACATCCTTACAATGCATTTTTTCTCTTGATTACTCAGTAGGACTAAAACATTTTAATGGTGGAAGCTCCTTTCTCGTGTTAAATAAATTATATACTGTGATTTTTGCAGCGTTTGATGATTCTTTGAGGCACAGATATAGAGAGCTGTGGACGGAATACACCACCTAAAAATAGTGTATGGATTTAAACAAATCGTTGAACTGTTGTCAACAGCGGTTTTTTTTCTTTCTTTTTTTTTATTTTGAGCTTTAATAAGATGATGGAAATTTCCATCATCCCTCTACCCATCCATCGAGCTGACGTTCCAAGCACGATCTTAAAAGGTGGAACTTTTGTAGGGAGCGAAAGTTATATAAAGTTAAGGTTCTCTAAATTAGGATATTCGGTTACTATTGGATCCTATGTCTGTGTGCTTCTGGTTCAGCTAATTTCTGGTTCAGCTAAGTCCTGAGCCACAATGAAATTACCTGAATTTTGGCAGTCACGGGCAATCATTCTATAAATATTAATCATTCAATTAAAAGAAAGCTCTGTTTCCTGGAGTGAGTGCATAGGCTGCACCACCCGTGCCTGGACGCCATGGCTCGTTTGTCGATTCACAATACACGGTGCCAACCTCTTCACGAACCTGAGTTTTGGCAGTCAAAGATATATTATTCAAATGAAGCACTTTATTTACAGCTTTATACAACAATCTTTTCTTACAGACCCGTAGGCAAGTTCGCAAAACGATGGAACAGAAACAATACCTAACACTCTTCTCGTCTGCTAATGTCTGGAATAGTTTGTGTCCGGGAAAATGATCGTGTATTGTTATGCTCAGTGAAGTCAGGATTGAAGTTATTATAGTTGTGCATGTATCTGACAGCTTAAACAGGAGAGAAATCGTTACAAACCATTGTCCACATGATTGTCATTGCCGTCTAATTACGATGTGTCGTTAGTCAGAGTTACTGATGTTTCGATGCTTGAGGTTGTCTGCACAACAAAGATTTCACCTCGTTTCTAAATCTCGAGCCAGTCAGGCAGTACAGGTAAAAATTTATAGCACTATTAGTGTAATAAGACAAGTCGCACAATGCAAAAGGAAGACCTTCAGTCGTGTTCATGAAAGCTTCAACGAGAAGGTAAATACATATCGGCATCGAAAGTAGAAGAAACACCATCGACACGGTGATGAGAGTGACGGTGAGTGACGAGGCTTTCTTCTGGCGACTGTTGACCTGGTCACCGCTACCTGAGGTCATCACACGGGCCACCTGTACAGACTCAATCACCTTCTCCAGCAGCACTTTGTTACAAACGATTAAGATAATGAACGGAATAAATGACGACAGGGAAAAGTCGATCCAAGGATATACCTCGAAAGTAAATTGGAAAAGGTCTTCATTTGTTAGATCACACACAGCATCGGTAGCATTATGCTTTTTTACCCATTCATATGCAAATAGTCTATGTCCATTTAGTGCACAAGATACAACTACAATAGTAGCTATGACTACTTCGACCTTTCTCTTTGAGCATGACAGGCTTTTGTGATGAGACCACAAGACTGACATCACTCTTTGCATCGTCATGGAAGCGATGAGCCAGGGAGACATAGCACAACTAGAATAAACTAGAAATGGCAGCAGTTTGCAAAAAAAGATATTATTATTTTTGATACGATAGTGAAACAAATAAAACACCCATCTCGTCAACATCCCTGCGTACAGAATTATTGTGTCGGACACGGCCAGCGCCGTGAAGTACATGTATATAGTGTTTGACGACTGGCCCTGACTCATTCGCCTCATTATCACGATGGTCATCACGTTACCGAAGGTGCCGAGAACCATGACGACAGGTGGGATGAAGATCCACATCATGACAGGTAGATCAACGTTTAAAAACCGATTCCAAGAGCTAATCTCTTCCGAAGAACAACATTGTGTGTCGTATGTTGTTCGGTTACTGATGGTGTTGATAACGACACCTTCTGTGTTGTCATCTTCCATCATCACTGACTTGATGACTTCTTTATTCTTAGTGTAAGGATTTGCTTCTTCGTGAATCCTTATGAGGTCTGGTGTCAGGAGCCGCGGTACGAAATTTCTTTATTTAATTAATTCACCACAGCGTCCACTCACATGATGAGACCTCTGACACGACTTTCTACCTGAGTATTTTATAGATCAGGTGCGACTCTAAAATCAAGAGCCCGACAAAAGTAGAAAAAGTAATAAAACAAAAATATTTACTTTCAACTTTTTGTTTAATAATACACATTGACGTTTGTGTGTGTGTGTGTGCGCGCGCGAGCGATTTAATAATGAAAATACTATAAGTAAATATTTCTTTTATAGTTTTTTTCGTTAAGCAAGTGTGTGTGCTTCAGAAAAAGAAATACAAATACCTATAATGGTCTGTACAAATGTATGTACTACATATCAAAAGCACACAAAAACTGTCTTTTTTCCAAGCAACTATATTGGCTGTGAAGTCCCCCGACAAGTTATATATATTTTAACGAACAAAGCTAAAATTAACATTTACGGCAGCTCGAAGAGTCTGTAATGAGCATTTTAGTTCTGTATTTTTTGGTCTTGTAAAATATTAATTGTGATGACTAAAGATCACTGGTGTCAATAACAAAATACACGTGAAGTAAAAAACCATTTTCTTTAAGAACAATAAAATGAAATGGTAGGAGTAATTATAATAACAAACATCAATTTGGATAGTTGTTTCTTAGAGGCACTGTACGATTAATTGACCACCAGGGACTAGTACTCCGCGCTTCAACGCCTTCAAACGAACATGTAATCGTTGTATGGATCATCGTTCAGGTCGTCGCAATGCCTGAGATGTTGCAGGACAGGCTGTAGTCTCACTGAGTGGACCCGAGGAGACAAAAAGACTCGTCATTGAGGTCGCCACTCTTGTCTATTGTGAGCGATGGTCAGCAGGTCAGGTACAGGACGATCAGTCCAGTCGTTGACGTTGGGACAGGTAAACAGTTCTTTCTCTCGTCACCGCGGCGTCTTCTACCCTCCAAGGTGCCTTTAATGATAGTCATTTGACCAAAGAAAACCATCTTGACTGACTGTTGAAAGTTGAAAGTAGGGGTTCTTAGTGTCCTACAATCTTATTTCGAGCAAAGTCTTTTGTTCTGTGCTCCCTGTACAATATCCGAAGCAGTCTTCTTCACAGACTTGCAGGCTTTTTAATGATTGTAGCGACAATTTACATGACTTAGCTGCTGTTCGTACATCAATTTCTGTAATGACACAGTCATACCCTCCAAGAAAATGTTTTCTTTCCTAATAACAAACACTCGGGAAAGAATGAACTCAAATCTGTATTGAACACTAAAAAACGTATATTTTATACTGGAACTGTACATGATAAAAAAAAGAAGCGAACGGGGAGGTGCGGTATGCCATTAGAGAGGCAAAGAACAGGTACAAGCACAAGGTTGAGTTGATGTTCAGTAGTTCAGTTCAAGGGTCACATCAGTAGAGCAGAATCGGGACTACCTGGGATTTCTGAAAGTCTGAAATATTTTAAATGCTCATCCTTTGTGACTGAGCTATAAATAGTAAACTGCGACGTCAGCTGACTTCAACATTACATCAGAAAATGAAGCAATAAAATCTTGATGACGTGTGCATGACGGTGTTATGGAATATGACGCAATATGACATCATTCTAGACTTATTTAGGATGTTGTTACAGTCCTACTGGATATATTTACACGGTGAAACAGACGATGAAGGACATCGACATCTTCTAAACGAGAGCCAAATCGATCCCACATTTTTGACATTATGGATCGTATGAACCTAAGCATGACCTCTGAAACACTCGAGAAAGGTGTTGACAGCTGTCATTTTGACATTTCGAATCACGATTTAATATGCAGCACACAATATCGGTATTAGGTCTCCATCTACTTCTTTCCAGCCTTCCTGTACCACTCAACGTCCATGTAATGTGCTCTGTTAAAAGCTTTACTTTGACAAGTTGGAACTAGACTAACATAAACTGTTGACTGGTGAGTTGTTCTTCATGTGCAGAAGCCCTACTACAACACACTTTCACACCATCAACCACACTATTCTTGCATTCAGATGTCTTCTCTAACACAACACAATAAATATAAATTCTAACCATTTTATTTTTGAATGAACCACTAAAGGTGGGCTCAGCCTTTCCTATATACATAGATACAATACATTGGAAAACCATCGCAAAACGGTCAGTCCGTCCCAGACATCGTGGCACGTGACACAGGCTAGAACCACGAAACATGTCTGTCCCCCCCCCCATGTACTCGTCTGTGTCCTGTCCATCCCATAATAGAAGTTCCTCGTGTGTCCCTTTCAATTTACCTTATTATAACGATTCAACACATATTTATGTTGCTATAAAACTTTTTAAAAACCACATACTGAATTTTTATTTTCGTTCTCTCACGACGACTGGCATTTATCTTCTTTCCGTCTATTACTTTGGAGGTTTCCATAGCAATTTATTCTAAGCTTGGAGCCTTCTTTTTTCTTATCTTATCTTTGTTTGTTTGTTTGTTTGTTTGTTTGTTTGTTTGTTTGTTTGTTTGTTTGTTGTTTGTTTGTTTGTTTGTTTGTTTTTCCGAGACTACATCCTGACCTTCGTTCATCTACGTCTGGAGCTTCTTGCAGTTCAACTGAAAAGCCGGTTAAACAGTACTTACCACGCCCCATTCTCAGCAATTCCTCCATTTTCTCCAAAGACAGAGAGGGTACCGAAATATTTTATTTAAACAAGTAAACATCCCATGAAATAATTTTTTGTACTGTTTTCACATAATGTGAACCAGCATCTAAATTTTAAAGTAAATTTTTTATTCCATGTATATCAGCATGACCATCCGCCATGTTGAACATCTGTCGCCATGTTTAAGTCATGCCAGTTTGTCATTACTATTTTTATTAGTTGTCGTCTTTACTACCGTTACTGTATTTTATATAATTTTAAAAGTAGATAAACGACAATGTACATTGATTGAAGCTCATTATAAAGACAGTGTACAGGTGAACTTTTATCTGTCCGTTTCTCCCTACTTCCTCAAATAATAAATGAATAAAGTTCATGTCTATCACTTACATCTTAATTTCAATAACTCAAAAGGCATTTTAATACCGGTCAAACTTATCGAGGCAGATTTCTGAGGTAGCGCACAAACTAAAGTCAGTAATATTTTTTTTTAATAGTTACATTTCTCTCCACACTGAACAATTTTCTCGATTTCCAGATAGAAGGTCTTTAAGTAGTTTGTCTATTTCTATAATGCTGGCTTCACAACATATAATTGTTCTACAACTATGAAATTCTTATGATAAATACTTTTGATGAAGACAGAATTGTTGACAAAACTGATTAAACTTTAATAAACAGTCAGACTAGGGATAGATTTTCCTATACTTACACAATCCCGGTAACATAAACAAACGAAGCATAAAAAACAAAATGTATTGAATGTACAAATTTTTTGAACTTCTACAAAACTCTTTCAAATCCAAAGACAGATCAGACGAAGCCATATTTAAACCTTCTTGCCGTATTAACGTATACTTTTTATTTCCCCGCATTCGAATAGCAAACTGAATTATAATTTAATAAGGATGCTTATTTTAGTTGAAAGAACTTATCGTCAGATCGCACCCAAATAAATTCTTGTTTGACTTCCTTTTCCTAAACATAATAAATTAAAAATTGATAGAATTTCAAATTCAACGTTAGAAGCTGATTTATCCTATTAAAATAAACATAATAAAGCTAATACCGTATTGAAATGTTCTTGCTGGAAATTAATGACAAGTCCAATTTACTTTGAGATGTTTTGGCTCTCGTACAACATACTCTCTTCAGTTCGTGACTAAAGCGGGATGACATGGTGACATAGACGAAGAAGTGAATGGACGAATTAACCATGGCTATGACCATGCCGGTCAAGTGAGTTGTAGAGAAGAGATCACTGTACAGACCATCTGCACGGAATTCGTAGACCATGAAACGGGCCAAGGCCAGAGCAACAACCGGAGCTTCACACAGCATGTAGAGGCAGCACACCACCAGCAGCATCCTCATCAACACCACCTGACTCCTTCCCCACGAACTGCCACTGCGATGATAGATGAACAACTTGCATAACATAAGAGTGCATTATTGTCCTGAGCAAAAGAAAATAAGTATGGATGTAAAATATTAATTGTGATTTATTATAGACAACGATGATGCTCCAAAAATACACATTGTGATTCTTCAATCTTCTTTGACCTTAATATACAAAAAAAGAATTATGTTTTGGGGAAAGGCATTAATTTACTCAAAAGATTGTTTGTACCCACCTGGCTGTGTTTCGCCTCCATACCATAGCTCTTCTGAGTGTTACTACAACGACTGTTGTACTTAAACACACAACAGTAAAAGTCACCAAAGAAATAGAAGATAAAACTATGTTTTCTATAATGCTGAAAACACTGTGACTGAGATATAAGTCAGAAATCGTTATTATGACTTTTTCTATTCCAGTGGTGTTATCATTAACAACAATAATCTGGTTCTTTATAATATAGACACTACACAAGAGCTGTATGATGATAAAGGTGACTAAGAGGATGATGGCCATGGTCTTGGTGGTGATGAGTGTGGCGGCCTTCATGGGGAACATGACACACACGCACCGCTCAACGGCGATGATCATCGTCACACACCCGGATGTGATTCCAAAACCGAATACAAAATTTATACCATGCTTCACGAAAAACCATTTCCAAAATTCTTCCTGATCAGGAAATACTAAAGCTATAAAGCAGTAAGATGCTGTAACAAACAGTGTCGTAAGGTACATGAGGTCAGTGAAGGCGAGACAGAAGAGACAGAGGTTCATCCGATCTCGCAGTCCCTGACGAAAGAAAACGACCATGTTGAGTATGTTTGTCGGGAAACCAATCATAAAAATAGAATTTGTCAAGCTGCAATGAACTGTTTCCTCTACTTTTTTAACTACATGCAGGCTAGAGAAGTCGTCAATCTTCTCCAAACCATTGTTTTCCACAGGGTAAGAATATAAAACAGACACATTCATGTCCAGGGTACCGCTGTACGAATCACATCTCCGCCAACTCGTTGTGTAGGCTTTGTCAAGTAACAGAACCGTATAATAACATTTATATATTTTTACCGTAGTGTCAGAGTAGGTGTGGGTAGCTGGTTTTATATACAATCTTGTATGCACTTTGTGTGTGTGTGTTTCACTTCTTTGGGTGTGTCACAGCAAAAACAAAACATTTTCTTTGGGAAAAATATATGGTAATGAATGGTTTCTCCTAAAATTCAAATAAAAAGATTTTTAAAATGGCATAATTGAGTGTTTGTATTAATATTATATGTATGCATTCGTTGTGCAAGTTTGTTTTTGCATGAGTCTGTGAGATTGATTTTTTGCAGTCGTACATTTCTAATTAAAGTGGAAAAAAGAACACTTTTTTAAAATAAAGACAAAAAAGAGTTGTGACTTGCTTCGGATAGCTTTTCATGACGGATAAATTTGGATTATTTACAGAATTAAAATTTACTATAATAACTACTTCTACGACCAAATCAGACTGATAAGGACATTATCAAAGTAAAATACCAACAGGTCTCTGGACATATTATTTAGAATAAGAATAAGGGTGAGGGTTAGATAATAGACACGAATCAACTGATTTTCTTGTTAATAGTCAGTTGCAAGGCGTGTGACACGAGAAGCAACTCAACCGAATCCCAGGCAAGACTTGACTATAAGTGGTAGGTGTTTGCATACAAATTTTAATAGGCTTTTGTAAAGTTTAATTTTATTTTATTTATTTGTATTATAGATAAATAAATATTCCCTATATATAAACGGACACATTTTACAAGTATCAAAATGTTTTATTAATTAAGCATTATCCCTGTTTAATTACTTAAGTAGTCTCTGGATATAAGCAAGTTGAAAATTGTAAACTATAGTTAATATGTGAGATTTCCTTCTCCGTGAACCTCCACGTATATATCTCTATCTTCATGCACGACAATCGACTTCGACTTCTTTATTGAGCGAACCCTTCGTTGTGTTTCAAGGGGAAATTACACATGAAACAACATCAATAATACTGATAAGTGCATTGCATTGTACATATTAACAATTCAACTTGTCCATTTTAATGTTTACTTGTCATTTCTGTTTTTAAACACTTGATACGAATATCTAGAAGTTTGATTGTTACTTCAGAGCAATCTGAAAAGACTGGCGTCCATCTGTGCCCTGAGTGTGGTCTTGTAGCTTTTAACGCATCCTTTAGTCATAGGCAGCACAATCGAACAACACGAATACTTCATTATATTTTCATATCACTATGACAGTATTGTTGGAAACAATAGTTGTTATTGTACGAAGGCCATCAAAAGCATTTCTTACAAACAACATTTTGCTGGAGCCATATATATTCAAAGCTATTAACATATAGTTCTTTAACAAAAATTGCCAAGTATTTTTACTGTTTTCTTGTATATCATAAAGCTTTTCTTGGAATTTTCATGTCGTGTACTAAGCCAGTATTTAATAATCTAACTAGTGGATATCGCCACAGGTTATTTTGTTTGGTGTTTGGAGATCCACATTAAGAAACGTTTAGAGTTGAGTGTATCTTTTTAGTAGCCTTTCAAAACCATTAGAAACCCCAAATTTTTTACCCGTAGGTGTCGGTACAACCTGAGAATGAAAAATTAAAAAGGTTTCTTGGTATCTCCTATTATCCAGAGGCATTTTCGAAGCTGACCTGTTCTGAGTTTGGCGTTAGCTGCAAGATCCTCGACAGCATGGAGAAGACAGAGTTTCGTTGTGAGACAAAAACTTAGATACTTATACATGTTAACAGCATCTGTCCTTTTTTTCACAGTTAAAGGACCTTACAAAACGAATAAGCTGGATGTCAAGATTTAACCACCCAAGAAAATCCATGAGGACATAGTACAGACACTTGCTGAGGACTCCCCTTCCCAAGCAACTGTGAAGAAGTGGGATGCTGAATTCAAGTGGGGCAGGGTCACTATAGAAGACCATCATTGGTCTGATTGTCAGAAAAGGAGCAGGGCAACTGGAAAGTGAGGTAGAAGCTTTTTACACTAATTTCGATATCACTGCATTTTGGTCTGTACATCACTCCTGAAGATCAGGAAGTAGAGAAGATTTATAAACGAACAGAATAAAATAAAAGGTCGGTCAAAAAGGACATCCTGGCTGTGGTCGGTGTCATGGTGGGTGGCTTAACATTTCAGCCAGACAAATGCGCGTTCTTTCAACACTCAACAAAACAATTGCCCGATGCTGCCCACATCAGGATTATTTCGTTGTCGAGTGGCTCAGGACTTTACAGACTACAACAGAAATACGCACATCGTTGTATCGTCTTACAAAGGCGACGAAAATCTAAACAATGCATGTCTTGTATTTGAGGCCCTCCCCCGGTCCATCACAACAAAGTCCAATCCTACAATCTGAGTATGAGGATTACACTCCTCGCAACATCTACTGTTTAGTAACGAGGCTCCAGTTTTATTATCTTTCATATTACCGCTCTAGCAATCGTTGAGTACGTTACTCACAGCTCATCGTCCCTCTTGTCGCCCTAAACACCACCAACCAACTAGAATCCAATAACATAAATACACAGGCGAAGGCCGTACACACTGGCCATGTCGTCAGGCGGTTTCCGGGGTCACAGTGGAGGTACTCTTCAGTGACGTCACTAGGCTAACGGTGCTCCAGCCTACGTGCTGATGGGTGCTGGACCGAAGGCGATCAAGGAATGGTCCAGGGAGGCGATTCTTCCTTATTTAGAAGAGCTCCAGTTCTTTCAGCCGATGCAATTAAAACCTGTAACTGGAGTTTACACAATACTACAATTTTTAAAGTATATTTTCAAATTCACACATATTTCTCTCATATGTTTGTGTTTAAAACTTTGAAGCCTACGTGAGTTCTATTAGAATTCCATAAGCAATAACAGAAAGAAGATGTCATACCTCGTCTAGATGAGGTGTATCCACAAAGGGGTCAGTACTGCGCAGCATCCAGCGGGGATGGACACTACCCTGGTCTATTATGTAATCTCAACTCGGAGCATTTACAAGTCGAGACTCAGGCAAGTCTACTTCCTTCAATATCCCGGGCTTGAGTAAATTTCCTCCTTCTTTCCCGCGAAAAATCTACTGGTGAACCGGGTTCACCAAACACTTTGTGTCAAAGTCGATACTCTGCCATCTAATGTTCTCATCCAGTCTCCCATATATTCAACATACGCTTGAAGACCGAAAGTCATAAAATAATCTGAAAAACACGGAGGTATGGACTGGTCCGTGACATCAGCGTCAGTCCACCCGGGTGCCGACAATGAACAAAACACTTCACCCTTGCAAAAGGTTTAGTCAGCCAACCTGACATTTTCAAGATGGTTCGATGTACAACAATTGTTTTCTTGCTGCCTGTATTAGACAACAGATACACCATTTGCACTTTGTCGACTTAAGAATGAGAACTTTTTGTTTATACACTTTTAATAAAAGTGGATCCTATATCAATAAAAATGCTTTTTTAGTACGGTAAAAATCAGGATAAGAACACATCCGTTCCATGTCTCACGTGACTTTCTCTACACATAATATATAGAGATAAACCAGTTGGCAGCATTTTAAAGTCGAGATAAACAGGAATTTGTATTTTTAAAGTAATAAAATGCAGGAATTTTATATTAACTTACTCTTAGTAGCCATTATTAAAAAGTCGACTATACTTTATTACGACCTCATCGCCCTAATAGAACACGTGATAAAAGTCTTTAGTTCCTGACGAAAGCGTGATGACATGGTGACAAAGACAAAGAAGTGAGTGGAGGATAACAACATGGTTATGATCATGACGACCCTGTGCGTAGAAAAAAACAGGTCGCTGTGAGGTCCATCTGCCCGAAATTCGTGGACCGTGAAACGGGTCAAGGCCAGGACGACATCAGGAGCCGTACACAGCACGTAGAGACAGCACACCACCACCAGCATCCTCATCAACACCTTCTGACCTCTCACGCTTGAACCCCCGCTAGGACGACAGAGGATAAATATTATATAATGCTAGTGAAACTTTTCTAAAACTAAAAAAATGGCTAATGGAAAATTATTGAAAAACATTCACTTGCAAAATTATTATTTCGAACACCGCCTATTCTTCCAGCATACATCTTTCGTATTTTGTGATTAATGTCTCATTTCTTAGTATCTTTTTGCCACTGTCCAGATGTGTAATTCAATTTTATTTGTAAACATTGACTGTACCTACCTGGCTGTGTTTTTTCTCCAGGCACTTGCACTTCTCAGTGTAAATACAATGATTGCTGTACTGAGGCACACAACAGTGAAAGTCACAAATGAAATTACAGATAAAACTATGTCTTCTATGATGATGAAAACGGTGTTACTAAGGTAAAAGTCAGAAGTCGTTAAAATAACTTCCTCTTTTCCGGTAATGTTATCTTTGATGACAGTTATCTCATTCTTTATTACGAAGACACTGCACAAAAGCTGTATAACGATGAATGTCAAGAAGAGGATGATAGCCATGGTCTTGGTGCTGATGAGTGTGGCGGCCTTCATGGGGAACATGACACACACGCACCGCTCGACGGCGATGATCATCGTCACACACCCAGACGAGATTGCAAAACCATAACTCCAATTCATACTATACTTAAGAAAAATCCATCTCCAAAAATCTTCGTGATCTGGGTTAGCTATGCCAATGAAGCAATAGAAGGCCATTGTAAACAGTGTGAAGAGATACATGAGGTCAGAGAAGGCGAGACAGAAGAGACAGAGGTTCATCCGATCTCGCAGTCCCTGGCGGCAGAAGACCATCATGGTCAGGAGGTTGGCAGGACCACCAATTAGAAAAATAAAATTTTTCGAGCCACAGTCAACTATTTTCGCGATTGGTTTAAATGCCTGATTTCTAAGCATGTCGTCAGTGGTTTGCAAACATCTGTTGTCTATTGAGATAGAATGTGATGAGGACACATCACCCAGTGTGATGTTAGTCAGATCACAGCACATCCTTGTTATTTCTTTGTCGAGCTCTGCTAGTCGCTTGATGTCATCTGGTGTAGGTCCTTATTAACTGTTAATAGCAGACTTTCTTGTATACAGATGTTATCGAGTGGTATAATGCCGGTCTTTATGTAATTTTCTTTAGAGTGTATCAGAGTACGGGCGCAGGGCGTGTTGGGATTGCTTGTATGCATCCAAAAATTCGTGTGTGTGTGTGCGATTGGGTGTGCCCTAGAAGTGGCAAATAATATATATATAAACAAAGAATAATCCTAAAAGTTCCTTTTACCGTCTCTTTAAAATAAAACAAGGGTTTGATTACGTGGGCGTTTAATGTATAAAATATGTTATTATATAATTCACTGCAATCATGTGGATGTGAAAATAGGCGTGAAAAGTGCATACTTCGTTGTGTATTTAAAAAGATTCAATTGATTTGTCGGTAAATTCATATTTATTTGAAGCACGCATGAAAAGAACAAATTATCAAAAGAACAAGACAATTACACTTTGCATTAAATAGTTTTTATGATTGAAAAATGTGTGACACTTGATCAATTTCTGTTTCTCATTGGTCAAATAAAATATAGAAAATGTTTTAAGTTCTTATTAAATATGTTCTATTTTATATATTTTTCGTAAGCGATTGAAACTTAATAATTTTTGAAATTGACATGCTTCCATTTTTTTAGCGGGGAAAAGGAAGGAGGGAAATATGTGGAACTCTGAAAACATTGGAGCATGTGTTAAATGTGGTGTCTGCGTCTGCTGTGGATGTGGCTTCCTGTCTGGTATGTACTCGCTACTCTTTGGCGTGGAGAACACAGTTGGCTACAGTCCACGTGTCATCAGCTTATTTTGAGTTTACACCACCTGGCGGGGAGCGCTTTGAGCTTGCCTGACAGGTATAGATAGAGCGATATAAACAAACTTTTATTTTATTGTAACTGTGGAGTGGATAGTAACATTTGCAGACTTGGTTACAGCTCTTCAACTGTAGTCAGAAAGCTGGGCTATGAACTACATATACTTTATTATGTCATATTGTATTCTACAGACATTATGTTTGTATTTTCTGCTGCGTGTGTCTGTGTATGTATAATTTTATTATCACTATTATTATTATTCCTCAATTGCTTTGAACTAAACTCCGACCGCGGGATAAACTGCTAAATAAATTAACCTTGTGATTATTAGTAGTAGTATGATTATACAATACATGAAAACTGAGCAAAGTAGTTTATTTTGATTTTTGAAAAACCAATGAAACACACACAACGCTTTAATGGATTTTAAATGGCGGCGCTACCTCTTTCCATCCGGCAGTCACTCTGCCATGCAAGTAAATCAGAAAAAAACGGAGAGATATCTTTCTTTATTATTCATAAATTGTTAAAAATAAGAAAATTACCGAATATCGTAAATACACTAAAAAAAAGAAACGAGTGATCCGGAATGGAAGAAAACATAATCCTTACAACTCTTTCTGAACGTTTCTGGAGGGTTTTACAGTGTGGTGACTTCAACAAAGGCTTCCGTGGTCATCAAAGTCCTTTATACAAAAACATTTGATTTCCATGGCAAGGCACCTATTTAGTACTATCTTGTAATTACCACATCATGTTTTGCTTTGGCCCACTTCAGGTCGCAAGATATTGTCGGCCATTGAAGACGGCATATGCAGAAGTAAACTGTTTAATATTTATAAACTAATTAATAAACTAATTAATAAACTACTCGGCTGATCAGTCTGCCAAAGTTTTCTTTTATTTATCAGAAATTATTCCTGAGCGAGTCGTTTTCTATGTCAGTCAAGAACTACCTTTTGGTCGTCTTACAGGTGTGTAACGGTTGACATTGTGCATCTTCAGAAAACTAAGCTTACAATGATAGTGTGATGCTATCACAGGAGTTGCATGGATGAAACAATATTTTTCGCAGCCAAAGCTAGGCCACTGCACCAAAGAGTGTCATTTGAGCTTTCATAGAAACAGCACACTAACTTTCAACTTATTTTCGGACTAAAACATTACTGACTCATCTAAGTTTTTGATGGTATATATCTTCTCACCATAAGTATGTAGACTAATGAACCACGTAATAAATTCTCCGTTTGAGACCATCTTCCATTATTATTGTTTTGTCTGTGTGTTTGTACAGTTTTAGTAAAGCGCTTTAAGCCTCCCTTAACTGGTGGGATAGAGACGAAAATCAGCTCAGACAAGAGCAAAGTGTTGGTGAACTATATTTAACAGTTAAACGATATTTAACAAACAAAAATAAAGATCTGCGTGAACGTGAAGAGGGGCAACATTTCATATAAGGGCAGCAGACTCTACCGAAGGCAGCTGCGTGACACACATTCGACATAAAAATACAGCAGTGACAGCATAGACGATCAAACTGAATAAAGTCTTGGTTGGCTGACGTGTAACCTTTGCCCCTAGGTTAAAGCTAGACGAATGTCTTGTCGCTACTATCATGTTATATGGCTTGGAAACATTGACCTTTAAAATATAGAAGTGGAGACCAGGATCGGTATAGTAATGATAAAAGGTTTCAGGAAAATTTACCACCAAAAATACACTTAAATAAATTCATTTGTAATGCGGTCACCACCCAAGGCGCGAACATGTCCTTGGTGATGACAGTTATCCAGGGTCAGTAGTTATAAAGCCAGAGTGAAAATGCCATGGGATAAAGAAAGAGAAAGGTATATTCGCGATGTCTGGTCATGGAATTGTAACTACGAAAACAAAATTCGAGTTCCTGTTACAGCATTCCTGCGTTTTATCAGTAATGGGGCTACTGGTCTCAGGTAACCGGGCATGTGGTTGACTACTTAACCGCGTAGGGTTGTCTCCCACTTACAACACCTCTGCGCTCCTACCGCATACAACACCTGTACACTTGCACCTACCTTTCCTGACCTAACGGTTCTTAGCGTGTCAACAAGCCACCCTAGATAATTGGTGCGATTGCTACTTCCCCATTCAAGTTACCGCATGACAGTTCCCCTTGTTGCCTGTTTAAAAAGAAGACATTCCCTTGCATCGTAACTAGGGGCCCAGGGGTACTTGGAAAAGGGACGCAGTCCTGGTAAGAAAAAAAAATTCGTTAGCAAACATCAAATAATGTTCAGGAAGTCCAATGGAGAAAAGTAAACAGTTTTACGTTGTCGTCTGTAAAAAAGCACCCGTAGTAATGGTCACACTGCTTAAAAATCCATTTCTCATAAGGTAAGTTGTCGATATATATATATATAATTATTACGAATAGAGGCTATCACATTACCAGAGGTTTACTTATCATAGATGGTTTTTACTATCTTCCCTAAAGAAGTGTGCGTTAACACATTTTTCTATAAATATATTATATGTTTTCTATGTCGTAAAGTCAGGACTGACTTGATAACATGATGTCGACAGCCTCAGGCAATAGTTTTATTTTGTGTTGACAGAACGCGCATGCGCCTCGTGTGAGAGTCAGCGTCCGTGATGGAAGCTCTTCACGTATCCTTAGTCGATATTGTAGGAAAGTCGACTGTACTGAGAGAGTTCATCGCTCTCATAGAACATGTCACCAAAATCTTCAGTTCCTGACGAAATCGTGAGGACATAGTGACAAAGACGAAGAGGTGAATGGACGAATTCAGCATGGCGATGATGATAATGAACCTGTGAGTAATAAAGAATAGGTTGCTATAAAGACCATCTGCCCGAAATTCGTGGATCATGAAACGGGTCAAAGCCAGAGCGACATCAGGAGCCACACACAGCACGTAGAGACAGCACACCACCACCAGCATCCTCATCAACACCTTCTGACCTCTCATGCACGAGCCCCCGCTGGGATGACAAAAGAAACACGTTACAGAATACTAGAGAGCAATATTTTGCTAGCAAAAAAAAATACAAATTAAAAAAAAGTTGTCAAATTTTTAGTTGTAAAATTATGATTACCAACAAGCCTTATCTCAGACCTTACATTGCCCGCGTTTTGAAAATCTTATGTCTTCACTCTTAGTAGCTTCTTTGCCATTGTGATAATAGACTGAAAGGGAAAGCAGGTCAAATCGTCGGTAACCGTAAAGCATTAGTCTTAATCATTTCCAATAGTTCTTCGTGTGCAAGAACTAACTGCCAGTTTTTAAAGTTCTAATAGCCATATTTTTTTAAACCAGAATTTAAAGACAATGATATAATTAGAAGAATGCTTTTTTTAATCTATGGTGGGAAAATACATCAAAAGATTAGCAGTTTGGTTTACAAGATGTTTGTGTCCATGGTAGTCTATGAGTGTCAACGTACAAGCTAATAAAACAATCAAGATTCTAGCGATCAGTTCTCGTTTACAAACTCGAAAGATTTATCTAATATCTCCAACCTACGTAAGTTCTTGTCACAGTAGTCACGTATCTTAAATACACACAACAACTTTAAAACAATGTGTTGAGAAGATGTATTTAAAACAAGCTTTAATGCCTTACCCACCTGGCTGTGTTTTTTCTCCAGCTCGTGGCTTTTCTCAGCGTAAATACAATGATTGCTGTACTGAGGCTAACAACAGTGAAAGTCACGATGGAAATTAAGGATAAAACTATGTTTTCTATAATAATGAAAAGGATATTAGTCAGATAAACATTAGAAGTCGTTAACATGACTTCCTCTTTTCCAGTAGTATTATCTTGAACAACAGTTATCTCACCCTTTTTGATGAGAATGCTACACATGAGCTGTATGACAATAAAGGTGAGAGCGAGGATGATGGCCATCGTCTTGGTGCTGATGAGTGTGGCGGCCTTCATGGGGAACATGACACACACACACCGCTCTACGGCGATGATCATCGTCACACACCCGGAAGACATTGCAAAACCATAAGCAAAACTCATATCATACTTCAAGAAAAACCATTTCCAAAATTCTTCTTTATCAGGGTTAGCTAAGCCTATGAAACAGTAGGAAACTGTTAAAAGCGATGTAGTGAGGTACATGAGGTCAGAGAAGGCGAGACAGAAGAGACAGAGGTTCATCCGGTCTCGCAGTCCCTGTCGGTAAAACACGATCATGGTCAGAAGGTTTGCCGGGGCACCAATGCTAAAAAAGAAACTCGTCGAGCTACAGTCAACTATTTTCTCTGTATTTCGAAATGCGTAATATCCGAACACATCACCAGGGATTTCTGAAATGTTGTTTTCTACGGAGATAGAATTTGACAGTGACAGATTCACATCAAGCGGGACGTAAAGCAAATCACGACACATCCTCGCTGTCTCCTTGTGAAAAGTTTGCCAAGCTGTGCTAGTCACGTGATGTCATCTGAAGTGTATGTCTTCACTTTTTGAACTGTTTGAATCACAGACTCTTCATTGAGTAGCGATGTTATACAGCTGGACTACAACAGTGTTTATATACTTTTCTGGTAAGTTTATTGACTTAGTCTTTGGCTTTCTTGTGTCTGTGAGAGAGAGAGAGTGTGTGTGATTGATTACGCCAAGGAGGTTGTGACAACTATTCGAAAAACAAATACAAATCCTATTATCTTGAACCAATCGAAGAAAACGCATGTACATCGTCTCTCCTCTAAAGTAAATCAAATAAATGCTAATTTAATTAAGTTGGTGTATTGTGTACATAATGTACTGTATTTTAAGCATGTATAAAAATTGTGTGAAGAGCGCGCTACTCGTAGTCAATGTAAAATTGTGAAATTGATTGTTCAGTACATTAAAGTCTTAAAGCATCAGAAAAAAGAACAAATTGTAAAATAATTCTGAAGAACATAATTATTCTTTCGTGAAATAGTTTCGATGATTAAAATTCTTCTTTGATTATTTTTACTTTAATGAGCACTTTTATTCTAACCAGGATAAAATATAGAATACTTGTGGTGCACTGTCAGTTTTTTGGTAATTTCTACATTTTTCTGTTAAAGAATAGTGTTCTTTAACAATGGCAATGTACTGATTTTTGTTTTGCGGGGGAAGAGAGAGGGCGGCCTTTGAAATCATAAAAAAGGAACAATGACAATGACAATTCTTTATTTATGAAAGGTAAACTAAGCAAGAAAAATAATTTTTCCTTTAGCTTTCGCCCTGCACGGGGAAAAATAATCTGGGTAAATGAAGTAATTAAGTATTATGAAAATAACTAGTAGTAAACATAAGGTGAGGTAGCAAAGAAGGGTGAAATGTGAATATTTACAAAAGTGATGGTTAAGAAAAACATATATTTACAAGGTTCCCGGAGTTGGGGTGTATCACTAGAGGCCTCATCTAAAGAAAGGGAAAGATCGCCTCTGCTATACCCACAGCAAGTAAGTGTTGTGTTCAAGTTAAACACAATATTTTACTACAATAATTTTACCACTGTACTCACTATATTAATAGCTATTACATTTTTAAGAAAATGAACAAAGCATTTATTTACTTAAAATTGCAAGAGTGTACAAAATCATAACTTAGAAAATAGGAAACAGAGATGAAGGCAGTACAGGTAACAAATTAAAGTGAATTGATTTCCATGAGAAGGAGAAAGATTTGAATAAATACAAATTCTGTTCATGTGTTGGTGTGACTTTGTTATGTGTTGATGGCTTTCCTGGAGTTGTGCTGAACTGTTGAATTTCCTATGTCCTTTTTTTCTTGCTGTTTTGTTGTGTTTTCCGTTTTGTTTTTGCTTTTTGCTTTGGTTTTGTTTGTTTGGTTTTTTTTTTGTTTGTTTTTTGTTTGTTTTTTTTTAAAGGGGGAGGTAGGGGCTGTGTGCTTATTTTAGTTTTCACATCGTGATGGTAACACATTCACACGCTGTGTGACGTTAGGCGGATCACAGCACATCCTTGCTATTTCTTTGTCTAGTTCTGCTACTAGTTTGATGCCATCTGGTGTATGTCCTTATTAACTGTTATGTTTCAAGAACAGACTTTCTTCTGCACTGATGTCATCGAGTGGTGTAATGCCGATCTTTATGTAATTTTCTTTAGAGTGTATCGGAGTATGGGCGCAGGGCGTGTTGGGATTGCTAGTAGGTATCCAAACATTCGTGTGTGTGTGATTGGGTGCGCCATAGAAGTAGTAAAATAGTTTATTTGTACTAACGACAAATACAAATCATTTCAACTTCGAAAGACAAAGAAAAATCCTAGAGTTTCTCTCACCGTCTCTTGAAAACAAGAAGGGCTTAATTACATGGGAGTTTTATGTATAAACTATGCTATGTAAATAATACACTGCATGTATGTGGATTTCAAAATAGGCGTGAAAAGGGCATGTTTCGTTGTATATTTAAAAAAATATGTATGATTTGTCAGGGGATTTTATATTCATTTAAATCACTCATGAAAAGAAGAACAAATTATGAAAGAAGAAAGACAATTACACTTTGCATTAAATAGTTTTTATGATTACAATATTGGTATGACACTTTTATTGAACTCCAATAAAATATAGTACGGCAACATTCTATTATATATTTCTTTTTCGTAAATGATTAATACTTTATAATGTTGACAGACGGTCGAACGGCTCCACGTCCAGACGCATTACCAGACATTTTAAACAGGATATCATTGACTTCTTCAAGGAGATCCGATGTGAGGTCAAATATTTTAACAAACATTTAAATATGTCTACCACCAAAACCACTATGATGAATACCTCTATAACTTTATTATATCTGTGAGTGAATCCTTTAGGACATTAAATGTATAAACATGACTGCAACAAGACGAGAGAGAGATCATAGCAGAAGTTATTATTGAGCCAGTCGTTTTCTATGTCAGTCAATTGCTACTTTACAGTCCTGTTACACGAGAAACTGTTTTGCCAAATCCCCACGACACTGATATTAATGGATATAACAGGTGTTATCAGAAGGCAAGTGTTCGAGTACCTGTTTGTCATCAGTGTGTTGTGAATGCCGGAAAAAGCATTACTACTTGTGACGATCACTTCAATCTGCTGATGTTGACTTGAGCTCAGTGCCACGGCATGTACACCTGCGGTCCCTGGCAGGTGTGAAACAGATGACATTTTGCATCTTTATAAGCTTACAATGATAGTGTGATGCTCTAACAAGAGTTGTGTGAATGAAACAATATTTTTGTGAGAGTGAGTTAGGTCACTTCACCAAAGAGTGTGATTTGAGCTTCCATAGAAACATCATACTAACTTTAAACTCGTTTTCGAAGTAAAACTTTACTTACTCATCGAAGTTTTCATACAATGGAGAGGCTGCAGACAGCATCTATTCCATGAGTAGCTACACTACCGAGCAACGTAATGAACTCCTTGAGTTTGAAACTAACTTATAATATTATTGTTGTTTTGTCTGTATGTTTGTACAGTTTTTGTAAAGAGCTTTAAGTCTCTCTTAGGGGGTGGGGTAGAGAGCTTTATAACTAAGCTTTATTTTTCAAATTTATTTCATGGCGCCAGTAGGGGAATTTATAGCACAAAGAGGTCTCAACAACTATTGACACTTAGTCAACAGGAGTCGCTGCTATCTCTAGTTCTAGTCTGTGTCGTTGTTAATCGTGTTTTGTCGTGAGTCGACGATTAAACTCCGTTTTGCTATGTGCAAGTGAAGCCCATTGTATAAAACCGTGAATAAACTGTTTGAAACTCCTCGACTGTAATGACTGGAGCGAAACATTGACCTTACAAATATAGAAGCGGAGAGAAGGATCGACGTGTTACAAATGTAAAGGTTCAGGAAAATGTTCAAACTTTACTAAGAAGAAAACAACTTAAATAAATTGGTTCATAACCCGGTCACCACTCAAGCCGTGAAAAGATCCTTGACTCGGCCATGTCGCTGAGTACGACACCTTAGGGAAAGACAGTTCTCTAGGGGCCGTAGTTATGAAGCGAGGACCTTTCTGAAATTGCTAAGCAGTGTCCAGAAACCGCAGAGATTTATTTACTCCAAGAGCTATAGTTATACTAAATAAAAGAACGAAAATGCCATGAGGTAACGAAACAGAAAGTTATATCTGCGGTGTCTGGTCATCGAATTGTAACTGTGAAAACAAAAATTCAGTTCCCCTTGCTGCTCTGGAGAAAAAACATACTTCTCCATCGTAAATACGGGTCAAGGGGCACTTTGAAGAGGGTCGTCGTCGCTGTAAGAAAAACAAATCATTAGCGAACATTAACAGAATTTTCAGGAAATAAATGGGAACTGTAATCATCAGTTTTACATTGTCATCTTTCAAAAAGCATCGGTAGTAATCATCGCACTCCTTGAATTCCATCAACTTGACTATAAAAAATTTCCTTAAAAAAGCATTTAGCTATCTTTAAAAGTTAAGGTTTGTTGACCTATTTCTACAGTACTTACTGAAGAGAATCTACATTGTTATACTAAAATTAAATAAGAGACGGTTTTGACAAACTGATTTATGAACTGATTGAATTAACACTAACCAGCAGTTTAACAATGGTTATACTATCCTATAACAATGGTTATACTATCCTATAACAATGGTTATACTATCCTATAACAATGGTTATACTATCCTATAACAATGGTTATACTATCCTATAACATTCCAAACCCTATTTGAATCTTGAAAAGTGTCAGACACCAGCCATAGCCATTGCACTTTCTGAAAGTGACAATAAAGAATTTGTTATTTCTACGCACTTAATGACAGCAGATCACACAGAAATTAAGTAGATTATCCTTGAGGGAGAAACGTTTGTTTTAGTTCGGTGAAATCGCAATAGTGTATAATCCATACACAGTCATGTGTAATTTTTTAACACATACAAAGTAAAGTTAAAGCAGTCACGATGAATTAATGTCCAGAAGTTACACATCTGTATTTTAAAAGCAAAATCAAGTCAGGTAAGCTCTATATTGACGTTTTTTTAGTCGATATTGTTGGCATGTCGACTGGACTGAGAGAGTTCATCGCTCTCATAGAACATGTCATCAACATCTTCAGTTCATGACGAAAACGCGAGGACATGGTGACAAAGACAAAAAGATTAATGGACGAATTCAGCATGGCGATGATGGCGACGGTCATGTGAGTAATAAAGTAGAACTCGCTGTAAAGACCATCTGGACGGAATTCGCGGACAGTGAAGCTGGTCAAGGCGAGAGCGACATCAGGAGCCCTACACAACACGTAGAGACAGCACACCACCACCAGCATCCTCATCAACATCTTCTGACCTCTCATGCACAAACCTCCGCTTTGATGAAAAAAATTGAGCCATGTTTAGCGAGCAAAAAAAAAAAAACAAAAAAAAGTTTATCTAATATTTAGTTGCAAAATTATGATTACCGAATGTATCATACATTTTCCGTGTTTTGTGAATCTCAAGTCTTATCTCTTAGTAGCTTACTTGGAATAGTCGTGAAAAGTAAACTGAAAGAGAAAAGCAGGTAAAATAGTCAGTTAAGGTAAAACATTAGTTTTCACTATATTCCAATCATGCTGAATTTTCCGATAAAGATCAAAATATTTTAAAGCAAAACTATTGTTTGCTCACAATTATAAAAGATAGGATAAAGGTCAGTCGAGTGTTAGAGACGACTTTAAGCCTTCGTGTGAAAGAACTAACAGCAAGTGTTTTGACTTGTGGTGGCCAAGTTTTTCGAAGCCAGAAGTTAAAAATAGTGTAATAATGAGAAAAATGGTAGAATATTTGGATAAGAAAAGACAAAATACAGGAAAATATTAGTGGTTTGGTTAACGAGATGTTTGCGTGGTATTTAGAGCTGGTCCATAAGTGTAAGGGTATCAGCCAATAAAACAATCAGGACCCTAGCGATTAGGTCTCTCAGAAGATGTAACTAATATCACCAACCCACGTAGGGCGCATGCATTTCTATCAACTATTAATGTCATATTTTGTTTAAACAATTCCTTACCTACCTGGCTGTGTTTTTTCTCCAGCTCGTGGCTTTTCTCAGCGTAAATACAATGATTGCTGTACTCAGGCACACAACAGTAAATGTCCCGAAAGAAATTGAAGATAAAACAATGTCTTCTATGATGGTGAAAAGGTTGTTAGTGAGGTAAAACTCAGGAGTCGTTAAAATGACTTCCTCTTTTCCAGTAATGTTATCTTTAACAACGGTCATCTCACCCTTTATGATGTAGACACTACACAAAAGCTGAATGATGATTAAGGTGACTAAGAGGATGATGGCCATGGTCTTGGTGTTGATGAGTGTGGCGGCCTTCATGGGGAACATGACACACACGCACCGCTCGACGGCGATGATCATCGTCACACACCCGGACGACATTGAAAATCCAAGAGCAAAATTTACACCATACTTAGTGAAAAACCATTTCCAAAATTCTTCTTTATCAGGGTTAGCTAAACCTATGAAACAGTAGGAAACTGTTAAAAGCGATGTTGTGAGGTACATGAGATCAGCGAAGGCGAGACAGAAGAGACAGAGGTTCATCCGGTCTCGCAGTCCCTGTCGGTAAAACACGATCATGGTCAGGAGGTTTGCCGGGGCACCAATAATAAAAATGAAACTTGTCGAGCTACAGTCAATTATCTTCTCTTTATTTTGAAATGCGTAATATCCCAACATATCACCAATGATCTCTGAAATGTTGTTGTCTACAGACATAGAATGTGACAGAGACACATTCACATCGCGGGGGCATAGGGCAAATCACAACACATCCTCGCTGTCTCCTTGTGAAAAGTTTGTCAAGCTTTTCTAGTCATGTGATGTCATCTGAAGTTATTTCTTCACTTTTTAAACTGTTTGATAGACAGACTGTTCATTGAGTAGCGATACTATACGATGTATTACAGCTGCTTTTATATAGTTTTTCTTGTAAGTTTCTTGACATAGAGAGGCTTTGACTTTTGTGTGTGTGTGTGTAAGAGAAAGTGTGATTGATTACGCCAGCGGGGTGGTAACAGTTATTAATTTGATCGAAAGATAAATACAAATCCTATTATCTTCAACCAAACAAAGAAAACGCATATAATTACTTACTTAGTCTTCCTTTTAAAGTAAAGAAATATTCTTGTTAATTAGGTGTATTGTGCACATATTATACTTTATTTCCGCTGATATAAAAGAGGATGTGAGGAGCGCGCTATTCGTGGCGAATGTAAAATTGTGTGATTGATTTCTCTGTACATTAAACCCCTAAATCATAAAAAACCGAACAAATTGTAAAATAATTCTGAAGAACATAATTATTTTTACATGAAATTATTTCCATGATTAAAATTCTTCTTTGATTATTTTTCCTTTCGTGAGCTCTATTTGACTAACCAGGATAAAATATATAATTTTGTTGTGCACTATCAGGTTTTTTGGGGCACTTTCTACATTTTTTACATAAAGAATAATTTTTATAATGGCAATGTTCAAATACTTAGTCTTTTTTTTTTGTTTGTTTGTTTTGCAGGAGGAGGGAGAGGGGCGGCTTTGAAATTCTAAAAAGGGACAAAGACAATTTTCTATTTACGAAAGGTAAACTAAGCAGGAAAATGCTTTTTTTCGCCTAACTCTCGCCCTGTGCGGAGAAAAATAAACTAAGTAAATGAAGTAATTAAGACCAATGATAATAACTAGTAGTAAACATAAGGTAAGGCATCAAATGGGAGTTGAAGGTGAATATTTACAAAAGTTGTGGTTAAGAAGACATATTTACAAGGGTCCTGGAATTTGGAGAAATCTCTAGAGGCCTCATCTAGAGAAATGGAAAGATATAATAAAGGGCTTCTGTTATACCAACAGCAGGTAAGTGTTGTGTTCAAGCAAAAACAATATTTTACTAAAATACTTTTACCACTGTACTCACTATATTAATAGCTATTACAGCTTTAACAAATTAACAAAGTGTTTATTAATTTTAAAATTGCAAAAGTGTGCAAAATCATTACTTAGAAAATAGGAAACAGCGATGAATGCAGTACAGGTAACAAGCACAAGCGAATTGGTTTCCACGAGAAGGAAAATTTCTTAAATAAATACAAATTGTGCTCATGCCTAGGTGAGACTCTGGTATTGTATTTGTTGTTAAAAGCAAGTACTCTGACAAGTTCGTTCTGACAACAAAATCTCGAGTAAAGTATTGACTTTTGTTAAATTATCATAGCTAAATATTGTACACATGTTTTAATAAATGTTGATTAATATTTCTTGCAACTATTTCTGATAAAATGTTTATTAGCAATATATTTGATGTGTTTTTAGATTACTTCAATCATGTTAGTATTAGTTTTATTTCACATTTGTAGAATTTTTGAACATCAAATAAAGGTTTGGCTAGTATTTTTATTGATTTAGATTAAATGACACAGTAACATATTAATTATTTTCACACTTTTTCGTGAAGGGGATGAATTATTTCGTGAGATGTATGCAAACGGTATATATCCGATATATAACTCAAGCAGTTTATTTTGATTTTAAAGAAATAAATGACACACACACACACAACTTTGATGGACTTATCTCGCGCTACCTTGCTCCGTCTTGTTGTCACTCTGACATACATGTAATTAGGCAAAAACAGTTACATAATTGTGTTTATTGTTCATAAATTGAGGGAAACATGTAATCCGGAATTGAACAAAACATAATCCCTAAGAATATTTCTGTAAATGTTATAGAAGGTTTTACAATATGGTGACTGCAATCAGAGGTCATTAAAGTCCTTTATGCAAAAACTTTTTATTTTTGAGGCTGTAAAGTTTATCGGTGTTGGAGAGGCTGCACTTTGGTAGCATCACGTTTCGAAGGGACGCAACTGCGTCACTACGGTCCTTAACAAGTAAGAAAAAAAAAGGAGTGCAGCCCCTCTATATCTACGCTCACTGGCGACACAACCGAACCACGTAAACTTCTTGCTTTTGATACCATCTTCTATTATTATCGTTTTCTCTGTGTGTTTGTTCAGTTTTTGCAAATAGCTTTGAGCCTCCCTTAGCTGGTGGGGTAGAGGGATAAATAATACTCTTTATTTTTCAAATTTTATTTTAACTTCTTAAAGATTATTACATTGCACTAGAAGAGGAATTCATAGCACAAAGGTCCCCACAAGTGTTGACAATTAATCATCAGGAGCCACTGCCATCTCTAGTTCTAGTCGTTGTTGTTGTTAATCCACACAGTGAACTTTAAAATGGTCGCAATCTTCCGAAAGTGAAGAAAGTAACAGGCAGTGATAAAAGAATCGGACGATTATCCTCACTAGTCATCTTACAAAAGTTGTATTGAAGGTAATGCAAAACATCGATGTTTCAGAAACTTCTCACGAAAAAAGAAGCCAGAAAGAGCGCAGCTGAGCAGTACTTCGACAAACATTTAAAACATCTTCAACATGATAAGGAACTTTACCTTAAGTCACATTAAGAAGCCTTCTAAAGGGACTGTGGCGTGTGATGCTGAAATACCGCATAGAAGAGAATATCAAGACATCTACACACTATAGTTCACCTCTAGTTCAGTAGTCCATAGTCAGGTCCAAAAACTTTCCGACTACAGTAGATGTTCTTCAAGGCTGCTCTCTGTACTCTCTACTGTCCAACGTCTATCTGGACAACATCATGTGAGATGCCCTCTATCAACATCATTTCCTCTTGTCCATCGAAAGTAGGGGCGGGTGGAACAAAGTAACACAGACAGAGGTGTTAGGGACAACATTTATTTACTGGTGCTGACCTTAAGAATTGCCGCCAGAGTGGCGTGATAGAATTTAGCTCAGACAAGAGCAAAGTGTTAATAAACAGTATTTGGCAGGTAAACGCTATTTAACACACAAAAGCGAAGATCATCGTTAAAGTGAACAGCTAAATGTTTAAATTACACCTGAGGGCAAAGCTCTTTAAGGAAGGCAGCTTTGTGACTCACATTGTACACAAAATTACAGCATCGACACCATCGATGGTCAAACTAAATAAAGTCTGCGACACCTGACGTGTAACCTTTGCCCCCAGGTCAAAGCTAGAATTGACTTCTCGCTTCTACCAGTTTATATGGCGTCGAAACATTGACCTTCAAAATATACAAGCGAAGAGAATGATCGGTATACTAAAAATTAAATGTTTGAGGAAATGTTCTAAATTTATTATTAAGAAAACAAATCACACGAATTTATTTGTAATGCGGTTACCACCCAAGGCACGAAGTATGACACCTTAGTGAAGATTGTTCTCTAGGGACCTTAGTTATGAAGCGAGTATAAGTCTCTGTACTAGGGCAACACGGGGAACTTAAGGGAAAGTGTCTACTTTCCGAATTTTAAAAGCAGTGTCCAGATCCCGAAGATGTCGCTTTAATATAGGAGCTGTAGTTATAAAACCAGAGCGAAAATACTGTTGGGTAAATAAACAGAAAGTTATATCCGCGGTGTCGGGTCATTGAATTGTAACTACGAAAACACAATTTCAATTGCTTTCGAGAAAATATATACCCTTTCATCGTAACTACTGCTCAGGGGTGTTTGGAAGAGAGACGTCGTCGTAGTAACAAAAGAAAACCTTTAGCAAACATAAATAATCAAATCAAATCAAATCAGACTCATTGTCTGTCGAGGATACCCAAGACAGAAATTTTTCTTTAGCTCACAAGTGCAGGCATACATACCCACACAGACATTTAATACACACAGTTAGGAAAAACTTAGGAAACACCATCTCTTCATATATCTCCTTTTGTGTAGATTGCACCATTCCATCAATGTTCATGAAGGCCGATGGAGTAAACAGTATTACACTGTGATCGTTCAAAAAGTACCCGTGATTACATTGCTTCAAAATCTATTTCTCTTTACTTCATTCCATCATACTTAACTAAAAAACTTGTAAGATGTAAGATTCTTTAACTTATTTCTACACTTTTTACTGGGCATAGTCTACATCGTTATACGACCATGAAATACGTGTAAAAAAGTTTTGACAGACCCACATTTTTGAATTAACACTAACGAGCAGTTTAACAATTGTTACTGAATGTGTACAAATAAAAAAAAAATCCTTATTGTCAGGAAGGTACAATGGCAGTGGGTTGGGTCTGATACTTTTTTAAAAGACTTAATTATAAACAAAGTTGTAAAAGTAGAAAAGATTTGCGATCAATCTATTCGGTATTTTCTTTTTTCTTTTATTTCGAGAGGCTTCAGCGTGGTATATGAGAGTTTAATAGCGAAATACACAGAAATGAAGTAGATTATCCATGAAAGAGAACAGTTTGTTTCACTTCGATGAAATAACAATAATATATCATCCATACCTGGTCATGTTTAATATTTTTCTCCAAACACACAAGGTACAAATGAGTTAAAGTAGTGAGGGGGATTTAAAGTCCAGTTGATAAACACCTTATTTCTATTTTAAAAGAGAAGTCAAGTTGGAGAAGCTCTATATTCACGTTTTCATAGAACATGTCATCAAAAACTTCAGTTCGTGACGAAAGCGAGAGGACATGGTGACAAAGACGAACAGGTGAGTGGACGAATTCAGCATGGCGATGATGATGACTCCCCTATGAGTCATAAAATATAGGTCACTGTAAACGCCATCTGCACGGAATTCGTGGACAGTAAAACAGGTCAAGGCCAGAGCGACATCAGGAGCCGCACGCAGCACGTAGAGACAGCACACCACCACCAGCATCCTCATCAACATCTTCTGACTTCTCATGCACGAACCACCGCTGGGATGGCAAAGAAACCATTTTACACAATACTAGAGCCATGTTTCGCTAGCAAAAAAAGTTGAGAAATATTTAGTTGCCAAATAATAATTACCCACAGGCCTATTCCCCCAGCATACATATTGCGTGTTTTGTGAATCTTGAGTCTTGTATCTTAGTAGCTTATTTGCCACTACATGTATTATGATATTACTAAAAGGGAAAGCAGGTCGAATGGTGGGTTATGGTAAAATAATAGTTTTAATCGTGTTCTAATCATGCCGAAATTTCGGATCAAGATCAAAGTTTTGTAATGCAAAACGATCGTTTACTTACAGTTATAAAACACAGGATTAAGGTAGGTAATGTGTTAGTTACTGACGACTTTGGCTCTTTGTGTACAAGAACTAACCGCCAGTCTTTTAAGTTGTGGTAGCCATATTTTTGAACTCCAGAAATTAACTTGAGCGTAAAAATGAGAAGAAGGTTTTGAAAAGTCTGCTTTCTAAGAATATTCGCAAAGGAAGAAAACAGAATACAGTAAGAGATTAGCGGTTTGGTTGATGTGAATCTTGTGTGTTACTGAGAGGTGGTCCACGTGTGCAATAGTACCAACTAATGAAACAATCAGCTCCTTAGCCATCAATACTCGTTCACAAACTCAGACGATTTACCTAAGATGAAGAGGCGACGCAAGTTGTTCTGAGAGTAGTGATGTAACCTATGGATAGACAACAACTTTAAAACAATGTGTTAGGCACATGCATTTAAATAAAACTCTAATGCCATATTTTGTCTACACTTTGCCTTACCTACCTGGCTGTGTTTTTTCTCCAGCTCGTGGCTTTCTCAGCGAAAATAGAATGATGGCTGTATTTAGACACACAACAGTGAAAGTCACGATAGAAATTGAAGATAAAACTATGTCTTCTATAATAATGAAAAGTTTGTTAGTCAGGTAAAAATCAGAAGTCGTTAAAATAACTTCCTCTTTTCCAGTTGTGTTATCTTTAACAACAGTTATCTCACCCTTTACGATAAGAACACTACATAAGAACTGCAGTTGAATAAAGGTGACTAAGAGGATGATGGCCATGGTCTTGGTGCTGATGAGTGTGGCGGCCTTCATGGGGAACATGACACACACGCACCGCTCGACGGCGATGATCATCGTCACACACCCGGACGACATTCCGAATCCATAAGCAAAATTCGTAATATACTTTATGAAAGACCATTTCCAAAATGTTTCTTTTTCAGGGTTAACTAAACCTATGAAGCAGTAGGACACTGTTAAAAGCGATGTCGTGAGATACATGAGATCAGTGAAGGCGAGACAGAAGAGACAGAGGTTCATCCGGTCTCGCAGTCCCTGTCGATAAAACACGATCATGGTCAGGAGGTTTGCCGGGGCACCAATCATAAAAACGAAATTGTCGAGCTACAGTCAACTATCTCGTCTGTATTTTGAAACGAGAAATATCCTAACACATCACCAGTGATTTCTGAAATGTTGTCTACGGAGATAGAATGTGACAGAGACACATTCACATCTAGCGGGACGTAGGACAAATCACAACACATCCTCTCTGTCTCCATGTGAAAAGTTTGTCAAGCTGTGCTAGTCACGTGATGTCATCTGAAGTGCATGTTTCATTTTTTAAACTGTTTGAATCACTGTTCATTTACTGTTCATTTACAGCAACGTTTAAATAATTTTCTGGTAGTTTTTTTGGCATAGAGAGGCTTTGCTGTTTTTGTGCGTGAGTGAGAGAGAGAAAGATATTGATAACGCCAAGTAAGTGGTGACAGTTATTAATTTCTTCGAAAGACAAATACAAAATCCTATTACATTCAAACAAAAAAAAAAAAACGCATCTCATAACTTACTTCATGTCTCATTAAAATTAAATTGAAGAAATCCTTAGTTAAATAGGTAGGTATGGTGTACATAATATACTATAGTTAGGCAATATGAAAGGGAATGAGAACAGCGCGCTATTATTGTAAATGTAAAATTGTGCGATTGATCTCTGAGTAGATTGAACTCCTAAAGCATCAGAAAAAAAGGACAAATTGTAAAATAATTCTGAAGAACACGATTAATTTTTACTTGAAATAGTTTCCATGATTGAAATTCTTCTTTGATTATTTTGTCCTTTACTGAGCTCTATTTCATAACCAGGATCAAATATATAATTTTTGTGGTGCATTGTCAGTTTTGTTTCGATTTTTTACATTTTTGACTTAAAGAATAATGTTCTATAATAATGTCAGAGGTGAACTACTGAGTTTCGTTTTGCATTGGGAGGGAGAGGGGCTGCTTAGAATATCTTAAAAAGGGACAATTACAATGACAATTCTTTATTAATGAGACGTAAGCTAAGCAAGAAAATACTTTTCCCTCGCCCTGCACGGGGAAAAAACAAACTTATTAAATGAAGTAATTCAGTATTATGAGAATAGCTAGTAGTAAACATAAGGTAAGGTATCAAAGGAGAGTTTAACATGCATATGTACAAAAGAAATGGTCTAGAAAAACATATATTTACACGGTTCCTGGAGTTGTGAGGTATCACTACAGGCCTCATCTAAAGAAAGGGAAAGATAGATAAGTATTTCAAATAATTTTTATATTTAATTAATCCTATAATAGTCTTTAGCAATTTTACCTTATACTGAATTTTGAACTCTCGTGTATTCTAAGATAGATTATCGTAATCATTCTTTTTGAATGCAGACTTTGGTTAAAGTTAGTGTTCATGTTATTGAGTTCATGGTATGGAAAGGCTGAAGATCGAGGGTCGTGCTTAGTCAGAGCATTGTAATAATGAAGCCGACTACAAAACACAGTCAACAGATGATCCACGGTGTGGGTGAAGATGTCATCTTTAAAATATCACCCGTCGTAATAATCACACTAATGACAGCGTATCACACTGAAATTAAGTAGATTAACAATAAAGGAGAACAGTTTGTTTTAGGTTTGTGAAATTACAAAAATGTATCATACATACCCAGTCATTTGTAATTTTTTTTCATAACACATACAACGTAAAGATAAGTTATAAGCAGTCTCGAGGATTTAAAGTCCAGAAGATAAACATCTGATTTGTATTTTAAAAGAAAAAAGCAAGTCAGACAAGCTCTATATTGACGTTTTATAGTCGATATTGTTGGTAAGTCGACTGGTCTGAGAGAGTTCATCGCTCTCATAGAACATGTCAGCAAAATCTTCAGTTCATGACGAAAACGTGAGGACATAGTGACAAAGACCATCGTCTCTGTTGGGACACTGTGAAAGCTGCTGTTACATCAACCTTTATTAGTTCACTGAGATCCATAATCAACCACAACATACAGTAACACAGGAAGAACTAAATGACCTCGTTCGTGATTGGACTTAGCTAAGAACAAAGCCTGGTTAGTGATGACCAACGTTTTCATCAAGATATCGCAAAAATTGAAAACAAGATAACAGAGAAAAGTGTGCACTACCATGTTGACTGACTACTGCTGGACACTCGCCAGAGACAGGCAAAGAAATGGCAGACGTAGTCTACGACTTGATTGTTTACAGGTATTAACCACAGGTCAAGTTTTATTAGCATGCATTCCATGGTCTAAACAATAATTATTGCACATTACAAAAACTAGAGGCAATTTTGCATTGTGGTTGTTATATTCGTGTTGAGCATATAAAAGTTGATAAGAAATGACTCATTTTATTTCAGTAATATGACTTTTGTCAACATTTGTTAAGGAGTGTTAGATATCAGTGGTCTCAATAAATAAACTGACCATGTAGCGTTTGTGGGTCTTTTTGCTGTCGTCGTCCATTGATCATTGTTATCTCATCACCAGCTGACCACAGTGGGATAATTTTTTTAATGATTTTTTTACACACACACACAAAAGTAGAAAACAGGCATATATTTTATTAGAATATACCTTTGAAGTTTAATATTACTTACTGTTTTCTTCTCATTTTCGGTTGAGTACAAATCCATGTCAAATCGAGTAACCTGCAACGAATGTTAATATGGCGCTCAAGTAAACAAACGACGCGTGGTTTTAAGACGAGAAAATACCTGATTGGTTGACTTTTGTCAGCTTTTAAAGGGAAGTTATCAATGGAGGAACAAGGGCTAAAAGTTGCAGTGTTGCCTCCCTTATCTATTTATTCATTTGCACACATGGTTACAAATTAAGACACTACACTGGTTACCGCAGGTTACAGCCCTTGGCTGTGGGAGTCTGGCCTGTTACTAGAAGCCGCTGAGGGAACATGGGATAGCTTGTCGCTTCTAACACGTTATACGGAGTCGAAACATTGATCTTCAAAATATAGAAGCGAAGAAAAGGATCCGCGTGTTAAAATTAAAAGTTCTAGGAAAATGTTCCAACTTTACTAATAAGTATAGAATTTAATTAAATTGGTTTATAACCCGGTCTGATACCCGGTAGCATCACGTTTCGAAGGGACGCAACCGTGTCACTACGTTTCTTAACATGTAAGAACAAAGAAGGAGTGCAGCCTCGCTATATCTACGTTCTCTGGCTACACTACCAAACCACATAGTTAGCTCTTGGCTTTTGACGCCATCTTCCATTATTAATGTTTTCTCTGTGTGTTTGTGCAGTTTTTGTAAAGCACTTTGAGCCTCCCTTAGCTGGTGGGGTAGAGAGATAAATAATGCAATTTATTTTTCAAATTTTATTTTAACTTTTTAAAGATTATTACATTGCTTCAGAAAAGGAATTCATAGCACAAAGGTCTCCACAAGTGTTGACACTTAATCATCAGGAGTCACTACCGTCTCTAGTTATAGTCGTTGTCGTTGTTAACCCACACAATGGACTTTAAAATGGTCGCAATCTTCCGAAAGTCAAGGATGTAGCAGGCAGTGATAAAAGCATCGGACGATTGTCCTCACTAGTCATCTGGAAAAGTTGTGTTAAAGGTAATGCAAAACATCGATGTTTCAGAAACTTCTCACGGAAAAAGAAGCCAGAAAGAGCGCAGCTGATCAGTACTTCGACAAACATTTAAAATATCTTCAACATGATAAGGAACTCTACCTTAATTCACATCAAGAAGCCTTCCAAAGGGACTGTGGCGCTTGATGCTTAAATTCCGCATCGCAGAGAATATCAAGACATCTAAAGGTTATAGGTCATCTCTAGTTCAGAAGTCCATAATAAGGTCCAAAAACTTTCCGACTACAGTAGACGTTCTTTGAGGCTGCTCTCTGTGCCCTTTACTGTATAACGCCTATCTGGAAAACATCAGGTGAGATGAACTCTATCAACATCATTTCCTCTTGTCCATCGAAAGTGGAACAAAGTAAAACAGATAGTTGTCTCATTAGAAACACCATTTATTTACTGGTGCTTACCGTAAGACTCGCCGCCAGAGCGATCGCATAAGTGAGGGATATTAGCTCAGACAAGAGCAAAGTGTTGGTAAACAGTATTTCACAGATTTTTTAACAAACAAATGCGAAGATCTTCGTTAAAATAAAGAGATGCTAAATTCCACCTAAGGTCAACGGTCTCTAAGGAGGGCAGCTTCGTGACTCACATTAGACACAAAGTTATAGCATCACAGCATCGATGGTCAAACTGACTAAAGTCTGGGACAGTTCACGTGTAACCTTTGTCCCCAGGTTAAAGCTAGACCATTAACATGTCGCTTCTATCATGTTATACGACATCGAAACATTGACCGTCAAAATACAGAACGGATAAAAAGGGATCGGCATACTAAAAATTAAAGGTTTCAGGAAAATGTTACAAATTTACTACGAAAAATACAACTTACATGAATTCGTTAGCATTGAGGTCGCCACCCGAGGCGCAGAGTACAAAACCTTACTGAAGACAGTTCTCTAGGGGCCGTAGTTATGAAGGGAGGATAAGTCTCTGTGTTGGGGCAACACGTGGAAGTGTCTACTTTCCGAAATTGTGTCCAGATTCCACAGATGTTGTTCTACTCCCCGAAGCTATAGTTATAAGTTCCGAGCGGAAATACCATGGGGTCAAGAAACAGAAAGTTATATCCGCGGTCTCTGGTCATCGAATGGAACTACGAAAACAAAATTTGAGTTTCTTATGAGAAAACACAAACCCTTGCATCGTAACCGCTGTTTATTTGGAAGAGGTACGCTGTCGTTATAAGAAAGGAAAATCGTTAGCGAACATCAAATAATGTTCATGAAGGCCTATGAGAGCTGTAAGCAGTTTTACATTGTCATCTTTAAAAAAGTACCCGTCGTAATAATCACACTTCTTGAAAATCTGTTTTTCTTGAGGCAAGTTTTTTTAGTAAAAAATTTATTCCATCATACTTAACTAAAAAAAACTTTGTGTCAAATAGTGTTTACCTCCTTGCAAGATTCGTTTACCTATTTCTACAATTCTTACTAAACTGAAACTACATCGTGATACGAGCATGAAATACTTGTACGAAACAGTCTTGAAAGACCCACATATAGGAACTGATTGAATTAACACTAACCAGCAGTTTAACAATGGTTACACTCTCAAAAAACATGCCAACCCTCTCGAAATAAAAGAAAAAAAAAGAAAATACCGAACAGATTAATCGCAAATACTTTTCTACTTCTACATTATTGTTTATGCTTGAATCTAAAAAAAGTGTCAGACAACAGCCATGGCCATTGTACCTTCCTAACTTGACAATAAGGACCTCTTTTTTTATTTATACACATTTAATGACAGCGGATCTCAGAGAAATTAAGTAGATTATCCATAAAGGAGAACAGTCTCATGTGTAATATTTTTCTCAACACATCGTAAAGTAATCATGAGTTAAGGTAGTCACGAGGATTGCAAGTCCAGAAGATAAACATCTGATTTGTATTTTACAAGCAAGTCAAGTCGGAGAAGCTTTATATTTACGTTTTCATAGAGCATGTCATCAAAATCTTCAGTTCTTGACGAAAACGTGAGGACATGGTGACAAAGACGAAGAGATGGATGGACGAATTCAGCATGCCGATGATAATGACAGTCCTATGAGTAATTAAAAAAAGGTCGCTGTAAAGACCATCTGGACGGAATTCGTTGACAGTGAAACAGGTCAAGGCCAGAGCGACATCAGGAGCCACACACAGAACGTAGAGACAGCACACCACCACCAGCATCCTCATCAACATCTTCTGACCTCTCATGCACAAGCCCCCGCTAGGACGACAAAAGAAACATTTTACAGAATACTAGGGCCAGTTTTTACTAGAAAATAAATTTGCGAACTAAAAAAGTTGTGAAATATTTAGCAAAATTCAAATAAAAAATATTTATATAAAATATTAAGATGCAAAATAATGATTACCGACGGGCCTATTCACCTACCATACATATTCCGTGTTTTGTGAAACTTATCTCTAAGTAGCTTATTTGCCATCGTCGTGATAACTAAACTGAGAGAGAAAAGCAGGTCAAATAGTCAGCGAGGGTAAGCCATTAGTTTTAATCGTTTTCTAGTCATGCCGAAGAGTCTGGTCAAGATGAATTTTTTTTGTATTGCAAAATGATCGTTTACCTTACAATTATAAAACAAAGGATTAAGATAGTTTGTGTCATGTTATTTACAGACGACTTTGACCCTTCGTGTACAAGAAATAACCGCCAGTCTTTGGAGTTGTGCTAGTTCATATTTTTGGAATTCCTAATGTAAATAGAGTGTAATAATAAGAAAAAGTCTGTAAAAACTCTGCTTTTTCTAGAATATTCGGAAAGGAAGAAAACAGAATACAATAAAAGATTAGCGGTTTGGTTAACGAGTTGTTTGTGTGGTATTGAGAGGTGGTCCATGAGTGTAAGTGCACCAGCTAATGAACCAATCAAGACCCCAGCGATAGTTTTCGTTCAGAAACTGAAATATTTGTCCTAATATCTCCAACCCACGGACGTTTTTCTGACAGTGGTCAGGTAGTCTAAATGTACACAACAGATTTAAAACAATGTGCTGAGCACAGGTATTTAATGTCATACTTTCTTTAACCATTGCCTTACCTACCTGGCTGTGTTTTTTCTCCATATCGTGGCTTTTCTCAGTGTAAATACAATGATTGCTGTACTTAGGCACACAACAGTGAAATGTCACGATGGAAATTAAGACAAAACTAAGTTTTCTATAATAATGAAAAAGTTGTTAGTCAGGTAAAAGTTAGAAGTCGTTAACATGACTTCTTCTTTTCCAGTAGTGTTATCTATGACAACGGTTATCTCACCCTTTACGGTTAAAAACACTACACAGAAGCTGTAACAATAAAGGTGACTAAGAGGATGATGGCCATGGTCTTGGTGCTGATGAGTGTGGCGGCCTTCATGGGGAACATGACACACACGCACCGCTCCATGGCGATCATCATCGTCACACACCCAGACGACATTCCAAATCCATAAGCAAAATTTGTAACATACTTAGTGAAAAACCATTTCCAAAATTCTTCTTTATCAGGGTTAGCTAAACCTATGAAACAGTAAGCAACTGTTAAAAACATTGTCGTGAGGTACATGAGATCAGCGAAGGCGAGACAGAAGAGACAGAGGTTCATCCGGTCTCGCAGTCCCTGTCGGTAAAACACGATCATGGTCAGAAGGTTAGCCGGGGCACCAATTATAAAAATGATACTTGTCGAGCTACAGTCAACTATCTTCTCTGTACTTGTAGATTGGTAATATCCTAACATGTCACTAGGGATTTCTGAAATGCTGTTGTCTACAGAGACGGAATGTGACAGTGACACATTCACATCTTGCGAGACATTAACAAATCACAACACATCCTCGCTGTCTCCTTGTGAAAAGTTTGTCAAGCTTTGCTAGTCACGTGATGTCATCTGAAGTGTATATCTTCACTTTTTAAACTGTTTGAATCACAGACTGTTCATTGAGTAGTGATGCTTATACAACTGTATTACAACAGCGTTTATATACTTTTCTGGCAAGTTTTTTTTTGGCATAGAGAGGCTTTGCATTCTTTGTGTGTGTGTGTGTGAGAGAGAGAGAGAAAAAGTGTTTTATTGACTACGCCAAGGAAGTGGTTACAGTTACTAATTTCTTTGAAAGACATATAGAAATCCTATTATCTTTAAACAGACAAAAAAATGGCATATAATAACTTACATCGTGTCTCATTAAAAGTAAATTGAAAGAATATTTAGTTAAGTAGGTGGTTTGATTTACATAATATACTTTATTTACTCAGATATAGAAGTGATGTCAACAGCGCGCTATTCCTGCTGAATGTAAAATTGTGCGATTGATCTTTCAGCAGATTGAATTCCTAAAGCAACCGAAAAAAAGACAATTTGTAAAATAATTCTGAAGAACATAATTTTTTTACGTGAAATAGTTTCCAGGATTGAGATTCTTCCTAACCAGGATCAAATATATTATTTTTGTGGTGTATTTTGTTTCGAATTTTTACATTTTTCACATAAAGAATAATGTTCTATAATAATGTCATAGGTGAACTACTGAGTTTTGTTTTGCATTGGGAGTGAGAGGGGCGGCTTGGAAATCCTAAAAAGGGACAATTACAATGACAATTCTTTATTATAATGAGCACGAAAACTAAGCAAGAAAATACTTTTCCCGTTTAGACCTCGCCCTGCAAGGGGAAAAAAACAAAGTTATTAAATGAAGTAATTCAGTATTATGAGAATAGCTAGTAGTAAACATAAGGTAAGGTATCAAAGGAGAGTTTAACATGAATATGTCCAAAACTAATGGTTTAGAAAAACATATATTTACACGGTTCCTGGAGTTGGGAGATATCACTACAGGCCTCATCTAAAGAAAGGGAAAAATAACAAGTATTTCAAAAATTTTATATTGAATTAATCCTATAACAGTCCTTAGCAATTTTACCTTATACTGAATTTTGAACTCTCGTGTATTGTAAGATAGATTATCGTAATTATTCTTTTGAATGCAGACTTTGGTTAAAGTTAGTGTTCATGTTACTGAGTTCATGTTATGGAAAAGCTGAAGAAGAGGAATAGCCAAGGAAGATGTCATTACCCTGCTTTCTCACCTGCCCGTGACAGTAACTCACCCAACGATGAGGATGAAGTAGAAAAGACAGAGAAGATGATGAGATAACAGCAACGACGACTGGTTAGTTCAAAAGTAATCTACAAATGGATATCGGAAAGGCAGACTAATCAAGAAGGAGAGAACCAAGAAAACACATTGATGATGATGATGATTCAAACAATACACAAGACGGAGGGAGGGGGACCGGAAGGATGGACCGACGGGTGGGTACCTCCTCCTCTGTGACATTCTACCGTCTGTAGGTGGCAGCCTATCTGCACACAGCATGCACTACGATAAAGGCCTCACCTTTCTGCAGTATTTCTTTTCCTAGAAAAGTCTTCTTATGTTTGTAGTTGTTCCTCTTTCTTGTCAACGGGTCTCGCAGTCTCTCCTATTGTTCGTAAGGCAGGCAGCGGGAGAAGTACATTTGTACTCTTCCAGCAACTGAGCAGTTCTTAGGTCACGTGATCTTTCTGTTTTACTTGCATCCTGTAGTTAGGTTGATCAATTATTAAACAGCGGGAGCAGCTAGTATTGACGGTTTAATGCACTATTGTGTTACTAACATGACATTCCTGCGCATGTAAACAATGGGCTTCTGTAGGGAGCGACGATGAGACTTCTCCCTTTCCCTCTTTCTCCCCATATCTCTCCTCCCTCTCCCCCCCCCTCTTCCCCTCACCTCTCTCTCTTTAAAGAATTGCCATTGTCATCGTTCCCCTCTCTCTCCCTCCCTCTCTCCCTTTGTCGCTCTCTCTTTTTTCCTGCACACACCATCCAAACTCACATTTCTCTACCACACGCCATGTTGACTCTACCATGTGAGTCAAGAGTCCATCATCACAGCAACCATCCTGACACCATTACACGGATGATTACTACTTCCGGTCACGTGTCCGCTATCGACCTGCCTTGTGCTCTGGGATCTGGAGCTGTGTTCACTGTGACTTTGTCCACTGAAATTCGTCGAATGATTTAGCACACAGCTGTGGACTGGCCTCACCACCACACTCTTACCTGTTATCCTCTAGATGTTGTGTTCATGCTTGTGTGCAGCATTTTTGTTTCAGTGTTTTGGGATTGCGAGATGCCGCAGCCTACACACAGCGACTACAACTGTTCATCAACACACCCACTGCCATGATACTAACACAAACTTGCAAGATGATCACTTCCTTTGCACATATAGTTTTTATTCTCTCTTTTATATTCATGATGGACATTTACAATACAAAGCAGAAGTAAATAGGACAAATAATAAGTCACCTGCATAACAAGAAGTATGAAAAGCTCTCAAACCATAATAACATAATACTGTGTATCTTAAATAATATAAACATCTCTCCGTTTATCGCTCTGACCCTAAACTTTCATAGTAAGAGGAGGGTTGGTACACATATTTGAAAAGTAGTTTAACAACATGATATTAAAAAGTCCGAATAGGTTTAGAGAAGCCACAAGACCTGGGTGAGGAACCTTTTTCTCCAAGGGTCAGCTTGATATTTAGAACATTCGCGGGCCGGACAACATTATCTACCTAATAATGAGCCTCATCTACTGGGTCAAACTTGTTCACATTTTTGTAATGTATGGGAAAATTGTGCATTAAGATCAAACACTTTGTTGCTATATACTCTGTCTCCGCTAGGAACTATTTAATTATAAAAATATATTTGAATACCGTAAACAGATTATTTGCTGTCCTTGTCATGGTGGCAGGTCATAGGTTTTGCGCACCTAATTACAAAAATTCGGATTGTGGTGATTCAGAGGACAGCAGTGCCAGTCAGTCTGGGATTGTACACCTTTGTGATTGTGCAGTGAAACAAAAAAACCAGAACAACAACAATACATTTAGTGAAATCTGCGAGTGCCTTGGCGGGCCGGATCAAATGACTGAAAGACTGAAAGAGCCGCACGTTCCCCACCCTTGTTCAGGACCAAAACATTAGTGAAATTTTTAAGGCTAAGCTAGGGGTAAGTTAGCCATCCTCCAACTGGACATCATTGTACACACCCTCACTGCAACCATCAAAGAGGCGATACTGTCAACAACCAAATGCAAGGGAGATAAGGGAAGAAGACAACCCTGGGTCATGAACGACGTCCTTTCATCTTTATGACCAAAGGAGGAACTCGGAAGTTTTAGGAAAAACAGCAGGTAAGCAGCTTCCAAGAACGAAGCAGTAAATTAGGACCTTTGGAAAGGGAGGATAGTAGCTAGGAAGAATTAGAAGTAGACCGAGGGCCACTTCCGTAACATTGGGAATGACATGGGGTAACGGCAAATGTGGCTCACCACCACACAATGAGTCTTCCGCCAAAAATTATATAGATATGTATTAAATGTGTAGGTTTTTATCTTTGTTAAGATAGCAAAATTGTCCTTCTAGTCCCAAAGTAGAGTGAGTTAGACATGTTTCAAGTGTAGAAGAACTGTGGCGACTATTTAGAGAAAAAGAGTCTTCACGTTTGTTGGCCGCCTACAAGAATATGTTCCTTCACAACAGGCACAACTAATTGTTGACATTGTATGAAAGTTGGCGTGATGATAAAACGTACAAAACCTCATTATTTCAATCACAAAGTGCACGACATTGAGCATTGCCGAGTGTTTAGTAGCTTACTCTCGTGGTGAACAAGTGGATGAAAAGTGTTGGTGCATTCCACACCCCACTAAGCGGTGACCAGCGCTTGTCACACCTAACCCCTCACTGCGGGGAGATAACTATTGACAACCATCAACCCTCTGAGTGTGGCTGGCCCACGTGACCATGTCCACACGACTCGCAGGCGTCCGACCTGGGAAATTGTAAGATATGAACTCTAAATGTTTACATACAAGTTAAGTGAGTGGGAAATACACGATGTTGTTGTTTTCATACTGATGAAGTAAAAACTTTCCTGAACCATCGCACTATCAATAATATATCAACACATCCTTCACAAGGTAGAAAACTCCGAAAGCTAAAATAAAGTTAAGATCTCTAAATCATACATAAATCACTGGCCAGTGTTGTTAAAGACGGTTTACAATAATTTGTTCAAAAAAACCTCAAAAACATTTTCTTACAACCGGAGTATTGCTGTTTACACACATTCTGTTCCTAAATGCAAAATAAGTTCTTTTACAACAGATACCCGTGTATGTTTATTAGCTTTAAGTAGATGTCCTGTCATAGTGTTAGTTTGTCAAAAATGAAAAAATGAAAATGAAAAGTGAAGCTAGATATTAAAAAACAAATTTCTCCGAAACATAAGGAAAAGTGTCATTGTAATGACTGTTTACTGTCAACACATTATTATATTCAGCAAGAGGTATTTATGTTTAAATACTGTCGACAGTTTTCAACCACAAGAAACACCTGATATTCGATGATGTTGGCATACATGGCAGTGTACACATTCATTGCAATCGTACCTTTGTCTTCTACTGTCCTCCTCTCTATACAACCTGTTTAGTCAACACAACCTGTTTCCTACTTGGATTTGATCAAAACCAAGATGTGGAGGGAGAACATCAGATGTTGCAGGTAAATTCCACGAGTTTTACAAAGTCTTTAATTCATTTGTGTACTAATCACGTGTTCAACTATAAGCCGATATAATTTTGGATGTCGGCTCAAAAGATTCAAGAAATCTTGCAAAGTCTTAATGACTGGCTTGAGAAAACTTTTTTAATGCTGCTAAAACTTTGCAGTTGCTGGTTTTTAAATAATTTAACTTTTAAACCAGGTACATAGCAATTCGACCAATCATAGAAGGAAACATTTAATACAAAATTCATGGTTTTTTACCTTGGATCTGCAAAAGTAGTAGAAGCGATACTGTTATACACTTCTTGATGACCTTATGAGCTTGTTTTATACACAAATACACACAAGAGAAAGTTAATACTTTTGATAATAACTGAACAAGCGTATCTTGTCTTTTGTTGTCGTTTGCTTGGAAATAACAAATTTGATGGTTAGACTATCAGTAATAGATATTGTCATCACCCATAGGTCCTCCTACTAGTTACCGTTGGGGTTAGTCTTTAATATATTTGTGACCCTCCTAGACGAAACGAGTCTTAAGTCGGAAATTAGAGAATTGCCAAATGGCATATTTTTAAAAACTATAGGTTCTGAACTTTCTTTTGATATAAGAGTTGTTCTTCTAGCCTTAAAACTGAGTGAGTTATAAAGGTTTGAGGTGTGAAAGTTCAGTGGCGGTTATTTTGAGAAAAGCGGGTTCAAAGATTAGCGTCCAGATGGCCGACCAGGTTTGTTTATTTCCAAACTTTTGCAGACGAATCTTTTGATTAGTTAATATTTCAATCGTTCTTTAAAGAAGTTGAACATACAGACTCCGTGCTTTCTGTCAAGGTATAACACGATGGGGTTTTGACAGGGAAACAGTATCGAAACAGCGTTCTGAAATCGGTACAGATCGCAGTAGGGTACCTCGATTAAAACATATTTTAAGTCAATTTATAACTTTTATTTTAACATCAAAGTGTATTTTCCTGATAGTTTAATAACCAAGAAAATCATTTTTAAAGTCAAACTACACAACACTGACCCCTATCACCTTTCGGGGCCTCTAGCACACAACTGTTCCGTGCGACTTAAGACTCATTTCGTCGTGGAGGGTCTCATTTTTATCTTGTTACATTAATTTCTTCTCAAATATACAGTAATAAAACTTCGTCAGGACAACCGAATATAATTTCATGTCGCCGCGAATGTGCTATTCAGCAGTAGACTGATGAAGTAACACTTAATGAAGCATTATTAGTTTTCCAGTTGACACATACTGTGTGCTCTTCCTATTATTACTGCCGGCGATGCTGTTTTCGTTGTTCACCTACAGGTTGATGACAAAGACTTCATGCCAACCATTATATGGACAGTTGTTGATAAACAAGCGGTCAAATGCTAAGATTTCTTACTAAGACCAGCGAGGCAAAGATGGCGAGAGCCACGTGGTGCAGGGTGGAGCGCAGCAGATCGTCACAGGACGACACGTCATCGCAAGACTCTGACTGTTCAGTACAAAGACACAGTTTCCAGTCAGTCAAGAGACTGAACTATTTCTCTTAGAAAAAAATGGTGAAGGACATTAACTGAGGTATAGCAGACACAGATTATGTTTTGCTAAATCCTTGTCCAGTCACTCATTAAGTCTGTCATAAATATTAGTCGCTTAATTTGAGGTTAAAGCTTTTATTTCAAAGTCTGTGTCTCAAATTCAGGCGTAAAGAAATGTCAAAGATTTTGTGTAAATAAAATATTAGAAGTTTAAAAAAATGTTCAGCGGATAGTTGAATCCACAAAAAAAATTTCTAATTAACTGAGATAACTGATAGTCAGTCAGGTCCTGAGCTAAAAATAGCCTTCACGTAAACTATATGTCATTATCTCTGATTATTATTATATCATCTTCGTAAATACAGAATTACCATTGTCCTTACAACTGGCGTAACCCTTAAGAATTTACACCCTTGGAAAGCATTGTGGGAAGGATGAGGTCGTGTCCTCAGGGTTCTTATGTCCTTGCAGCAGCTGCACGTGACATTTTATGTAATCGCTCTATGGATCACGCGAGGTTACGCACAAGTAATTATGTAAACTGGAGAGACCCTCATGAAACTACAGAGCGAGAGACTGAGGTAGAGGTGAGCCTGCTGGGGTATGGGGATAGAGACAGAGAGGGGGAAGTAAGTATTCCACGAGTGGTGAGCCCGTTCAGTTAAGGGTCATCAAGTACACACATGTTTTACTGTTATGTTACACCAATTCCCTGCTTCAATATTTTTTCCATCAAAGAAAGTGACACATCGACAAAAGAGAAAATTACTGCTGAAAAAAAAAGCCCAGCATAAAAGTATAATATCGTATAAAGACACCGAAGATATCTAATAATATCTCGCGAGAATAAATAGCAAGCAAAAAATGTTGGTACCCAGCCTCACGTTCTGACAGTTTTCTGTCATCGCGTGTTGTTCTCGCTCAATTATCGCATTAACAACAGATCGTTATTTCTAAATACAATTAGTTGTTTTTTTTATTATTTTGACTATAGATTTATCTTTTAAACAGATGAACAAGACTTCAATGATAATTGGAAATATACTTAACTTGATAAGTTTGTATACAGGTTACAAATGAATCCACAGAAGGTTAGAAATATAGAAATTGTAGAGTCCAAAGAATGCATAACTTTTCAGTATGTTAGTGTTCCTGCACTTTTCTGGAATAGTTTTTACTAGCTCCTCTAGTGATAGGACTTTCATGGTAAGGAGAGTCTTGACGATGTCAAGAGCATCACTGCTGGTCATCTTGGCCTTCCTGGTTGCCGGCTGTGGAGGAACAGTTGGCCAACTTCAGTTGTGCAATGATGTGTTTCCGTCTTTCGTCTTCTCTCGCCCGCCGTCTGCGTTCTAAATAAATGTTGAGTGTGTACAAGAAAGGGTTAAGTGCAGAGTTCACAGGCAGAACAAAAATAGCGATTCCTACATTGACTTCTCCAAAGACAGGAATGTCGTAGGACGCGAGAATTCCCGCCAGCCCCACAGGGAACCAACACAAGAAGTCGGACATGGCGACTGTGATGAGTCGTCGAGCGATGGTAAAGTCGTTAGCAGCTTTAGAGGTGTTCGTGGCACTAATGGAACTGGAGCGAATCGACCAGTAAACAAACACTTGCCCCACAAAAATGAGGAGAAAGCAAATAAAATTGAGGACAACTATGACATAGAAGGAATACATACGGCCAGGGAAGTCAATCCTGGAGGTAGGGAGTGGAATACAAATGCTGGTCTGGCTGTAGAAGTGCCAGTGTGATGTCACAGGGAGGAGAGGACTGATTGCAAGACTCACACCTGTCAGCCACCCAACACCACATGCAATCTGTGCGCTGATCGTTTGGTAAAATGCAGCAAACTGAAAGGAAAGCGGAGAACCAAAAAGCGGTCAAAGGTTATTAAAAAGATGATAAAGACAGATAGCTCCAGGGATAAAAAACATAGAAAACCTGTCAGCTTGCACAGGTCACTGTTTCTCCAACTGACATCCTCCCACAAGTAAGAACCTCTGTACCTGTGGTCGACTATGCCAATAATTAAGAGATAAATGCCCATGAGGAGGTCGGCCACACACAGGTTGGTGACAAAGACATCATAGCCCACGTTACCTGCAGACTTCAAGAAGATCAAACGGTAAAGCAGTGTGCCGCCATTGCCCACTAAGGCCAGAGAGGCAAAGATGGCGAGACCCACGCGGTACAGGTTGGAGCGCAGCAGATCGTCACAGGACGACACGTCATCGGAGGGAGCATGACAGTTGAGCACGTTGAACCCTCGGGGTAGTATTGCCGGACAGCACAGCTTGTAGTTGTCGGAGAAAACAGTTTCCAGTCTGCTCAAAGCCTGAAACATTTCTCGAGGGAAGAGTGAGACTGGACTTTGGCGCACATCCAGCACGCGCAAGTGACTGTTATTACCAAAACCTTGTTTGGTCACGTGATTAATAAAGCTACCAGACAGATTCAAAGTGGTCAACATAGAGAAGAAGGAAAACATTCCAAAATCAATTTCTGACAGTCGCACGTCGGACATGTCTAGGACTTTGAGAGAAGAAGGGTGAATAAAGTCTTGAAAGAAAAAGTTTGTGAGAGGATTGTTGCTTATCTTTAGAAACTCTAGACTTGTCCACCCAGCAAACAGATCCGCTATTTATGTCTGTTAGTTTATTATTGCTGAGGTCAAGGATGCGGAGGTTACGCAACGTGACTTGGTGTAGTTTGGTGAGATTACAACGGACGAGGGAGAGATGAACGAGGAAACTGTTGTTCCATAGATGAGCGAGGGTCAGTGATGTCCCGCTGGCATCAAGGTAGCGAAGGTTGAAATACTCAGCGGCAGGGAAAATGTCCAAACAAACGAAAGCCCATCCGTGACAGTCACAGTGTTGAGGACATGTTTCATGACACAGTAGTTCGTCATCACGCAGTGGACAATGGTACACCCCGTCACACACGTGACTGTCGTCAACACACACCTGAGACTTCCAGCAGCGGTAGTAACCTGGACACGTGTACCTGTCACATGCAGCCTCGTCTTCGCCACCAGGACAGTCGGACAGCCCGTTACAACGGAGGTAGACAGGAAGACACACCTGCTGAAGGCCGGTGCAGGTGAAGTAGGAGTCAAGACAAGATACATTCGACATGTTAGAGGTCTTGTATTTATTGAGAATAAGTCGTCCATCTTGAAAATCTAGTCTTAGAGATGTTGTAAAAATGAAGTCCCGATAAGAAATAGTTTCATTCCAAGAATCTACATGACACAGCTCTTCGTCCGACTGGTCATCACAGTCCACTTGATTATCACACACTTCTGTGTGATCAACGCACTGCCCACAATCAACAATTATTCATGTATTCAATCATTTCATGGAATAAGACAGAACAGTAATACAGTAAAAAAAAGCATTTTGGCATCCAGTGTTAAACTATTACCTATCAGTAGATCATTGTCGTGTCATTGTTATCGGGAAGGTGACACGGAGGTAAGGATTGCCCCAGAGATTCGCAAATGAAAGAATAGGAAAGAACAGGTTAGTGGGGTAGATATGTGAGACAGAATTTCTTTCTTATCAAGTGGTTAATTCTGTATCACAAATTATGCTCCGTTTTTGCTCCATCACACAAGAATGTCAAACTCGGCGGTTTTCTAGAACCCACGTGCAGATGTGTTTATGTTGTGAGTAAATAATTCGGCTAAAAATAAATCCTTTTGCCGAGCACGAGTGACACCGACAAAATGTTGATATCTACTGTTTTTAATCCAATTTTTATTTGATTTGATTTTTACTTGAAAGCAAACAATTGACTTTAAAGAAGAAGCACCTACCTTCTTATCGCTGCAAAGGACAGATAAACTACCACATGGAGGGAACTTGCAGAACTCTTCGTCACTTCCGTCCCTACAGTCAGGCCGATGGTCACACACTAAGGTGTAGGGGACGCTGTCCTCCACACCCACGCACTTAAAGAACGGCGGAAGTGACGTCAGTGGTGCCGAACAGGAAGTCGTGGCGCCATTGTTATTGGACCAACAGGCAGAGCCGCCATCACAAGCCAGGAACACGTGAGTGAAGTGGTTGGCGGGGCAACGGATGTACGCAGCCTGTTCAGTATTTCAATATTGCAATTCTTGCACGAGACTGACAATAATGAGCGATCATCTCATTCTGATACAATCCACCAATCAAGACATGCGTGTAATGTGCGTGTAATGTGCGTGTAATGTGTAATGATAAAAATGTAATAAGTACACACGTGAATACGACAAAATCTTCCCTAACAGCCAAGATGGCAACAACTGCTAAGCAAGGTTATAACCGGAAGTTTACCATTCAGTAACTTAATCAAGTCAACGCGTTCGTACCGCAGCAAGTCTGTTACTGACCTTTGACCCTGTAGGAGTGGGTTGCCTTGTTGAAATGACTGGCGGTGGGATGACTGGGTGTTGTGTAGTACTCCTAGGCAACTGGCATAAGCGGCTCGTGATTAATTTAGCCCTGTCACAAGCGCTTTTAGAAAAGTCAAGAAAGATTTCTCCATAATTATTAATAAGTCCTTCGATAAAAAAACAATAGTTTCTACCTGTAGTGTATTTTGTGTTGGTGGTAAGTGCCACAGTCCCATCCAACCACCGTAGAGTGTGTTTATACCTGACAAAGTACAAAAAACAAAACCAGGTAAAGTAATCAATCGGCTAATAAGTTAGTCGTTTATACAACTTAATAGACGGCAAAACAATGTATGCATGGAAACGACCTCTTACCTAAAACAATAAGTGTGAATAACACAAGTGTCAATAAGATAAGTGTCAATAAGACAAGTGAACTTACATTGGCAATGTATGCGACATCGTCGTCAGTCCAATGGAATGTATGAGGTTTCTCTCATAAAATTTTTCAAAACGTTTTCCTACGGATTCCGGGCTCACATCACGTGGCATTTTGTTGTCCATCACAACCATTACTACTGGCAGACGGAGTATCATATTTTTGGTACTGATACTGACCAGCTGTCCTCCTCGCTTCTGACACCATTCACTGTCAAGGTGCCAAGTCGACAGTTGATTTACACGTGACACCGCAATGCAGCGCCCGTCCACCTGAAATATTCCCTGTTTGAATGCGCCATCACCCTGCCAGCAACCACCTTCTGCTTCATTGTTGTTACAGTCAAACATCATGATACAGGGAGTGTCCTGCCACATGTCCGGCCAGTCACTAACCGAGCAGTTCCACCTGTCTCCGGACAGTTCAACGAATGGTTGTGACTTGTGTTGGAAATGAAAAGCTATTGTGAAGTCTCTTGTCACAGACGTTTGATGATTGACAAACTCTATGAATACCCACCCGGAATAGAAAGCAAGGGCATTGCAGAGATTTATTGATGATTTGCATAACGTGTACGTTAAGGTGTTGTTGTCCGTTCGAAAGGTGACATAATCGGTGTTGTTGTCCTCCTTGCAGACATAATGTTTCAGGAGAAAATGGAGGACAATAATATGGTCATCTGGCGCAGTCAGGTGCAGGGAGACTCTTTTAAACTGTGGATAGGATCTGTTGAACATCGAGTCTTTTAACTCGATTTTACCTGTTGAATATTGCAAAATTAAATCCTCACTTTCACAGAAAAGTTATTACTTACACTCTATGCCAAAAAGAGTTATAGTCTTGTACTTGCTTTAATTGTCAAATGTGGGACATCCTGTATGCGTGCTTCGTTGTCTTTTAGAGTGTGATGAGCTTATTGCCTTGATGTCAAGGCTGTTGCTGACAAAATAACAACTAACCGCCAGGACGCCTATTAAAGTGTAAGATAAGCAATCAGGTGAGTCATACCTGATACATTGGATCTTCTTAAATACTTTGTACCTTTGTGTATTTGTATCTACCATTGTATACAGCGGAAAATTTTACCAAAAAATAACACACCTGACGTTGAAGAATCAAATGTGATTTTCAGTTGTTGGCGATTCACCTTTGGCAGGGTAGTGAAGTTAACGGCCATCTTGAAACCAGGCAACCTTTTTAAAATGGTCATAATAAAGGTCAAATTAAAGGTCACAACATGAGAATCGTTAATAAATGTTTTGGGGAAGTGCGAGGTACAAGCAGTGACTAGAGTCACATTTGCATCGTGTAGCAGGACGATGTCATCAAACTCATCATCGTCATCACAATCTGTACTCAGGTTTTGTAACCTCATGGCGGCCACCGTCTGCTGTGGACCACTCACATCCATGGAGCAAAAGAGAGTGTCGGGTGTGGAAAGTCGATAGAAATGTCTGGGCTGAAAACACCAGTGAGTTCTACTCTCGTTATCAATCACGTGATATCTGACAGCGCGGCGCGTGCAGTTTCTACCTTGTATCTCGAGATGAGACGATCCCTGGCGTGTGTGTGAGGTAGTGATGGCATCCAGCATCTCTACAATAGAGTTGTTCTTGAAATAAGTCCTCACCCCTGTCTCTTTGTCACGATCATTACGATCATCTCCGGGTTCTAGGCTCCTGTGGTACGTGTGCAGCCCCCTGGGGGTAGAGTGCAAAGAGGAGGGAGATGGACTGTGTAGTGGACTGTGTCCAGTGCTGTTGACCTTACTCACTCCGCTAGTCGTGGTCGTGTAGGATTCGGATGGAAAATGACAGAAAAGTAGGAAAACAATCCTTTTTACTGTTCTGTTCATGACTGTGGTATGTCTGCTCTGTCTACAGATACTCAGGATCATGGATACCCGATGTCGTAGTCTCACCAGTAACCTCTGACCTTTGTGAAGGAGCTGGCTAAACGCACAGTAGTTAAGAATTAACGACCATCTTTCACACATGATCTTAACTACCGTCTGTTAAGTTCCTCTGACTGTTAGTCACTGATTTATAAAGATGTCTGAGACAATATTTCAGTAAAAATTTACTATTTTAGGGGGAAAAACACATTTTATTTTCTAAAGTTTATTTTAAGTGTAAAAACTATTTTATCTTTAAGAGAGTTTAAAACAATAAAACTTAAGTGAAACCTAATTTGACTACATTCATTTTCTATTTTGCATCCCAGTATTTTGTCGTCTAAATTCTTTAACAGATGTTAAATTCTCGTATTACACTAATTGTGTGCTGAGTGTTTCCCACCTTTGAGCAGCAGAGCAACTGAAATGTGATCTTAATTGACTGAGACATCCACACAAAAATGTCAATTTAAAATTAACCTTTAAGCGAAAATATTTTTATGTAGCAAACAAAGAGCAAAACCAACAGCGATGCCTGTCTTTTATTTTTTTAAACTTAATTCCGTGCAAGAACATTTTAAAGGAAATGGAGAAAATACTTGGTAGCTTCGAGAAAAAAAAAATTGGCATGAAACGATAAAAGCAGATTTTAAAAATATCTCCCGAAGAAATTTCCTTTTATGTTGTTTTCTCTGCTGGAATCCATTGAACAAGTGTAGGGGAGGGAATCATCAAGCAGAGATGATATCGACTGAGAGACGGGGTGGTGAGGGTGGGTGGGTTGGTTGGTGAGGAAAAGACAGGGAGTCTGGTTGGCTGACTTCAAATGATGCGTGCAATGTGTGATAAAACTCGCCTTCAAGCTGTCGTCGTGATGAATGAGATCAGATAAATAAATAGTGTGTTATCTGAATAGAGCAAACAAGTCACCTGTTCACAGCCGTGTTTCTGCAGAATTCAGTCATGAGAAGATGGCGCTGACGTGGCAGGAGAAATAAATGATGTAGAAAAGAATGAAAATGGCGCAGACACAAAATTAGCTCCAGGAATATATGAAATCGTTTTATAGATGCACAGATGAACATTGTACACACAACTTTACTCAGATTAACAGGAAAAGATGAAAAACGACGGACAGGTAATCTCCTCTAGTCAGGCGAAGGGACGTCACTCTATAGAAAGAGGAACGACTCGTGTCGATCACTTCAATCTACTGATGCTGACTTCCGCTCAGTGCCACGGCATGTACACCTGCGGTCCAAGGCAGGTGTATAACGGCTGACATTTTGCATCTTCATAAAACTAAGCTGACAATGTTAGTGTGATGTTCTAACAATAGTTGTGTGAATGAAACAATATTTTTGTCAGAGTAAGGTAGGCCACTGCACCAAAGAGTGTTGATTTGATCTTCCATTGAAACATCATACAAACTTTATTTTATTTTTCAAAGTAACACTTTATTGACTCATACAAGTTTTTTTATGCAATGGCAAGGCTGCAGACCGCATCTATTTTTATGGAATTGATCTTCTCGACATAAGTAGCTACACCAGAAAGCGTAGATATCGAGAGGCTGCACTCTGGTAGCATCACGTTTCAAAGGGACGCAACTTTTCTTAATAAGTAAGGACAAATAATTTTGTGCAGCCTCTCTATATCTACGCTCTCTGGCTACACTACCGAGTTAGGTAGTTAACTCTTTGCTTATAGATCATCATCCATTATTATTGTTTTGTCTCCCTTAGCCTCCCTTAGCTGGTGAGGTAGAGGTCTATATAATTCTCTTTATTTTTCAAATTTGATTTTAACTTCTTAATAGTTATTATATTGCGCCAGAAGAGGAATTCATAGCACGAAGGTCCCCACAAGTGTTGACACTTAATCATCAGGAGTCACTGCCATGTCTAGTTCTAGTTGTTGTTGTTGTTAATCCACACAGTGAACTTTAAAATGGTCGCAATTTTCAGAAATTGAAGGAGGTAACAGGCAGTGGTAAAGGCATCGGACGATTATCCTCACTAGTCATCTTGGAAAAGTTGTGTTAAAGGTAATGCAAAACTTCGATGTTTCAGAAACTTCTCACTGAAAAGGAAGCCAGAAAGAGCGCAGCGGAGCAGTACTAAGACCTATATTTAAAATCTCTTCAACATGATAAGGAACTTTACCTTAAGTCACACTAAGAAAGCAACTGTGGCGCGTGATGCTGAAATTCCGCATAAAAGAGAATATTAAGACATCTACACGCTATGGTTCACCTGTAGTTCAGTAGTCCATAGTCAGGTCCAAAAACTTTCCGACTACAGTAGATGTTCTTCAAGGCTGCTCTCTGTACTCTCTACTGTCCAACGTCTATCTGGAAAACATCTTGTGAGATGCACTCTATCAACATCATTTCCTCTTGTCCATCGAAAGTAGGGGATGGTGGAACAAAGTAAAATAGACAATGGTCTCATTAGAAACACCATTTATTTACTGGTGCTCACCTGAAGACTCGCCGACAGCATGATCGCTTACGTGAAGGAAATTAGCTCAGACAAGAGCAACGTGTTGGTAAACAGTATTTAACAGTTAAACACTATAACTAATGCAAAGATCTGCGTTAAAGTGTAACAGGTGCAAAATTTCACCTGAGGGCAACGCTCTTCAAGGAAAGCATTTATGTGACTCACATTTAACACAAAATTATATCATCGACAACATCGATGGTCAAACTGACTAAAGTCTGGGACAGTTCACGTGTAACCTTTGCCCCTAGGTCAAAGCTAGACAATTGACTTGTCGCTTCTATCATGTTATACGGCGTCTAAACATTGACCTGCAAAATATAGAAGGGGAAAAAAAGGATCGGTATACTAAAAATTAAAGGTTTCAGGAAAATGTTGCAAATTTACTACGAAAAATACAACTCACGTGAATTCGTTAGCAACGCGGTTGCCACCTAAGACGCAGAGTACGACTTCTTACTGAAGACAGTTCTCAAGGGGCCGTAGTTATGAAGCGAGGATAAGTCTTTGTACTAAAGAAACATGGGAAACTTAAGGGCAAGTGTCTACTTTCCGAAATTGTGAAGCAGTGTCCAGATCCAGCAGATGTTGTTTTACTCCCGGAGCTATAGTAATAAGTTCAGAGCGAAAATACCATGGGGTCAAGAAACAGAAAGGTATATCCGCGGTGTCTTGTCACGAATTGTAACTACGAAAACAAAATTTGAGTTTCTTAGGAGAAAGCACATACCATTGCATCGTAACCGCTGCTTATTTGGAAGAGGGACGTCGTCGTAATAAGAAAGGAAAATCGTTAGCGAACATCAAAGAATGTTCATGAAGGCCGATGGAGAACTGTAAGCAGTTTTACATTGTCACCTTTAAAAAAATACCCGTCATAATAATCACACTTCTTGGAAATCTATTTTTCTTGAGGCAAGTTTTTTTAGTAAAAAATGTATTCCATCATACTTAACTAAAAAAAACAAACTTTGTATCAAATAGTGTTTACCTCGATGCAAGATTCGTTTACCTATTTCTACAATTCTTACTAAACAGAAACTGCATCATGATACGAACATGAAATACTTCTAAGAAACAGTTTTGAAAGACTGATTTACGAACTGATTGAATTAACACTAAACAGCAGTTTAACAACGGTTACACTCTTCTATAACATGCCGAAACCTCGCGAAATAAAGAAAAAAAGAAAATACCTAAGAGATACATCGCAAATACTTTTCTACTTCTACATTATTGTTTATACTTGAATTTTAAAGAAAGTGTCAGACAACAGTCATAGTCATTGTACCTTCTTAACGTGACAATAAGGACTTTTTAAATTTCTACACATTTAATGACAGCGGATCACACAGAAAGTAAGTAGATTATCCATAAAGGAGAACAGTCTCGTGTGCAAAGATGAGCGAAGGCAGTCACGAGGATTGGAAGTCCAGAAGATAAACATCTGATTTGTATTTTAAAAACAAGTCAAGTCGGAGAAGCTTTATATTTACTTTTTCATAGAACATGTCATCAAAATCTTCATTTCTTGACGAAAACGTGAGGACATGGTGACAAAGACGAAGAGGTGAATGGACGAACTCAGCATGCCGAGGATGATGACTGTTCTATGAGTAATTAAAAACAGGTCGCTATAAAGACCATCTGGACGGAATTCGTGGACCGTGAAACGGGTCAAGGCCAGAGAGACATCAGGAGCCACACCCAGCATGTAGAGACAGCACACCACCACCAGCATCCTCATCAACATCTTCTGGCTTCTCATGCTTGAGCCCCCGCTAAGATGACAAATGAAACATTTTACAAAATACTAGAGCCAGTCTTCGCTAGCAAATACATTTGCGAACTAAAAAAGTTGTGAAATATTTAGTTGCAGAATTTAAATATAAAATATTTATATAATATTAAGATTCAAAAGAACGATTACCGACAGGCCTATTCACCTAGCGTACATATTCCGTGTTTTGTGAATCTTATCTCTTAGTAGCTTATTTGCCATTGTCGTAATAACTAAACGGAGAGGGAAAAGCAGGTCAAATAGTCAGCGAGGGTAAACCATTAGTTTTAATGGTGTTCTGAAATTTCGGGTCAAACTGAAATTTTTTACATTGCATTTACCTACAATTATAAAACATAGGATTAAGATGGTCTGTGTCATATTAGTTACAGACGACTTTGACCCTTCGTGTGCAAGAAATAACCGCCAGTCTTTGGAGTTGTGCTACCGATATTTTTGGAATTCTTAATGTAAATAGAGTGTAATTAGAAAAAGTCTGTAAAAACTCTACTTTTCTAGAAATATTCAGAAAGGAAGAAAACAGAATACAATAAAAGATTAGCGGTTTGGTTGACGAGTTGTTTGTTGGGTATTGAGAGGTGGTCCATGAGTGTAAGTGTGCCACTTAATGAACCAATCAAGACCCTAGCAATCGTATTCGTTCTGAAACTAAAAATATTTGCCTAATTTCTCCAAACCACGGACGTTTTTCTTTACTGTAGTCAGATAGTCTAAATGTACACAACAACTTTAAAACTATGTGATGAGCACTTGTATTTAATGCCATGCCTTACCTACCTGGATGTGTTTTTTCTCCAGGTCGTGGCTTTTCTCAGCGTAAATACAATGATTGCTGTACTGAGGCACACAACAGTGAAAGTCACGATGGAAATTAAGGACAAAACTAAGTTTTCTGTGATAATGAAAAAGTTGTTAGTCAGGTAAAAGTTAGAAGTCGTTAATATAACTTCCTCTTTTCCAGTAGTGTTCTCTTTGACAACGGTTATCTCACACTTTACGATAAAAACACTACACAAGAGCTGTAAAACAATAAAGGTGACTAAGAGGATGATGATCATGGTCTTGGTGCTGATGAGTGTGGCGGCCTTCATGGGGAACATGACACACACGCACCGCTCTACGGCGATGATCATCGTCACACACCCGGACGACATTCCAAATCCAACAGCAAAATTCGTAACATACTTAGTGAAAAACCATTTCCAATATTCTTCTATATCAGGGTTAACTAAACCTATGAAACAGTAAGAAACTGTTAAAAGGGATGTTGTGAGGTACATGAGATCAGCGAAGGCGAGACAGAAGAGACAGAGGTTCATCCGGTCTCGCAGTCCCTGTCGGTAAAACACGATCATGGTCAGAAGGTTTGCTGGGACTCCTATTATAAAAATGAAACTAGTCGAGCTACAGTCAACTATCTTCTCTGTATTTGTAGATGCATAATATCCTAACATGTCATTAGTGATTTCTGAAATGTTGCTGTCTACAGAGATAGAATGTGACAGAGACACATTCACCTCTAGGGAGACATTAGACAAATCACAACACATCCTCGCTGTCTCCTTGTGAAAAGTTTGTCAAGCAGTGCTAGTCACGTGGTGTCCTCTGAAGTGTATGTCTTCACTTTTTGAACTGTTTGAATCACAAACTGTTCATTGAATAGTGATTATATACAACTGTATTACATCAGCCTTTATATACTTTTCTGGTAATTTTTTTTTTGCATAGAGAGGCTTTGCATTCTTCTGTGTGTGTGAGTGAGAGAGAGAAAAAGTGTTTTATTGATTAAGCCAAGGAAGTGGTACAGTTACTAATTTCTTTGAAAGACATATACAAATCCTATTATCTTCAAACAGACAAAAAAATGGCATATAATAATTTACATCGTGTCTCATTAAAAGTAAATTGAGGAAATATTTAGTTAAGTAGGTGGTTTGGTTTACATAATATACTTTATTTACTCAAATATAGAAGTGATGTCAACAGCGCGCTATTCCTGCTAAATGTAAAATTGTGCGATTGATCTTTCAGTAGATTGAATTCCTAAGGCATCCGAAAAAAGGAAAATTTGTAAAATAATTCTGAAGAACATAATATTTTTACATGAAATAGTTTCCATGATTGAAATTCTTCTTTGATTATTATGTCCTTTACTGAGCTCTATTTTCCTAACCAGGATCAAATATATAATGTTTGTGGTGCATTTTCAGTTTTGTTTCGACTGTTTACATTTTTGACTTAAAGAATAATGTTCTAGAATAATGTCATAGGTGAACTACTGAGTTTTGTTTTGAATTGGGAGGGAGAGGGGCGGCTTTGGAATCCCAAAAAGGGAAAATTACAATGACAATTCTTTATTAATGAGCGGGAAACTAAGCAAGAAAATACTTTTCCCGTTTAGCCCTCGCCCTGCACGGGGGAAAAACAAACTTATTAAATGAAGTAATTCAGTATAATGAGAACGGCTAGTAGTAACTAAAAGATAAAGTATCAAAGGAGAGTTTAACATGAATATGTACAAAAGTAATGGTTTACAAAAACATATATTTACACGGTTCCTGGACTTGGGAGTTATCACTACAGGCCTCATGTAAAGAAAAGGAAAGATAGACAAGTATTTCAAATAATTTATATTTAATTTATCCTATAATAGTCTTTAGCAATTTTACCTTATACTGAATTTTGAACTCTCGTGTATTGTAAGATAGATTATCGTAAACATTCTTTTTGAATGCAGACTTTGGTTAAAGTTAGTGTTCATGTTATTGAGTTCATGTTATGGAAAGGGTCGTGCTTATGAATTGTAATAATGAAGCCGACTACCAAACAGTCAACAGATGATCCACGGTGTGGGTGAAGATGAGCCGAACTGAATGTAGTGTGAGTACAACCTGTTCCATGCTGTCAAATAAGGCTTCACATTTCTTAATCATTGAAAATTGCAAAACTTTATTTTTGACAGAGTGAAATACATTAGGGTTTGCTCAAATGTGAGATTTTTAAAATATAAAATAGTACAGTTTTATAAAATTTTCGTGTATGCATACTTTTACAATAAAGTTTTTGAGTGTTTTTCAGCTGAGAGTTTATATTAAGTTACTGTACTTATTTTAATTGTGTTTGCAGTTTGCAATTATAATAAATAAAATAACATATTGTTGTAAACCTGTTGTACATTTCTGCAAACATGAAGACTGACCACAGTAACAGTTTATTTAAACACAATGTAAACACGACTAAACAAGATCATAAGCTTAAAATTGTATCTATTTGAAATATTAGTGATAACTTCAAGATTGAACTCCTTTGTGCTGTGTGCAAGTGAAGGCCATTGTAAAAAACCGTAAATAAACTGTTTGAAACTCATCGACTGAAAGACTGAATCGTTGGCCATTAACATCCATATTCGTCTTTCCACCGTATCAGTGCTATGCTATGTGATGCGACAATTTAATATTGACAAAGTAATTGATGTGCTGTATACAAGCTTTCCTTCGCTCTTGTGTAGACGTCCGTCCAGGGCGCCCCCTATCGCCCACACTGCTTAGCATCTTTCTGTAGGATATCATATGTGAAACCCTTCATGGTCATTACACTTCCGTTTACATCAGTGGAGGGCCGATTTGAAGCCTACCATTTCCAGATACTATCCATCTGATAGAACAAACTAACGTAGCTGCAAGACTTTACCAACTGACTTAAAACAGTTCGATAAATGAAAACAGAGTGAAAAGAAGGACCAAAAGGAGTAAAGTTGTCAACAGCAAAGCCACGATAATCAGAATGCAAATAACTTCTTGCTGAAGGAACACAGTTGGCTCTTTTACTTGTCACTTAGGAAAACCAGACTCTTGCTTGCACCACATTCTCTACTCTATACAACCACACGGCATGTGCCAGAAGGTCGTGAAATACATCATAAACGGAGCAGGGCCTCTTTCTCTTAGACCTGCTGCCTGCGACTGAAAATCATTGAGATCGATATCTCTGCTTGAACACAAGGGAAAGCCTCGACTACAGCTCTGTCCTACCTATTTATTATTAGACCACGTGACCCCTCTAAACCATCTCTACCTCGCCTTCTTGCTATCGATCTTTGACTAAAGTATCCACATAGCCCTAGCTATCAACATCAACATTATCGTTTCCTCTTGTCCATCGAAAGTAGGAGCTCGCCGCCAGCACGATCGCATACGTGAAGGATAATAGCTCAGACAAGAGCAAATTGTTGGTAAACAGTATTTAACAAAGTTTTTAACAAACAAATGCGAAAATCTGCGTTAAAGTGAAGAGATGCTAAATTCCACCTGAGGGCAACACTCTCTAAGTAAGGCAGCTTCGTGACTGACATTCGACACAAAGTTATAGCATCGACAGCATCGATGGTCAAACTGAATAAAGTCTGGGACAGGTCACGTGTAACCTTTGCCCCCAGGTTAAAGCTAGACTATTAACATATCGCTTCTATCATGTTATACGGCATCGAAACATTGACATTCATAATATAGAAGATAAAAAAAGAATCAGTATACTAAAAATTAAAGGTTTCGGGAAAATCATAGCTGCTGCTTAACGGGTGTTTGGAAGAGGGACGTCGTCGTGGTAAGAAAATAGCGAACCTTAAATAATGTTCATGAAATTCGATGGAGAACTGTAAACAATTTACATTGTTATCTTTGAAAAAATACCCGTTGTCACACTGCTTAAAAATCTCTTTCTCTTGAGGTAGATTGTTTACTTTATTCCATCAAACTTAACAAAGCAAACTTTCTGTAAAATAGTGTTTAACTAGGTTCAAGTTTCCTGTTTCAACAGTACTTACTAAACAGAAACTACATCGTCACACGACCATGAAATACTTGTAAGAAACAGTTTTGAAAGACTGATTTACGAACTGATTGAATTAACACTAACCAGCAGTTTAACAACGGTTACACCCTCATATAACATGCCAAACCCTCTCGAAATAAAAGGGAAAAAAAGAAAATACCGAACAGATTGATCTCAAATATTTTTGTATTTCTACATTATTGCTTATATTTGAATAAAAGCACCAGACAACAGCCATAGACATTTCACCTTCTTAGCCTGACAAATAAGCGATTTTTATTGTACACATTAAATGACAGCGGATCACATAAAAATTAAGTGGATTATCCATTAAAAAACAAAGAACAGTTTGTTTCAGTTCTTTGAAATCACAATAATGTATCTTCTATACCCATTCATGTGAATTTTTTTTTCTCAGCACATACATCTTAATTAAAGGTGAGTTGAGTCACGAGGATTCAAAGTCCTGAAGATAAATATCTGATTTGTATTTTAAAAGAAAAATCAAGTCGGACAAGCTCTATATTTATGTTTTCTTAGTCGATATTGCTGAAAAGTCCACTGTACTTAAAGAGTTCATCGTTTTCATAGAACATGTCATCAAACTCTTCAGTTCTTGACGAAAACGTGAGGACATGGTGAAAAAGACGAAGAGATGGATAGACGAATTCAGCATGCCGATGATGATGTCGATCCTGTGAGTAATAAAAAAAAGGTCGCTGTAAAGTCCATCTGGACGGAATTCGTGGACAATAAAACAGGTCAAGGCCAGAGCAACATCAGGAGCCACACGCATCGAGTAGAGACAGCATACCACCACCAGCATCCTCATCAACATCTTCTGACCTCTCATGCACGAACCCCTGCCACAATGACAAAGGAAACATTTTACAGAATACTACAGTCATGTTTCGCTACCAAATAAATTTGCGATTTAAAAAAGTTGCGAAATATTTAAGTGGAAAATGTAAATAAAAAATATTTATATGATATTAAGATGCAAAATAATGATTACTTACAAGCCTATTCTCCTAGTATACATATTCCGTGTTTTGTGAATCTTAAGTCTTATCTCTTAGTAGCTTACTTACCATCGTCATGATAACTAAACTGAAAGAGAAAAAGGTCAAACTGTCAGCTAGGGTAAGACACTAATTTTAATCGTGTTCGAATCGTGCTGAAATTTTGGATTAAGATAAATTTTTATGCACTGCAAAACGATCGTTTACTTACAATTATGAAACATAGGATTAAGGTGGGTCGTGTGTTACAGACGACTTTTACCGTTTGTGTGCAAGAAATAAACTCCAGTCTTGGCAGTTGTGCTAGCCAAATTTTTTGGAATTCCGAATGTAAATAGAGTGTAATAACACGGAAAGGGCTGTAAAAATTCTGCTTTTTTAGGAATATTCGAAAAAAAAACTGAATGCAAAAAAAATTCGGGGTTTGGTTGACAAGGGTCTTGCGTTGTGATAGGACAGTTAGGTGGTGGTCCGTGGGTGTAAGTGTACCAACTAATAAAACAAGCAGGTTCTTAGCGGTCACTTCTCGCTCACAAAGTCAGAATATTTTACTTAATATCACCAACACACGCAAGTTCTTCATGCAGTAGTCACGTAACCTAAATACACAACTTTGCGCACATACATTTAAATCAAACTTTAATGCCATACTTTGTGTAAACATTGTCTTACCTACCTGGTTGTGTTTTTTCTCCAGCTCGTGGCTTTTTTCAGCGTAAATACAATAATTGCTGTACTGAGGCACACAACAGGGAAAGTCGCGATGGAAAATAAAGATAAAACTATGTCTTCCATAATACTGAAAAACTTGTTAGTCAGGTAAAAGTTAGAAGTCGTTAACATGACTTCCTCTTCTCCAGTAATGTTATGTTTGACAACGGTTATCTCACCCTTTACGATGTAGACACTACATAAAAGCTGTATGACAATAAAGGTGACAAAGAGGATGATGGCCATGGTCTTGGTGCTGATGAGTGTGGCGGCCTTCATGGGGAACATGACACACACGCACCGCTCGACGGCGATGATCATCGTCACACACCCTGAAGACATTGAAAATCCAACAGCAAAACTCGTGCCATACTTAATAAAAAACCATTTCCAAAATTCTTCTTTATCAGGGTTAGCTAAACCTATGAAACAGTAAGAAACTGTTAAAAACGTTGTCGTGAGATACATGAGATCAGTGAAGGCGAGACAGAAGAGACAGAGGTTCATCCGGTCTCGCAGTCCCTGTCGGTTAAACACGATCATGGTCAGGAGGTTTGCCGGGGAACCAATTATAAAAATGAAACTTGTCGAGCTACAGTCAACTATCTTCTCTATACTTGTAGATGCATAATATCCTAACATATCACCAGGGATTTCTGAAATGTTGTTGTCTACAGAGACGGAATGTGACAGAGACACATTCACATCTAGCGGGACGTAGGACAAATCACAAGACATCCTCTCTGTCTCCTTGTGAAAAGTTTGTCAGGCTGTGCTAGTCACGTGATGTCATCTGAATTGTATGTCTTCACTTTTTAAGCTGTTAGAATCTCATACTGTTTCTTGAGTAGTGATGCTATACAGCTGTATTACAGTAGCGTTTATATACTTTTCTGGTTTCTTAATTGAGAGGCTTTAACTTTTTTGACTAGGTGTATGTGAGAGAGAGACTGATTGATTACGCCAAGAAGGTGGTTACAGTTACAAAATTCTTCAAAAGACATATACAAATCCTATTATCTTTAAAGAAACAAAAACATCGCATATAATAACTTACATCGTGTCTCATTAAAAGTAAATTGAAGAAATATTTAGTTAAGTAGGTGGTTTGGTTTACATAATATACTTTATTTACTCAGATATAGAAGGTGATGTAAAGAGCGCGCTATTCCTGATAACTGTAAAATTATTCGTTTGATCTTTCAGTAGATTGAATTCCTAAAGCATCCGAAAAAAGGACAATTCGTATAATATTTCTGAAGAACATAATTTTTTACGTGAAATAGTTTCCATGATTGAGATTCTTCTTTTACTATTCTGTCCTTTACTGAGCTCTATTTTTCTAATTAGGATAAAATATCTAATTCTTGTGGTGCATTGTTAGTTTTTTCGACTTTTTTCATTTTTGACTTCAAAAATAATGTTCTATAATAATTGGAATAGTCAAATACTTAATGAGTTTTGTTTTGCAGGGGAATGGAGAGGGGCGGCTTTGGGAATCTTAAAAATGGGCAATGACAATGATCAATTCTTTATTAACGAGAGGTAAACTAAGCAAGAAAATGCTTTTTCTTTTTAGCCCTCGCCCTTTATTGGTAAAACATAAAGTAAGTAAATGAAGTAATTATGTACTTTGAGAATACGTAGTAACAAGCATAAGGTAAGGTATGAAAGGAGAGTGGAAGGTGAATATGTACCAAATTGGTGGTCAAGAAAAGTACATATTTACAAGGTTCCTGGATTTGGGAGGTATCTCTAGAAGCCTCATCTAAAGGTAGGGAAAGACAGACGATAGTTTTACCCACAGCAGGTTAGGGTTGTCCCAGTCTGCAAGACTTTTTGGATTTTTAATACCCGTCATGGTAGGAGGGGTGAAAATACGGGCTACAGACTATACCGTTCGTAAATGACCGAACGCCCATAGGATGTAGCCGTTACGCGCTGACAGTGACCCGTATGTCGGACATTTCGCTCCGACCTCTGACCTCGCGCCCTCATTTGCTGACCGGCTGTCAGACTCCACACTCGCCGCTCGATGGGTTTCTACCTGCAACAACCGCTTTGGTCATCGCACTCTCGGTGAGTTTGAGAATTAGGTGAGAAAAGGGCCCTTAAAGTCTGTAAAATCTGATAACATTAATTATTCATACCAGTTGAAACTGTCTGTACAATATCGTGACAACAAAACACAGTCAACAGATGATCCACGGTGTGGGTGAAGATAAGCCGAGCTGAATGTAGTCAGATAAGGCTACACATTTCTTACTCATTGAGAATAGCAAAACAGTATTCCTGACAGAATGAAATACATTAGGGTTTGCTAAAATGTGAGATTTTTTTATATAAAGTAGTCCAGTTGTGTAATATTTGCATGTATACATACTTTTACAATAAATTTTTTATGTGTTTTTCAGCTGTGAGTTTATATTAAGCTAGTGTCCTTATTTTAATTGTTTGTAGTTTGCAATTATAATAAATAAAATAACATATTGTTGTAAACCTGTTGTACATTTCTGCAAACATGAAGACTGACCACAGTAACAGTTTATTTAAACACAATGTAAACACGACTAAACAAGATCATAAGCTTAAAATTTTATCTATTTGAAATGTTAGTGATAACTTCAAGATTGAACTCTTTTCTGCTGTGTGCAAGTGAAGGCCATTGTATAAAACGGTAAATAAACTGTTTGAAACTCACCGACTGTAACAGTGCTATGATATGTGATGCGACAATCTAACATTGAGAAAGACCTCGTCCAAGTAATGAATGTGTTGTATACAAGCTCAACGAACACATACTGCTGCATAACCAGACAGATGCTTTCTTTCGCTCTTGCTTTTAGCATCTGTAGGATATCATATGTGAAACCCTTCATGGTCATTACACTTCTATTTTCCTCAGTGGAGGACCGAATTGAAGCCTGCCCTTTCCAGATACTATCCATCTGATAGAACAAACTAACGTAGCTGCAAGACTTTACCAACTGACTTAAAACAGTTCGATAAATGAAAACAGAATGAAAACAATGACCAAAAGGAGTCAAGTTGTCAGCAGCAAAGCCAGGATAATCAGAATGCAAATAACGGTGTCATATTAATACCGCCTCGTTTTCGGGAAAGGACAAAAGTGTAACTGCTTAGAAGATAGAGCGACCTAGGGTAAACATCACCCTCACAGTGGAGCATCAAAGGCTTTGTGACCCGCCACTTCATAGTTCTGCCCTCACCATAAGAAAATGTCCCCACTACCTCACTGGCAAGACTGGCAATACATCCAAGTATTCACATAGCTATGCACTATACTCGGGATACCTGGCCCTATCCAATGTCCATCTTTCGCACCGGCGGCAACATCAACCTCCAGCTGTTGCGACACCCGTCTGGCTCCCTCATACAGCACGTGACAGTGATGCAAAGATCGATGTTTGAGAAACTTCTCACGGAATAGCAAGCCAGCAACAGGGTAGCTGAGCAGTACTTCGATAGACATTTAAAATCTATTCAACATGATAAGGAACTTTAGTAACAATAAAAAGCATTCCTAAAGGATTGTGGCGCGTAATGCTGAAATTCCGCATAGAAGAGAGTATTGACATCTACAGGCTATAGTTCACCTCTAGTTTAGTTGTCAATAATCAGGTCAAAAACCTTTCCGACTACGGTAGTTGTTCTCGAAAGGCTGCTCTCTGTGTCCTCTACTGTGCATCGTCTATCTGGAAAACATCATGTGAGATGTACTTAATGAACATCATTCCCCAGGGGCAGCAGTGATTTACTGGTGCTCACCTTTAAAGTCGTCGCAAGTGCGATCACATACGGGATGGAAATGAGCTCACACAAGACCAAAGTGTTGGTGAACAGTATTTAACAGTTAAACGCTAACAAAGAAAAGGGAAAATCTCCAGGAACATGACCAGGTGCAACATTCCACCTAAGGTCAACGGTCTCTAAGGAAGGCATCTTCGTGACACACATTCGACACAAAATTACAGCATTGACAGCATCGATGGTCAAACTGACTAAAGTATGGGACAGTTCACGTGTAACCTTTGCCCCCAGGTTAAAGTAAGAATTGACTTCTCGCTTCTATCATGTTATACGGCGTCTGAACATTGACCTTCAAATTATAGAAACGGAGAGAAGGATCGGTATACTAAAAATTATTTGTTTCTGGAGAATATTCCAAAGTTACTACGAATAATACAACTTACTTGAATTCGTTTGTAACGCAGTCGCCATATAAGTCGCTTTTTACATCTTACTGAAGACAGTTCTCTAGGGGCCGAAGTTGTGAAGCGAGGATAAGTCTCTGTACTAGGGCAACACGGGGAACTTAAGGGCAAGTGTCTACTTTCCGAAATTTAAAGCAATGTCCAGATCCCGCATATCTTTTTTTTTTACTCTAGGAGCTGTAGTTATAAAGCGAGAGCAAAAATACTATGGCGTGAATAAACAGAAAGTTATATCCACGGTGTCTGGTTATCAAATTGCAACTACGAAAACAAAATTTCTTTGAAGAAAAGACATACCGTTGGATCGCAAATACGGGTCAAGGGTACCTGGTAGAGAGACGTCGTCCTGGTCAGAAAACAAAATCGTTAGCATACATCAAAAAATGTTCATGAAGGCCGATGGAGAACTGTAAACAGTTTTACATTGTCATCTTAAAAAAAATCACCCGTCATGATAATCACACTGCTTGAAAATCTGTTTCCCATGAGGTAAGTTGCTTAACTTATGCCATCATACTTAACTATAAAAACTGTCTGTCAGATAAAATTTAGCTTACTTCTACCTACATTTATGAACTGATTGAATCAACACTATCCAGCAGTTTAACAATGGTTACACTCTCCTATAACACGCCAAACCCTCTCGAAATATAAGAAAAATAAATATACCCAGCAGATGGATAGCTAATACAACATTGCTTATACTTGAATCTTAAAAATAGTATCAGACAACAACCATAGCCATTGTACCTTCTTAGTGTGACAATAAGGACTTTTTCATTTGTACGCATTTAATGACAGCGTATCATAAAGAAATTAAGTAGATTAACAATGAACGAGAACAGTTTGTTTCAAGTCGGTGAAATCACAATAATGTATCATACATACCCAGTCATTTGCAAATTTCTTTCTCAACACTTAAACGTAAAGCAGTCACTTAAAGTCCAGAAGATAAACATCTGATTTGTATTTTAAAAGCAAGTCAAGTCAGACAAGCTCTATATTGATGTTTTCTTAGTCGATATTGTTGGCAAGTCAGTTGTACTGAGAGAATTCATCGCTCTCATAGAACATGTCATCAAAATCTTCAGATCCTGACGAAAACGTGAGGACATGGTGACAAAGACGAAGAGGTGAGTGGATGAGTTCAGCATGCCGAGGATGATGTCGATCCTATGACTAATGAAAAAAAGGTCGCTGTAAAGTCCATATGGACGGAATTCGTCTACAGTGAAACGGGTCAAGGCCAGAGCGACATCAGGAGCCACACACAGCACGTAGAGACAGCACACCACCACCAGCATCCTCATCAACATCTTCTGGCCTCTCATGCTTGACCCCACGCTGGGATGAAAAAGGAAACATTTTACAGAATACTACAGCCATGTTTAGCTAGAAAAATTGCAAAAAAAATGTATATAATATTAAGATGCAAAATTGTGATTACCGACAGGCCTATTCTAGATTGGCGGTTTGGTTGATGAGATGTTTGTTTGGTATTGAGAGGTTGTCCATGAGTGTAATAGTTCCAGCTAATGAAACAACACCCTAGCAATCAGGTCTCCTTCAGAAACTGAGATTTACCTACTATCTCCAACCAATGCAATTCCTTCTGACAGTAGTCACATAACTTAACTATACACAACAACTTTAAAACAATGTGTTGGGCTCATGTATTTAAATAAAACTTTAATGTCATACCTTATTTAAACATTGCCTTACCTACCTGGCTGTGCTTTTTCTCCACGTCGTAGCTTTTCTCAGCGTAAATACAATGATACCTGTACTGAGGCTCACAACAATGAAAGTCCCGATGGAAATTAGAGATAAAACAATGTCTTCTATAATAATGAAAAGTTTGTTAGTCAGGTAAAATTCAGAAGTCGTTACAATAACTTCCTCTTTTCCAGTTGTGTTATCTTTAACAACGGTTATATCACCCTTTATGATTAGAACACTACACAAAAGTTGTAGGAAAATGAAGGTTACTAAGAGGATGATGGCCATCGTCTTGGTGCTGATGAGTGTGGCGGCCTTCATGGGGAACATGACACACACACACCGCTCGACGGCGATGATCATCGTTACACACCCGGACGACATTCCGAATCCATAAGCAAAATTCGTAAGATACTTAGCTAAACACCATTTCCAAAATTCTTTTTTATCAGGGTTAGCTAAACCTATGAAAAAGTAGAAATCTGTTGAAAACGTTGTCGTGAGATACATGAGGTCAGCGAAGGCGAGACAGAAGAGACAGAGGTTCATCCGGTCTCGCAGTCCCTGTCGGTAAAACACGATCATGGTCAGGAGGTTTGCCGGGGCTCCAATTATAAAAATTAAACTTGTCGAGCTACAGTCAACTATCTCGTCTATATTTGTAGATGCGTAATATCCTAACATATTACCAGTTATTTCTCTATTGCTGTTGTCTACGGAGATAGAATGTGACAATGACACATTCACTTTTTGCGAGACATTAGACAAATCACAACACATCCTCTCCATCTTCTTGTGAAAAGTTTGCCAAGCTGTGCTAGTCACGTGATGTCATCTGAAGTGTTTGTCTTCACTTTTTGAGCTGTTTGAATCATAGACTGTTCATTGAGTAGTGATGCTATACAGCTGTACTACAACTGTGTTTATATACTTTTCTGGTAAGTTACTTGGCATAGAGAGGCTTTGGCTTTCGTGTGTGTGTGTGTGAGGGAGAGAGTTTCTGATTGGTTACGTCATCGTGGTGGTAACAGTTATTATTTCATCGAAAGAAAAATACAAATCCTATTATTTTCAATTACATAACATCATCTCTCCATAAAAATAAATAAAAGAAATGCTTAATTAAGTAGGTGTGTTGTGTACACTATAATACACTGTATTTTTCCAGATATAAAAGTGCAAGCAAAGAGCGCGCCTTTCGTTCTGAATGTAAAATTGTGGATTGATTTTTCACTAGACTGAAACTCCTAAAGCATGGGGGAAAGGAACAAATTGCAAAATATTCTTCAAGAACATAATTATTTTTTACGAGAAATAGTTTTCGTGATTAAATTTTTTTTCGGTTATTTCTTCTTTAGTGAGCTCTATTTTTCTAACAAAAATAAATTAGATAATTTTTATGGTGCATTGTCAGTTTTTCCCACTTTGTACATTTTTCATTTAGAGAATAATTATAAAAAATAATATTTGCAATTGTCAAATACTTACTGGTTTTTGTTTTAGAGGGGCGAGGTGCGGCTTAGAAAGCCTAAAGGGAAAGAGAGGCGATACAACAGCAGGTAAGTGTTGTGTCTAAAAACAATATTTTACTAAATTACTTTTACCTCTGTAGTCACCATATTATTATCTGTTACAGCTTGAACAAATTAACAAGGGTTTATTTATTTAAAATTGCAAAAGTGTGAAAATTCATTACTTCGAAAATAGGAATAAGAGATGAATGCAGAACAGGTGACACAGACAAGCGAATTGATTTCCATAAGATGGAAAAAGTTTTAAATAAATATAAATTGTGTTCATGCCTAGGTGAGACTTTGTTATTGTATTCATCATTAGTTGTTACAAGCAAGTATTCTGACGAGTTGGCTCTGACAATAAATCTCGAGGAAAGTATTGTCTTTTGTTAAATTCTCATAACTAATATAGTTCATACATTTTAAAATAAATTTCGAGTTATCTTTGTTACAACTGTTATAATACAATTGTTATTAGCAAGATATGTAAATTTTAATTTCTTTGAAGTCTCTTTTTTCCATCAGAAAATAGTAGATGAACTGGTTTTGGGGGAAGGAATTATCACACAGTGTAAGCAGAAGATAATACAGTACAGCAAAAAAGATAGATAATCCAAGACGATTTTCAAAACAAAAATGCATAAAACATACATATAGCAGATCAGCTGTCAAATCCCCACAAGGAACATTAGGAAGTGGAGAAAACAAAAGAAAGTACAAGTAATGACATTTCTCTTTTCACTTTACTTCAAGGTACAAAGTACTCGAATACATAGTTGTTTTATATAATGGGAAAGAAATATAGACAGTCTGTAGAAAGAGGACGAAAGTAGATGCATAAGCAATGACATTAAATAAGTGTTTCATACTAATCGCATTAATGGCACCTTTATGTTATTTCTTGTTGCATATCACTAAGTCTATAAAATATACTACTTTGTACCTGCTTCAGAAGAAATCATTCTTTACCATTTATAAATAAATAATTAAATAAATAAATAAATATTTTTGTAGATTATAGCACCTAAATGCCAGAAGGTGTCTCAAACATTTTCAGGAAACTCTGGAGCAGTGCCTGTGTTGATTATAAGATGTGGACAGGATGTAGATACAGGACACCACCACAACCATTATCCTTTTACATCGCCTTATCTTTTAAGTTGAAGCTATCCATGATAAAAAAAAATATAAAAAAAAGCAGTGCGACTTCAAATGTCCTCTACAACCTCGTAAGATTTAAAATGTAACAAATTTAGGTAATTTTAATTTCTTTCTCTAACATCAGTCTGTTGTGAATACCTGAAAAAAGCATTACTACTGGTGTCGATTACTTCAATCTGCTGATGTTGACTCGAGCTCAGTGCCACGGCGGGTACACCTGCGGTAACAAACAGGTGTGTAACGGCTGGCATTGTGCATCTTAAGAAAACTAAGCTTGCAATGATAATGTGATGCTCTAACGAGAGTTGGGTGAATGAAACAATATTTTTGTCAGTAAAAGGTAGACAACCGAACCAAAGAGTGTGATTTGAGCTTCCATAGAAACATTATACCAACTTTCAACTCGTTTTTGAAGTAAAACTTTATTGACTCAACGACATTTCCATGCGATGGGGAGGCTGCTGACTACATCTCTTTTGACTGTGTTTATCTTCTCAACATAAGTAGGTAGACTACCGAAACACATAATCAACACTTTGCGTTTTTAGACCATCTCCCTTTATTGTTTTGTCTGTGTGTTTGTACAGTTTAAGTAAAGAGCTTCTAGCCTACATTAGGTGGCGGAGCAGAGAGCTATATTACTCCTTTTTTCAGATTTCATTTTAACTTCCTAAAGATTGTTACATGGCGCCAGTAGAGGAATTCATAGCCGAGAGGTCCCCACAAGTGTTGACAATTCATCATCAGGAGTCGCTGCTACTGTAGTTCTAGTCTGTGTCGTTGTTAATCGTGTTTTGTCGTGTGTCGACGATTGAACTCCTTTCGGCTGTGTCCAAAGTTGGCAACAGCAAAGCTATCATAATTAAAATGCAAATCACGATGTCCTATTAATACTGCCTTGTTTTTCGACAAAAGACAAAACTGTAACTGCTTAGAAGACAGAGTGACCGAGAGTAGACACGACCCTCACAGTGAAGCAGTGAAGGCTTTGTGACCCGTGACGTCACAGTTCGACCCTCACCAGAGGAAAATGTCGCCACTACCTCACTGGCAAGACTGCTGATACTTAGGTTGATGGGAAAAATCCTGACATAAAACGGGATGTCAACACGCCAGCGAGGCAACAACTTTCTACGATGAAAGTACCGCCAGGACACTTTCCTTGATCACTGTTCCTGTCCAGAATCAATTCACCTCTAGACGGGTATTTACTGTTATCTGGCTTGGGGAAAAAAAGTGGAAAATGTTCATTGGTGGCCTGAAGGGTGAGATGTCTCAGAGGTTGATAATCTCCCATCTTCCTAGATGTAAAGAAAGTTGAGGTTCTCACTGCTGTGTGTAACAACATTTGGGAATCTATACAATAGCCTTGGCCTCTTCCAAAAGTGAAGGAGGTAGCAGGTAGTGCCAAAAGTATCGGATGATAATCTTACTAGTCTTCCTAGAAAAGTTATGTTGAAGGTGATGCAAAACATCGATGTTTGAGAAACTGCTAGACAAATAACAAGCCAGCAATAGCTCAGCTGAGCAGTATTTTCACAGAAATTTAAAATCTGTTCAACGTGATAAAGAACTTTAACTTTAGTGACCTAAGTTTTCACAAGGGATAGGGGCGTGTGATGCTGAAATTCCGCATAGAAGAGAGTATAAAGGCATCTACAAGTTATAGGTCACCTAGTACTCCACAGTCAGGTTCAAAAAGTTTCCACCTGTGGTGGGCGCTTCCAAGGCTGTTCTCAATACCCTCTACTGGGCAACATTTATTTGGAAAAGATAGGGGAGAGCGAAACAAAATAACACAGACAGCGGTCTTATTAGTGGTAACGGTTATTTACTGGTCCTCACCTATGGACTCGCTGCAAGGGCGATCGCACACGGAATAGAAAATAGCTCAGACAAGTGCAAAGTGTTGGTGAACATTATTCAAAAGTTAAAAGTTATTTAACACAGAAAATCTGTTAAAGTGAAGAGGTGCAAAATTCCACTTAAGGGCAACGCTCTCTAAGGAAGGCAGCTGTGTGACTCACATTTGACACAATATTACAGCAGCACACCATCGATGGTGAAACTTGCCAAAATCTGGGACAGCTGACCTGTAACCTTTGGCACCAAGTTAAAGCTAGAATTGAGGTGTCGCTTCTATCATGTTATATGGCGTCTAAACGTTAATCTTCAAAAGTGTCTACGAAGAATGCAACTTAAACTCGTTTGTACCCCGGTCGCCCCACAAGCTCCTAGGCTCGGCCATGTCACTGAGGACGACACCTTAGTGAAGACACTTCTCTAGGGGCCGTAGTTATGAGGCAAGGGCAAGTCTCTGTACTGGTCCTGTATGTGGAACTTAAGGGCAAATATCTACTCTCCGAAATTTCTAAGCAGTGTCCAGATCCCGCAAATGTCGCTTTACTCCTGGAGCTGTAGTTATAAATCTGGACTGGAAATGCCATTAGGGTAAAGAAACAAAATGTTATATCCACGATGTCTGGTCATCAAATTGTAACTACCAAAACAAAATTTGAGTTTCCCATGTCACTCTGGAAAAAAGACATACAGCGTAAATACGGGTCACGTGGTATTTGGAAGAGGGGGGTCGTAGTGGTAAGAAAAACAAATAGTTTCAAGAATATTCAGGAAATCCAATGGATCTTTAAACATTAGTTTTACTTTATCATCTTTAGAAAAGTACCCGTAGTAATAGTCACACTGCCTGAAAATCTGTTTTTATGAGGTAAGTTCTTTAATGAATTCCATAATACCTAGCTATAAACACTTTCTGTAAAAAAGTGATTAGCTATCCTTAGCATGTGAGGTTCGTTTACCTGTTTCTACTCACACTAACGCGCAGTAACAATGGTTACACTCTCCTTAAACACGCCGAACCCTCTCGAAGTATAAGATAAAAAGAAATTACCAAACATATTGAGCGCACAAATTTTTCTACTTTAACAACAATGTTTATATTTGAATCTTAAAAGAGTTTTATGCACCAATCAGAGCCATTGGATCTTCTTAAAAGTCACGTGTGATTTTCTTCTCAACACATACAGCGTAAATATTAGAAAAAGCAGTCACAGGGACTCAAGGTCCAGATGATAAACATCTAATTTGTTTAAAGATTAAATCAAGTCTGACAAGTTCTATCTTGAGGTTTTTAAAATAGATATTGTTGGAAAGTCGACTGTACTTAAAGGTTTTATCGCTCTCATAGAACATGTCATCAAAATCTTCAGTTCCTGACGAAAACGTGAGGACATGGTGACGAAGACGAAGAGGTGAATGGACGAATTCAGCATAGCGATGATGATGGTGGTCATGTGAGTAATAAAAAATAAGTAGCTGTAAAGTCCATCTGGACGGAATTCGTAGACAGTAAAACAGGTCAAGGCCAGAGCGACATCAGGAGCCCTACACAGCGCGTAGAGACAGCACACCACCACCAGCATCCTCATCAACATCTTCTGACCTCTCATACACGAAGCCCCGCTAAGATGACAAAGGAAACATTTTAAAGAATACTAGAGCCATTTTATTCCTAGCCAAAAAATTGCAAATAAAAAGGTAATATTTATTTCCAAAATTATTAATACCGACAGGACTATTCTTTAAGCATGCATTTTCCGTTTTTAGTGAAAGGTATCTCTTCGCAATTTATTTGCCATTGTGATAATCAAACTGCAAGGGAAAAGTATGTCAAATAGTCAGTAATGGTAAAACATTCGTTCTATTGATATTCTAATAATGCCGAATCGAAATTTCGGATCAAGATCGAAATTTTGTAATGCGAAACGATCGTTTACTACAAATAAAACATTCAACATTGCCTCACCTACCTGGCTGTCTTTTTTCTCCAGCTCGTGGCTTTTCTCAGCGTAAATACAATGATTGCTGTACTGAGGCACACAACAGTGAAAGTCACGAAAGAAATTGAGGAAAAAACTATGTCTTCTATAATAATGAACAGTTTGTTAGTCAGGTAAAATTCTGGTGTCGTTAATATGACTTCCTCTTTTCCAGTAGTGTTATCTTTGATAATAGTTATCTCACCCTTTATAATGTATACACTACACAAAAGCTGTATGACAATAAAGGTGACTAAGAGGATGATGGCCATGGTCTTGGTGCTGATGAGTGTGGCGGCCTTCATGGGGAACATGACACACACGCACCGCTCGACGGCGATGATCATCGTCACACACCCGGAAGACATTGAAAATCCAACAGCAAAACTCGTATCATACTTTATAAAAAACCATCTCCAAAATTCTTCTTTATCAGGGTTAGCTAAACCTATGAAACAGTAAGAAACTGTTAAAAACATTGTAGTGAGATACATGAGATCAGAGAAGGCGAGACAGAAGAGACAGAGGTTCATCCGATCTCGCAGTCCCTGTCGGTAAAACACGATCATGGTCAGGAGGTTGGCCGGAACTCCTATTATAAAAATTATACTTGTCGAGCTACAATCAACTATCTTCTCTGTATTTTGAAATCCGTAATATCCTAACATGTCAGCAGTGATATCTGTAATGTTGTTGTCTACAGAGATAGAATGTGACAGTGACACATTCACCTTTAGGGGAGCGTTCGACAAATCACAACACATCCTCGCTGTTCTTTGTGAAAAGTTTGTCAAGCTTTGCTAGTCACGTGATGTCTTCACTTTTTAAACTGAATCACAGACTGTTCATTGAGTAGTGATGCTATACATCTGTATGGCAGCTGCGTTTAAATAATTTTTTTGGTAATTGTCTTGGCATAGAAAGTCTTTGGCTTTCTTTAGTGTGAGTGTAAGAGAAAAAGTTTCTGATTGGTTACGCCATTGGGGTGGTAACAGTTATTAATTCTTTCGAAAGACAAAATGCAAATCCTATTATTTACAAACAGACAAAGAAAACGGATATAATTACTTGCATCGTCTCTGCTTAAAAAGTAAAATAAAGAAATGCCTAGTTAAGTAGGTGGATGCTGTACATAATATACTGTATTTTTCCAGATATAAAAGTGGATGTGAAGAGCGCGGTACTAGTGGAGAATGTTATTATTGTGCAATTGCTTTTTCAGTTGATTGAACCAAAGTATGCAAAAAAGAACAAATTATAAAATAGTTCCGAAGAAGATTATTATTTTTACTTGAAATAGTTTTCATGATGAAAGTTATTCCTTGATTGTTTTCCTCTGCTGTGATCTATTTTTCTAACACAAAAAATAAAAATTTTTGTGGTGCGTTGTCAGTTTGTATCGACTTTCTACATTTTTCCTTTGAAGAATAATGTTCTATAATAGATGCAAATGTAAAATGCTTACTGATTTTTTTGCAGGGGGGATGGGGAGGGGTGGCTTTAAAAATCCTAAAAATGGAAAGATAGGTTGAGTTGGTCTTTGTTTTACCTACAGCAGGTAAGTGTTTTTTTACTTAAAAACAATATATTACTTAAATGTTTTTCCACTATTATAAATATATTAATAGTTATTACAACTTTAACATAATAACAAAGCGTTTATTAATTAAAAATTGCAAAACTATGCAAAATCATTACTCTGAAAATAGGAAAAAGAGATGAATGCAGAGCAGGTAACAAACACAAGCGAATTTATTTCCGTGAGAAGGAGAAAGACTTGAATAAATACAAATTGTGTTCATGCCTAGGTGTGACTTTGGTATTGTATTCATCGCTAGTTGTTAAGAGCAAGTATTCTGACGAGTTCGCTCTAACAAAATCTTGTCTAATGTATTATCTTTTGTATCTTTGTATTATTAATATATTAGCATAACTAATATAGTTCATACATTTCTTGAAGCAAATTTCGAGTCAGGGTTACAACTATTACTAATAACATTGATAAAAACCAACATATTGATTACTTTAATCATATTTTTACATATGTTTTACTTAACATTTGTAGAATCAACTAAACTTGTGTTTATTAGAGCAGGTGATCGATACACTTGAAAAAAAATGTTATTTTTACACTTTTTGTGATGTAAGATTTCTGTAAACGATATAAACATCAGGAATTTAAATCAAGACACAAACAGTCAGTCAGATGGCAAACAGCATAACAACTTGGGCAGACAGAAATTTTATTTTTTAAAATAATAAACGCGACAAAATATAAGATTTTTTCACACATTTTTAGCAAACATGTTTTGTCAGTATTCTTAACCCCAGAAATATTTTTAATTGTTGCAAGTTTTATTGATGGAATAGCTCATCGATAAATTGTCTGAAATATCCAGCAAGCAGAGGAACGTACGTCACGACGGCCATCTTAGATAGGGATTGGGGGCGCTAGTAGCTCAACAGGCCATCCTTCAGAGAGAACACTCCCCTTAATCACGATTTATAGAATAATCGAAGGACAATATTGATACACACGCTACAGTAGTGAACAGACAGCCAGACTGTCTGGCAACGTAGTCAGGGTTACTAGTAAGAAGAAGGGGCGATCAGGAAGACAAAGTGACCACCTGTCCATCATGTGCTAGCTAAGTAGCCATTGGACATATCTAGCTAGTGGAATGGTCTAAGGCAGTGATGCACAACCTTTTTCGGCCTGCGGGCCATATCGATTTCGGACAGACGTGTCGCGGGCCACTTCACCGCAAAAATACACAAAAATAGAGCCGATACCATTTTTTATTAGAAACAAGTTGTACTTACCATTAATTATGTAGTAATTAGTGGGATATTTGAAGTTGTTTTCCCGAAACCAACTTCTGAATGTCCGGCTGCATCGTAGAGACACCAAGTCGGAGCACTGAATCGAAATGTTCGTCCATCGAAAAAAAGATTAAGAGACGCCCCTACGTAGGGATAAATACTTCTTCTTCCCTTTTTTTTCGTTTTTTTAGGTCTTTTTTTATTACTAACATGCCGATTTACTGCACTGTGGGCAGAAGTTTCGCGGGCCGGATATGGCCCGCGGGCCGTAGGTTGTGCATCCCTGGTCTATGGTATGTCTGTAGCATGCTTGAAAAATCACGAGACGACGACCCTCGCAGATTAATTTAACATCGTGATCGGCAAAGAATAATTGTCTTTTTGCACTGGGACTCGAGGAGAAAGAATGTAGCAGATATGTGTTTAAGGCTGTTGAGATTCTCCGATGTCAGTTTGTCTTGGAATCGTGATGGGTCTAGCACAACTGACTCAAAGGTGAGTAAGACCCACTCTATCGCAGAATGTACAAGACTTCTTCTCCAGTCGCTGTTTGGTCGCAGACAGTAGAGGTAGAGCTGGCAGATAAGCGGTGGTCGTTGTTAGGCTCTGTTAAACTCTAGACAGCAGTTCGGGTCAAGGGACAAGAGAGTCACGTGGTGTCACGTGGTGGTGCCAGGATCTCTGCGCTTGTGAAGGAGTCCGACACGATCAGCGGAGAGTCCTCCACGTGGCAAGAGTCTTTTGATGTGAGGAGATAAGTGACGAGTGTGAGCTAAACAAGTGTGTTGTAGTTAGTGTTAGTGTTAGATAATTAGTGGCTGACGATATCTGGACTAGGGAGTGATAATAACGGACACCTAGAAAACAACAATATTTGAAATTGTATCTTTTTAATTTGTGTAATACTGTCGATGATTAATAGCTTTCTTTAATACACTATTGCCTTGTGTTGTTTATTGGGGATCAAGTGTCAATTAAAGTGTAATTAGCACTTTAGTGTAAGTGTACGCGCACGGTGAGTTGCTAGAGGAGTTCACAGAGTGTGATCACCCCGAGGCGACGGCAATCACAACCTGTGACCATCTTCACGTGCTCATTTCCCGGAGTTCAATACACCTATAGACTCCCCGCAAGGGCGATCGCATTTGGTATGGATATTAGCTCAGACAAGAGCAAAGTGTTGGTTAACAGTATTTAACTGTTAAACGCTATTTCACAAAGAAAAGCGAAGATCTGCGTTAAAGTGAAGAGATGCAAAATTTCACATAAGGGTAACGGTCTCTAAGGAAGGTGTTATCTGACTCACATTCAAGATAAAATTACATCAGCGACAGCATCGATGGTCAAACTGACTAAAGTCTGGGACAGGTCACGTGTAACCTTTGCCCCCAGGTTAAAGCTAGAATATATTTGTCGCTTCTATCAAGTTATACGGCATCGAAACATTGACCTTTTATTAAAAAATAGAAGCAGAGACAAGGATCGCTATATATGTTTCAGGAAAATGTTCCAACTTTACCATGAAGAAAACAACTTAACTGAATTCGTTTGTACTCAGCCACCATCCAAGTTGTTCGTTCGGCCATGTCGCTGAGTACGCACCTTAGTGAAGACAGTTCTCTAGGGACCGTAGTCATGAACCGAGGGTAAGTCTCTGTACTGGCCCAACACAGGGAACTTAAGGCAAATATCTACTTTCCGAAATTTCTAAGCAGTGTCCAGATCCCGCGGATGTTATTTTACTCATGGAGATATATATAATAACACGATATATCCGCGGTGTCTGGTCATCGAATTGTAACTACCAAAATAAAATTTGAGTTGTCCATGCTGCTCTGACATAAGCCAGAAAAGATATACTCTTGCATCGTAAATACGGGTCCAACGGTACTTGGAAGAGGGAAATTTCCATGGTAACAAAAACAAATCGTTAGCTAACATTAAAGAATGTTCAGGAATCCTAAGTGGATCTGTAAACATCCATTTCACAATGTCATCTTTAAAACTATAACTGTAGTAATAGTCACACTGCCTGAAACTCTGTTTTTATGTTGTAAGTGCTTTACTTACGTCCATGATACTAAACTATAAAAACTTTCTGTAAAAAGTGTTTAGCTATCTTTAATATGCAAGCTTCGTCTACCCATTTCTACTAACACTTGAGAGAAGTTTAACAATGGCTACATTCTCCTATAACACGCCAAACCCTCTCTAAGCATAAGAGAAAAAGAAATTACCAGCAGATTTATCGCATATATTTTTTCTACTTTCACAGTTATGCTAAATTTGAATCTTAAAAGTCTATCAGACAAAAGACATAGCCATTGCATCTTCTTACCATGACAATAATGACTTTTTAATTTGTACACTTTTTGTGACAGCGGATCACACAGAATTTAAGTAGTAGATTATCGATAAAGAAGACAAGTTTGTTTCAGTTTGGTGAAATCACAATAATGTATCATTTATACCCAGTGATGCTTGATTTTTTTTACTCAACATATGCAAGGTAAACCTTAGTTAAAGCAGTCACGGGGATTTAAAGTCCAGAAGATAAACATCAGATTTGTATTTTAAAAGCAAAAGCAAGTGGGAGAAACTCTATATTGTCGTTGTCTTGCTCGATATTGTTGCCACGTCGACTGCACTGACAGACTTCGTCGCTCTCATTGAACATGTCATCAAAATCTTCAGGTCATGACGAAAACGCGAGGACATGGTGACAAAGACGAAGAGGTGAATGGATGAATTCAGTATGCCCATGATGAGCACAATCAGGTGAGAAATAACATATACATAGCTGTAAAGACCATCTGGACGGAACTCGTGGACAGTGAAACGGGTCAAGGCCAGAGCGACACTAGGAGAAGAACACAGCAAGTAGATACAGCACACCAACACCAGCATCCTCATCAATATCTTCTGACCTCTCATGGTTGACCCCCCGCTAGTATGACAAAGGAAACATTTTACAGAATACTAGAGCCATTTTTTGCCTTCTGAAAATGCAAAACAATGGTTTACTTACAATTATAAAACAGGATTAAGGTGGTTCGAGTCGCATTGTTTAGAGACGGCTTTTACCCTTCGTGTGAAAAAACTAGCCCCCAGTCTTTTGAGTTGTGGAGGCCATATTATTGACATCCACAAATTAAAGATAGTTTAAAATTAAGAAGAATGTTGTAAAATTATTTTTTACAATTTCCGGATAAGAAGCAAATAAATAACAGCAAAAGATTAGCGTTTTTTTTACGAGCTGTTTGTATGGTATTGAGAGATGGTCCTTAAGTGTAAGTGTACAAGCTAATAAAATAATCAAGACCCTAGCGATCACTAATCGTTTAAAAGCTAACCATATTTCCATAAATCTCCAAACAAAATTCTTCCGATAGTAGACGCAGTTTAAGTATATACAACTTTAAAACAATATGTTGGGCACATGTATTAAAATCAAACATTAATACCATACCTTCTTTAAACGTTGCATTACCTACCTGGCTGTGTTTTTCCTCCAGGCCTTGGCTTTTCTTAGGGTAAATACAATGATTGCTGTACTGAGGCACACAACAGTAAAAGTCACGAAAGAAATTGAGGGTAGAACTATGTCTTCTATAATAATAAAAAGTTTGTTAGTCAGATAAAATTCAGGTGTCGTAAAGAAGACTTCCTCTTTTCCAGTAGTGTTACTTTTGACAACGGTTATCTCCCCCCTTACGATAAAAACGCTACACAAAAGCTGTAGGACAATGAACATTACTAAGAGGATGATGGCCATGGTCTTGGTGCTGATGAGTGTGGCGGCCTTCATGGGGAACATGACACACACGCATCGCTCGACGGCGATGATCATCGTCACACAACCAGACGACATTACAAATCCAAGAGCAAAATTAATATCGTACTTAATGAAAAACCATTTCCAAAATTCTTCTTTATCAGGGTTAACTAAACCTATGAAACAGTAGGAAACTGTTAAAAACATTGTCGTGAGGTACATGAGGTCAGAGAAGGCGAGACAGAAGAGACAGAGGTTCATCCGGTCTCGCAGTCCCTGTCGGTAAAACACGATCATGGTCAGGAGGTTTGCAGGGGCACCGATTATAAACACTAAACTTGTTGAGCTACAGTTAACTATCTTCACTGTATTTTGAAATGTATAGTATCCTAACATATCGCCAGTGATTTCTGAAATGTTGTTTTCTACGGTAATGGAATGTGACAGCGACACATTCACCTCTAGCGGGAAGTAGGGTAAATCACAACACATCCTCTCTGGCCTCCTTGTGAAAAGTTTGTCAAGATCTTCTAGTCACGTGATGTCATCTGAAGTGTATGTCTTCACTTTTTAAACTGTTTGACAGACAGACTGTTCATTGAGTAGTGATGCTATACGATGTATTACAACAGCGTTATATAATCTTCTAGTAATTTTACTGTCATAGACACGGTTTTGCTTTCTTTTGTGTGTGTGCGTGTGTGAGAGTGTGTGTGTGTAATTGGTTTCTGCCAGGGGGATGGTAACAGTTATTAATTTTTTGAAAGACAAATACAAATCCTATTTTCCTTCAAACAGACAAAGAAAACGTATATATTTACTTACATCGTCTTTCCTGAAAAGTAAATTAAAAATATTCTTAATTAAGTAGGTTTTTGGTGTGCATAGTATACTTTATTTAAGCAGATAAAAAAGTGGATGTTAAAGGGCGTTATTCGTGGCGAATGTAATATTGTGCTATTAATTAAGTAGATTGAACGAAAGTATGCAAAAATAAGAAATTGTTAAATAGTTTCAAAGAACATAATTATTTTTTTCTTAAAAAAGTTTTCTTAATTAAAATTTATTTTGATTTTTTTTACTTTACTGAGCTCTATTTTTAAGACAAATAAAATATATAATTTTTGTGGTGCGCTGTCAGTTTTTTCGACTTTTTTTCACTTACAGAATAATGTTCTATAATGACTGGAATTGTCAAATGCTTGCTGATTTTTGTTTTGCAGGGGTGGGGTGTAGAAGGGTGGCTATGAAATCCTAAAAACGGAACGATAGGTTGTATGGGCCTTTCTTTTACCTACATCAGGTAAGCGTTGTGTTTACTATATTTTACTAAAATACTTTTACCACTGTAATTACTGTATTAATAGCTAATACAACTTTAACAACTTAACAAAGTGTTTAATAATTTAAATTGCAAAAGTGTTCAAAATCATTACTTAGAAAATAGGAAAAAGAGATGAATGCAATACAGGTAACAAGCACAAGCGAATTGATTTCCATGAGAAGGAGAAAGTCTTGAATAAATACAAATTGTGTTCATGCCTAGGTGTGACTTTGTTATTGTATTCATCGTTAGTTGTTAAAAGAAGTATTTTGACGAGTTCCTTGAGGAAACAAATCTCGAGTAAATTATTGTTTTTTGTTAAATTCTCATAACTAATATAGTTCATACATTTCTTGAAATAAATATCAAGTCATAACAGATCTCAAATTTTTACTGAGTATAATACCTAGGAAACAGAAGGAGGCTGTAGCAAACAGTGTCGTGAGGTACATGAGATCAACGAAGGGAGACAGAAGAGACAGAGGTTCATCCGATCTCGCAGTCCTTGGCGATAAAAGACGATCGTGTTTAGGAAGTTTGCCGGGTCACCAATCAAAAACTTAACATTTTTATGGCTACAGTCGACTAATTTTTGTATATGTTTACATTTCTGATTATTTATTTTTTTCCCCAGTTCCTTTCACTATGATATTCTGTAAGAAGTTTGAATGTGATGCTGATACATTCATATCAAGCTTGAGGTAAGGCGCATCACAACACATCTTTGTCAAGTGTCGACTGACATAAAGTTTGTCAAGTTCCTACCGTCAGGCGCTTTTTGTCTATTCTGTCGATGTTTTCAGGGCCCTCTAAAGTACATCTTGTTATAAACTGTTCTGATGCCAGACAGAGTGTATAATAAAACACCTATATTTCTGTAAAAGTTATTTATTTTTTAAAGCGCGAGGTTAGCGGAAAAAAGAAAGACTTGAAACATAATTATGAACTGGATATTTTGCTGTTTTACATTATTGTCACAATTAATACATTGGTATTACTGTTTACTGCACTCTTTTTGATTGATCGAAAAAAATATAGAATCTTTAACTTAATGTACTAAATGTTTGGTATCTTAGTACTTATTATTCCCACCATATAAAATTGTAACGAAAGAAGAATGCACCCTGAAGGGTAAAATAGTCTCGTGCCTAATATATGTTTATGGTGGGAGGGAATATGTAAAACTAAAAAAAAAACAACGATTCAGAAAACAGTTTAATTAACAAACCATTGCACAGAGAGTCGATCGAACGGCTCCACGACCAGACTCATTACCAGGCATTTTAAACAGGATATTATTGACTTCTTCAAGGAGATCCGATGTGACGTCCAATATTTTAACAAACTTTTTAAATGTCTACCACCAGAACCACCATAACGATTACCTCTACAACTTTAATATATCCGTTAGTGAATCATTTAGGACATTGAATGTACAAAAATAACCGCAACAAGATGAGGGAAAATTCAGAGCAGAAAATATTCCTGAGCGAGTTGTCAGTCAAGAACTGCCTTATAATCGTGTTACAGGAGAAACTGTTTTCCCAAATCACCAAGACATTGATATTAGTGAATGTAATAGGTATTATCAGAGGGAAAGTATTCGAATACGTGTTTGTCTTTTAATATATAATAGGAAAGAAATATAGACATTCTGTATTAAAAGGACGATAGTAGATGACATTAAATTTCTGCCTCATAATAATCGCGTTTGTGGCGCCTTTATGTTTTTTTTGTTGCGTGTCACTAAGTCTATAAAATATTTACTTTGTACCTGCTTCAGAAGAAAGCACTGTTTACCGTTTAATAAATAAGGATATAAACGTTTTTGTATATTATAGCTCCAAATATGCCGGAAGGCGTCTCAAACATCTGCAGGAAACTGGAGCAGAGCCTGTGTTGATTATAAGATGCGGTTTGGGAAAAAATTGTGTTGAAAGTAAATAATGTTCATTCGTGGCCTGAAGGGTGAGATATCTCAGAGGCTGACAATCTCCCACTGCCTTAGATGTAAAGAGAGTTGATATTCTCACTGATGTGTAAAAAAAAAAAATAGGAAATCCACACATTGGGCTTCAGAATGGACGCAAACACTGATCATACTTCTTCCCAAAGTGAAGGAGGTAACAGGCAGTGCCAAAGGTATCGGACGGTAATTCTCACTAGTCATCCTAGTAAAGTTATGTTGAAGGTGATGCAAAACATCGATGTTTGAGAAACTGCTCGCGAAAGAGCAAGCCAGTAAGAGCATAGCTGAGCAGTACTTTGACAGACATTTAAAATCTTTTCAACATGATAAAGAACTTTCTTTAGTGACCCTAAGATGCCTTCCAAATGGACCGTGGCGCATGATGATGAAATTCCGCATAGAAAAGAATATCGAGAGATCAAGTCAAAGACATCTACACACGATACGTCATCTCTAGTTCTGTAGTCCATAACCAGGTCCAAAGACTGTCCGACTACAGTAGGCGTTCTCAAAGGCTGCTCCCTTTACCCTGTTCTGTGCAAAGTTTGTCTGGAAAACATCCTCTGAGATGCACATCATTTCCCCGTGTCCATCGAAAGGAGGGGGGAACATAATAACACAGACAGCGATCTAATTAGGGGCAACAGTGATTTACTGGTGCTCACATACTGACTCGGGCGATCGCGTAAATAATGGAAATTAGCCGAGACAAGAGCAAAGTGTTGGTTAACAGTATCTAACGGTTAAACGCTTTTCAACAAACAAAAACGAAGAACATGAAGAGGTGCAAAATTCCGCCTAAAGGCAACATTCTTTAAGGAAGGCAGCTGAAGGACGCATATTCAACACAAAATTACAGCAGTGACAGTATCGATGGTCAAACTGACTAAATCTGGGACAGCTGTCTTGTAACCTTTGGCCCCAGGTTAAAGCTAGAATTGACTTGTCACTTCTATCACTTTATGCGGCTTCAAAACGTTCACTTTCAAAATATAAAAGCGTAGAGAAGGATCAGTATACTAATAATTAAATGTTTTAGGAAAATGTTCCAAATTTGCTATGAAGAATGTAACTTACAGGAATTTGTATGTCAAGCCCTGAAAACGTCCTTGGCTCTGCCATGTCGCTGAGTCCGACACCTTAGTGAAGACAGTTCTCTAGGGACCGTAGTTATGAAGCGAAGATAAGTCTCTGTACTTAGGCAACACTGGGAACTTAAGGGCAAGTGCCTACTTTCCTAAACTGTGAATCAGTGTCCAGATCCTGCAGATGTTGTTTTACTCACGGAGCTATGGTATAAAGCTAGAGCGAAAATTCCATTTGGTCAAAAAAACAGAAAGTTATATCTGCAGTATCGGGTCATCGAATTGTAACTACAAAAACAAAATTTGAGCTGCCCATGCTGCTCTGGAGAAAAGACATACCCTTGCATCGTCAATACGGGTGCAGTGGTACTTGGAAGAGGGACGTCGTCGTGGTAAGAACAACAAATCGTTTGCCAACATCATGTTAAGGAAGTTTGATGGGGGACTTTAAACATCAGTTTTATGTGGTCGTCTTGAAAAATCACCCGTAGTAATAGTCGCACTGCTGGAGAATCTATTTTTATGAGGTAAGTTCTTTTATGAGATAAGTACTGAATTCCATCATCCTGAACTATAAAAATATTCTGTAAAAAAAGTGTTTAGCTATCCTAAACATGCAAGGTTCGTTTACCTATTTCAACAGTACTTACCTTACATCAGTACCTTACATTTATAAACTGATTGAATTAGCACAAACGATCAGTTTAGCAACGATTACACTCTCACATGCCCAAACCTCACGAAATATAAGGGAAAAAGATTTTACGATACATACTGAGCGCACATATTTTTCTATTTTAACAACATTGCTTATATGTGAATCTTAAAGAGACCTCAGCCATAGCCATTGTACCTTCTTAATGTGACAATACGGACTTTTTAATTTGTACACATTCATAGAGAGCGGATCACACAGAAATTAAGTAGATTAAGTAGATTCATAAAGGTGAAAGGTTTGTTTCAGTTCGATGAAATGAAAATACTGTTTCATTCATACCAAGTAATATGTAATTTCTTTTTCAACACATGCAGCGTAAAGATCAATTAAAGTAGTCACGAAGACTTAAAGTCCAGATGATAAACGTGTATATCTACTCGAACAAGCTCTATACTGACATTTTCTTAGTCGATATTGTTGGAAAGTCGGTTGTACTGAGAGAGTTCATCGCTCTCATAGAACATGTCATCAACATCTTTAGTTCCTGACGAAAACGCGAGGACATAGTGACAAAGACGAAGAGATGAATGGACGAATTCAGCATGGCGATGATGATGACGGTCATGTGAGTAATAAAAAATAGTTCGCTGTAAAGACCATCTGGACGGAATTCGTTGACAATGAAACGGGTCAAAGCTAAAGCGACATCAGGAGCCGCACAAAGCACGTAGAGACAGCACACCATCACCAGCATCCTCATCAACATCTTCTGACCTCTCATACTTGAGCCCCCGCTGGGTGACAAAGGAAACATTTTACAGAATACTACACCCATTTTTCTCTAACACAAATGCAAAAAAAAAAGTTGCGAATATTTTGCTAATGAAGGAATCGAGACACTAGGGATCAGTTTTCGTTTAGAAACTAACAATATTTACCTAAATCTCGAACCCACGCAGGTTTTTCTGATAGTAGTCACGTAACCGTAATATACACAACCACTTTAAAAAAATGTGCTAGACACGTGTACTTAAACTTATATTTTGTCATATTTTGTTTAAACATTGCCTTACCTACCTGGCTGTGTTTTTTCTCCAGCTAGTGGCTTTTCTCAGCGTAAATACAATGATTGCTGTACTGAGGCAAACAACAATGAAAGTCAGGAAAAAAATTGAGGATAAAACTATGTTTTCTATAATAATAAACAATTTATTACTAAGGTAAAATTCAGGAGTCGTTAAAATGACTTCCTCTTTTCCAGTAGTGTTATCTTTGATAATAGTTATCTCACCCTTTACGATAAAAACGCTACACAAAAGATGTATGATGATAAAGGTGACTAAGAGGATGATGGCCATGGTCTTGGTGTTGATGAGTGTGGCGGCCTTCATGGGGAACATGACACACACGCACCGCTCGACGGCGATGATCATCGTCACACAGCCTGATGACAATGAAAAACCATAAGCAAAACTCGTGCCATACTTCATGAAAAACCATTTCCAGTAGTCTTCTTTATCAGGGTTAGCTAAACCTATGAAACAGTAGGAAACTGTTAAAAACAATGTTGTGAGGTACATGAGGTCAGAGAAGGCGAGACAGAAGAGACAGAGGTTCATCCGATCTCGCAGTCCCTGTCGGTAAAACACGATCATGGTCAGGAGGTTTGCCGGGGCACCAATTATAAAAACGAAACTAGTCGAGCTACAGTCAACTATCTTCTCTGTATTTTGAAATGCATAATATCCTAACACATCACCAGGGATTTCTGAAATGCTGTTTTCTACAGAGATAGAATGTGACAGTGACACATTCACATCAAGCAGGACGTTGGGTAAATCACAACACATCCTCCTTGTCTCCTTGTTGAAAGTTTGTCAAGCTGTGCTAGTCACGTGATGTCATCTGAAGAGGGCTTTCCCTGTTTGAATCACAGACAGTTCATAGAGTAGTGATGGTCTACAGCTGTATTACAGCAGCGTTTATATAAATTTCTGGTAACTTTCTTGGCATAGGCTTTTGCTTTCTTTTATGTGTAACAGTTATTAAGTTTTTCGAAAGATAAATACAAATCCTATGATCTTCAAACAACCAAAGCAAAAGCATGTAATTACTTAGACATCGTATCTGCTTAAAAAGTAAATCAAAGAAATCCCCAATTAAGCAGGTGGTTTGTGTACATATAGACTTTATTTACGAAGATTTCAAAAGTGAAGTTGAAGAGCGCGCTTTTCGTGGTGAATGTTAAACAGTGCGATTAATTTTTCAGTAGATAAACTCCTAAAGCATTAGAAAACAAAACAGAAAATAATTTTGAAGAAGATAATTTTTATGAAATCGTTTTCATAATTAAAATGTTTTGGTTTATTTTGTTCTTTTACTGAGCTCTTTATTCTATCCAGGATAAAATATATAATTTTTGTAGTTACTTTTTTTTCGGCTTTTACTTTTTTTTTTACAAAATCTTTACTGATTTTTGTTTTGCAGAGGGAGGGTGAGGAGCGGCTTGGAAGATCATTAAAAGCGACAATAATTTATTAACGAGAGTTAAAATAAGAAAGAAAATTCTTTTTTTCATTTAGTACTCACCCTTTACCGGGGAAAATAAACTAAGTAAATGAATTAATTAAGCACTATGAGAATAACGAGTAGGAAACATAAGGTAAGGTATCAAAGGAGAGTGGAAGGTAAATATGTACAAAAGTTGTGGTTAAGAAAAACATATATTGACAAGGTTACTGGAGTTGGGAGGTATCTCTAGAGGCCTCATCCAAAAGTAGAGAAAGAAAGGCGAGTGGGCCTGTGTTATTATACCAACAGCAGGTAAGTGTTGTGTTGAAGTTAAAAACAATATTTTACTTAAGTACTTTTACTATTTTAATCATTATATTCAAAGCTATTACATTTATTTTTATTATTTTTTATTATTTTTGCACTTTTTTGTGAAGCGGATGAATTATTCCGTGACATGTATGTAAACGATATAAACCTTAAGAATTCAAATAAATACTCAAATAGTCAGTCAGGTGGCAAACAACAAGAGGGGTAGAGAGACAACTTTATTTTTAACAAAATAATAAACATGACAAATATTAAGATTCTTTCACACATTGTTTTAGCAAACACCTTTTAAAACATGTTTTATCAATATTCTTCATCCAGAACTACAATTACCTGCTGCAAATTGTATTGACGGAATAGACAATCGTTAAATTTTCTGAAATATCCAGCAAAGAGATGAGATAAGTGTTAACTCAGAAAAAAGAAAACAACAACAAAAAGACGAAAGAAAGATTATTTCTTTACAACAGTAACTTGCCTTGCGATGAAACCTTTAAAACAAGAAAACTATATTAATGCTGTGAGGTGATGTAATCATCCATTTACCTCAGACATATTTCTATGTGCTTAGACAGCGAAATACCAAATACTTATCTTATTTCTCACTATAATAGTAGACTATGCATGGCAGAATCTAAACGATGCCCGTATTTGTCCATCCTTGTAACTGAGGTAGTTGTCATCAAAGTGGTGCCCCTTTATCTAAAGATAACAGCTCTTTGCATTTTTTGCTGATTTGTTATGGTTTTGATATTTCATGTGTTGCTGGCATTCGTGGAGTGGTGCTGAACTGTTCAATTTCTATCTCCTCTTGCTTTTGCTGTTTTGTTGTTGTGTTTTGTTTGTTTTGGTTTGTTTTTTAGGAGGTCTGCTAGCTGGTTTCAGTTTTTTCATTATCTGCCAATTATTTCAAGTTTAAAAAAAAGACGTATCACATTTTCATTTGTATAAGTCGTCGCTGCATATGAACTTACAACTTTTTAATGTAGTTTCATTTTGTTCATCATCGTCATCATTAGCATCATTAGCATCATCATCATCATCATCATTGTTGCTATTATATCGCCTTCCAAACCAAGCAAGATATTTAGGATCCAAGCCTGTCAAATAAATATACCTAATGTGGTTCTGTGTTGCTTAAATCTCTTTTTTCCAGACAAATATCTGATACTGTTTGTCCACGATTGGAGAAATTCTTATATAAATGTGAGAAGACTTCCAACAAAGTAAAAAAGAAAAACATTTGGCAGACAGTTGGAACCTTTTACAGAGGGAAATTTCTCAGCAAAATCTATGTTCAAGAAAATGCTTACCATCCGTATTTAATTATACAATTTTGCTGTGTCATAAACATTCAACAAATCCGACATCAAGACGTGCGTAGTGTTCAATCTTATAAAGTTCCAATGTGGGGGAGGTAAACTGATAATCGCTTGAGATTACACTGGTATTCTCCAATTAAGTTTTCTTACATTTAAGGTTTTAAACATTATCTTTAGCAAAACAAAATGGAGTCGCTCAATGGTTAATTTATAATTGAAAAGACGTGGTAAAGGTCCCGATCTGATTAACTGGACAGTCATATGCTTACATTATGACTAATAAAAAGTTTATTTTAACAATAGCTAATGCTGAAGTAATTGTGATATATGTGAAAAGTCCAATGAGATCATCCTTCCGCAGACCGCATAAAGTATTTTAAAAAAATGGTAGAAACAGTAAGCAACGCCTGATTCAATTCTTTACTTACCTCGCTTCAAAATGTCCTTATGCTGCTGGAATAAAGAATGGTTAAAATACTCTATTCAATAATTACAGGGGAAGTTGCTGCTCTTACACCTTCTTTGCGATGCCATTTTAATTATTCCAGAGGGTTATTTTGGGCAGCTTGATAGAGAAGCATGAAACACTATCATAAACTATCCACATTCACCAAACAGATTCATTCATCCATGCTTTCAGGCAGCTGCATTCATTCACACACAGAATTATCAGAAGTTGCACGCGCTAAGCAACATGCAGGTACAGAGAATCGTCGGGCCGACAAGCATACCTGCTGTCACAGAGGACTTTCATAAGTGTCTTCCTTTTATACTTTACTTTAGTAAAAAAAAAAAATTATATATTCAGCTACTTTTCTGTTTTCAATTTACAATCATTTCCTCCAAAGCCACTTATCAGATATAAGAAACTAAACAATGACCATAAAGAGTAAAAAGCTATCTGATCTGCTCGACAGACTTTAAAGGGAAGTAATCAATGGAGGAACAAGTCTAAAGGTTCCTGTGTTGCCTCCCTTATGTATGTATTTACGCACATGGTTACAAATTTAGACACTGGTTACCGCAGTGTTGAGTCCCTCGGCTGTGGGTGAGTGGCCCATTACTAGAAGCCGTTTTACCCTCAGTTCTGTCCAAAGAGTGAAAGTCTGGACAAAATATATTTAAATGATTAAAATAATAACTTTACTTACTTTACAGTATTAACTACCTGTTAACAAAAAAATCCCACTTTACTACCCTTTAGGTTTTACTAAGCATTATTATCGTTCCCGTCTTTCGTTAAAAAATTAACTAAATTTGGAAATAAAAAAGTAAAAATGTATAAATACTACCATACATCTAATGATTTATACAAACATGTTACTAAGTGTTCTAACACTCACACCATGTTACTTACTACACAGAAAAATAGTCTTCAGCTCACGACGAAAGCGGGACGACATCGTGAAGTAGACGAAGAAATTAATAGACGAGTTCAGCATGACTACCAATAGGCCGATGGCGTGTGACATGAAAAAACATTCATATATACACCATCTGCACGGAACTCTTGGACAGTGAACCGTGTTAGGGTCAAGGACACATTAGGAGCCGTGCACAGGACGTAGAGACAAGAGACCATCACCAGCGTCTTCATCAACACCGACTGACCTTTCAGGTAGGAGCTGCCGCTGTCAATGCTAAAAATAAAACAAATTTAATAGCAATAAAGGCATACTTATCACACTAAATCAAATTGCTAATACAAAACAAAATCAATTGTGAAAAATTTAACTAAAATGCATTAAATTAATTTCCCTTAAATCTGTTTGATAAATGTAATTTTTTAAAAATTGTACCAACCTGGTTGTTAGTTTTCTCCAAGTCAAGGCAATCCGCAGTTTAATTACAGTCATTACTGTCGCTACACACACTACGGTAAATGTCACAAAAGAAATGAGCGATAAGACGATGTTTTCAACAATACGGAAAAAGCTGTTACTAAGATACAGGTCTGTGAGAATTAAAAAATACTGTCCAGTAGCTGGGTCTTTATTGGGGGAAATTTCCTCCTTCACAACATATACACAGCACAGACCTTGAACTAATAAAAGTGTTACTGAAATAATAATCGCCATGGTCTTGGTGCTGATGAGTGTGGCGGCCTTCATGGGGAACATGACACACACACACCGCTCGACGGCGATGATCATCGTCAGACACCCGGACGAGTAGCCAAATGCATAATTAAAGTGTACTGTATGTTTCATTACTAATATTCTCCACAGCTGCTCCTCTTCCGGTGTATAAAGTCGTACAAAGCAGTAAGTAGAGCAGAGAAAACTAGATGTCCCCATACAAAAGGTCAGAGAAGCGAGACAGAAGAGACAGAGGTTCATCCGGTCTCGCAGTCCTTGGCGGCAGAAGACGATCATCGTCAGGATATTGGCCGGGACTCCCGTGAAAAAAAGTAATGGTACGAGGTTGCACACTATTGCTTCGTCAACAAGTTTTAATGTCTCGTAATTAATAATAATGTCTCGACTGTCCAGTGGTTTGCACGAGACAGACATGTTCATGTACAAAGTCACGTGACCCGCGCTACAGTTCATTATTCAACGTTCACGACTGTATCAATTTTACAAAGAATGTTCACAAGTTATATGAGAAATAGTTAGTTTCAGACATGAGACTTTGTACTGTGTCGTGTGCCTAGAATCGTAGCTTTTATTTACTTGTTAGTCACAAACGATAACTCGTGAGGCAGGTAGGCGTAATTGTGTAATTTCACTAGGGCGTGTTTGACAATCCGTTCGATTGTGTGTATCCGTGCGCACGTGGAAGAGTTTAGGTGTGGTGGAGTAAAAATATATTTTCCTTAATTTAATAAAACAATGGTAAAATACTATTTACTTAGCGGAAATTTCTCTTTTATTTTATTTTACCGAGTATAACAAGCGTAACTGAACTTTTTCTAATTAATGGACAAAAGATGAAAAAAGACAGAACAATAAGAAATATTTCAACTAATAATCAGAAATAAATAAACACACAAGCATACTCTTACCTACGCACAAATTAACTGACATTTTAGGAAATTTTATGTTAACAAAATTATTTCACCGTAAAATGCCAATGTACAAAAATCGATGGATATATAGAAGCGGTTATTTAGAATGTAATCACCTTCAGCGAGTTAATTACTTAATGGAGAAATTATTTATCGCTTTACTCTCATGAAATGTGCGCAAAATTATTTCGTAACTTTAATTAAATATCGAGTTTTAATGCATTTTAGGTGATTACATAAGTTTGTTTTAATAGTCAGACTCTACATTTAGCTAAAATTTTAAATATTTTGTGAACAGAAAAATATAATTGGTGAGACCTCAGAGCTTGTTGGCTAGTGTCCTTGAATATGAGAAAATTTCCACAGTAAATAATACCTGCCTACACAACAGTTGTCCAACAGAAAAGATTAGCTGACCTCTCTTTGAAGATAGTAAGAGAAGGAGCAGCAGGCTCTGCCTTCCACAATCAATGCCTTGGACACGGTGAGGCACTTACACTTTGCCCATCATAACTTTGATACTCTATCTTTTTAACTTAATAAGATTTATATATATATATCATTATGTGTTCACTCAAGACGTATGAAAAATGTGTTAAATTTTTTTGAAAACACTTTTCGATAATTATTTTCTGATTTCAAAAATTTTGGTGTTATTTTGAAAGTCATGGAAATAAAATAGACTGAGTTAGAATGAGTCCTGCGGGAAATATTTGGAGGTAGTTATGATGGGGTTGGTATCAATGTTCTTTTCTATCATCGAAGCTTACAGGCTTGACGGGACTTGCTCGTTCTGGTTTTGTTTTCTTTACTTTCTTGTAAGTGCCTTTGGGTTTCGTGGTTTTGGTAGCTGTTCTACACTGTTTTCCTGAGTCTGTGCTCCATAGTTTTCTTCTTCATCGTCTACATTTGTGTTTGCCGAATAGTAAGCCGCCGGTGCTGTATAAAATAAATTTTTCTAGAACATTAAAATGTGCTACATTTATGTCAAACTTAAAGTTAGACACATCATCTCACACTATTGTGACATACTCAATAAAATGTTCTCATACTTACTAGACATAAATCGATTTTTGATCATCCCGCCAATGATTTATTTATGTCTAGTGTTTGATTGGTTAATTCCGGTTATAAGGCTTATTTTGTGTTCTGATGACATGAATATATCATGATAGCAGTATTTATGTCTGTTACATTAAGTGATAGAATACTGTATTGGTGTGTGAACAATTTATGTCATATTTTCGTTCCTATAATCAACACGACAGATGTATTTGAAAAACTGCTTTTCTTAACTAAAATTGCAAGCAAAACTTGATTTACTTAGTATGAAATGAATTGACAAAGCTATTTTTATATCTCTCCAAACACACACTTTCTGTCTCTCATTCGCTCTCTTTAGAAATAAAAAAATGAATGCAGTCTTCAGATGTCTAATCTTTGTTTATTGAATGCTGTCTGTTATTTGACTAATTAAGGTATTAAGTCGATACTCCAGGTGTCGGTCGTAATCTCCGTCCGCTGTTTCCGGTAGCAAAATCAATCTGTTTCATTAGACGGTTAATTAAGCCTAAAGGGTTTATTATGCTAAGAAGGAATTACAGCACTTCAATAAACCGAGAAAAAGTCAAGCTAAATATTCAATACATGAATGATTTTGCTACTAACCGAATTTTCAATCTGAATAAAGAAAGACAATAAAATGTATATATTACAGATGCAAAAATGTTTTTTTTTATTATTATGGACTGTTTTTATGGACGATTTCCCTCGATATTAGCATCATTTTAAATTATATCGAAAATTTATTGAACCGTTGGCACGATTTTGACTATTACGCGTCTTGAGACTGCGAAACAAAATTAAACAAAATACCCTCTTACCTACAGATGTACATAAGTCACTATCAACCTGAATATTTTCATGAGGTATAGTAAGGTGGTGTGAATGGCTAACACTGATGCCAGTAAAGAGCTAAAAAAACATTGTTTATTCAACTCTACTAGCATAGTAGCATGGGCAGTGAGTCAACTCAAGTTAATGACCATCATGGTCGGCATAATTAGCGATTGATTTGTAAAATTAAAGTCATTATCCGTCTGTCGGTGTCTTACCTATCTTCGTAAGGCTAATAATGAATGATGCTTTGAGTTAACAACTTACGATCCGCGAGTTATTATTATTACAAGAAACGCGATTCATTGAGGTATTCATTGAGATGTCCAGCTATTCAGACATCAGCCATCTGGATTATCATTTTACCATTTCAGTTGCTATACGGTTAATTAAATTTCAACTTATCTGAACCACCATAACTGTGACAAAAACTTTATATACCCATACAAACTCAAGCAATGTAGTAAAAATAATGAAAAAAAACCTATTCTCTGTTAGCGGGATCAGTTGTTTGGGATTAAGTCTTACTCGAAATTATATCGATAATAAGCACATCATAATTCTAAAATAGCCTCCATCAATTATTAGTGACCGGTTCTCTTTGGTTGAATAACATAATTTTCTGAGGTATGCATCAAAATAAAAACTGTTCCTTAACATTGGGTTTTAGCAATCTGTTTTGAGCTTGGCGACTCCTACTGTAAGGTCATTCAACTTTCTCTTGGTAAGTATATTTGTGACTGATTGGTGCTGACAGAAATAGGTTTTGATGTCACGGACATCTTACTACAAAGGCTTTTAAGCTCTTGTCGAAAGCGAGAAGACATTTTGACATAAACAAAGAAGCCGACAGTGGAGTTTACCATGACCGGGATGTTGGAAACAAAATGTGTGGCCAGGAACAAATTGCTGTAACGACCATCTGCACGGAACTCTGGAACGGTGAATCTTGCCAGTGCCAAGATGTGAATGTGAGCTGTGCACAGGATGTAGATACATGATACCACCACCAGCATCCTCATCAACATCGCCTGACCTTTCATGTTGGAGCTGGCCGTAGAGGAAGATGCATGGTTCAATCAGTGTTCTTTTGTCTTTAAGGTTTATGAAGTCAAAGACAGATGGTTATTAAAAATATTTTTTCTCTCGCAACACCGCTTTCAAACATGATGTGAACATTTACAAATATTTACTCTTGAGCAGCTAAAGCAAGGACATGTTTTATGAGTCATAAGAATGCTGTCTGAAATCTTTATGAAAGCATTGTTTATACCTACCTGGCTGAGCGTTTTCTCCAGGCTCTAGCTTTCCTCAGAATCACTACAATAATTATTGTGCTTAAGCACACTACCGCAAAAGTTAAAATAGAAATTGAAGATAAAACAATGTTCTCGACAATTCTAAAAACACTGCTGCTCAGATAAATATCGGTAGTTTTAAAAAGTACTTCGTCTTTCCCAGTGGCTGAATTTTTCACAACTGTCAAATTGTCCTTAATGAAGTAGACTGAACACAAAAGCTGTATGACAATAAAGGTCACTAAAAGAATGATGGCCATCGTCTTGGTGCTGATGGCAGACGAGGATTTCAGGGGGAACATGACACACACGCACCGTTCTACTGAGATTATCATTGTCACACACCCGGACGTGTATTGAAAGCCATAAGCAAAACTTAAAGAGTATTTCATGATGAACCATTTCCAAACTTCTTCTTGGTCAGGAAAGAAAATACCTAACACACAGTGCAGCTCCACTATAAACAACGATGTGAGGTACATGAGATCAACAAAGGCGAGACAGAAGAGGCAGAGGTTCATCCGGTCTCGCAGTCCCTGACGATAGAAGACGACCATGGTCAGGAGGTTTGCCGGAGCCCCAATAAGAACAAGAGAATTTGTAATGCCACAGTCTACTATTGTCTCGACATATTTGGCTGTTCTGATAACTGAACAAGCCGAGAGAGACGTGGTTGAGATAATCTGGGCAGTGAGACTGTGGTGTTGAGACATTAAACTCAAACGTGAGGTTAGAAGGTTCGCCGCACATCTTACGCTTTGAGTAAAAAAATGTCTTCTTCTAGAGAGAAAGAACGAGGTCTGACCAGTATAATAAAACACTTTTTGTTTTCTCAAATAGTATATTACATAGATAACGGTTTTAGTACAAACACTGGCTTCTTTCCGTGTTATTGTCAATTCACAAAACCGCATACCAGAATTTATAATTATGTCATGGGAGGTGCATATATATATATGTGTGTGTGTGTCGTGCGTGCAGTGCGCGTGTGTGTAAGTACATAATATTTATGTGGGTGTGGCTCTTTCGTTATCGATGTCTTAAAAACACCAACGTAGAACCGTAGACATATTTCCTATGTTTAACCATACTTAATGATCTACGTGAGTAAATAAGTAAAAGATAAGCATTCCGTACAGGGTAACTTGAACTGCATTTACAGAAAATGTAAAAAGAGATTTAAAGCAGAAAAGGATAAGGTGTGCCTCGTTAACTGTGGTTCTCTGTATTCTCTGTGTGTGTGTGTGTGTGTGTGTGTGTGTGTGTGTGTGTTGCTTGCTATGAGATCTATGTTTCTATCTGTGTACATCCTTGCGTGCGTGTGCGATTTTCCATTTGCAGGCAATCAACTATAGAATTCGGGCTCTTTTTTGAAAAAAAACAACAGAAAAATAGAAAACCGTTTTTGTTTTTATGCTTGCTTTCTGTAATCATGACTGGTAACATCCATGCTTTTTTCTCTGCGTTGGAAGTAATATTGAATTCTATGTATCAAATAAAATGTTTAGTAACCATGTTTTATTTTCACAAATTTATGGAGAATATATTTCGAAAAATATTATTTACATTATTTAACTCCTTGCTGCTCCTTTCAGGAGCATAGCGCCGCAAATAATTTTTTAGCAAAAAATATTATTTAAGCCACAATCAAAACATGTTCTTTAATTAATAAACATCAGAATTTGTTGGCTTTTGTAATGTGTTTTATGGCAAACAAAAAGACTGGAGAAGGATGTGAATTTACAGATTTACTTCAGTATATTAAGTTCGGGGTGACAGGCTGTTAACCAAGTACTTGCTGATTGAACCATATTGCAACAGTTTAGAGTATAAAAAATGGTTTAAAAGAAGGACTAGCAGCGTGTAGACTGTTGTTGGGAGTCATGCTACAGGAAGTTTATAGGCTTCGATGGTGGGTAAGTGCCGGATATGAAAATGAAGAGAATTCCGCTGTTTTGTTGTACAGCATAGCTGAAAGACCGGTGACTTAGTGTTGTTTAGTTTGGTGACAGTAATAGTATTCGGCCATCAGAAGAAGAATGGAGCTGTCTGAGTGCAATGCAGGTAAAAAGAGACCTTTATACCGAGTGCAAGAACGGATGGGTAGCCGAGTCAGAAAACAAAGGGAAGGAGTGACAAGGTCCCGTTCTCAAGCTCTAAGCTCTGTCTCGTGTTGTCGAGTTTGGTCTCAAAGGCATCCTCGCACTCCACACACAACATTCCCTGGACCAACCACGACAAGCTGCAATGCCAACCAACTGTCAATAAACAAAAGGACATACACGTGTTGACAATAGAAACAAAAAGTTTAATTAACACCATGAGTAAACAGTCGAAAAGTAAACAAAATCTTACACAGAGAGAGAGAGACGGGCCGGGTCACCCAGCGTGCATGACCACACCAGGTAAGTACAGAGAAGAAAGAAAACGTGTTACAACCTGCACTGGCGCTCCCCGGCATTAGCTCACCTAGTTTCCTTCCCTTCCCTACCCTCTAACACAGGGGTGGGCAATTAATTTTCCCAAGGGGCCGCATGAAAAATTGGGATGGTTTTAGAGGGCCGGACTAATATAGTTAACTCAATACTGTATATATAGTATATATACTGGCGGGCGGGCCGGTCAGAGACAGGAGACGGGCCGGATCCGGCCCGCGGGCCGCCCCTTGCCCTGGTCTGCTCTAACAGGTAGAACGTACAAAAGTGTATTCTAAAGAAACCTGACAAGAGCTATCATACATAAGCGCCATAAGGGGGAAATTATGGACAAAAGTGTTGGCACTGAGCCTGAATAGTTCGTCGGTGTCTTCTGATGTTTTGCAGAAACAGTTCGTCTCTCCCCTTTTCCTTGGGCTCAGGTTTCTACCATCACTTCTTGGCGACATGAGAGAGGTGTCACTCACCTGGCAAATCAATTCTCGGTCACCCAAAACAAATCTTCCGTTTCCCAGTTTAGTTCGAATAGTGTAACTTTAGTTGGTTATGTCACAGTCACTCGAATTTAACTTTATGGAAGACTGACATCCACCAGTGTCTCGAGAGAAATAGCGTCAGTTTCCGCGTTTTCAAATCCACCCTGCTACCCGTTTATTACGTAATATCCGCAATAAGGCTCGCCTGCCATTCCCTGGATACGGACACTCCAGGTAGCAACTGCTCGGCGTTGATGGGGTCATGACGAACTACCCCTACCTACCCTTTACATACGTTACTGTAGTGTAAGGGGTCGTGGCACGCGACAGGCACCAGGGATGTGGTGGAGACTTGGGACTCGGGAAAGCTCCAGCGCTGCTATGATGAAAATATTGATGTGTTAGCTAACGAAACAACGACGGTTACGCCTAGGTACTTATTTAGTACTTGGATGAAAAATACGTAAAAATAATGTATTTATTTTGGGTAGTCGAAAAATATTTCTTTAATAACGATGCCTGTATAGAGAAAAATGATAAACGTCTATCAAAACACTAAGTAATGAAAGCAAGATATAGTTGTACACTGCATGGCATAGTCAGGGTTAGTCGTGAGGGTTAGCCATTCATTTCAGGTCATGAATAGTTAGGCCGAACTTTGCCACCCTTTGTCCACTTGCTTTCGTCTGTAGCTTCATCATCACCAAGACCAAGAGACCAAGACATATTGCGGTAACACTTTTGCTTATGCATGGTGTGTCAGGCGGGTAAAGGATCAAGGAGCAGATTTCACCCTTCGGAGATCTTTATTATTATTATTATGGGCTTCTTTGTTTCTTTTTTCTGGCACTACTATGTTTTGCTATCAGTATCTATTATAGAATGTTTGTTTACCAACTAAACTATGTGACCATTTCTATAACTCAGTAAATTTCAAAAATAATTTCCTTTCATAAGTAATTTTTACTTTTTTTACACCTATAAAACACAAAGAAGCATTGAAAGACCTACCGGCAGTCTCCCCAAAACCTAGCTCTTTATACTGCCTCGACAAGAACACCTGAAAACACTCAATAATCTTTCAAAGTTTCATCCCTTCAGTATCATCAATTTCAGATGCTATTTATATACATTCTGCAGTATCTGAAAGAAACTTTAAATAATTCGACTCTGGGATCATTGGATGCACAATACCCTCATCACTTGCGATATGGTTAAGAGAACTACGAACCATTTAGCAAAACTTAAGCGATGTGTCCCCTCTCTTTGGGCATGTCACTAATTGACACTGGTCCTGGAACTTTGTATTTATATCAAAAGTTTTAGGTTGTTTTCTGCACCCAAGCGGAGCACCTGGGCAAGTGAGAGATATGTGTGTCCGTCCATTAACCTCCTCTCACCTACAGTTAAATCATTGGCGATGATTATTTATTGAACTCACCATAAGCTTCCATCACTCGAGGTGTAAAATATTTTGAAATTATTAAAATGTATCTTCATGCATTCACACATTCAGAAATCAAATCTTTTGAGTTGTGCATAGTTACATATATTATATAGTAACAAGGGGCCTAACTCGTTATCAGACGCAGTTAGCGTAAATGATTTCCCATGACAACGACATGCGCTGTAGAAGACAAATGCCAACCACTCCTGTTCCAGCTGCTTTTCCTGATGAGTGAACTTCAGGATTCTGCTGGAAAAATGATCAGTGGATACAGAAGCCACAGGCAGGAGTGAACACTGGTGCGCTCCCTTTAAGTTAAAAACACAGTCACTTCAGTCACGCTTCCAAACAAAATTAATGTTAATAATTATGTGCACATAATATTCATCTAATGGAGGAGAATACCTATCTATAATTATAATTATTATGCACACGGGAAAGCCAGTAAAATAGATACTAGAAGAAAAAAAAATAATTTTCATTTTGTTTGTGAGCATCACATTTAGTGAAAGCAATGTCATTTCGCTTCTAAAGAGACTTTAATAATACATTAAATCTTTTACTTATACTTTATCTTTAGCGGGCATTTAATAGTCAGTTCTTTTTCCTTTACAGAAAAGTAATATTAAGATAACATTTTTAGACATAATGGAAATTTTTAGTAATATTGTTTGTTTTGTCTGGTTTTTTTTTTGTTTTGTTTTGTTTTTTTTTTTAGCTATATTGTGTGTGCGTGTGTGAGTTTGTGTAAAGCCTTTGTCTTTTTGTTCTATTTTTGCCAGTCCATTGATCAGTAATGTTCATTAAATTCAGGAAAGTCAGATACAATAATATATTCACCTTACATATATTTTTTGGACACTTGCCTCATTAAATTTGAAAAAATGCTTGTGTCACACCAGACACAAACATTTTCTCTCTTACACACATAGTTACAATCATACTCACTCACACGCACACATAAACGAAAACGCTCTAAAAATATTTCTTATGTATCCAGCCTAATAGGCTAATTATCGTGTGCAGCCAGGAAGAAAATAAAACCCGTGCTTCCCCAGTCTCCTTGTAGTGATGTACTAAAATGATAGCAATCATACATGGTGCAGTACTACACAAAATAAGAGTAATTGGAAAATATCTTGGATGCTTAAGTTTTTCTACTTTTTAATAAATTTATGGTACAGAACATAACGATGAACACTTGGGTGGGTCATGTGACTTCAGACATAAATGTGTCTGTCCCATACAGCCCACCGAGTAGCCGAGACAGTGTTATGGACTTCGAAAAATTGAATCTTATTGAGACAATATTGTGTCACATAATACCGATACTCTTCTTTATTGGAGCGCCGGCCAACCTCCTCACCATGATCATGTTCTACCGTCAAGGACTGCGAGACCGGATGAACCTCTGTCTCTTCTGTCTCGCCTTCTCTGACCTGTCGCATGGTACATCTACTTTCCTCTGCTCCACGTACTGCTTTGTAAACCTATTTGCACCTGGAGAGGAGAAACTGTGGAGAAAATTGGTGATTAAACACACAATAAATTTTGTTTATGGCTTCGCCTACTCATCCGGGTGTCTGACGATGATCATCGCCGTAGAGCGGTGCGTGTGTGTCATGTTCCCCATGAAGGCCGCCACACTCATCAGCACCAAGACCATGGCGATTATTATTTTGGCAACAATTTTAATTATTCAAGGTTTGTGTTGCGTATTCATTGTCAAGGAGAGGGTTTCACCCACGAAAGACCCCGCTACTGGAGAGTATTTTCTCATTCTCACAGACCTGTACCTTAATAACGGCTTTCTTAGGATCGTAGAAACCATCGTTTTATCAGTCATCTCTTTTGTGACTTTTACTGTGGTGTTTGTAGCTACTGTGACGACTGTAATTAAGCTGCGTGCTGCTTTTACTTGGAGAAAACTAACATCCAGGTTGGTATCAATAACTTAAATAACATTTGCCCTATGAAAGAACAGGTATACTTGCATACTATTGTTAACAAAGCTTCTTAAAAATGCTTTTTTTTACTTTTTCACTTTAATCATCTTTTCAGAAATGTATAGTTTAGAAGGAAAATCGAAAACTAGTGCACAGTCTACATGTATATACACAGTCCCCCGGCATTTGATACTTGACTGTTTTGACGATATCCCGATCAAGGAATGATGGATAACCAGTCGGGTGACACTGGTGTTCCGCCGGTACACAGGTTCTCCTAACCAACAATGCCATCGTTACATCCACGAACTGATTGTATCCAAGACGGGTGGACTGTTAATACAGCACCTCACCCAAGATGATGATCGGCGGGTTTACATCGAAAACAAATTTCATCCAAGTAGATGCAAGGTGGGTGAACCGTTAAATGCTGTGTTCACCCAAAATGACGAATATTTAAATCCAACAACACCACTATTGTTCCCAACTTATACAACAACCTTGTTATGGTAAGTTCTTCAGGAAAAATATTGATTCAATGCTACCCTTGGGTAAAAAGAGATGTTAATTCAGCACTACCCTTCTGGAGGACGGGTTACAAACGTGTTGTGAATACTGTGGAGGTCTGTAGTCTCTCGTAGCTCACTACTCAATGCCGGGGGAACCGCTGCTCCAGATAACTACACTCCCCTCCCCACAAATTTACACCAATCCCTTGGTTGCTAGGGTAGTTGCTAGGGTAGCTGACTGACGACGCTAGAACCGTATGGTCTCAATTTTTGTTGACGTAAAAACTATGGGATTCTCTCGTCTGCGTCATCACATGACGCAAAATCTATGGGATACTCGTGTGCGTCATCACCCGACGCAAAACAATACGCAGTGGGTTGCGTCATCCAGTCTCGTGACTTCCACCCGACTGCCCTGGGATCGTGCCGCAGTTCTAAATGCCTAACATTAACAAATAAGTAAACAACACGGGATTTAGAACCCTGAATAGTTACAAGTCTAAATATTTCTAGTGATATTGTCAATCTACCAGACAGTTCTACCATCTTTCTAAATTGAAATAAAATAAAATCGTTTGTAATTTTTGACAGCATTGACAACAACAGCTCCTACTTCAAAGGTCAGTCAGTGTTGATGAAGACGCTGGTGATGGTCTGTTGCCTCTACGTCCTGTGCACGGCGCCTAATGTCTCCTTGGCTTTGGCACGGTTCGCTTTACCAGAATTCAGTGAAAAGGGTTTATACAGTAACCTGTTTTTGGGGACTCACTTCATCGCCCTGTCCATTACCATGTTGAACTCATCGGTCGATTTCTTTGTCTATGTCGCGATGTCTTCACGCTTTCGCCATGAACTGAAGACTTTTTTCCTGTGTATTAACACAAGGTTCCAGCATAGCAAGTAGTAGTGATTTCTGTGAAATATTAGATTAACCGCCGAATAATAAGAAATAAAAAATACATATTTTAGCTTTACTCGGTAAATAAATGAAAAAGATTGGAATGATAGTAGTAATAAAATATAATTGAAATGTCTTCTGGTTGATTAACATTTACTACAACTTTAACATAATAGTAAATCTTGGCAAATCCTTCCTTGGAAGAAGATGAAGCCCTTGAAGTCAAATTTGCCCATTAAAATGTCTGGTTAAAATATGAATATATTTTACTCTTTAGTTCAAGTCCTTTCTACATTAAAGTAGCCCTACAAAATTATGTACTTTTTTTTTGATGACTGTATTTTAATATTGCCAGTAATATATGAGTTGATATCTATGTATGAAAGTGTCCACTAAATCATCTTTTGTCAAATCGCTTAAGCTTATTATGTGCTGATAAAAAACATTCTTGAACTCGTGTTAAGTTGATATTTTGTTTACACCGATGGAGAATATCTGTCAACTATATTCTGCAGTTCAGTAATAATTGTTTAATATACCCGTTAGCATTAAACTTCCGTTCAGTATCGCTAAAAGTTTTAAATCGGTTTTCTCTATTATATATTTAAATAAACACTTTTAAAGGCTTCAAATGATTACATATCGACATCGCGTTCCTCTCCATCAGTGAGCAAATCAAAGTCTTTTGACCTTCGGGCTTCTGGCAGACCAGCAAATTTTGGACACAGGACCTAAATGTAACCTCACTGTTGTAAAGCCTGAGCATTGGACAAAGGAGAAACTCAAGCTTATTCTTGCTGCTTCTTGGGGCTGGTACCAAGACCGACGGCACCAGGTGAGGTGTTTTCAGTGTACAAACTGCTGCTTCACCATTTTTGTGCTCATAGAAAGATAGAGGATAACTTTTTGTTGTAGAATAAGAGCTTTGTATTATCAGCCCCATAATAATCAATGTGAGAATATTTTTGGAACTAAATGTAGATAAGACAAATGAGACAAAATGCTGATGATGTTTCCAATTTAAAGCATGATAACCCTGTTGACACCCTCAGGAATCTAGACCCTACCAGCTAAAATAGAATGTAATCTCTGGGAATGTTATTAAACGTGGACACCTTCTTCGCAAGCTCAAGAAGTTTTCCAGTCAGTTTGAACCAATTTTAGTAGTTATTCATGGAAGGGACTTTTTTATCTTTTTCCACACTACGTTTGTTCCGTCAGGGTTAGGGTTCGTGTAAAACCATTGGTGAAGGGTAATTTGTGTGAGGGAGAGGGATGTTTCCTTACATGATCAGCAAGTGGTCATCCAGCCTTGTTTTCGGACCAAAACAGGTATAAGCAAATGATTTGCTTTAATGAGTTCAGGTAATCGTTATGCTATGTTTGTATGCAGAAGTAACAGGCACTTGAAACCATTTGCTACCTCTACAGTCACCGCCAAGTGAGCCGCGATAATATTCATTCTCTTCGTGCCAGCTTCAAAATCTAAATCAAATCAAATCAAATCAAAACAGACTTTATTGTCTGCCCAGGAGACCCAGGGCAGAAATTTGTCTTTGCTCACATACCCATACAGACATTTAACACACAGTTAGGAGTAAAAGTGAGGAGTAAAATAGTGTTGATTGCACCAGTCCATCAAGGCAGTGTATGTTTATCCTAACAACAAACCTTGGGTGACCAAGGGCCTAAAAGCACTGCTGAACAAAAAGAAACATTTGTTCATCACGGGCAGAAGCCCACGACAGAAGATTAGTACATAGAGAGGACCATGATGCTATCCGTTGGGTGGGCAGAGGCTCTACGAGCATACTAGTTAGTCCGCTTTCAGTAGTTTGCCGGTGGACCAACGAGTGTCGACGAGATTGAAACAGAGGTCGAGTTAGCTCTCGCCATAAACCCGATGTGTCAGAATGCGGCTCGGGGTTACATCTTGAGCTCGCTGGAGGGACCTGCCAGACGTCGAGTTATGATGCTTCAGCATGACGCAAGAGATACGCCGAGAAAGATCTTGGGTGTCCTAGTGGAGGCGTACGGCGAACGGAAAGATGTCGACATCAGTGCCACAGCAACGTGATGAGGTGGTCGACGAATACGCCGCGAAGCTCCAGAATTTAAGCAGGCGAGGTAGAAGGCGGCGCAGAGCGTCGAAGTGGCGGCGATTGACACCATCTCGGAGGCTTCCATGTTTTATACTTTTAATGCATTACTTGTCTACTGCAACTCGTACATCATCACGAATTTAATAATAAGATCATAAAGATGATTTTGTTGTGTGTATACTTTTTGCAAAATTTATATTATTAAAAAAAATTAAAAAAATTATTGGTGTTAAAGCAGAACACCAATTAGAACTTTCTTTTACCGACGTTGACACGATCTTTGATGTAAGTAACTGAAAAACACATGTGATATCTGCCTTCAGCAGACATTTTATAAAAGTGCCTGTCTGCCTGTAACTGCTCTCATTGCTTTGTTCCTTAGCAGCAGAAATGAAAGACTGATACTGTAATGATTTCCTGTTGCTGTGTGATGTAGATGGTGCTCATATATAAGGCATCATTAACTATGTTCTGATGACAATGAAAACAACGGTTTTCTATAGATAACGACTGTAGTATAAGCATCTTCTTTTAAAGGCTCTTAAAAGAGGTTTTGAAAAGGGAGCTACCATGACAACACATCAGGAGCGACTTTTGTAGAATCTTAACGTAGATGATAAACGGGTAGATAACCAGCGATTAATCATCTTTGATGACTTAATGGTTGAAACGGATGACTGTGTGGTTAAACTATTTAGTCTCGCACCACAGTATCTAAGTCGGTACCCGGCTACCATTGAGCTGTGTGTGTGTGTGTGTGTGTGTGTTTTGCTCGTTTGTACATATATAATCTATACGCGCCAAGTGTCAGTACATCTTAGGTGGAAATTTCAAAAATGTAAAATCGTTGACAGGATGTCTGCAGGATTTAATCAAAGTTTCTTTTCTCAAGACCACACCCTTATGGTATTCACAAGCAAATGCACGCTTACTAGCACATGCACATACATATCAATTTAAAAAAAAAAATTATTTGTATGTTCTTTAGAGATAGAAATGAAAGGCCTTGGTCTTATAACTTCTGTCTATGCCTGAAATTTTGAAAATTTAATTTGACTAAATATGATATAAATATTTTGCTTATCAAACAACAATACTTACTTAGTACTTGAGGAAAATAGTTGTAAATTTATTTGTTGTAAGGTACAGATGACTGTAGAACATGTCCCAAGAGAAGTGACATATTGCTTCAGCTTTGCTCAATGTTCTGTAGATCATTGCAACATCTTGCAAGTGATGAGGGTATTCTTGCATCCCTATGGTCTCAGAATCTAAGTGTATGAATGTTTGTTTCATATACTGCAGAATGTAGATAAACAGGACCTGAAATTGATGATACTGAGGAAATGAAACTTTGAAAGATTATTTGAGTGTTTTCAGTTGTTCCTGCCGAGACATTAGTAAAGAGGTTTTGGACTGCGGGCTGCAGGAAGGTCTTTCAATAATTCTTTATGTTTTATAAGTGTAAAAAATTAATAAGATAATACCTCGAGAACTAAGAATTGAGAAAAGAAAATTGTTAAAATATTCTTTCTGCGAGAAGTGTTTGTTTTTGTTGTTTTTTTTCTGTTTTTTCTGTTTTTTTCTGGGGTTTTTTTTTGGTTTTTTTATGTTTTTGTTTTTTGTTTTTGTTTTTTTTTTTTTTGCCTTTGCTCGAGAATTTCTCTATATGATTATATATAAGCTCTTTCTACATCTTTATATTTTCTTCTCAGACACAAGCTAAGAAAACAACAAATTTTACAGTGTCATGTTGTTTTTACTCTGCTTGTGCGCGTTTGTGTGTGCGAGTACTAACGTATATTTATATGTGTGTGTATGTGTGTGTGTGACAGACAGAGAGAGAGAGATAGAGAGTGTTTGGGTGTGCTGTGATAGAGCATTTATTATCATACTCAATAAACTAAATGGCAAAAAAATGTAACTAATAAACATATTTGTTAAATATTTTTAAATTATTAAACTGTATCTTAATACATTCACACATTCAGTCATCAAATGTATTGAGTTATGTATAGTTACATATACTATATTTTAACAAGGACCTAACCCGTTAGCAGACCTGTCCGTTAAGCAATTAGCGTAAAATGGTTCCCCATGGCAACGACATGCGCTGTAGAAGACAAATGCCAACCACTCCTGTTCCAGCTGCTTTTCCTGATGAGTGAACTTTCCGATTCTGTTGGAAAAATGATCAGTGGACACAGATGCCACAGGCAGGAGTGAACACTGGTGGCGCCCTCTTTAAGTTCAAAACACAGTCAGTCACGCTTCAAAACAAAATTAATATTCTGTGCACAAAATATTCATTTGATGCAGGATGATATTTCTATAATTATTATTCTCACGGAAAAGCTAGTAAAATAGACACTGGAAGAAAAAATAATTTTCATTTTGTTTGTGAGCATCACATTTAATGAAAGCCATGTCATTTCAGAGACTTGAATAATACAGTAAATCGTTTACATATGCATTTATTTTTTTACGGCCTGTACTAGTAATTTTTTTACAGAAAATTAATATGAAGATAATTTCTCTCAGGCGTAATGGATTGTTTAGTAATATTTTTTCTGTTTTAGCTACCTTTTATGTGTGTGTGAAGCCTTTGTCTTTTTGTCCATTGATCAGTAACCTTCATCAAATTCATGAGAGTCCAATACAATGAATTTTCACCTTACATATTTCTTTGGTCACATGCCTCATTAAATTTTTTAAAAATGTTTATATCCCACCAGACACAAACATTTTCTCTCTTACACACATAGTTACATACATACGCACTCACACGCACACATAAACAAAAATTATCTTAAAATATTTCTTATCCATCCAGCCTAATAGGCTAATTATTGTGTGCAGGGAGGAGGAAAATAAAACCCGTGCTACCCCAGTCTCCTTGTAGAGATATGTACTAAAATGATAGCAATCATACATGGCGCAGTACTACACTAAATAAGAGTAATTGGAAAACATCTTGGATGCTTATGTTTCTCTATTTTCTACTAAATTTATTGATGGGGGCGTTACAGAACCTAACAATGAACAGTTCCGTGGGTCATGTGACTTCAGACATAAATGTGTCTGTCCCATACAGCCCACCGAGTAGCCGAGACAGTGTTATGGACTTCGAAAATTTGAATCTCATTGAGACAATATTGTGTCACATAATACCGATACTCTTCTTTGTTGGAGCTCCGGCCAACATCCTGACCATGATCATGTTCTACCGTCAGGGACTGCGAGACCGGATGAACCTCTGCCTCTTCTGTCTCGCCTTCACTGATCTGTTGCATGGCGCGTCTAGTTTTCTCTGCTCCACGTACTGCTTGGTACACCTATTTGCACCTGGAGAAGAACAGTTGTGGAAAATTATAGTTATTAAACACACAATGAATTTTGCTTACGGTTTCCTCTACTCATCCGGGTGTCTGACGATGATCATCGCCGTCGAGCGGTGCGTGTGTGTCATGTCTCCTTTGAAAGCTGCCACACTCATCAGCACCAAGACCATGGTGATTATTATTTTGGCAACAGTTTTAATTATTCAAGGTTTGTGTGGCGTATACATTGTCAAGGAGCAGGTTTCATCCATGAAAGACCCCGCTACTGGAGACTATTTCCTCATTCTCACAGACCTGTACCTCAGTAACAGCTTTTTCAGCATCGTTGAAAACATCGTGTTATCAGTCATCTGTTTCGTGACGTTTACCTCGGTGTTTGTAGCGACTGTCGCGACTATAATTAAACTGCGTGCTGCCTTTACTTGGAGAAAACTAACAGCCTGGTTGGTATCATAAACTACAATTACATTCGTTATTTAAAAAAACAAGTATACTTGTATACTATTGTAAACAAATGTCTCCTCAAAATACTGTATCATTTTTGCACTAAAAATAAATCACCAAGTCAAAAATGTTTATTTAGACAAAAAAAAATTAAGTGCACAGCTTACATACATATACATTACAAATGTGAATTTAGCTGCAAAATGGGAAATATTTGTATACAGTGTAGGGTCATTAAGCCGCAGTCCACTAATCCGTAACTCGGGCGGCAGGATCACCCAGAATGGTTGAAAAAATTTTTTTTTCGATTACAGTAACTTAAGATGAGTCATTTTATTCATAAATCTTTTCTCTTTCAGAGGGTAAGTTAAACTTTTGCCAGAGCTATGTAGTTTTTTAGATAAATGCATCTACACAGGGTAGGGGTGGCATGTCAGAATGCTCCAAAATGGTGGAAAATAACATTCAGTCACCTGCAGCATGACACACAAATAATAACCGCTCCCAATATAACTTCTAAATAATAATTACTCCCTACTTCCGTGCACTTCTGCCAAGTTGAAAGCATGGCTTTGTGATTGCTTTTAGTGACATTTTAATTAAACTTTGGACCGATTATTGTGGCTACAGTTGTGTGACACTGTAACTATGGCTAATGATCGTAAGTACGGACCTTCAAAGCCTAAAAAACGCAAATTTTGTGGTAACCAGTACTCAAAAGAAAAAGCAACAGTGGAAAAAGGCATACGAAGCGCTTTCAGCAACATTTGTAATATAGGCAATTCAACTGTCCGTTCAGAAAGTTATTGTGAACAGGTGGACACGCCCACTAGATCAGAACAGAAATTACAAGATCTGTACGAGTTGGTGTTTGACTGTAGTTCAGAGGGGGAATATGAAGAAGCAGATTGTGAAAGTGACACTTCTGAAAGTGAAGAGGATAGCGCAACTTAGGATATTGTTGTTGAAAATCCAAAAGGAAATAGAATAATAGATGTAGCAATCCTAAGTGAAACTGTTTCATCGAACTTGGTGTGCTGTTACTGTCACCATACTGTCAGGTTGTTTGAAATGCAAAGAAAGGGACTGGCAAGTACATTTGTATTTCATTGTAGCAATAGAAACTGTAATATGCAGCCTGCTTTCTCATCCTCACCTCAGACGTCTGTAGGCAATGCATCTGTAAACTTGGTGAACAGGCAGGCTGCTTTTGCTATGCGATGCATAGGAGCAGACAAGAGAGAGTTAGAGACTTTTTGTGGGGTAATGGATTTACCAAAGCCAGTTAGTAAGAGTAGCTACACAGCTATACAGAAAACCATTCATAAAGCATGTACCACTGTACAAAATATCAGCATGCAAGCAGCTGCAGCACAAGAGTATGAACAGGCAGAAGAAGTAGAAGGTGATGAAAACAGAGACATTCATGTTTCAAGTGATGGTACATGGATGACTGTAGGCTTCTCATCCAAGGTTGGTGTTGTGACAACTATTGGCATGAAAAATGGAAAGGTTATTGACACACAAGCAAAAGCAAGTCTGTAAATCATGTGATTATTGGAAAAAACAAGACCCAACTCTGACAATACTGTGCATGGGCAGCGGCTCATGCCGCAGACTGCACACTAACACATGAAGGTTCTAGTGGGTTGATGGAGGCAAGCGGTACATGTGACATTTTTAAAAGATCAGTTGAGCAGTACAAACTCAGATACACAGGGTTTGTTGGTGATGGGACACTAACACTTATAAAAAAGTGAGTGACAGCAAGCCCTATGGTAACAAAACATTGACAAGCTTGAATGTGTGGGACACGTCCAAAAGCGAGTAGGCACAAGACTTAGAAACCTTAAAAAATGTACCAAAGAAATTCTTAGTGATGGAAAAGGACTTGGTGGAAAAGGGAGACTAACAGAAGCTGCTATTGATAATTACAATGTTATTATGGAAATGCTATCAGGGAACATAAACATGAATTGTCAAGATGAGAGAAGCAGTTTGGGCAGTATACTTTCACAAGGGTTCTTCCGATGAAAAGCCTGTTCACAACTTTTGTGATGTTAGCTGGTGCCCCTTTCTGAAGGCTAAAAGAAATGGTAAACCATACACCCATAAAACTAACAACTACCTCCCTTCTGCTGTCATGAATTTTATAAAACCTGTATGGAAAGACCTTGCCAAAACAGAGCTTCTAACAAAGTGTCTAGGTGGCTACACACAAAACCAAAATGAGTCACTCAACAGCAGCATATGGAAGTTGTGCCCAAAAACAAAGAATCATGGACTAAAAACTGTTGAAACAGCTGTGGCAGTTGCAGTTTCCATGTTCAATGATGGCTGCACTAGTCTAATGGCTATTCTGAGGATGATGGACATACATCCGGGACAGTTTTGTCGCACGTTCTGTGAAGAAGCTGATGTCGAGCGTTTGAAAAATGCACAGCGACAGGCAAGATTGGCTTCCAAGGCTCTTCGCCAAGCTAGGAGACGCAGAAGACTGGGTGCTGATGAGCAAGAAGCTGAGAGAGAGGGTCATCCCTACCAACCTGGAGGATACTGACTGCTTTTGGGTAGAAAAATATTCATTTTCTGTGTGCCAAACTTTAACGAAAACCTACGTTAGTGCTGACTGTCTTCCAGTTATTTCCACATTTGTTAACAGATTTTCTTGAAACTTTGCACATATACTCCAGATGGAGTGGCTCTGGTATGAACCAAAATCTCATTGCCTATGTTTAATACTTTCTAAGATATAAGAGCACAAAAGCTGTATTTGTGACAAAATTTTAACACTTTTTAAAGTCTTACATCACAGACAAACCAGATACACTAGAATAATGACAGTGGTTCATGCTACAGCTACATGTCTTCTCCAAATGTAGAAAAAGTATTTTAGCTCAGTCTCTGATACTTGGGTCTAGACCAGTTCAGAAGTGTAGGCTAGTTTTATTAGTGTCGCGAGGGTGTATTTTTCATTTATTTAATTTTAAGCCCTTTCCTCATTCTAGAAACCATCAAGATGTCAGTATCTTAAAAATACAACACCTTAACCACATTCTGACCAAATTTTATGTTTATACATTAATTAGTTGGCCCATGTCATTCAGAACAAATTTGGTACCCAGTTTTGGGTGATCCTGCCGCCTTGCAAAATGCTTGGATCCCAATTTTTTTTAACAGTTTGCATGGTATGGACCTGAACGTGGCCTCTGAAACACTTGAGACAGGTGTTGACAGCTGTCATTCTGGCATTCCGCATGTTCGTGATTGACATAATATGCAATGATCAAATATTTAAATGCTGGCTGATAACTTCAAAGATGTTTTTATTATAGAAGATTAGTCTTTTATTTACCAAAAAACAATAAAATAACTTACAGTAATATTCAAATATTAATCTGTTTTATTCACGTTTAGTGTTAGCATTATGGAGGCCACTTTCGTAACCAATTCACTTCTTACAATGCTACAAAATTAATCCACCGTAATTTTAAAAAAAATAAATTTTATAATTTACTGTAATTTATGCAGGTAAGCAGTTTGCGCCACCACCCCAGGTCATCGCGGCTTAATGCCTCTACATTGTCCTCTAATTGTATTTCTATTCAACTCATCCACTATACTCTATTAATATTGGTCTGTTAAATTTTTGACAGCGTTGACAGCAACAGCTCCTACTTCAAAGGTCAGTCAGTGTTGATGAAGACTCTGGTGATGGTCTGTTGCCTCTATGTCCTGTGCACGGCGCCCAATGTGTCCTTGGCTTTGGCTCGGTTCGCTTTACCAGAATTCAGTGAAAATGGTTTATACAGTAATGTGTTTTTTGGGACTCACGGGATAGCCCTGTCCATTACCATGTTGAATTCTTCGGTCAACTTCTTTGTCTACTTTTTTATGTCTTCACGTTTTCGTCATGAGCTACAGAAATTGTGTCGGTGTTCTCAGTAACATTGTTTCGTGTATCAATAATGGTCAAAATGATAATAATAATGATGATGATGATGATGATTTTACATTGAAATGTCTCATTAAAATAAGATCCATGTTTTTTTCTTTACTTAAATCCTTTTCTACATCAAAGTAGCCATGCAAAATCCTTAACTCTTTAGAGGACTACTTTGTCCATATTATCAGTAATCTTTGAGTGCATATATATGTATGAAAGTTAGTACTGATTGTACAGTAACATAATCGCTTGTTGAACTGTTAAGCAGTTAACTGTTAACTCATGCATGAGGTACGCGCTGATAAAAAAATTTCTAGAACCCGTCTTAAGTTGATATTTTGTTTACACCGATAAAAAATATGTGTGAACTATATTCCACTGCTCAGTAACTTTTGTTTAGTATCGAAAAAAGGTTTTAATAAATTTTTCCCTAATATATATTAAACAAACACTTTTAAAGTGGCCTCTACTAGTCAGCAAGTTAAAATTCTAAGACTTTCGGCAGTGCAGGGAGTTTTCGACAGGTGACCTGAATGTAACCTCCGTGTGGTAAAGCCTGAATATTCGAAGAGAAACCCAAGGGTCTGCCGATTCTTGAGCGCTGTTAGTAAGACCTTACTTCCGCTCCGTCTACACGAGGCGACTTCTGTTCAGTGCAGAAACTGCTGCTTTACCTTTATTGTGCTCATAAAAAGAATTCATTATCCTTTTTTTCATAATTTTTCAGTACATGTAGTGTTAATCTAGGAACGCTTACTAGAAAAGAACCTTAAGCAAATGGCCAGTTTTCAATTCAACACCATGAGTCGTCGTTGGCAAGGTAGGACAGAAAGTATGTATGTATATAGTTGAACTGGAAACCTGAAACTCTCCAAACCTTCCCCACATAAACATATCCAGTACCAAACATGATCTTTTTATCGAAAAAAATGGCACCTCTGAGAGCTTTCTCTAAATATACTGTCGAACACGTGGCTATATTTAGCAAAACTTAATAGATATAAAGTAATAATACAGTCCTTTAGTTGTTATTGGGATCTGCTGGTAAATTCTCTAAGAAAATAAGTCTTGCAGCTGAATGGATATTCCACAACTCCATTCATTACTACAACGGAACAAAACGTATAAGCTGTTTGATTTCACCGATACTCGGAAACCGATGCGATACAGGTCTGACTGATACAATGATACAACGATATATTCTCGAATGCTCGACAATACAGCTGTTAGTTCCCTCATTACTTACTATCAAATCACATAGTTAATCTGATGTGTTTCACAAACTTCTTGCTCAATACATTATCTTCCTTCCAACTTGAAGAGCTCATTCTAGATCATATTTACAGTACTTTATCTCCCTTTGATACACAATAAGTTCAGTAGCAACGAACGTTTCTGTGAAAAGTTCTTTAGAGGTATGTGGGCAGTGTAATATCTGTAGAAATTGTTGCTATTGCATACTTCTTTAAAATTACGATGCCACTGTACATTTCTAAAGATGTTTGATGACATTGTACACTGCGTTTGACTGGTCGATCCCTTCTGTGCTGTCTTTGCTGCTCTTTGCTGTCAAACTCGTAGTCTTAACATTTTTAGCAGCGTTTGTCAGCACTGTCACTGATTCGCATCGTGTGACACAAAATGAAAAAAGCCTACCTCTATATCTAACTTTCTCATATTTCTCATGCATTAATGCCACAACCGTGAGCTTTCACCCAGCTTCAAATTTTCTTGAAAACAAAAGTCAAAAACTATTTGAAATCTTGATGTATCTTAGTCGAGTTCGAAGAAGCCTGGTGTCAGAAGATGAACAGAAAAAACGGGAGAAACTATAGATTGCAGTTAGTTCGGAGAAATATTAAGGACCGGAATTAAAGGGGAAAGCTTATATGCTATGTTTCCCCATGAAGGCTGTGACACTCTTCAGCACAAAGAACCTAGCGGTAATAAATTGGATAACAATTGGTCAGGAAGCAGATTTCACCCTTGAGATACCTGGCAACTGGCGAGTATTTTCTATTTCTGACTGAATGACAACTTAGTCTGAATTTTCAAAAATATCGTGTTTTATTTCGTCTTTGTCTTTACCTCTTCTGCAGTCTGTAAGAGCTACGCGTTGCCTGGAGATGGAGAAAGTCAATAGCCAGGTAGGTTATTATTGATCCCTCGTTAAACCTTTAGGATACAAAAATATTTCAGACATATCGACCAAATTTTGTTGAGATACATTTAATTGTGCCCTATATATCTTATTGAAAGCGTATGTTAACAACCAAAATTAATCACGGAGAAAAAGAAATCATTAAAAACTGGAGAACGACACTAGTGATATATACGAGGCTAAATGTAGATAAAATTACGGACGTATAGAAAAATTTCACAGATTAAGTCTAAAAGTTAAGTCCGAAATTATGAGTAGTCCTGTGATGAATGAAAGTGGACACTTTACCGTCCTTTGCGGGCTTCTGGGAGATGTCCCTCTTCTCTTGTCTATAGATATTAGACAATCCTCAAACCACCTTCCTAAATACTTACAAACATGTACTATGCTCGTGTATGGCGGAGGTATCCATTTAGGTTCCTTAACTTCCTTTTTTACATTCCTTTTCTCAACTTTATCTCTGTTTTGGTTTTAGTAGCATATTGTTTTCCATCCTTCCCTGGACCCTACCACTGGAGTACGAGGTTGTTGATCCTGTCCTCAACCTGTCCGGAATGATGTTTATTTTGCGGTGAATCAGTTCGCTACTTACTAAAGTGATTCATGGACCACGTACGCCATAGAAGAGAAAGATTAGTTGTTTGTCCAGAAGTAGTCAAACCAACCGTGAGTCCTCCAAAGGCACGAGGGTGACTACACAACTTCAAATGTCAAAGTACAGCGATGTATGATAGAGTTTGTCATCAAGAGCTCTACTGTTAAGAGATCCCTGGTATATAAATATTTTTTCTAAAATTGATTCATTTAGATAGTGTTTAAATATTCCAAATGCACCACACCCATTCATAATCATACAATCGGAAGAACGCGCACCCCTAATGACATAAAGCTGTTAAACATGTTTTTGCAAAATACTTTTCCTCGTCAAAATAATTATTTAAATTAAAATATTCCTTCGTATTTTAAATATCGGTATACAGTATTTAATTATATATATATATCCTAATATTTCATATTTTGTATATTCGTCCAAAAAAAGTGAAAAATGTTTTATAAAGTAGCTCATGCCTATATATTTTAAAAAACTGAAAAATGTAAAGCTATTACCGGTATGTATAATTAATTTGCTATATTGATAGATTTTTTAAATACTTAAATGCGCTACACGGACGCACAATCAAATATAATCGCACGCACGCACACACACACACACTCACACACATACAGCTATCGCAGCTCAATTGTTATTTTGTTATGCTGCTTGCAAGTAAATAAAACCTTCCTGATTATTAATTCAGAGTACAACATTATTTTGACTCACATCATTGGCATTTGCTTGCATGTTGCTAAGATTGATGCCTTGCAGTGAATGTGTCTCCGCTTGTGAGAAATTTTGGAGGTCGTATGTTTGGGTAGATAGGATCAAACGATAAGATGAAATTTTTGTCTTGTCAAGTCCAACAATGTGCTGTAATACAGATCACGTGACTTCTTACAATAACGCGACAGTTGCATACAACACATTACACATTCGTGAAGTTCTCCTGAATTACGAGACAAATGAACGCATTGAAGAAGCTGTGAACTGCAGGCTCATACCGATCCTTTATTTTATCGGCGCTCCGGCCAACATCCTGACCATGATCATCTTCTATCGTCAGGGTCTGCGAGACCGGATGAGCCTCTGTCTCTTCTGTCTCGCCTTCATTGACCTGTTACAAGGCACATCTACTTTGTTCGGGGTGTCTTACTGTTTCATAAGCATTTATATGCCTGGAGAAGAGCAATTGTGGAAAATATTAATGATGAAACACACATCAAATTTTGTTTACGCCTTTACCTACTCATCCGGGTGTGTGACGATGATCATCGCCGTCGAGCGGTGCGTGTGTGTCATGTTCCCCATGAAGGCCGCCACACTCATCAGCACCAAGACCATGGCCATCATTATTTCAGGAACACTGTTAGTTATTCAGGTTCTGTGTGGGGTGTACATTCTTAAGGATAGGCTTTCCCCTTCGTATGACCGGGTAGGTGGAAGGTATTTAATAATTCTGACAGAGTTGTACACGAGTAACAGCATCTTTAGAATTATTGAAAACATCTTCTTACCAGTGATATCTACCGCCACCTTTGCTGTGGTATTATTAGCAACAGTTGCTACTGTCATCAAACTGCAGATTGCTTTGACTTGGAGAAAACTAACAGCCAGGTCTGTTGAAATAATCATTAACTTCTACATAAGAATATCTATGAAGCAGTCAATACCTATCACAATCATCAATAAGTACAAATAAAACTAAAAATTCTTCAAATAAATATGACTAGCCTTGGAAAACGGACAAACAGAAGTTAAATAAATCATTATACTCACCTGCATATTTCTAGTAATTTTTGTTTTGTTAGATTTTATGTGATACCTATGCACTCAAAATTCCTTTATTGAACATAAACTGTATTTTTTGTTTCTGTGTCTTGACAGCGGCAGTTCCTACCTCAAAGGTCAGTCAGTGTTGATGAAGACTTTGGTGATGGTCTCTTGCCTCTACATCCTGTGTGCAGCACCTAATGTGTCCTTGGCATTGACAAGATTCGCTGTCTCCGAGTTCCGGGCAGACGGTCTCTATGGAAACCTCTTTTATGCGACACATATAGTTGGTCTTGCGATAGCCATGCTGAACTCATCTATCAATTTCTTCGTCTATGTGACGATGTCGTCAAGGTTCCGTAGGGAACTGCAGACGATCTTCCTGTGTAGGAAGTAGCACTCAGTGTCAGACATTCAACTTTATCTTCATACCCCTCATAGCCATTTTTCAATTCCACTTTGCTGAAAACCCATAATAATTATATTTCAAATTCAAGTCACATTTGATATTCGGAGAAAGTCAACTACCTGTGGTATTGATGTTACTCAACTTATCTTGGCGTTTCACAAAGGTTTGCAGCTTCTGTGCTATTTGAAACTGTTCTCTAGTGTTAGGAATTATTGAAGAGAGAGAATAGTAGAATATTCACAGGACTACATGGATTCTAAGAAAGTAATTATAAAACAGCGTTTGAGCTGACAGAAGTTTTAATAAGAACGATTAATGTAGTCACCTGTCTGATCAACTGTTGTCAAAGAAAATTCACAGCACTGGAGTAGACAGGTGTGTGTGTGTGCAAAGATTTCTATGTTCTTTAGTCAAATATTATGGATGTTTGTATGTTACTCCCGGCTCTAATAAAATGTCCGGATGCTTCGGATTTAATTAATTCTTAAGAGAGTTTCGTGTTGGTCTAAGTAGTAGGTCATCTTTAAATCCACAAAACTTGTGTAAAGTTCAGCAGGCTAACCCGGGTATTTCTGGATAATAGCATTTAACGAGAATCTGTGGTCAGTTGCTTGAACATCCCTTTCTAAATCCCGCTTATTATTCTGATACAATCTCGTTTTCTTCCATCCAGTTATACAGTCTAGTGTTCCGTATTGACATATAACATTTATCAATCACACTCAGTAGTGAAATTCCTCTATTATTACTTTGTGACTGTCGGTCTCCTGTTTTGAAAACTGGTACAATGACAGCTTCTTCCGATAAGTCGAGGTATTTCCGATTTAAAATCGTGTTATTGAAGTATTTAATCAAAACCAGTACGTGCTTTTCGGCGACTTTTATCATTCCTGTCAACAAGTTATCTACACCATATACCTTCCCAGATCCATGGCCCCTGGTTGCTGAACCTACCTCGTTTTCGCTTATAGAATCATTTAGTAAAACCACTATAAACTTCAGCTTCAGCATCAGAGAGGTTCAATCTGGGAGAGATCACGATATCCGATTTAAAAACTTCTAAGAAGTGTTTCATCCATTCCTTTGCAGTTATTTCTTTCCTGTCTTACCTGTTGAGACAAGAGTTGATTTCTGGCCCTAAGAGACTTGGGTTATTTATTTGTTATGACAACCGCTCTGCTTTTATTTTCTTAATTTCTTTTCTTTTTCTCTTTAATTATTTTTTTTTATGCTGACGTCTTGCCTCCACCTGAACATTTCAAGGTTCCAGCTGTGCCTAGGATTAATCCACACAAGAAACATAATAATAAGAAGAATAATAACAGTAGTGGAGCTGACACAAAACTCATCTACAGTGACTCTACAACTTTTTTTTTCTTTTCAGTTTAGTATGCACATTGGGCCTGCCTATAATGGTCAGGAAAAAAGTGCTATAAAAATTTAACATTATTAGTTGTTGTTGTTGTTGTTATTATTATTATTATTATTATTATTATTATTATTATTATTATTATTATTATTATTATTATTATTATTATTATTATCGTTATTATTAGTATCGTTCAACACATCGCGCTGTGCCTAAATGAATAAATACAAAAGGGAGAAAACTACTAGGGCCTTCAGGATTTGTTCTACTAGGGATTTCGTCCCTTTAACAGCTGAAAACGTCAACCAATCAGATACTTTGTTATGTTTGAAAGTAGGCAAGTTATAAACATTCAAAAACATTTGATTGCGGGCTTTTCAGCCCAAAGTCACGGGTAAACTTAAAGAACAGGTCTGTGTCATGACTGACTGCTACTGCTGCTAGTCAAAATTATAAACAAACTGCGATTCTTAGTCTTTCGTGGACAACATTTCGGTCTGTAAATGATTGCAGTTGCATAACATTAAAAGTGTTAGATTGCAGTTATGTCAAACATGTGAACAACAAACGTATACACGTGTAAGAATATAATGCATTAAGCTTCAATTAAGTATAAAGGAAAATATTTGTAAAGCTGTATCTTGAAAGAATCTTTTATTAGTAATTGTGCTAGTCCAGAACATATTAAAAATTTTCCTCAGACGTTTGGTTTCAAAGACCTCAAGTTTCTGACTGATATCTTCAAGCACTCTCTTAAAAGTGAGACCAAAAAAGTTGCTTTGAAGATTCTGAATTTTATATTGTTATTCAGAGCTTTGGGCTTCAAGAAGGCAGGATTTGTTTTAATGAGTCTTCTCTTTTTGTTTCTCCATCGGTTGTTACTAGACTGCCAAGGTATTAAATTCTTAAAATTTCTCTACTTCTTTGTTATCATTTGTGATAGGCTCTGTTGACTTGGCCTTCTGTCTCATTTCTTTTGTTTTGTCTGTTTGCTTATGTCCAATAGTTGATGCCGTTTTGGTAAGATTCTTGATCTTTCCTGCGCATCTTTGTCCTGACTCGATAACATAGAGTGTCATAAAATATACAGATGTAAGTGTTCATCGGATGATGATGAAAACATTGCTCCTAGTGATTTGAACAAGTTATTAAACTGGGGTGGATAATCAGATAGAGTAAATAAAAATGGCAAGGTTTCGTAAAAGTTTTTTCTCGGAAGATTTATTAGGTAAACCTTCCAGAAGAGTGCAAGCAATCATCTAAGACTAGCTCTCAATGCTGTCCTTTCATTTAATAAACCTAATCATACAAAGGCACTAAACCTCCGCCTCTTGTGTTCTTATATTGAAATTTCAAGTGTATTAAAATGACAGTAAAATTAGTATTTTGAAATAGAAGGATAATTTTCACTTTATTTTAAAGTCTTTTCAATTAGGCTCACTCTTTACGAATACTCACAGTCCACTTAAGCAAGGAAAGCTACTATGTGGTTTTTTATCACCAGTTCTATCTTCTTTTTCCTTCTCCTCTTTCTAAATATTACAAAAGTCTAGAATTCATGAAATATATATCTCACACTTTCTGGGCGAAAGCAGAAAACAATCTCCACTTATAGTATGTCACTAAGTGTAAAATCCTACTATTGGGAAATTCAGTAAAGTCGAGACCACATACCTGGTAGACGTTATGTTTGTTTATCAACTTGATATTATTTTATCTCCACCTTCAGCTACAGATCCTGCACGCACATAAATATACTTTTAAATTGTTTCTCCTAATTCAACTTCGCAGGGTGTGTGTGTGTGTTAATGCGTGTATCCTTGAAAGAAAATTTGCTCCTTAATCATTCCAGGCATAAAAGGACATCTTATGATGCTTCTAAATAATTTTATGTAAACTCACTTGAATTCCAGAAATTTACTTTTAAATTCTGTGTTATTTGCCTGGAACTGCTGGATGTTTACTTTCAGCCTTAAGGAAATGTTAAATAACTGAGTTTTCAAAGGCTAATTATTTATGTTTAATAATTTGTTGGAATGTTTTGTGTGCATGCATATATATTTATAGATGGGTATTTTTTTTTAACCAGAATATATTTGTCTAATCAAAAATACGTTTTGTCTCTTTTTTCAATTTTATTATGCTTTCTATTTAGTTTTCTCAATTCTCCAAAGTGCTCTGTGCGTGTGCATGCGTGTGTGTTGAGTGCTTGCACCTTCCACCCTCCCCCATCTTCGATACACACACACAATTATTTAATTATTTAGTGAGATATTTATATTTTTCTGTGTAGACGTAGAGATTTGTCGATCTACTCCTTCTCTTAAGATACATAAGCCTTACTCTTGGGTGCAGTCCTAGCGGAGATTGTACACCAGCAAAAGTTGAGACAGACGCTAGTTGAAATGTTTGCGAGTTACCTATCTTGAGCGTGTGAACGTTCACTGCTGCTAGATGTCAGTCCGTGTCATGCAGTGCACAACCTTGACTAGCCTTATGGCATTTGTTCAAACATTAATTTACTCAACTGACATGCCATCTGAAACGAACCTATCGGTTATATCTAGTAGCTTCCAATATTACAAATGCTGGAACCATCCTGGCAGTTTGATAGATTTTCAGACCATGAAACTGTTCTTTAAGACAGTCAATTGTGGAGTTGTTCCCTCTGTCTTTATCATCGGAGCCACGGCTAACATCGTCAGCATGATCATCTTCTACCATCAGGGTTTGAGAGATCGGATGAACCTCTGTCTGTTTTTTCTTGTTGTCGCTGATTTCGTCTACCTGACAGCCCTCATGGCAAAGTCTTCCTCGTGTTTTATTGGAATCTTCTTGCCTGAGCAAGAGCAGTTTTGGAAGTGGACGCTTGTCAAGCATTCTTTATATTTTATTAACGGATTTGAATATTTATCTGCTTGTCTGACGATGATCATCGCCGTCGAGCGGTGCGTGTGTGTCATGTTCCCCATGAAGGCCGCCACACTCATCAGCACCAAGACCATGGCCATCATCCTTGCCCTAGCGGCTCTTGTTATTCAAAGTCTTAATGGGATTTTCATTATAAAAGAGGAAGTTTCCTCAAGGATAGATAATGTCACTGGGGAATATCTCGTGAGTTTAGTTAACACAGAGTTTTTCCTCACTTATGACATTTTTTCTATTATCGAAAATGGAGTTTTACCATTCATTTTAGTTTTTAATTTTTCTGTCGTTCTTCTGGCCACCATTACTACCGTGGTCGTTTTACAAAGTGCAATGGTCTGGAGAACTGCAACCAGTAGGTGAGTAATTACAAAATTTTATAAAGCTCTGTTAATCAGGTATACCTAAAAAATAAACAAAAGTAAATTTTTATCTTTTTTAAACGGTTAGGGGTATCCTAGAGATAAGCCAATGTTTGTACTCCAAGTCTGATAAACCACAGCTACTAATTTATTGTACAATGCTGCCAGAGTTACCTCTTTAAGTACTACACATCACTTCCTAGATTCAAAACCAAGGAAAAACATGTACAACTATATCAATGTATATTTATGCATATTATTTTTGTTGACTATTGGTCTTGATGAAAAAAATTAATCCATTGTAAGTAAAGCCAGAGCTGCTTTACCCTGTATACCTTTGAAACATAACAAACATAATTTTATGAATAATTTCATCTCCTGATGATTGCAGCTCCCAAGTTAACGGTCAGGTGGTGTTGATAAGAATGCTAGTGGCGATGTCTTGTGTCTTCATCCTGTGTTCGACCCCTACAGTGGCCTTGGCCTTGGCACGAGTCATCGTTGAAGAGTTCCGCGAGGACGGTCTCTACTGCAACCTCTTCAGCTTCATGCATGTTCTGGCTCAACTGGCGGTGATGCTGTACTCATCCCTCAGTTTCTTTGTCTATGTCACGCTGTCTGCACGCTTTCGACGATATCTAACAATTCTCATAAATTGTTCTATTCAAAAATCTTCCAGTAAATCATTAAAAATGTAATTCGAAATAATGGGGCTGCCTAAATGTCGATTTAGCTCTGTTCCCTATTTGTTGCAACTTTTTTATGACAATCAAGACTACCTAGGTGTCAGATTTGTTAATGCTAAAGAATAAAAAGGCTTTCATTAAAACAAAATAAAAAGTCAAAAACAAGGTGTATCCAAGTGGTGTGGGTTGTGGTGTGACGACAACAAACTTCCAAGACTCGAACAAAGGAAGGAACAGTCAACGACTCTTTAATATACGGACTTGTACAATGGCCACACATGAGTCGCATCGCCAGAGGCACTAAAAGTCAGGCTACCTCTTGTCTGTCGTGGAGCTGGTATTCATATTGTCACTGAATAGTGTCACACGAACAGTTTTCTATACATTATGTGAGGCTCTTGCCTGTCTCGGGGAAAGTCACTGCGATCTGCGCCGTTCGGACACTACAGGTACTGTCACTTCTGGCACCACAGGTACTGTCACAAGAGTTCTGTGTTGATGGGTTGTGAGAGTAGCATAACAAAATGGCGTTTCTTCGTCACTGTTGTCATCCTTAAGGTATGGCGCCTCCGACAGTTGCATGTCCTCTAACTGTAGAGGCTGCCTCGCTGCTTTAAGTCGTTCCCATTGAGGGTATGTGTCACACACGTCACACACAGTCACACACATGTGTCACACACCTGTCACAGTTTTCTATATAGATTTTAACATCGGAATACATTCCCGGCCAGTATACTCTGGCTTTTAACATTGAAATGGTTCGATCGTATCCTTTATGAACCATGCGATCATGAACTAATGCGAGAACATTGGGTCTGAGGGCGCTGGGGAGCACAAGTTGTTTTAACTCGCCAAGTGTAGTGTCATCCACTCGTCCAAACAACAGCTCGTTCTGCCAAAACAGTCTTGCATGTTGTTTGCTCAGTAAGTTCCTGTAAAGGAGGGGGTCTCTTTGGCCAGACATTAGTGATAGCGAGGATACGACCCTCGGCCTGAAGGTCCTCAATGTGGCTGTTGAAAGCTGTGGAAACACTCCAGTACACTGCAATCCTTTCTCTCGATGCCTCAGCAGGTCAAGCCAAAAACTAACAACAAACAAGGCCTACCGGCCCTCTACAAAGGTAAAGGTAAACGACTGTCAAAACAAAATAAAAGTCATCTCCTAAACTTCTTACGTCCACTGAGGAGCAAAGTGTTACAGACCTCACTATTCTTGGGGCCTGCGGTACATCAGGGCAGAGCCTATCTCCTTTCTCTCAATGCCTTAACTTCCCCAACCATCTATGGAGTCGGGTACCCATTCCCGTCAGCTGGGTGGACTGCAAAAGTTTACTGCCTTATTCGGGTATCGAACAAGCGCGCTTTTAGTTTGGATGTCGTCGCTCTAATCACTGGGCTATCCACTTCCGCTGCCAGAAGAAGGTCTACTTAATTTCATTTTATATACAATATATAGCTAGGACTTTACTTGTAAACATATTTACATATTGGTACCTAATTCACTTTTATTGTCATTCCTCATTCAATCTTGTCTATAACGCTAGTCTCTCTTTTACTAATATTTTTCTATTAGTTAACTTAATCCATACCAAAGATGTATTGCATGAATTTTAATAAAATTATAAAACAAATCATTAAAATATTTACAAGCTTGTATTTAGCCTGTAAATGTTTTATCCAGTTATCGGATGGATGTGGCAGTTCCTTTGATGAGGTTTTAGTTAATGCATATGAGAAATAAGAAATTCGTAAAAAAAGGTGAAAAAATTACAAAGAAGTTTTATTATGCTTCGGTTTAAAAAATTACAGAAAAATAAAAAGTTGTCAAAATAACAAAATGTTCGCGTTGTTTGCAAGCTCTTACATTTGCCCATTTGCACAATGTATTTTTGCTAGTAATATGAAATTCTTTATTCCGGTATACAGATATTATCTTGTATACGCACAAAAAGATGACAGGGACTCAAGCTCACACACACACACACTTATCCACTTATCCACAAATATTTATATTCCATTTTTTCAGATTTCTCCTACAATAGTTTAAATGCTTTTAATTACAGCTTTCACAACACTTTTTCAATTTTCGGGACCCATTTCTAGCTACTACTTAAAACTGCAGTAAAATATCGCCACTACACTCTTATTGCTTATGTTTATTCAGTTTCTCTGACATATTTCTGAAGAGAAAAAAAGCTATTTAAAATGATGATACAATATGTATATTAAAAGGTTGGGGGAACTTCTGTAACCTTTTGATTACAGTAGTGCAATGAATATAAATATATTAGTTATATATATATACACAAACATTAAAAAGTTACGCCTTTACTAAATAAAAAGATAAGGTTTATAAAGCATGACTAATAATTCCCAGAAAATGTATTACTGAAATTATTTGACAATAGCATTTGCTTTAAATTCGAATGCTTTGAACCTCTCCCACGAAAGACACAAAATCTTCACTTATAGTATGTCACTAAGTGTAAAATCCTACTATTGGGAAATTCAGTAAAGTCCAGACCACATACCTGGTAGACGCTATGTTTTTCATCAACTTCATATTATTTTATCTCCACCTTTAGCTACAGATCGTACACACCCATAAATACACTTTCAGAGAGTTTCTCCTAATTCAACTTCGCAGGGTGTGTGTGTGTGTGCTCATGCGTTTACCCTTGAAAGAAAAAATGATGGATTATTCCAGGCATAAACATATCATGATGCTTTCAAATAATTTCATTAAAACTCATGTGCATTCCAGAATTTTACTTTTAAGTTCTGTGTTATTTGCCTGGACATGCTGGATGTTTACTTTCATCCTGAAGGAAATCTTAAATAACTGATTTTTCGATGGCTAAATATTTAAGTCTAAATAATTGTTGTCAATTTTTTATGTGCATGCATATATATATATAGGTGGCTATATTTTTACGAACCAGAATATATTTGTCTAATCAATAAAACTATTTTTCTCTTGCGTTTTATTTTTTATGCTTTCTATTTAGTTTTCTCTATTCCCCAACCTGCTCTGTTCGTGCGCATGCGTGTGTGTGTGCTTGCAACTTCCACCCTCCTCCACACCCCGACACACACATATTTACTCAGGTATTTATATTTTTCTGTGTACACATACACAGTTTTTGATCTGCTCCTTTTCTAAGGATACAAAAGCCTCACCCTTGGGTGCAGTCCTAGTGGAGAGATTGTACACCATGAGAAGTGAAGACAAAGCAGATGCTAGTTGAAATGTTTGTGAGTGTACTTATCTTGAGAATGTAGAAGTTCACTGTTGCTAGATGTCAGTCCATGTCATGTAGTGTAGACCTTGACTAGCTTTATGGCATTTGTTCAAACATTAACTTTCTCAACTGACATGCCATCTGAAACAAACTTTACGATTATACCTAGTAGCTTCCAACATTACAAATGTTGGAATAATCCTGACAGTATCATGGATTTTCAGACTTTAAAACTGTTCTTTAAGACAGTCAATTGTGGAGTTGTTCCCTCTGTCTTTATCATCGGAGCCACGGCTAACATCGTCAGCATGATCATCTTCTACCATCAGGGTCTGAGAGATCGGATGAACCTCTGTCTGTTTTTTCTTGCTGTAGCTGATTTCTTCTACCTCACCGCCATCATGGCAAAGTCTTCCTCGTGTTTTATTGGGATCTTCTTGCCTGAGCAAGAGCAGTTTTGGAAGTGGACGCTTGTCAAGCATGCTTTATATTTTTTGAATGGTTTTGGATATTTATCTGCTTGTCTGACGATGATCATCGCCGTAGAGCGGTGCGTGTGTGTCATGTTCCCCATGAAGGCCGCCACACTCATCAGCACCAAGGCCATGGCCATCATTCTTGTCCTAACGGTTCTTCTTATTCAAAGTCTAAATGTGGTGTACATCATAAAAGAGGAAGTTTCACCAGGGATAGATGAAGTCACTGGGGAATATCTCGTGAGTTTAGTTAACACAGAGTTGTTCCTCTCACATAACATTTTTTCTATTATCGACAATGTCGTTTTACCGTTCATTTTATTTTTTAGTTTTTCTGTCGTTCTTCTGGCCACCATTATTACCGTGGTCATTTTAAAAAGTGCAATGGTCTGGAGAGCAGCACCAGTAGGTGAGTACTCACAACATTTTATGAAGTTCTTTTAATAGCTAAAATTTTTAAGAAAAGTGAATTTTTAGCGTTTTTAAAACTGTTAGAGCTATCTCAGAGTTAAGACAATATTTCTACTCCTAGTCCGATAAACTCCAGCTGCAATTTAATTGTACAATGTTTATATAACCAACCAAGCCAAGAGATCAAATTATGTCAAAGAGTTCTTGCAAATGACTCCTTGAAGTTAGTGAGCTCGAGAACTAGTCATTTGCCATCCAGGTAAAGAACGATTCTGGTAACCTGTTTCTAACGTGAATACGGATACAAAAGACTTAAAATTATGTGCTGATGTTATTACATATAAGGGCCGCGCGAGGACACATTTAGGGCCATCAAAGGTCCACCCAGCCTTTCTGTGCAGCAAAGGTTGAGTCGTGTCAAGTTTCGGCTGCGCTGGTGGTATATCATCTTTCTCTCTCTTCCCTTCTATTGCTGACAATGACTTAAAAATATGAAATGGGTGGCCTATTTCAGCTGAATTGTAACGGTACAAATAAACAAAGGTATGCAATACCAATATTGTCATTTTACCTACAGACTATGTACGTTGTACTCACGAGCGTTTTCACAAACACTTGGTTCTTTTCAATCAGTTTAAGACGCTTGCTAGTCACTCATTAACACTCATTGATGCCTTCTCAAATACTATTTGCCAAAAAACTGAAAACCATGGAAACATTTCAAATGGATGTTAATAGAACACAATACTTTCTATACCATACACAAAAAATGTGACACAGCTCGCACATGCGGTCCTCGCCTGGCGACCGGCCAGCTTTCGAGAGGTTAGAGGTCAAGCGATGCGGAAAATGCCAGCGGGATGAAATTTCGACCCCTGTCTTACACACACTTTACTAATTGTGACAATTTAAAATGCAACCTTTTTTTCCATTTTTAGTAAACAAAAAGTATCCACGATTAACATTTCACAGCTACACAAGTTTATATTTCATGAAAGCTAAAGAAAGATATTAATTTTGCCTAAGAACCAAGTTAATCATAACATGGCAATAAAATTAGACAGATTTGTCTTAAAAGAGAGAGAATATGTCAATTTCAATGTAATTTAGGGAAGACGAATTTTATCAGATATTTGTACGTCTATTCTTTAGGCTAAAAAGAAGAGGGTTTTCTTAAAATATTAATAGTGAAAAACAAATTTATTTAAAACTATTTTTGCATGTTCTCGGATAATACAGAGAAGTTTTGGTAATAGTAATAACAATGTACGAATGCACTTAAATTTATTGAATATATTTTGTATATATGTTACCTCTTTAAGTACTATGCACTACTTCCTAGATTCAAACCCAATGAAGAAATAATGAATACATTGTAAGTATAGCCAGAGCTGCTTTACCCTGTATACATTATATATAAACATAATTTAATAAATATTTTAATCTCCTGGTAATTGCAGCTCCCAAGTTAACGGTCAGGTTGTGTTGATAAGAATGCTAGTGGCGATGTCTTGTGTCTTCATCCTGTGTTCGACTCCTAAAGTGGCCTTGGCCTTGGCACGAGTCATCGTTCGAGAGTTCAGCGAGGACGGTGTCTACTGTAACCTTTTCAACTCTACGCACGTCCTTGGACAACTTGCAGTGATGCTGTACTCATCCCTCGGTTTTTTCGTCTATGTCACGCTGTCTGCACGATTTCGACGATATCTAATAATTCTTATAAGTTGTTCTGTTAAAAAATCTATTGTGTAAATGATTATAAATATAATTCTAAATAATGAGGCTACGCAATTATCGTACCAAAATTTCGATATAGCACTGTTCAATATTTGTTGCAAACTTTTATGACTATCAAGCCTGCCTGGGTGTCAGATCTTTCAACGCTAAACAATACAAGAGAGATTTTATTGAAAAGGCTTTCATTAAAACAAATTAAGAAGTCAAAAATTCTGTCAAAGCAAGGTAAAGGTAAAAAGTCTGCCAAAACAAGGTAAATGTCATCTCCTAACTTTCTTTGGTCGTTTGGGGAGCAAAGTTTTACAGACCTCACTATTCTTGGGGCCTGCGGTACGTCAGGGCAGAGCCTATCTCCTCTCCCTCAATGCCTTACCTTCCCCAACCATATATGGAGTCGGGTACCCATTCCCGCCAGCTGGGTGGACTGAGGGAAGTTTGCTGCGTTATTCGGGTATCGAACAAGCGATCTTTTAGTTTAGTCGCTCTAATCACTGTGCTATCCACTTCCCTTACCTGAAGAAAGTCTGCTAAATTTCATTTCATCTACAATATATAGCTGCACTTTACATGTAAACATATTTACATATTTTAATCATCATTGGATTGGACATAATTCACTTTTATCTTCATTCCTCATTCAATCTTGTCTACGATGGCTAATCTCTCTTCTACTAATATTTTTCTGTTAGTTAACTTGATACTTAAGAAAGAAGATGCGTTGCAAGAATCTTAATAAAACTGTAAAACGAATTATTAAAAACAATTGATTAATGGAAACTGAATGTGGGAATTTATGCTTACAAACGAGTAAACAAACTCGGACAGTAGAGTTCTAGCTTTCCGGTGTTCTGGAGGAACCCGAAGTGATGCTTTACTCATCCCTCAGCTTTTTTTTTTGTAGTTTTTAAATGTTTTATCCAGTTATTGGATGGATGTGACAATTCCTTTGACGAGGTTTTGTTAATACAATAAAAAAATGTGAAAAAATAATGACAAAGAAGCTTTGAAAAATGGTTCCAAAAAATGCTTTAATTTCAATTTTACAGAAAAATAAAGAGTTGTCAAAATAGTAAATATATTTGTGTTGTCTTACATTAGACCATTTGCACAGTGTATTTATGATAGTAATCTGAAATTCTCCATTCCAGCCTACAGATATTATCTTGCACACGCACACAAAGATGATAGGGACTGAAGCTTGAGTTTGACACACACACACACACTTTCTTTTTTATACACTTATCCCCAAATATTTATTTTCTATTTTCTTATATTTCCCCTCGGATAGTTTTAATGTTTTTAATCACAGCTTTCACAACACATTTCCAATTATCGGACCCATTTCTTGCTACCACTTAAAACTGCAGTAAAATACCGGCACTACACTTTTATTGGTTGTGTTTATTTAGTATCTCTCACATTTTTCTCAAGAGAAAAAAAAATCAAATTAAATGTACACAAACCAATACTCCACTTGCTTGATGTTCGGTAGATGGTAGAGGCCATAGTAAGACAGACACATATTTGAGCGCTACGTTACCTATGAAAAATAAAATGTTCAAGTAGGTTCATGTTAAATAAAATCGGGGGTTTGTCAATTAACTAAAGATATATAAACTCCACTTTCTCTATCTAAATCATTAGGTTTGTATCAGAAAGGGTTGTCTTGTTAAGGAAAGGGTGTGGACAACAGGGTGTGACAGAAAAGCTGAGGTAGCCTGTGTTGTAACAAATGATTTGCCAGACCTCCTCACGGTAAACAGTCTTTCTCGTGTATTCTTTCCAAGCAATGACCAATGCAGTCAACTTGACAACAGGCGTGGCTGTAACAAATCAGAGTAATTTAGCATATAACTGCTGGGACAATCCTGATGGTCTTATTAATTATCAGACCTACAAGACAATTTATAAGACAATAAACTGTGGATTCTTACCTTCTCTTTTTATCATCGGGGCGCCGGCGAACATTCTATCAATGGTCATCTTCTACCGTCAGGGGCTGCAGGACCGGATGAACGTCTGCCTCTTCTGTCTCGCTGGCACCGAACTGTTATATGTCACAGCTGTGTTGATAAAAAACTTCTTTTGTTTCATTACTATCTTTCTGCCACACGAAGAAGATTTTTGGAGATGGACTCTGACCAAGCACACATTAAATTTTGTTTATGGCTCTGCATATTCTTCAGGTTGTTTGACGATGATCATCGCCGTCGAGCGGTGCGTGTGTGTCATGTTCCCCATGAAGGCCGCCACACTCATCAGCACAAGAACATGAAGTTGTTCTCATGATTACAATTCTCATCACACAAGGTCTGTGTGGCGTGTATGTCATTAAAGACAAAGTGTCTACCATTAAAGATGTCATAACTGGAGAATATCGAGTTACTCTGATAAACACGGAGTTATTTCTCAGTAACAGCGTTTTTAAAATCATAGAAAATATTGTTTTATCCTTCCTTTCTTTCTTTAGTTTTTCTGTCTTACTTTGTGCGACAGTTACTACTGTGGTGAGTTTGCGCAGCGCCATGGCCTGGAGAAAGGCTTCAACAGTGTAAGTATTTCATCAGGCTATACAATTATTATATATATATTTTAATTTTTATCTTACTTTTCTCTGTTTTCTCTACTATTGCCGTCTGTCCTACCACTTTATTGGACTGCAATAAGTCACTTAGGTGTCTATAGGTCATTTATTTGCAGCTTTCTACCTTTACTAACAAAATCGTTTTGAGGAGCGTCGGCGTTCTTTTGAAAATGTTATTTTTTTCCAATGACTTTTGTAACGAAGCCAGGTAAAGGATAGAAACAAGAAAAAAAAGGAAAACGGACACAAGATAAAGCACACGAGAGAGAGAAAAAGAGTGAAAAAGAAAGAAAGAAGGAAAGGGAAAAATAATTTTTAAAAATAGTAAGACGCGTTGAGTTGCTCAAACAAACCTTTTTATTTATAAGCTCTACAAAATCTCAAAACAAAAGTAATTACCGTAAAAAGGACTTAAATAGGATTTTGTGTCCAAAAAAAAAATTACTTCCCTTAAAAAAGATTGTCTGCTCTTTGTTAACAATACCAGATCCTACCTGAAAGGTCAGGCGGTGTTGATGAGGATGCTGATGGCTGTGTGCTGTATTCACATCCTGTGCGCTGCACCTAACCTTGCCCTGGCCTTGACCCGATTCTCTGTGGCCGAGTTTCGTCCAGACGGCCGTTACTGCAATCTTTTCCAGTCTACACATTTTCTTGGTCACCTGACTGTCATGTTTAACTCGTCCATCAACTTCTTTGTCTATGTCACAATGTCTTCAAGATTCCGTAGCGAAGTCAAAGACTTGTTTTGTCCATCACTGAAAGTAAATTAGTGTCGAGGTACATGATAAATGTTTATTCGAAATATTCGAAAGCTTTTCTTGTTGGAAGAACTCTCTAGTCGTTGAGAGAGCAGATGGACTTCCACTGCGATTGTTTTATTAAGTTGAATTAACAGTTTCTCTGAGTTTATGCAAATTGGTAAGTTCCAAATTTACCTCAAAAACACCAAAACAATTTCTGCGATGATGTAGTGTTTATGACAATGTCGGCTGTGTTCTTTTGAGGATTTAAAGATTTTCGTTAAAGACCCCGTTCTTCCATCAGTGTTTATAAAGTTTATTTAAAAATCGGACTTGTAGAACAAGTTTGTATTTCTATAAGGAGCTTATTTCCACATTTGCTATTTGTATATTGGTTAACAAGATGAATGCCACATGAATTATTATCAGTTTGGCCAACAAAGTATATATTATAAGCTTTTAGTACCGAAAACAGGATGAGTTGATGCTAACTATTTGCATATACTGCAACTGTTAACATGATATTCAAACATAATTTTCATATTAATAATTATACTGATATTTTATTAATCGTGCAATGTCGTCTACACACGTGTCATAAATTGCCTAAATTTACAGGAAGACTGTTTTGATATTTGTGTGAAATATTTAATTTTTTCCATCATTTCTGTTTTTCCATTTTATTTTCTAATTGGTACAAATTATAGTCATTTGCCAAGTATATTTTCTATTTCTTTTGTTACTTAAAAACTTGTGTGGTATTCACTTGCTAGATTTCATAAACAAAGAAGCACAGATATGACACTGTGACAAAAGTTTGTCCCCTAAAATGGGCCGTGGGTGTTGGGGGTAAATTAATTTCAATATCATTTCTTTTCTGGCTACATTTTTTTAAAGTGTGTAATATGAATTTTCCATAAATTAAGTTAAAATATAACTGCTCATCTGGTTCTTGTAAAAGTAAATTTTTAGTGTGACATCCAGGCGTCTGATGAGTGCTATGCGAGGACAAAAGAATTATAGCAATAACTATTCTCAAAGGAAACCTACAGCACTGGTTCATTAATACTGTATATTTAAACAACTTAGAATGAAATACATAGCAAAAGCTCTTGCCTTGGAAGCATATTTAACAATGTATTTATTGCTATCCTAAGACCTTAAAAGTCACTGCATGGCGTAGTCTTCCCCAGTTATACTGTTGTCTTGGCCTCAAGTCTTTTCTTACCCTAAGGACATTCATTCCAAAATAAAAATATGTAGTGACAAGCTATGAACGGTATCTCACAGATGTATTGAATCCCAAATCACACTCCAGGAAGAGGTTTTTATTTATCAATTGAATACATTTTATTAACACAGATGTTCAGATGGGTACCACCACCGCCATGACCATCGTTCTAACCCGAACAAAAATCTTTACCACATGAAAAACGTACCAAATAAATCTTCATACTTTTTCAGACTTAGCTATGTAAAGGACACACACGATTATAGACTTACAAACTTACAAATATGTATATATATGCCTTTAATGGTTTTTTAAAATTTATCCTGCGATAGCCTTTTGAGAAAATTGTTCACATTTTTGTCCGATATCACTTCTAGCTTTTATTCAAATGGAATTAAACTTTCTGTGGTTTTTTTCGTTCGTTGTTTGTGTTTATGTATTTGATTGTGTTATTTCCTAACTATAAAAACTAGAATAAATTGTTGGACACAATCAATTTTTCAATTATTTTCTTGAAGAGCAGTACTTTAATCTTGTATAGCCTACAGAAACATATATTCACGTAGGCTCAGCTTTAATAAAATAAGTGTTTTGTCAATTTTCTGAAGACATATCAGTTTCACTTCGTTAACCCTAGGTTTGTGTACAAAAGTGTTGTCGTATTCAGTGAAAGGGAGACAACGCTGAGAACACGCTGAAATACACTTTGTCGTAAATATTTTTGCTTGTACAGATAGCTTAGTCTGTGAGAAAGTAGACAGTTTTTCATGCAATAAGTAATGCAATGAACTTTACAGCAGACTCAGGCGTGACTTCTAAGAAATCAGAGTAATTCAACATATAACTGCAGGTTAAATCCTGATGTTCACAAAGTCCGCAACGGTGTAAGTATTTTATCAGAGACAATATTTTATTACTTTTACTAATCTTTCTCTTCTCACTACTTTTGCCGTCGATCCCAACACTTAGTTTGACTGAAACAGTCTGCTCTACCGACTACCAGTTTTAATAAACTTGCAAAACTTTAATAACTCATGCGGAGCCTTGTAGCTGCTTCTGATGAAGTCGTTTATACATCTCCGGCATTCAGCAGGTCTTTCTCTCCAATCAATTTTGCAGAAGAAAGAAGCAGCACGCACGGAATAAGGTCAACAAACAAGTTCTACAAATAGAGGGCTTTGATGAAAACATTTTAGCTCGCCACGATTGCTGTTTACCAAATGACGATTTCCAGTTGTTTGTCGTCTGTTGTATGTTTAGATCTTCTAGCTTGAAATGTTTCTCTGATAATTGTCGTGTTTCATTGCTTGTTTGGCAAGTGCATAGACGGTTTCTTGACAGTAATCGAAAAAAACATTTTGGCAAACAGAAAAACGTCGTTTGTATTTTTTAAAACTCTTCTCATTAAAACATGAAATCATCTATGACATACAAAAATAATTTGTCAAGCATTCAGTCAACGGCTACTTTATATTTGTAAGCAGTGACCTAATGCAAGTAATGTCATCACACTGACCAGAAAAGAAACTAAAACCAGTCTAGACAAGACGAAAATCACAGAAATTGTGTTGTTAAAATTAATTCCCGTTGCCCTGGCCTTGACCCCATTCTCTGTGACCGAGTTTCGTGCAGACGGCCGTTACTGCAATCTTCTACAGCATTTTCTTGGCTAACATACGATCATGTTTAACTTATCCGTCAACTTCGAAGCTAGTTACATGGACAGCCACGAAGGTGATCATCACTCTTACCAAAATACTCCCCTTGGAACACGACCACACAGATCAATCCAGTCAGGAACTGTAACTCTTGCCACAAAATTCTCTTTACACCACTGTAATTGTCTCCCTTTCCATCGCGACTTTTTTGTTTCTATTAAATGTTTGTTTGACTGTCCGATAATCTACAGACACTGTCTTTAACTAATAATGAAATAATAATAATAAAATGATATACATAAATCACTCACATCATCTAAATAAAATCTAGAGTAAGAGCACTTTTACACAAAGATAAGACTGTAGTACACCCCTTACAGTGGGTGCAACACCTTATTATTGGAGGTGGGTACCCATGTCACCGGACTATCTCACCAGTCATAGGGAATAACTTACTGCATTTATTATTGTTGCTAGTAGTAGCAGTGGTAGTAGTCAAAGGACATATCTTTTCATATGTCTCCTACTCTTAATTTTTAGCTATCGGCATCTCATCCGTGGCCAGCTTCAAACCTTAAACCACAGAAAACACAGACAAATAACAAATAGGCCTGAATATCTTACATTATTTTTTCACATTTTACTACTTCCTATCGAAAAATGTAGGAAATTGCGGGATATAGAAATTATAGTATATTATTATTTCAACTGTTTTTTGACCCTACCTTCTAGCCGCAGTGCACAGGTCAGCAGCTGCAGGAAGCTGCACCGAATGAGAAGTGAACATTAAAATCAAGAAACAAATCATCAAAGAGCGATAAACAGCAGAATTTTCGTCCCTTGTAAATATACCAGTTAAACGATTTCTCCGTGTTATTTTGCGATTTTACAGACAACACTTACAGAACGATTGTTAGAATGTCTGCACAATATATAAACACCAAGAATATTTATTTTAGTTGCAATGTATACCCGAGAAGCAAACGACATGATTTCTTAACAGAAAAATGCAAGGGTTACACAAATAGAAAAATTCTGAAATCTTTTGAATAACCAGACAGCTAAGTCAACTCGGAAATAATGTTGTCCTGCTTTAACAAAGACACACACACACACACACACAAGATCACACATATAAGAATGCACACATTTAATTTTTCATCTTCAGTCGTTTTTTTTTCATATACATGACCAATGTAAATTTACGTTCCTCTTCTCTTAGTAATTTCGGCGCAATTTTATAAAGATTGTTTTTCTAGAAATCAAATCGAATTTGTTTTTTCTTATCCAAGAAAAACTGTGAAACTAAAATGTTCCTGGGGCTACTGCCGTTTTCTTTTTTCTAAACTATATTTTTTTTCTCAAACAAATTTATACCTATGAGAAAATTTTTTTCCAAAATTTCTGGTGTTTTTACAAGCACTTGAATCTATTTATGTGATAAACATTATAAAAGTTTTAAAAACGAAAACTAAGGTTTCTTTCCATTTGTACAAAAAGATGTGTTATATAAAGCTTCAAGGTTTGAAATGGTGCATTGTTATTTAAAAAGAAGTTAAACTAATCAGACGTCGATTATAATGGAACCTCTTAGTAACACATCTGATGTTACATTTGGAGTGAACACGACACTCCAGTATAACAACCACACACAATACAATAACTGCCAGGACACCCCTGGGAGTATAATAACTTCACAAACAGTTTTGAGTCTTTATAGGATAGTCAACTGTGGCTTCATGCCTTCTCTTTTTCTGATCGGAGCACCGAGTAATATTCTCTCACTCATCGTCTTCTACCGTCAGGGATTGCGAGATCGAATGAACCTTTGTCTCTTCAGCCTCGCTTTGACTGATTTGCTTTATGTGGCAGCTATGTTTATAAAGTTCTTATTATGTTTATTTAGTATTCTTCACCCAAATCAAGACGACCTTTGGAGATGGACTCTGGCAATAGGCACTATGAATTTCGTTTATGGGTCTGCATACGGTTCTGGGTGTCTGACGATGATCATCGCCGTCGAGCGGTGCGTGTGTGTCATGTTCCCCATGAAGGCCGCCACACTCATCAGCACCAAGACCATGGGGCTGGTTGTTATTGCTACTGTTATCCTCACACAGGGGTTAAGCAGTGTGTACATTATTAAAGAAAAAGTGATAACTGTTAAAGATGATTTAACTGGAAATTATCGCTTAAGTTTTACCACCACGGAATTGTTTCTCAATAATAGCATTTTCAAAATTATTGAAAACATTGTCTTATCCTTAATTTCTTTTTCTAGTTTTACTGTTGTAATGTTTACCACGTTCACCACTGTGGTCAGTCTACGTATTGCCATCAGATGGAGAAAATCCAAAGCCAGGTATGAAAGAACAACTGTGGTTTATTCTTTTTTTTCACAAATCTGCTATTTATAGTGTAAATATTAATTGTTGATCACTCTATAGTCATTTGCTTCAAAAGTGTACCGTTTAATGCTTCGTTAAATGGTTTTTAACCAAGTTTCCTTTCTCGTAGCAAAATGCAGTAGAAACTTGTGCAAATGTACTCGTGGTATTCCACATGCGTCTTGTATACATAGAAATATGCAATTTCTAAACTGGATTTAGATAAAAGGTCAATATTCCAAACTAATCTTTTATCATATCAGCGAAAAACAACTCCAACACCCCAACAAGTTTTAATATTGAAAAGAAGAAATGATTTCAATCATTTTCCAACCAGAAAATTTTATATCAGTTGAACCTATTGGTACGTTTAGTATTTCCAAAGATTTCAATGCTGCTAAGTAAAATTATCTAATATTTTTTTCTAAAAGACGGGTGTCTACTGTAGATATGTTACTGAAGAACAAAACTCAACCTTCCATCTGATTTGAATTTGCTAATGACAGCTCCAGTGTTAAAGGTCAGACGGTTCTGGTGAAGATGCTGGTGGTGGTGTCTTGCATCTACATCCTGTGCACAGCCCCAAATGTTGCCCTGGCCTTGACCCGTTTCTCTGTACCTGAGTTCAGCTCCAGTGGCCGGTACTGCAATCTCTTTTATTCCAGTAATTACATCGGGCAACTGTTGGTTATGATCAACTCTTCCATCAACTTCTTTGTTTACATCACGATGTCTTCGCGCTTTCGTCGCGAGCTCAAGACATTTTTAAAAATAAGTTTAGTAAAATCTCGGGTAGGTCTGTCAAACTACAGGTAAGCAGTTGAAACATTGCAAGAGAGAGAGAGAAGATAAAAACTGGGCAGAATCAGTGTGGTGGAAATAGTTCTTAGTGATTGTTTCTAATATTATTTATGTATTTGCAGTCAGTTTCTTTGAAATTTTCTTGTATGTTGTTTTACGAAATTTTTCCGTTAGTAATCTCTAATATGTAAAACATGGTCGGTTGAAAGAGCACACAGAGTCGCCATAGTCATGTAGCACATGAAGCTGCATAAGTTTATTGTCGTTTCGCTCCCATGAATTTCAACTGCCAGCTAAAAAATTGTTTTACATTGTCATCAAAGGGAAACAAATTGATACAGTGCTGTTGGCTATGTAACAGAAATATTTTGCTTATCGTATAATTATAGACTCTTTAAAACAATGTCTTAAACTGAGAACTCAGCTGGTGTCTAAAGAAAAGTGATCTTTGATTATGAGACAAATACATTGCTGTGGATCAAATACTCTTTTCGTTTATCTTTTTTAAACTGTTTATATATGTCATGTTAACATTGTAGCTGTTGTTTGTTACACAATTTTATAAATTTAGAAATAAAAATACGAGTCTTTGATCAGCCTGTTAAATGTATATATTTACATATCAATTTGAACTTTAAATATATATATACACACACCAATTTTTTACATACCTCGTATCTATATACATATATCTCTCTAAACTTTAAAAAAAATCCGTGAAGCTCTCAGAGCAAAGAAATCAGAGTAAAAGCCTAAAGCTAAGAAATTAAGAAAATCCACATGTTCTCACAGTCCTCATGCAAAGACGTGAACCACTAAAAAAAAAAAAAAGATAGTATGCCAGTATAATCCTATGAGAAACAGGCAAGGAGTTCTCTTTTCTTGTGGTAAACTTTTAATAATATCTTTTACAAAAAGGACCTGAAGCATTTTGCTGTTAGGGCTGAGTTCACTTTCTAAACAGTCTTGACAGCAGTGCCTTGTTGTCTTACTGTGACGATGTTAAAGTGAAGAAAAAGAGAAACACGAGATGATGATGATGATGTCACGTGTCCCAACTTCTTACCAGTGTGTAAGGGGTAGGTAGGTCGCTACCCTGTGTTTCCGGGTCGAAACGGGAGGTACTTTTCGGGCGTTATAGTCAACAGACAGAGAGTAGAACTTTAAAAAAAGGACATTCAGAACGCTCTTTATCTCCAGACTGTCGGATAATAACATTGGTCTTCCATTAAAATTAATTTCGAGTCACTCTGACCTGAACTGACAACGGTTACAAGAGTACTGAAAAAAATCTCTTGCCGGACTGAAGCGGGTGGCTACAAAGTGATTTGCCGACCTTCTTCCTGATTCGGTAACTGCTGGGGTGGTCTTTGTGTGGAAGTTGTGATGAGCTAGCTGCAGGGTAGACTGGTGCCGGTGCGATCAACAATCTGTGTTCAACGGTAATGTTCCCGTGTACCAAGACATAGTTCTTCACCACTTACTAGATAGTCTTTCCATCTACTTTCCAATGATGCTTGTCTTTACTACTTTTGATGCGTGTAAGAATACATTTCTTATCAATCTGTATTTGCTACGAGATAACACGGGTCCAAATCGTCAGGATCGGTTCACAAGCCTTAGCAAAAAATGTAATAATATATATATAGGCAAAAATCAATTTTTTATCGGTTCCAGTTGGTGCCTTTCATTCTCCAGCACTTTATATGACTCACAATGGGAGTGTTGAATGTCGACATTGATGTACGGTATAATATTTCGTTAATTTACTAAGAATGCTAGAAATTTCATCTTGCTCAAATTAAACACAATTTTTGTCCGTTAGTTTCTACTTGTCATCGATTATTTGTATTTTTGTTGTTTGTGGTTCTTCTTATTTTTGAGAGTAAACATGTTAAAATACATTCCGGCAATTTTCAGTTGTTTGTCGTCTGTTGCATGTTTAGATCTTCTAGCTTGCGATGTTTCTTTGATAATTGTCGTGTTTCATTGTTTGTTTGCCGAATGCATAGACGGTTTCCTTCCAACAATCGAAGAAAACGTTTCAACGAGCAGAAAAAAATTCACATGTACTATTTAACACTCATCTGATCAAAACTCGAAATAATCTATTCCGTAAAAACTATTTGTCAAGAATTCAATCAAGGGCTACTTCGTATCTGCAAGCAGTGACTAAAGGCAAGTAATGTCTTGTCACACTGACAAGAAAAGAAACTCAGACCTGACTTACGATTGATATGTGTTTTTATCATCATCATTATTATAATGACGATGGTGATGATACGGAGTAGGACGAGGGTAATGATAATGTGATTTTATAGCGACTTTTTATCCATCAAGGAGGACTTAAAACGTTTTTTAAATACCACATTAGTATGCATTGTTGTTGTTGTTGTTGTTGTTGTTGTTGTTGTTGTTGTTGTTGTTGTTGTTGTTGTTGTTGTTGTTGTTGTTGTTCTTTTACAAACCAGATTCCATGGACAGCTTAAATTTCACGAAAAATATATTATGTTTCAAAATATCTAGTCAAAGTAGTCAGCAGGTATTTGAATTAAAAGCGGCTTCTAAACATTTAAAGAGATACTCAAGGTTTGTGATAAGGCTCTGGCGACGATCAAACGTTCCAAAACTATATTTAGTTACAATTACAGAGCACGAGAGCGATACAGGAGAAATAAATGATTCGTTTCTCACTTAATTACCACTTATTAACACTATGTCGGTTGCCGATGTTTATAAAAATTGAAAAAATCCAGTGAAATCGACCCTTGTGTCCTTTCGCCGAGTAACCGCGATAGCTTCCCGAGATGGTCAAGCAGAGGAGTCTTATTGTGACGTCAGAGTCTTATTGTGACGTCAGAGTCTTATTGTGACGTCAGAGTCTTATTGTGACGTCAGTCTCTGACAGGAAGTGTCTGTATCTGTATCATTGCAAAGATTTGACGTTGTCTGTTTATTCGTATGACGCACTCTGTGTGTAAGGCTTGTAAGGCTCTGTCTGTCGGAAACTGACGAAAAGAAAATTTTGAATCTTTTCCATCTTTTTGTGGCAATCGGGTGAAGCACATTCTCGAGGCATAGTTCTCACTATGTAAACCACACGTCACAGGGTCACGTGACGAGAACGAGACTTCGTGGAAGCAAAAGAAGAGTCCCGTGTAATTTCTCTTATTAAACACAACAGTCTACTCAAAACCTTCAACGTTTTCCACATGAACACACATATAAATAGACGAGATTCAAATTTATCCTACTCTTTACGCGATTCTGAGCAGTTTTATTTTGCCTTTACAATCCCTTTACCAACGACTAAGCTAGCGCTATGCTATCGGCATCTCATCTGTGGCCAACTTCGAACATTACCTACAGAGAACACAAAAAAAATAACAAATAGGCCTGAATATCTTACTTTTTTACATTTTACTAATTCAAATAGGAAAATATAGGAAATTGCATTAAAACATTTACGGGAAATAAAAAAATAATGACATGACGCACGTTCAAAGACCAGAAATGTCAAAGATTTAATCAAACGGTTTAATATACTGATATTTAAACATTTGTTAAAAATATAGCAATGTTACTTGTACTAATAATCCTGTTGCTCACGTGTTGTGTTGCTACATCTCTCTTCCTTTCCTGCATTATAGTATATTGTTATAGTATATTAGAATTTCAACTGTTTTTGATCCTACATTCTAGCCGCAGTGCGCAGGTCAGCAGCTGCAGGAAGCTGCACCGAAAGAGAAGTGAACGTTGAAATCAAGAAACAAAGAGCGATAAACAGCAGAATTTTCTTCCCGTCTAAGTATACCAGGTAAACGATTTCTCCGTGTTATTTTGCGATTTTCCAAATAACACTTACAGAGCGATTGCTAGAATATCTGCACAATATATAAACACCAAGAATATTTATTTTAGTTGCAAGGTAAACAACGTGATTTCTCAACAGGAAAATGAAAGGGTTTCACAAATAGAAAAATTTTGAAATCTTTTGAATAACCATACAGGTAATTTACCTTGGAATTAATTTTGTCCTCCTTTAACAAAGACAAATACACACGTAACAGAAGATCACACATATAAGAATGCACACATTTAATTTTTCGTCCTCAGTCTTTTTTCTTTCATATTCATGACCAATGTAAATGTTATTAATGGCTCAATTTTTAAAAGATTGTTTTTCTAGCACTCAAATCGAATTTGTGTTTGCTTCTTTAAGAAAAACTGTGAAACTAAAATGTTCCTGAAGCTACTGCCATTTTCTTTTTTTCTGAACTATACTTTTTCTTTTTCTGAAACAAATTTATACCTATAAGAAAAAAAATTTCTTTTCAGAGGTAGTGGTGTTTTTATAAACACTTGATTCTATTTTTGTGATAAGATTTATAAAAGTGTTTTATCTAGTTTAAAAAACGAAAACTAAGGGTTCTTTCCCTTTGTGCAAAAAAGATTTGCTGTATAAAAGGCAGAAAGTTTTTAATTTTACATTGTTATTTAAAAAGAAATTAAGCTAATCAGACGTCTATTATTATGGAGTTTTTGCAACCTCTTAGTAACACATCTGATGTTACATTTGGAGTGAACATGACACCCGAGTATAACAACCACATACAATACAACAACTGCCAGGACAATCCTGGGAGCATAATAAATTCACAGACAGCTGTTAGGATAGTCGACTGTGGCTTCCTGCCTTCTCTTTTTCTGATCGGAGCACCGAGTAATATTCTCTCACTCATCGTCTTCTACCGTCAGGGACTGCGAGATCGAATGAACCTTTGTCTCTTCAGCCTCGCTTTGACTGATTTGGTTTTGTGGCAGCTATGTTTATAAAGGTTTTATTCTGTTTCATTAGTATTCTTCACAGAGACGAAGAGGACTTTTGGAGATGGACTCTGGCACTACGCACTTTAAATTTCATTTATGGGTCTGCATACTGTTCTGGATGTCTGACGATGATCATCGCCGTGGAGCGGTGCGTGTGTGTCATGTTCCCCATGAAGGCCGTCAACCTCATCAGCACCAAGACCATGGGGCTGGTTGTTATTGCTACTGTTGTCCTCACACAGGGCTTTTGCAGTGTGTACATTATTAAAGAAAAATTGATAACCCTTAAAGATGATTTAACTGGAAAATATCGCTTTAGTCTTACCAGGACGGAATTGTTTCTCAATAATAGCATTTTCAAAATTATTGAAAACATTGTCTTATCCTTCATTTCTTTTTCTAGTTTTACTGTCGTATTGTTTACCACGTTCACCACTGTGGTCAGTCTACGCAGCGCCATCAGATGGAGAAAATCCAAAGCCAGGTATGAAAGAATAGTTTATGACGATTGTCGCCTGTGATTTTTTTTTTCCTTTATTTTTTTTTTTTTTCAGAAACCTGCCACAGCTTCTGCTTACGCAAAAAATTGCGTACAGTACGCATTTAAAGTTCGGAGGACCCCTTCAATTTTCGTCAATTAAAAATCTGAAGAAGGAGTCCCTGGGACCCAAAGAATTTAGCCCTAGCAGAAGCCCTGACCTGCTATTAAAATTGTCAACAGTCAATGCTGATCGTTCTGTTTGTCATTTTCTTTAAAAGTGTACCGTTTAATGCTTCTTTAATTTTTTGTAACCAAATTTCCTAACTGCTAGCAAAATGCAGTAGAAACTTGTGCAAATGTACTCGTGGTATAAAAGGGCAATATTCCAAACTAATTTTTTTATCATATCGGCGAGAAATAACACCACAATCTCAACAAGTTTTAATATTGAAACGAAGAAATGAGATCAATCATTTTCCAACCAGGAAAAATTTCTATCCCTGGAACCTATTGGTGCATTTAGTATTTCCTAAGATTTCAAATGCTGCTAATGACAGTTATCTAATTTTTTTTTTATAAAAGACGTATGTCTACTGTTGATATATTATACAAGAGCACTTTCACCTTACCTTACATCTGATTTGAATTTGCTAATGACAGCTCCAGTGTTAAAGGTCAGACCGTTCTGGTGAAGATGCTGGTGGTGGTGTCCTGCATCTACATCCTGTGCACAGCCCCCAATGTCGTCCTGGCCTTGACCCGTTTCTCTGTACCTGAGTTCAGCTCCAGTGGTCGGTACTGCGATCTCTTCCATTCCACTCATTCCATCGGGCAACTGTTGGTTATGATCAACTCTTCCATCAACTTCTTTGTTTACATCACGATGTCTTCGCGCTTTCGTCTCGAGCTGAAGACACTTTTAAAAATAAGTTTATTAAAATCTCGGGTAGGTCTGTCAAACTACAGGTAAGCACCATTACTTAGTTGAAACATTGCAAGAGAGAGAAGAAAAACACTGAGCAGAATGAGTGTGGCGAAAATAGTTCTTAGTGATTGTTTCCAATATTATTTATGTATTTGCAGTCAGTTTCTATGAAATTGTTTTGCCTTTTGTTTTAACGAAGTTTTTTCCGTTAGTAATCTCTAATATGTGAAACATGATCGGTTGAAAGAATTTTTTTAGCACACATAGAAATAGAGTCGCCATAGTCATGTACCACATTAAGCTGCATAAGTTTATTGTCGTTTTGCTCCAATGAAATTCAACTGCCAGCTAAAAAAATGTTTTTACATTGTCATCAGTGGGGAAAAATTGATACAGCGTTGTTGGCTATGTAACAGAAACAGTTTCTTTATCATATTATCATAGACTCTTTAAAACAATGTCTTAAACTGAGAACTCAGCTGGTTTCTAAAGAAAAGTGATCTTTGATTATGGGACACATACTTTGCTTTGGATCAAATACTCTTTTCGTTTATCTCTTTTAGAAACTGTTTATGTATGTCATGTTAACATTGTAGCTTTTGTTTGTTACACAATTTTATAAATTTAAAAATAAAAATACGAGTCTTTGACCAGCCTCTTAAATTTATACATTTACATATAAATTTGAACTTTAAATATATATATACACACACACACACCAACGTTTTACATACCTCATATATTTATATATCTAAACTCATGTTTTCCTAGTCCTCATGCAAAGATGTGAACCACTAAAAAAAGATAGCATGCCAGTATAATCCTATGAGAAACAGGCAAGAAGTTCCCTTTTCTTGTGCTAAACGTTTGATAATATATTTTTAAAAAAAGACCTTAAGCATTTTGCTGTTTGGCTGAGTTCACTTTCCAAACAGTCTTGACAGCAGCGCCTTACTGTCTACCTGTGGCGATGCTAAAGTGAAGACAAAGAGAAACTCGAGATGATGATGATGATGATGTCACGTGTCACAACTTCTTACCAGCGTGTAGGGGTAGGTAGGTAGGTCGCTACCCCGGGTGCCCCGTGCGAAACGGGAGGCACTTTTCGGGCGTTATTGCAGGCCATAGTCAACAGACAGCAATGAAAACTAAAAAAAGGACATACAGAACGATCTTTATCTCCAGACTGTCGGACGACAACATTGGTCTTCCATTAAAATTAATTTCTAGTAACCCTGACCTGACCTGACGACGGTTACACTAGTATTGAAAAAAATCTCTTGCCGGACTACAGCGGGTGGCTAAAAGTGATTTGCCGACCTTGTTCCTGATTCAGGAATTGCTGGGGTGGTCTTTGTGTGGACGTTGTGATGAGCTAGCCGCTGTGTAGTCTGGTGCCGGTTGCATCAACAGTCTGTGTCGAACGATAATGTTCCCGTGTACCAAGACATAGTTCTTCACCAACAAACTCAACTACTAGATAGTCTTTCCATCTAATCGTGAATGGTGGTTGTCTTTATTATTTTTGATGGGTGTAACAACAAATTTCTTATCAATCTGTATCTGTAACATGGTGTCTGAATCGTCAGGATCGGTTCACAAGCCTCAACCAAAAAATGTACTAATATATATGCAAAAATCAATTCCAGTTGGAGCCTTTATTTCTACTAACAGGTTGTATGACTCACACTGGGAGTCTTGAATGTCGACATTGATGTACAGTGTAATATTTGGTTAATTTACCAAGAGTGCTAGAAATGTACCCTTGCTTAAATTACACACAGTTTTTGTCGGTTATTTTCTACTTGTCATCGATTATTTGTTTTTTTGTTGTTTGTGGTTCTTCTTATTATTGAGAGTAAGCATATTAAAATACATTCCGGTTTACACAGTGAAGTTATGTTTAAGCTATATTGTAGGAACGGACTCCGTTCTCATTGCTGTTTTTATATAACATTTTTTAAAGAGTAAAAATGTAATTATGTGCCACGTATATTTTCTGCTTTGTTTGATAGCTTCAATAAATTGAGTGACATTCAATTGTTAGATTTCATAAACAAAGAAGCTCAGATGTGACACTTTGACAAAAGTTGGCCCCCTAAAATTGGACATAGGTGTATATTAATATTACTGCTTTTCTGGCTATATTTTTTGAATGTATTAACAAGTTTCCTTAAATGTAGTTAAAAGATTGCTGCACATCTGGTTCTCATAAAATTAGATTTTTAGTTTGACATCCATTCGTCTGATGAGTACCATGCGAGGACAAAGAAGTACAACAATTACTGCTCTTGAAGAAAACCTACAGTTATACTAAAATAATAAAACAGAATTTTTGCCCAACAACTCCCATCAGACTACAGTACAAAAATGAGAAAAAGATAAGACTAAATGGGTGAGTTCCCAAAATATTCAGTGGTTTTTAAAAAACATTATTCATACAGCTCTGTTACAAATCATCATTTTACAACAAAATACCTTGGAAATATAAATGTAAGTGTTCATATAATTTTAAGTTCCGCCCTTTGTCGCACGAAAAATCTACTATTATCACGTTCATCACAGCAATAATATTAATGACCATTTCTCGAAGTAGAAGCATCTAGCCTTTTGACTGAAACATTCTTCATCACTGACTACCAGTTTAATCAACTTGCAAAACTAAAAACTTTAACAACTCATGCGGAGCCTTGCAGCTGCTTCTGATGAAATCGTTTAAACATCCCCGGCATTCGGCAGGTCTTTTCTCTTCAATCAATTTTGAAGAAGACAGAGGTAGCACGCACGGAATCAGGTCAACAAGCAAGTTTAATTGTTCTACAAATAGAGGGCATTAACGAAAAAACTTTAGCTCGCCACGATTGCTGTTTAAAATGGCAGTTTCCAGTTGTTTGTCGTCTGTTGTATGTTTAGATCTTCTAGCTTGCGATGTTTCTCTGATAATTGTCGTGTTTCAATCGAAGAAAACGAGCAGAAAATAAATTCGTATATATTATTTAACACTCCTCTGATCAAAACACGAAATCATCTATTTCATAAAAATAATTGTCAAGCATTCAATCAAGGGCTAATTATTATCTGCAAGCAGTGACTCTAGGCAAGTAGTGTCTTATCACACTGACCAGAAAAGTAAAGTAAAATATTGCTAAGACCCGTCTTCCGATTGTTACGTGTTATTATCATCATCATCATCATTATTATAATAACGATGGTAATGATAAGGAGTAAGACAAGGATAATGATAATGTGATTTTAAAGCGACTTTTTTATCCATCAATGAGGACTTAAAACTTTTTTTAAATAACACATTAGTATGCTTAGTTGTTGCTGCTGCTGCTGCTGTTGTTGTTGTTGTTGTTGTTGTTGTTGTTGTTGTTGTTGTTGTTGTTGTTGTTGTTGTTGTTGTTGTTGTTGTTGTTGTTGTTGTTGTTGTTCAACCAATTAAAAAGAAATAGGTGAACACTTTTACAAACCAAATTCCATGGACAGCTTAACTTCCACGAAATATAAATTATGTTTCAAAATATCTAGTCAAAGTCGTCAGCAGGTATTTGAATTAAAAGCGGTTTCCAAACATTTAACAATGACTAAGCTAGCATAGCTATCGGCATCTCATCTGTGGCTAACTTCGAAACTTAACCTTAGACCAGAAATGTCAAAGATTTAAACAAACGATTTAATATACTCTTATATAAACATTTTTAAAGTATAGTAATGTTACTCGTAAATTTTAATACTCTTGCTCACGTATTGTGTTGCTACATCTCTCTTCCTTTCTTGCGTTATAGTATATTAGTATTTCAACTGTTTGTGACCCTTCCCTCTAGCCGCAGTGCGCAGGTAAGCAGCTGCAGGAAGGTGAAGTGAACAAGAAGTGAACGTTGAAATCAAGCATCAAATAAATCATCAAGGAGCGACGAACAGTAGAATATCTTCCCGTGTAAATATACCAGGTAAACGATTTCTCCGTTATTTTGCGCTCTTACAGACAACACTTACAGAGTCATGGCTAGAATATCTGCTCAATATATAAATGCCAAGAATTTCTGGGAAATTTAGCCACAAGGTATACCCGCTAAGCAAACAGCGTGATTTCTCAAGAGACAAATTCAAGAGATACACAAATAGAAACGTTTGGAAATCATTTCAATAACTAGATAGGTAAATCTCTTTAAAATTAATGGTTTCCTGCTTTATTAATTAAATGCTCACGCACAAACGCACACACACATGAAACATACGATCCTTTAAACAAGGACACACACACTTTTTCACTAATTTTTTGATAATTTTTCAATCTCATTCTTCTTTATTTTATATTTCCATACTCGTGCCCGATGTAAATTTACGTTTCTCGCTTCTGAGTCATTTTGGGTTATTACTGGCGCAATTTTGAAAAGATTGTTTTTCTAGCAATCAAATCGAATTTGTTTTTACTTATCCAAAAATAATTGAGAAACTGAAATGTTCCTGGAGCTACTGCCATTGTCTTTTGTCGTCTTTTCTTTTCTTTTTGTTTTTCTAAACTATTATTTTTCTTTTTCTAAAACAAATTTAAACCTATAACAAAAAATTTTTCAAACTTTGTTGATGTTTTTACAAGCACTTCAATCTATTTTTTGATAAGCTTTATAAAGTGTTTTATCTAGCTTAAAAACGAAAACTAAGGTTTCTTTCCCTTTGTACAAAAATATGTCTTGTATAAAAGTAGAATGTTTGAAATTTTCCATTGTCATTTAAGAAGTTAACTAGACGTCGATTATTATGGAGCTTTTGCTACCTCTCAGTAACACATCTGATGTTACATTTGTAGTGAACACGACACTCGAGTATAACAACCACACACAATACAACAACTGCCGGGACAACCCTGGGAGTATAATAACATCACAAACAGCTTTGAGTATTAATAGGATAGTCAACTGTGGCTTTATGCCTTCTCTTTTTCTGATCGGAGCACCGAGTAATATTCTCTCACTCATCGTCTTCTACCGTCAGGGACTGCGAGACCGGAATGAACCTTTGTCTCTTCAGCCTCGCTTTGACTGATTTGCTTTATGTGGCAGCTATGTTTATAAAGGTCTCATCATGTTTTATTAGTATTCTTCACCCTGATGAAGAGGACTTTTTGGAAATTTACTCTGACAATGCGCACTTTAAATTTTGTTTATGGGTCTGCATACAGTTCTGGTGTCTGACGATGATCATCGCCGTCGAGCGGTGCGTGTGTGTCATGTTCCCCATGAAGGCCGCCACACTCATCAGCACCAAGACCATGGGGCTGGTTGTTATTGCTACTGTTATCCTCACACAGGGCTTTTGCAGTCTGTACATTATTAAAGAGAAATTGGTAACCATTAAAGATGGTGTAACTAGAAATTATCGCTTTAGTCTTACCAACACGGAATTATTTCTCAATAATAGCATTTTCAAAATTATTGAAAACATTGTCTTATCCTTTATTTCTTTTTCTAGTTTTACTGTTGTATTCTTTGCCACTTTCACGACTGTGGTCAGTCTACGCAGTGCCATCAGATGGAGAAAATCCAAAGCCAGGTAAGAAAGAATAGTTTATGGACCCTGCCACCAGTGATTTATTCTTTTTCCCTTTTTTTTCCAAATCTGCTATTAATAGTATAAAATTAACAGTCATTGCTGATCACTCTATTGTAGTTTTCTTTAAATGTGTATCATTTAATGCTTCTTTATATGGCTTTTAACCTTTTTTCATTTCTCGTAACAAAACGTAATAGAATCTTGTGCAAATAAATGTACTCGTGGTATTCCGCATGAGTCTTGTATACATAGAAATATGCAATTTTAAAACCTTTAAAGCAAAGAATTGGATGTAGAAAAAAGGTCAATGTTGCAGACTAATTTACTTTTCCATCACATCAGCGAGAAATAACTCCAAATTCCCCAAAAGTTCTGAAATTGAAACGAAGAAATGCTATCAATCATGTTACAACCATAAATAATTTGAACCTATTGGTACGTCAAGTATTCCCTAAGAGTCCAATGCTGCTAATTAAAATTATCTAAAAATTTTCTAAAAGACAGGTGTCTACTGATGACATGTTATTCGAGAGCAAAATCAACCTTACAACTGATTTTAATGTGGCAATGACAGCTCCAAGGTGAAAGGTCAGACGGTTCTGGTGAAGATGCTGGTGGTGGTGTCCTGCATCTACATCCTGTGCACAGCCCCCAGCGTTGTCCTGGCCTTGACCCGATTCTCTGTGCCTGAGTTCAGCTCCAGTGGCCGGTACTGCGATCTCTTCCATTCCACTCATTACATCTGGCTACTGTTGGTTATGATCAACTCTTCCATCAACTTCTTTGTTTACATCACGATGTCATCGCGCTTTCGTCTCGAGCTCAAGACTTTTTTAAAAATAAGTTTAGTAAAATCTCCAGTACTTCTGTCAAATTCCAAGTAAGCACCATTACTTAGTTTAAACAATGCCAGAGAGAGGAAAAAACTGGGAAGAATCAGTGTGGCGAAATTAAATATTTGTAAATGTTTCTAATATTATTTATTTACAGTATATAAACATTTTACATACCTTATATATAAATAAACTTAACAAACCATCAGTGAAGCTCTCTGAAAAAAGAAATCTGTGTAAAAATCATAAAGCTAAGAGATTAAAGGGATTCTAAAGGCAAAATAAAACTGCTTAGAATCGCGTAAAGAGTAGGATAAATTTGAATCTCGTCTATTTATATGTGTGTTCATGTGGAAAATATTGAAGGTTTTTAGTAGAATGTTGTGTTTAATAACAGAAATTACACAGGACTCTTTTTTTTTTTTTGCTTCCACGAAGTCTCGTTCTCCGTCACGTGACCCTATGACGTGTGGTTTCCATAGTGAGAACCATGCCTCGAGAATGTGCTGCACCCGATTGCCACGAAAAGTTGGAAAATATTCAAAATTTTTCTTTTCATCAGTTTCCGAAAGACAGAGTCTTACAAGCCTTACACACAGAGTGCGTCATAGAGTAAACAGATGACGTCAAATCTTCCCAATGACCTCAGACACTTCCTGTGTGTGTGACGTCATAAGGAGACTGATGTCATAAGGAGACTTGCCTTCTTCACTATCTCGGGAAGCTATCGTGGTTTCTCGGCGGAAGGACACAAGGGTCGATTTCACTGGATTTTTTTCAATGTTTATAAACATCGGCAACCGAAATAGTGCTAATAAGTGGTAAGTGAGTGAGAAACGAATCCTTTATTTCTTCTGTATTGCTCTCGTGCTCTGTTATTGTAACTAAATATATTTTGGAAACGTTTGACCATAGCCAGAGACTTATCACAGTCCTTGAGTATCCCTTTAAAAAGAAAACGCTAATGAAATTTGAAAGAAAACAATAAAATAGTTCTTCCACCTACTGTCTACCGTCCATAGAAAGTTAATAATTCTCCTGACACTTGACACTCCGCTCTTCAGGTAATCTGATGCCAGCAGTCTCAGTGTCCACACACACATGCGCACTGCCGTACAGAAGTCCGCCGAACAGACGATCACAGAATTACAACCAAGTCGGTTTAGTCGGCAGTCGGCATGGCTCCCACCTCAAATGACTGTAGTCGCCGTAGTTACGTCTTGCCAACTTTCCTTACGTCAAAACCCATTGAATGACGTAAAATGATCTGTGTGGAGATTGCGTCAGCATTCGCGTGACTGCTCTCCCCTGGTATCACAGATGATAAACAACTAGAACAAGAAAATAACATTCCCTTGGAGTTGCGAATCGTTAAAATGCTCTACTACCATTCGTGAGCAAGGACTTAAACCACCAAAATAAGAAAATAGCATGCCAGTAGCGTGTCACAACCTCTTACCAGCGTGTAGGTGGGCGGTCGCTACCCTGGGTGTCCGGTGCAAAACGTGAGGCAATTTTCGGGCTTAATTGCATGTCATAATGAACAATCAGTGAGGAGAACTTAATGACATCCAGAACGCTCTTTATCTCCAGACTGTCGTATCACATTAGTCTTCCATAAAAATGTGCTAACAAGCAAAAGGTGAGAATAGTGACCGCACAAATTCCTGTAATAAAGCGTGTTCGTAGGGAAAATGTGGAAAGTATTTTTTCAGTAGTAGTTAGTTGAAATACACAAAGGAATCTGAAAGGGGGAGAAAAGCATAACAGCGGAATTCATGTCAAGACTTTACTTTTACAAGACATTTACTACATATTCTGTATTTTTGCTTGGTATTTTATTTTGTTCTCTCGGTATTTTATTTTGTTCTCACGTGTTTGTCCTTCTGTCTACTGAGGATCGGCTGGCATAGTTGCTTGTCGCAGATGATCGAATTGTATGTGTCGAGCACAAGCGTGCGTGTAAGTGAGCTTTCTCGAGAGTCCAAAAGCGACGGCACTCAAAAAGTAATAATAATCGACAATAGAAGGAATTTTTTAAAGATATGATATCCTGTTTTGACGCTAATGTAGGAATGACATGCCCCGGAAAGGATTATCTGACACAGTTTTTCACCAACAGACTCAATCACCAGATAGTCTTTCCATCTACACGTCAATGGCGCTTGTCTTGTGATTTTTGATGCTTGTAAAAACAAATTTCTTATGGATCTGTATTTGCTACCAGCTAACACGGTGTCTGAATCGTCTTGAACAGGAGTATGTCACAAGCCTTAGCCAAAATGTACTAATATATACGCAAACATAAATTATATATTGGTTCCAATTTGTGCTTTTCTTACTCCTAGCACGTTATAGGATTCACAATGTGAGTCTTGAATGTCGACATTGATGCACGGTGTAATACCTAGCAACAAATGTTGGAAATTCCCTCTCGCTTAAGTTAAATACAATTTAATTTGTATTGGCTTTTTTTCATCGATTAATTGTACTTTTGTTGTCTGCGGTATTTCTTATTTTTGTTCATTCCACTTTCCAAGTGAAGCTATTTAAACTCCAGAAATAATACGACTAAGCTAGCATAGCTATCGCATATAACCCTTAACCCTACAGAGAACAAGAAATTAACAGGCCTCTTACTTTTTTTAACATTTTACTAATTCAAATAGAAGAAATTGCAAAAATTACGCAATGACATGGCACGTCCAAAGAGCAGACTCAATAACAATATACATTTCAAAACATTTTAAACGTAGTGATTTCTAACAATTAAATCATCAAGGAGCGACATTCAAGGATACACAAATTAGAAACGTTTTTCTCAAGCAAATCATTTTTGATAACTAGACAGGTAAGTCTCTTTGAAACTAATGGTTTCCTGATTTTTTCATTAAATGATCACACACACACGCACACACGCACACACAGACATATGAAACATACGATCTTTTAAACATAAGGACACACACTTTTTTCAAAATATTTTTGATAATTTTTCAGCACCTCATTCTTCTATATTTTATTTTTTCATACTCGTGTTCTAAATTGACGTTTCATTTGGGGTTATTACTGGCGCAATTTTGAAAAAGATTGTTTTTCCTAGCAATCAAATCGAATTTGTTTTTACTTATCCAAAAATAATAGAGAATAAATGTTCCTGGAACTACTCCCATTGTCTTTTGTCGTCTTTTGTTCTAATTTTTTTCTAAACTATAATTTTTCTTTTCTAGGACAAAATTAGACCTATTCAAAAATTTTATTTTCAAAGGTTGTGGTGTTTTTACAATCATTTGAATCAATTTTTGTGATAAGCATTATAAAAGTGTTTTATCTAGCTTAATAATAAAAACTAAGATTTATTTCCCTTTGTACAAGAAGATGTGTTGTATAAAAGGTGGAATGTTTGAAATTTTCCAGTGTTATTTAAGAAGTTAAATTAACTAGAAGTCTATTAAAATGGAGTTTATGCAACCTCTTAGTAACACATCTGATGTTACATTAGAAATGAACACGACACTCCAGTATACCAACATCATAAAATACAACAACTGCCGAGACAACCCTGGGAGTATAATAACTTCACTGACAGCTTTTAGTGTTTTTAGGATAGTCAACTGTGGCTTCATGCCTTCTCTTTTTCTGATCGGAGCACCGAGTAATATTCTTTCACTCATCGTCTTCTACCGTCAGGGACTGCGAGACCGGATGAACCTCTGTCTCTTCAGCCTCGCTTTGACTGATTTGCTTTATGTTTCAGCTGTATTCATAAAGGTCTCATTCTGTTTTATTACGATTCTTCACCCTGATGAAGAGGACTTTTGGAGATTTACTCTGACAAAGCACACTTTATATTTTGTTTATGGATCTGGGTACAGTTCCGGTGTCTGACGATGATCATCGCCGTCGAGCGGTGCGTGTGTGTCATGTTCCCCATGAAGGCCGCCAACCTGATCAGCACCAAGACCATGGGGCTGGTTATTATTGCTACTGTTATCCTCACACAGGGGTTAAGCAGTCTGTACATTATTAAAGAGAAAGTGATAACCGTTAAAGATGAATTAACTGGAAATTACCGTGTTAGTCTTACCAACACGGAATTGTTTCTCAATAATAGCATTTTTAAAATTATTGAAAACATTATCTTATCCTTTATTTCTTTTTCTAATTTTACTGTTGTATTGTTTGCCACGTTCACCACTGTGGTCAGTCTACGCAGCGCCATCAGATGGCGAAAATCCAAAGCCAGGTAAGAAAGAATAGTTTATGAAGCCTGTCACCCTTGATTTATTCTTTATCCTTTTTTCACAAATCTGCTATTAATGGTATAAAATTGTTGATCGCTCTGTCGTAATTTTCTTTAAAAGTGTTCTATTTAATGCTTCATTATATGGCTTTTAACCTTTATTTCATTTCTCGTAACAAAACGTAATAGAAACTTGTGCAAATGTACTCGTGGTATTCCGCATGCGTCTTGTATACATAAAAATATGCAATTTGAAAACCGTTAAAGCAAGGAATTGAATTAGAAAAAAAGGGCAATGTTCCAAACGAATTTACTTTTCCATCACATCAGCGAGAAATAACTCCAAAGTCCCCAAAAGCTCTAAAATTAAAACGAAGAAATGCTGTCAATCATGTCACAACCATATCAGTTGAACCTATTGGCATGTTAAGTATTTCCAAAGATTTCAATGCTGCTAATGAAAATTATCTAATTTTTTTATAAAAGACGGAATGTCTACTGTTGATATGTTATACAAGAGCAAAACTCAACCTTACAACTGATTTTAATGTTGGCAATGACAGCTCCAAGGTGAAAGGCCAGACGGTTCTGGTGAAGATGCTGGTGGCGGTGTCCTGCATCTACATCCTGTGCACAGCCCCCAACGTTGTCCTGGCCTTGACTCGTTTCTCTGTACCTCAGTTCAGCTCGAGTGGCCGTTACTGCGATCTCTTCCATTCTACTCATTACATCGGGCAACTGTTGGTTATGGTCAACTCTTCCATCAACTTCTTTGTTTACATCACGATGTCTTCGCGCTTTCGTCTTGAGCTGAAGACATTTTTAAAAATTAGTTTAGTAAAATCTCGAGTACGTCTGTCAAATTCCAAGTAAGCACCATTACTTAGTTGAAACAATGCCAGAGAGAAGGGAAAAAAAATGGGCAGAATCATTGTGGCGTAATGTATTGGTAAATGTTCTAATAGAATTTATTTACAGCATACACACATTTTGCATACTTATATATATATAAACTTAACAAACCATCAGTGAAGCTTTCTGAGAAAAGAAATGTGTGTAAAATTATAAAGCTACGAGATTAAGAAAATCCACATTTGTAACGTTTTGTGGAGAGTGTGTTACGAATGTATTCGAGCGTGTATAAACATCTGTATGTAAAAACTCGCTCGCTGCACTTTTCTACCATTTTCAGACAAAAAGGTCTGGCCAACAGTAAACACATTTAATGTTTTAAAAAGAAAACGTTAATGAAATGGGAAAAAAACAATAAAATAGTTCTACCGCCTACTGTCTACCGTCCGTAGAAAGTTAATAATTCTCCTGTCACTTGACACTCTGCTCTTCAGGTAATCTGATGCCAGCAGTCGGAGGATTCAGTGTCCACACACACACGCACTCACTGTGGGTACAGAAGTCCGCCGAACAGACGACCACAAATTACAGTCGGACCTCGATAAGTCGTCTTCCCTAAGTCGAAAACCTCCCTATATCAAATTAATTGTTAGTTCCCGGCCAAATACCCGCGCCTATTACGCCATTTTCACTAACTGGAATTCTCCGTAAGTCGAATTTTTTTTCTGGTCCCATTGAGTTCGACTTATCGAGGTCCGACTGTATAACCAAGTCGGGGAATCGTCGTCACGGATGTCACGGATTTTCCCTCAAACTGTTGACTGGCGAATCATATCCAAGGCAGCTTCGGTAGAGAATATGGCGATTCGGTGCTACCCTTCGATAGGTGTCGTGATGCAGTGGAGGGTATGTCCTCCTACACAGATTTCCACTGCATGCCTCTCAGAAGTAAAGTCTACAACCAATCGCAGTGAATGTCTGTCGTCTCCGTGTCGTTATATTCACTTAGATGTCTCACCGCTGAATACACCGACCGTTACACGCAAGAGTCCAATGTGTCGGCGGTCTGTCACCCCAAGTAGCTCGTCTCTGACTGTCCAGGGAAACGTTAGTTCGCCTAACTTATTTCCCCTTACTCTGGTTTTGGCCCATGAAGCACCAAGCTGCCGGTAACTAAGACGACTGCTTAGCGACCCTTCGTGGGATCCATGCCGACCAATCATAATCTCTGTACTGAGTGGTCGGCATGGCTCCCACCTCAATCGACTGTAGTCGCCTTAGTTACGCCTTGCCAACTTACGTCAAAACCCATTGAATGACGTAAAACGATCCGCGTGGAGATTGCGTCAGCATTCGCGTGACTGCTCTCCCCTGGTATCACAGATAATAAACAACTAGAACAGAAAATAACATTCTCTTTGAGTCGCGAATTGTTACAATGTTCTACTACCATTCGTGAGCAAGGACTTGAATCACCAAAATAAGAAGATAGCATGCCAGTCAAATACTTTAAGCAGCAGACAACGAGTTTCCTTTTCTTGTGCTAAACTTTCGATAATATATTGAAAATAACACCTGAAGTATTTTCATGTCATAGCTGGGTTCACTTTCAAAATAGTCTTGACAGCCGCGCCTTACTGTCTTACTGTTACGATGTTAGAGTGAAGACAAAGAGAAACACAAGACAATAATAAATAATGACGATGATGATGCTGATGATGATCGACAATAGAAAGAGTTTTTTTTACGGTAGGATATTCTGTTCTGACGACAATGTAGGAATGACATGCCCTGTAAATGTTCTTCACCAACAGACTCAATCACCAGATAGTCTTTCGATCTAAACGTGAATGGTGCTTGTCTTGTGATTTTTGATCGGTGTAACAATAATTTTTTTATGGATTGTATTTGGTACTAGCTAACACGGCGTCCAAATCGTCAGGATCAGGTCACAAGCCTTCGCCAAAATGTACTAATATATATGCAAAAATAAATTTACATCGGTTTAAATTTGTGCATTTCTTACTCCTAGCATGTTATATGACTCACAATGAGAGTCATGAATGTCGACATTAATGAAAGGTGTAATATCTGGTTAATTTACCAACATTGTTAGAAATTCCCTCTCGCTTAAATTAAACACAATTTAATTTTTGTTGGGTTTTTTCTCCTTGTCATCGATTAATTGTATTTATATTGTTTGCAGTATTTCTTATTTTTGAGAATAAACATATTAAAATACATTATGGTTTACAAAGTGAAGGTATGTTTAAACTGTATTGCAAGAGAAGATTCTGTTCTCAAAGATCTGTGTAGTTTTACACACTTCAAAGCCCAGGAACGTGCTTACGTAGGATTGTTTATTCCAATGCGAACCACTGTGTGCTGTGTAGTCGAGTAACCAAGCAGAAATCTCTGGACTGGGAGTGTGTTCAGTATCCGTGTCACCATTGTATCAGTCTTCGCTCGTTAATGTGGTTGGTGAACCGAGTTGGCAGATGACGACGGACAGTCGGACGTGGCGCTGAGTGGAGAGTCACCGGCCATTGTCAGCTTGACATCTGCAACTTATTCATCCCAAGGGTGGAGTAGAAACGTGTAGAGATATAGATGTATAGGGATGGGAGCAATAAGAGATTTCACAGCCCTTACATGGTGGTAAAGCGCTTGCTGCGACCCATGCTATTCAGCATTGCCACTGCTGTGGTCGCTGTTGCGATGTTGATGGTGATGCGAAAGCCTAACACACACACACACGCACAAAGATTGAAGCCCCATCGCTTATAAAATTAAAAATATGAGGATAAATGTTTTTATTTTTAAATACACAGGAGAACGATATCATTATTCATTGATCATAAAAACACGCAAATTGCAGTCGAGCACAGATAAGTTAATAAACGCAGACTGACGAATTTGCAAGTGCATAATCACACTCATACATTAAAAAAATACAATCACATTTAAGACTGAAGTTTCCTCATACAATAATTATGTGCATTTTTAAATTCTGAAACTAACGAAATTAGTTTTTGTTTTCTTTTTTATCAATGAAACTTCGTGACATTGGGTTTCCTGCTATTATTTCCTGCCACAAATTACTTCTCTTTAATGAAAATGGCCTTTCGTTTCCTCCTTAAAGTAAAACAATGCAATTTTGTCAGCGTCTATTTTTTCTGGAAAAAACTAATGGTTTCTTCATTTAGTTTTTTTAAGAGCAAATACACGATGGTGTTGACATTTCCAACGACATATAAGTTCTACTTACACGGCCTTCAGTTCCGTTATCTTCTAGAGCAAATAGGTCGTTTGTCTGTCGCCATCTTGGTTACTCTAATTTTCAACTCTTCAAATCACATATCTTCAGGCAGCAATCATCTTCATTGCAGGAAAGAGAAAATGTTGAGATAAACCATGCTTTGTCGAGACAAATATCAATCTTTAAGTAAATCGAATCAAGGTATAGGTTCCACGCTAAAAGTCTGTGCCTCACAGACTGCATTTTTATGATAAAAGTGTGCGGACACTTAATGTACTTTTCATTTAGGTATACCAGAAAGTCGTCAGTCGTCCTCACATGGAGACCTCGGAAGGCGCACGTGACACAGCGAGCGTTACAGCCACCATTAATCAATCATTTGCTTACTATCCTGTTCAAATCCGTTGTTGGGACAGTCCTGACGGGGTTATGAATGTGCAGACTGCCATGAGAGTATCTGACACAGTTAACTGCAGAATTTTGCCAGCAATATTCCTAGTCGGAGCACCGACGAACATTCTAAACATGATCGTATTCTATCGTCAGGGACTGCGAGATCGGATGAACCTCTGTCTCTTCTGTCTCGCCTTTTGCGAACTCTCGTACGTCACTGCTATGTTCATCAAAGTTTTCTTCTGCTTCATCGGATTTCTTCAGCAATGGGAAAACGATTTTCTAAAACTAACACTGACGAAACATACTTTAAACTTTGTATATGGATCGGGATACTGTTCTGGGTGGGTAATGATGATCATCGCCGTGGAGCGGTGCGTGTGTGTCATGTTCCCCATGAAGGCCATGACACTTGTTAAAAAGAAGGCGATGACAATAATCCTTTCCACGACCATTCTCTTCATACACAGTTTGTGCCTCGTGTATGTTATAAAACTGAAAGTTGCCTCTGTTAAGGAGGTCATTACTGGAACATTTTACAGCAGTCTAGTCATTACCGATTTGTTTCTCAATTACAACATTTTTAATATAATTGAAAATGTTATATTAACTTGTATTTACTTCTTCAGCTTCACAGTTACACTTTTAGCGACCATCACTACTGTGATTTTGCTCCGCAGTGCCATGACCTGGAGGGGATCAACGTCAAGGTAGGTAACAATTTCTTTTTCAAATGACCTACTTCCATCATTTCCATTGCATGCTTTTTAGCATTTTTTTCTTCAATATAATTATGAAGTGGATCGAATAGCCTTTGTTTCAGTTATACATTCTGAGTTTTTAAAAAATTTCCGGATGTAGTGTGTACGTGAAGCGTTTTTTTTTTTTATATAGCCTAACCACCCGGTGTACAATTATATTGATCTACCCTTTACTGACAATTCACCTGCTTGTTTAAGGGAACAAAAGTTTGGATAGTCGCATACATTTTATGTAAATATTGACTTTGCCATCAGCGCGTCTTTTGTTCTCTCATAAAATTTATGTTATACTTTATTTTAGACCCCGCGGCACTATGAGGAGTAACAAGGACTAAAGTAACTTGGTTTAGACCAAAAAGATGGTGACAATTTGGGTTATTGTGGTGTTGAAAGTGTGCATTTATCATTCTAAATTAGCAGATTTTTTAGAACCAAAAGATTTTTTAGTGAGCACTAAGATCTGTGTTTTTGTCTTCTCTGTGTATCTGCAGTTCACACGTCAAAGGTCAAGTGGTGCTGATGAGGATGCTGATAGCGGTGTCCTGTGTCCACATTCTGTGCACCAGTCCGAACATTGCCCTTTCCTTGGCCCGGTTCTTCGTCCCAGAATTTCGCTCAGACGGACGCTACTGCAATCTCTTTTACTCCACACACTACATCGGTCAGCTGCTGGTCATGTTTAACTCGTCCATCAACTTTTTCGTCTACATCGCAATGTCCTCGCGCTTTCGACTTGAGTTAACGATGTTCATAATGTGTGCGAGATTTGTCAAAAGGTCGAAATCGTATCTGACCCACTATAGTTCGACTCTAGACAGTAAAATTTATTAGGCTTATTCTAAATTTCGGAATTAGAAACAATTATAAATGGTTAATAGTAGTGTGTGTGTGTGTGTGCGCGCGCGTTCGCGCGCGCGATGTTATTAATCAGAAGAGGTGGTTTCCTTCTTCAATGCAGCTACCTTCGACAAAGACGGAAAATCTTTCTTTAAACTTTAATTATGTAGATGATGAGAGACTGCATTTAATATTTTACTTTAAACAAAAGGAGGGGTTAAATATTATTTTTAGATGGTCCAAATTTACATTTAGCACAGAAAATTGTATTTGCTCACAATAGGAATATCTCTCACCAAGACCATAAAAATACAATTAACATTTACACAGACCCGGGTTACTTGCCTCAGATTTATGTCCAACGGGTTAAACTGTTTTTATTTAATTTTAAACTAGCTCAGTAATAGCTTAACAAACTACATACTACCTCATATAGGATTTGTACAGCCACATTGAATCTCTCTAAAGTCAATCGTTGGAAATGAATAAGGTTAAATGATTTGACTGGTCTTCTACAAGGGTTCTGAGACCACTTTTGCTTTGTTGAGCACAAATGCAGCATTGTAAATAATATATACAACTATCTTTAAAAATCCGAATTGTTTTAATGAATACGTTTTAACAATTTTTTTTTCTTAAGATCATGTCACGTGTGGGTTTTTTTTTTATGATGGAGTAATCTCATGATAATCGTAACCGACGCTCATCTGGTGCTTAGAGCCAGGAAACGGGACCACGCCACCCCTCTCCTCCGTTTTCTACACTGGCTCCCCGTCTGTTCTGACATCCAGTACAAACTGTCCATGCTCTGTTTAATTTCTTTGCTGCCACCTGCCCTGATTATTTCTCTGAACTGTTCTTCCCAGCTAGACAACTCCACTATCTGTCTGACGACCCCCTCCTAAATATTCACCAGAACAACAACATATGGCCACAGAAATTTTAGTGAAACAGTGAAACAATGGAAGTCTCTCACTTTCCATATCCGACACTTACCTGCTATTGAAAACGAATCTTTTTTAGCCATTGCTCCTAACAACAGTCCACAGTGTGTTAGCCCTTTTTCCCACCCTTCCCCCCTTTTCCGCTTATTGCTACTTCCCTGATCATCTTCCTTTTGCAAAATATAGATACTGTCAGTCCTTGTTACTTGGATCCTCTTTTTTACTTTTTTTTTAATTTGTCTGTAATCAACATCGGCACTGTTTTATTGTTTTATCATTTTGTCGTTCATATGTTGTTTGCTTGTTCTTCTGTCCTTCGTATGTTACCCATGGCATCGTTTTTGTTTTCGAGAGATAAGATTAAGAGTATACCCCATATGAGGGTGAGTATACGCTATATAAATGTTACATTATTATTATTAGTCACAGGCAAACTGTTAAACCAACAGCTGCAAGCGAGAAACATTTAAAAATCTACAAATTAAAAATGTCACATTGATTTATTCCAACCAGATGAAGTTTCTTGAGCAATCATTAAATTAAAACGATTATTTGTTACCTTTATTCAGAAACTAACCTACCAATGCAACCGGCCCGCCAGTATATATACTATATATACAGTATTGGGTAAAACTGAGTTAACTATATTAGTCCGGCCCTCTGAAACCATCCCAATTTCTCATGCGGCCCCTTGGGAAAATTAATTGCCCACCCCTGTTCTAGATTATAAATTTAAACCGTATGAAGCAAACAGTTTTAAATAAATTATCTGTCTAATTTAGTTAGTCTTGGAAAAACAAACAGGTAACGTTCAAAGACTAACTAAATTAGACAGATACTTTATTTAGAACTGCTTTCTTCATACAGTTTGAATTTATAATCTTTAAGTCCATAGATACGGAATTTAGGCTGAATGTAGGAGACACCAGGGTTAGGTTAACCATGAATACAAATCCGGTTGGTCGTGGTACTGACCATCCTCGTTCTAGGCACACGGTTAGCTGCTATAATGTCCTGGGTTTTGAAAATTGTCATCTGAGTTATTCCTTGAGGAGTAACTTCTTACCTTTACTTCATCTTCCTAAGCTCGTATTGCCTCCAAGCTATTTGTTGATGATTTCACCTAGCGATGAAGCATTTATGTCCATGTCCGCAACCCATACTAACTAAAACCAATTACCCAAGTAGACATGAAATTTTATCTAATTTGATCCTGAATTAATTCTAATGATGATCACTCAGCAGTTACCTGAGACTTTCTATGACCAGTCCTAATCATTCATTGCATCCACAGTGGGCTGCCATGCTATCACGTGACTTTCCTCGGTGTCAAAATAAAAGAAATAGAATATCTCTGCGAAAATGAAATAACTTCAGCTATAAAAATATTTTAGTCGTAAAGTGTCACAATTTATAATGTGTGACTCGATCCATAATGTCAAAAACATATTTCATGCCACGTTTTAGTAGATGGCTGGGTGAATAAAGGAAAGATAGTGAGCAATTATGTATTTGCATTTTCCTTCTATTGTGAATCTTTAACAATTAATATAAATCGTGATGTCTCAATAAAGACCATTATATTTCTATATCCTTGAAAATACTTTGTCGATTGATTAATTGATTGATTGATTGAAAGCAAGAATCAAAGCTCACAATATACGAAATACTAGAGAAGGAAAAGGGGGAGAAAGAAAGGCTAGAGATAGAAAGATGTAAACTAGAGAATAAAAAAAGGAAAGAAAGAAAAAGAAGGAAGGTAAGACGAGAGAGAAAAGAGGCTAGAATTTTTCAAAGCAAAGCTAGAATGTGAAAATCTGCGGGCAAGTCAAGGTAACAGCAGTTGTGTCCCTGACCGAGGGTAGCCACCCGACAGGGTGACGTGACCAGTTTCACTGGGTTTTGTTCTACAGTGAGACAGATGCAATTGTAAGGTACCTGGCGCAGTTTGAGAAGCTAGTCAGGACTTTTAAATTCCACGGAAACACCAATCGATGTGGTTTCCATAGTGAAAACGTGGAATTTATGGCGGTACACATATCCTCATGTATCATTTGTTAGAGAGCAAAGTGGAATATACGGATTGTGTTGCCTGTTCGCCAAAAGAGGGGGGTTGCTTACATTTCTCGTCAAATGTTTGAAACAGAAACTTCGTAAGAACAACCATTCCCATCAATTACCAAAATAGACACACAAATCCACAATCCACAGACATTCATGCATATAGATACACTCTTATACAAAGAAAGACAACTAGAAAATGGTTTTCTTTGAACAGTTCCAAATTGAGAAGAGTGCAGGTTTTCAAGGTGTTGGTGCTGGGATTTTCATAAGAAACAGGTTATGAAAAGAGAAGTAGTAAGGAAGTATAAGTTCCACTATCCCAAAAGTCCTGGGAGCTTTACATTTAGATATCATTTTATGAAAATAATCTTTACTTTGCTTATTATGAGCAAGACAATCTTTACTCTACTATGCCAATAGACTGGGATTACACCAAGATATCATTCTCCTTTCACTAAAATAATCTTTACTTTCTCATTATCAGCAACAAAATCTCTTGACATTCCGCTGTAGAAGATAAAGTACAACTTGCCCTCAGACATCTACCTGCCACAGTCATAGACTGCTTTACTTAGTGCCACAGTGTCACACCTCGAAGGTTGTTGAAGATAATGATTTCGATGAGAAGTTACATGTGCTAACTTTTTTTAACCCCGTCTTTCCTTTAAACTCGACCACATAAAAGCTATGTGCACATAGCAGTTTAAAGACAATTTACTTACACACCCTTGCTCACATCTGATATTATTTCCTTTTTTAATAGCTTAGTAATCAGAAGTTGAGGTAAAGTTTACACTTACATAATTAGTTGGAATTGATCAGGAGGAATATAGAGAAAAATAAAGTTTACAAGAAAGAAATTTAAAATCAGAACAATTGCTAGCTTCAAATGGTAATTAAATATAAGTCTCTGTTTTCCACATCAGGTTTTCCCCTGCACACACACACACACACACGCGCGCGCGCGCTAATACACTCACTCAAAGTAAACTATGGAATATTATAGAAATTTTTCCGTAAAAGATTTTAAATGGAAAAAGATTGTATATACAGATATTGTGTATCCATTATAATTTAGTTTTTAAAACAAAGAAAAACAATTTTCCTTGTTAATTTTCTTCGTTCATGTTGGTATCTTGCTTCTTTGACATTTCATGTAATTGTATTCTTATTAAATTCTTGATGTCTGCACATTATAAATGCCTGTCTGGCAATAGAGCTGCTGTTAGATTTTCTGCCACTGTATGTTTGGAAACTTCCAGTGACACAGGCGGAAACAAAGACAGGCGCAGAAAAATAAATTGTATATAGACATTTTTTAAAAAGTAATGTTTATGAACAGTAACCTTGTAATTTAATTCAAACTTAGATTTAGTGTGGCAGTCCAAGGAACCGATTGGCTGCAAGCAGTCAAAGGAAAATTAGATGTATTAAAAATAATTGAAATGCTTCTAACAGAAAAAAAAGAAACCGAAGAGTGTCTCCTTTCTGTCAATCGTTACACACTATTGTTATTACTGAATTTTATTCTACACTGCTCTGCTTCAGAGTAAGACAGTGAATGACAATGATGTGTGTAACATCTAACTGTACATCAGGCACCAACATGTCTGGCACGAACCAAACATCATATAACTGTCTAAACAATCCTGATGGAATGATCAGCTTTGAGATGTATGACACAATATCAAGAAAAGTGCAGTGTGGTGTCATACCTCCAGTCTGTGTCATTGCAGTCGTCACCAACTTCCTCAACCTGATTCTCTTCTACCGCCAGGGACTACGAGATCGCATCAACCTCTGTCTCTTCTTCCTCGCATTCGTCGACCTCATGTTCGCAGTATGTCTTCTTACGATGGTGTCCTTCTGTTTTATTGGCTTGTTTATGCCCGAGGACAAAGAGTTCTGGAGAGTAACATTATTGAAATACGTCGTCAATTTTCTCTACGGCTTCGCCTACTCGTCGGGGTGGCTGACGATGATCATCGCCGTCGAGCGGTGCGCATGCGTCGTCCTTCCTTTGAAGGCGGCGACACTCATCAGCACCAAGAACACAACCATAATTCTGGTGACGACCATTCTGTTTCTACAGCTTCTTTGTGGCGTGTATGCTGTGAAAGAAAAGGTGATTTCAATAACAGATCCCAATACTGAAGAAAAAGTGTTTATTCTTATTACAACAGATTTTTTTCTTAATAATTTATTTCTCAAAACTATTGAAACTATCGTTTTATCTCAAATATACTTTTTCACTTTCGTTGTGGTTCTTTTGGCGACAGTCATTACTGTAGTTCAACTAAATAAAGCGATGATGTGGCGGAAGTTTACAGCCAGGTAAGTAATATTTAAGATTAACAAGATTTTTTCCAACTGATTTGTGATATGCGATATAAAATCAAAATTTAACTAAATTATGTAAAATTGCCTAGCATGTATTGATGCCCATCCGCCATGATGTTCAGTGCTGCTAATATTGACTGTTTGGCTTGAGTTTGCGTGCTTAAAGAAATATTTGTCTAAATAATTGTTCATTTTGTTCTTTCTGTGATACATTTTTTAAATCTGTTTTCTCTTTCATATCTCCCTAAAAATACTTTTTAAATAGATACAAAATACAGTTTTAAACCAAAAGCTATGAACTTCCTGAGTGATTCGCTAGCAAATGTAGTTTTTGAAGACCTTTCACACTTTAAAAAAAAACACCACCTACCATTATTCCGTTATCATGTCCTGCATTTTTTTTTTTTGGCAGTTCGTACACGAAAGGTCACGTGGTTCTGATGCGGATGCTTGTGATGGTGTCCAGCTTCTATCTTCTGCGCACTGCTCCCAGTATTGCCCTGGCCGTGACACGATTCACTGTCCACGAATTTCGCCACAGTGGCTTTTACTGTAAGGTCTTCTTTGTGACACACATGTTTAATACGGGTATCGTCATCATCTATTCAGCCATCAACTTCTTCATCTACATCACCATGTCATCACGTCTTCGTCACGAGCTGCGCGTGCTTTTCCAATGTCGAAGAAATGAAAATTGTTCTAAAAATATAAAAAAACTGAGTACATTAATTCATCATGTGGACTAAGAATCTGGTATAATTTCTTTCGTTAAATTCAATTTAAAATCATTATAGTCACATGTTCGTTCTGCCAATAAAAGATTTAATATATTAATCCGATTTAAAGATCTTAGCTAATGAACCTCGCAACTTTATTATTGAAACGATAATCTAATTTTAGATAGTCCTTAGGTACCGCTTTCATGTAACTTTTAGCTTTTTTTACACATTGTGGTGAAAATCTGCTGTTAGATACATATACATTATATGTGGATAAGCAAGACATTTTGTTGGTCGTGTAGTAAACCATTTTAAATGATTTCAAACTAAATATTACATTACTTTCTTTGTGGCTTAATTTCTCTCACTCACTTTCCGAGCCATGTACCACCAATACCTTCTGATTTGCGACATGTCCTGGGCTTTATCGAAAAAAAACAAGATTAATGGAAAAGCTTGTCAAGAGTTGTCAGACTGCGAGGATCCAGTTTTGCAGCGCAGTATTTTTTTCATCCTTCTTTGTCAGCGCAAGATTGATTTCTCTCTTCCTTGCTCATCCCCGGGCAATGATGCTGCAGCCTGTCGCGAGTTGCTGCTGCAGCTGCTACTCCCTCCTTCCAGCCTCGCTTCCAGGTTGTCTGCTCCATTTCGCAACCTGTCGTAGGAAATGAAAACGATTTTTCGTCGTAGTCTGATTTCCAAACTTCAGCTTCAATCCTGCTGTTGACATGGTGGAGGCTCTGGTCGATGAGCAGGAAGACTTGCTAGTGATACAAACTTTCAAGATGGTGTCATTGCTGCTGATGGCGACCGACTCCACGATCATCTTGGAGTTTAGGTTTCTTGGTGAGGCCGGCAATGAAAGTACTGACACGGTGATGTACCGTTGCCCACGCAGGATCTCTCTTAAAATTGTAATTTTACTCATCCGGCCTGTAGTTTTGCCGATTTTGTGTTTATTACTACACCAGGGAAAAGTTAAATCAGCTTATTCAAACTCTGTAATGTGTTGTTGCCAATGTGTGGATCGCTGGCTGTGTCTGATGAGACCATGGTGCTGGTCCTCACCAGACTAATAGTCAGAACTGGTTGTGTCTGGAACCATGATGCCGGTCTTCACCAGGCAATTAGTCCGATGACAGCTGAAAAGTGAGAGAAGTTTCTCAGGAAAGCTTTTGAACATGTGTTGCTGAAGCAGTATTTAATGTTGTTATCATTCGTTTTAAAGGTAGGAAAGTTGCTTCTGCCTGTGTTAGTTGTTATTCTGTATATAATTAATTAAATTCAAACCTCGTTGGAAATAGTTTTTAAGCGGTGTAAGAATAAAAAGATACAGGGGATTGATTTTTCAAGTGAAGAAAATAATTTAAAAAATTAAAATGACCTTAAGTCTTAACCTCGGAAGATGAGTCTCTCATAAATTGATATTTTCAATGTATCAAGAATACTTTGACGAAACCAATGAAATCTGAAATAAAGCTCGTTACACATTTTAAGATGTTTATTTAAATCAGGGACTGTAATAAGTTATTATTGTTTATATTTGCATTAATGACCGGTTTATACACATTTTGTTGGCAAGTATAGAACTTTATCGTAAAAGGTACAACAGCCTAAATTCATTAAAATCTTCTCAGGAGCCCCTGCAACCTCCTCCTACGACGCAAAACCTTTTTAAGGACATTTCTTACTACCTAACCATCATCTTTATTAAGACAATTTGTAATCTTTTACCACCTTCTTTACAGAAGTCGCTTATTCAAATTTTTTTATTCTTTTTTGGTATTTGGAGGATTTTATGTGGGCCGACATGGTCAAAGATGGGTCAATTCGAATCTGGTGGTGGAAGGTTGATATGTCTGGAATTACTGTTGAGATTCGAAATGACTGTCCATACCTCTTTTTGTTATGCAGCGGAAATTTTGTTTAATTAACCACCTACCACTGAAGTCACGTGAGATTCTTGTGTATGTGTGTTATATTGGCCTTGTATTGTATTAATCACGATTCAATAATTATAATTAGTGCATTTTAAGATAGCATCTTTGTCTACCGATTACATATATTTATCAATTGTACTTAGCTGGAGATTTAGTTCCAGTATACACCTTCAATAAAGCTCAATAAAGCTGAAATAAACAAGCATTACTAAACAAAAAAGCAAAACGACAAAACAACAACCAAGACAACGAATTGAGAACTTAATGTTCGACTCTTAATGAGCGAAGTTTAATTTATATGTGGAACGAAAGCAGACTAAGACCTCTCTCAGTGAGGACCTCATTATAACAAGTCCTAAGTGTGAGGTTTTTCACACACACACACACATATCTATATATAGTGGTTACTCAATAGATAGGTTCCATTAATACTTAACACGAATACTTCAATGTTGAGCTACTGGAATTATTTTATTTGCAGTACTATATTACAGTATTATATTATATTGTAACTAAGTTTAAGAAGTATTTTTTGTTAGACATAAGTAACAGTTATGAACTGTGATCAACTTTCTGTTATTTTGATTACATTTATTAGACACCACGATCTCCTTTGCTCTCTATACAATATAGTAACTTTAAGTGTTTAGACAGATGATGCTGATATCCATGCAAATGTATTTCGTAAGTTTGAAGTGGATAAATGTTTAACCATCAAAACCTAATGACACTTTCAGGCAAGAATATGATCTTTGCTCTTGATTATTTATCTTATCTACATTGCTGTGTGCTTTTGTGTACCATATTACATTTTAAGTGACTTGACGTACTACAAAATAAAAAACAGATCTTTTGTATTCACCTGTTTCTCGTAATTCATAATGATGCAGATTCCTGCACTACTGACCTCTACATATATTTGTTTATATCTTATAAATGTCCTTGTGTTTCCGTAGCTTTGACTCCAATAACTGTCTCAAACTTTATGGTCGAAAAAAAATTTCTGGTGACCCTCACAAATACGAAATCCCACACAGATGTATTGCAGTACTAATCATGCCCAAACTCGTAGAAGTTGGTATTACCAAGTTCATACAAACATTAAAACAAGTTAAAACCATAACAGATGAAAGTGGACAGGTGTGGAAACCAGCCCAGTTCAGCACACTGGAGTTTTCATTCTGAAAATTGAGGAATAGCCACTGGACGAGGACGCCAGCAACAGCAACTGCAGGATGACGAAACACCTTCCCTAACCCTTCCTCTCCTCACCCTGTTAATCCCTTTATTCCTACCAACAGTGCATGTGGAAGGACGTTATACTTTTAAGTTCAACAGAAAAATCTTAATTAATTTACCGACACGATTACTACAAAACATTGCTCAGGACGATCTCCTTTCACACCCTCCGTGCGCTTTGCCTGTCGGGAAAATTTGACGTCCCTATGATGTCGCTTTAGTCACGTGCTCATGCTCGTCATTGTCTTTACATTAGCGACGCTGCCCTCCACAATTTACTAGCGAAACCTGGTCTGGTGGGCAAGGGACATTTTCCTATATTTACCTTTACTAAGTTGCTTTGACTTTTGCGTGTTAAGACGTCTTCCTCCTAGAAAAAAGACCTTTATTTACCATTAGCGCCAATGGTAAAACCCCCAAAGTATGCATAACAGCGCAAAGGCAATCTTGATGTAGGATGATGGTAAGAGACACAAATAAGGAAAACACACACACATGCAAACATGAATGTAAGGTATTTCCCATTTTATGTTAAAAGTATTTCTGGAAAAGGTAGGTCCTAAGGCCTGACCTTAAAGCAACATTAACACCAGTCCTTATCACAAAAACGTCGACAATATGCATCATTAACTACAGCAGCCTACACAAGCTGCCTGCTATGAACTCTGTCAAGATTAAAAGACGATGGCAAGAAAAAACTGATTTTACTTACTTGCGCAAAGTAGTTTAAAGAGTCGCACACATATATCACTCCCTAACAAATACTCCTCGCTAAAATATCAGCAATGGAAATAGAAGAAATATTATATATGAAAAGAAAAGAAGAAAGAAAAAATTGTAGGCCTGCACATCGATCTCCATACCAACTAGTACATGCTACAAACAGTTCCACCACTTTTGTTATTATAATTATCGATCAATATCGCTTGATGTGAAGTTTTTCCCAAATAAGTATGTAAAAAAATTCAAAGAAAAGTCTTCAAAATACAGTACATTGTTAGTTCCTTAATAAAAGTCTCTTTGTAATAAATAGGAATGAATCATTCAGTTTTTACCCATCACTCTCTACACTTATCTGCCTTTTTCTGTCATCCACAATTTTTCGTGAAATGTCACATTCACTGGGAATCGCGGTGACAGCGCAATTTCTTTTAATGCACTGGTCGCATTCAATTATTTCAATTTTTTAATTACCCAAGGAACTCACGATTGGCTGAGACTCAAATACTTTTAAAAACACGCCCAAGAGATTTAAAAAAATTCTCATAGCTAAAATAATCAGTTTTACTTTTTTTTTAGTTACAATAAGATACAATAATCCAAGTTCTGTTTACTTTCAAAATTATTATTCGGGTATGGAGATTGTCTTCACAACGAAATGCTCAAATCGAAATTAATATAGTTTTTCTATAATAACATATTTACTGATTTCTTTTTTAACTCGAAAATACAGAAAATGTAGAACAAATTCTATTTCCATTTTTTCGGTCATCCAGTACTTGTGATTAGTATTTGCACATAATTTTCTTCTCGCTACAAGCAATTTCTTGATGGCATGACAAACAATAAAAAGTCTAAGGCGAGCACACTTAAACAGCAAATATAACATTACAATGGACCTCAATAGAGCAGTCCTCTGGTTCTCATGGTGCTGTTTGTTAGTCCCAAACATGTGTTGCAATGACACTAACTTTACGTCAGTAACAAACTTCTCTGTCAAATATCAAGTTGTTGATGTTAATCAGAACTGTCCTGACAGTATGATGACTGCTGAAACATTTCACACTATTGACAGAGCCTTGTCTTGTGGTGTAGTGCCGTCCTTTTTTCTGGTGGGAGCACCAGCCAACATCCTCAGCATGGTCATCTTCTACTGCCAGGGACTGCGAGACCGGATGAACCTCTGTCTCTTCTGTCTCGCCTTCACTGACCTCATGTACGTGGCTGTTCTATTCCTTATCGGGTCTGTCTGTTTTATTGGCTTCTTCATACCTGAACAAGAACCTCTATGGAGATGGAAATTTATTCTTCATTCCTTAAATTTTTTATACGGATCTCTGTACTTGTCTGGATGTCTGACGATGATCATCGCCGTGGAGCGGTGCGCGTGTGTCATGTTCCCCATGAAGGCCGCCAACCTCATCAGCACCAAGACCATGGGGGCAATTCTGTTCTTGACCTTCTTGCTGATACATTTTCTGTGTTCTGTATATGCCATTAAACAATATATTTTTACATGGAAAGATGAAGAATCTGGGCAGTACTTTTCAATTCCAGTTTATACGGATTTGTACCTTACCTATAGCGTCTTCGGCATTGTCGAAAATATCGTATTATCTTGTATCTCTTTCTTCACTTTTTCATGTGTATTTCTTGCAACACTAGCCACAGTCATAAGGCTGCACACTGCTCAGACTTGGAGAAAATCCACAAGGTACGTTATAGTCCATTAAAAAAATTACAAGGGTATATCTGTGTATACGTGCATATATGTAATATATTTATGTAGCAGTTACAGCTTAACTTTAACATACATTTTTAATTATCAAAGAACTTTGTCTTAGGAAAAGTCAATGCCATTAATAATAAATAATAAATGAAAAATTTTAAAGCACATATTCACACTCCTAAGGAGTATGCTCTTGGCGCTCAAGAACAAGAACGAAACACGGACAGCATACGAGGGACAGGAAAAACAAATAAGATATGAGCTTTAAAAGAATACACAACCGTACTAAACGAAGAATAAAATCATAAGAAGAAAAACAAAAAGAGGAACCATTTCTGTGAACAAGACACGTATAAAGGTAAATTTGTACAGGCATTGAACGGGACCCTGGCTAGCAAACGGAAAATTGAGTTAAACAAATAGGCAACTGTGTGTTATTTACTTTGGACTAATGTGATAATGTGTATTTCTGTGAGCATCAGCTACTAGCAAACAAAGCATACACCGGAAGACCGCGCAATTAACAATTATTAAACATTTACAACCAGCTTAAATAAAACAAAGTGCAGGTTCTGTCTCAAGTCCTTTAGCCCGTATTTCGAGTAGCTTTTCGTTGCTTGCTTGTTGGTTGGTTTGTCTCTTCCTCATATTGTTTATTCGTCTGTGGAAACGTACGATATGTCAGTCTTCCTGTTTATGTCTGAATATATGTCTTTATATCTATGTTGTATATCTATTGTATATACAATGTTCAGAGTTTTATTTCTTTACAGAACAAACCTTTCTCGATTCAAATTTTCTGTCCCTCCTGAACCATTTTTCTCGTTTCCTACTGACAGTTCCCACATGAAAGGTCAAGGGATGTTGATGAGGATGCTGGTGGCCGTGTCCTGTGTCTACATCCTGTGTACGGCTCCTAACGTGGCCCTGGCTCTGGCAAGATTCACTGTCCCAGAATTCCGTGCGGATGGCAGCTATTGTAACCTCTTTCCTTGCATACACATGGTCGGGTATGTCATAACCATGTTCAACTCTCCATCAACTTTTTTGTTTACCTGACGATGTCATCTCGCTTTACTCAGGAGCTGAAATCACTGTTTGTGACCTTTAACACTGTGTGTGTCAGATACAGGAATACAACACACTCAGGGTCTCGCGGGTCAACGAACAGAAAGCAAATCTGACTGTCAAATATCAGCTGTTTTTCGTATTAACTTTTACATATTTACTTAGAAAATCTAACATCATTATAGAATTTATTTTGTTTGCTTTACACATAATTTACGTTTTTAATTCCTGTTCTTATCATCGTTTAACGCATTGATATCATCATAAACTATGAATGGAAGTAAACTTTATACTACAGCGATGACAATTTTCTTGAAAGTTAACAACAGACTGTTGTAAACAAAACAGCACAATCTTGTCCTGAATTTTGCTATATTTTACCTGCCAATGGGAGACATGTACTGCTTCAATGTTTGCAGGATTTTAGTACTTGCCCTCACATGTTACCTCATTATATCTAGACATCGACGCTCAGGCTTATGTCAGCTTTTGACAGTTGTTCCGATAATAACTAGCAATGACCTTTCAACCCTGCCTTCTTAAAATGTAATTAGAACAGTTATGGACAAAGTACAGCCCTCGGATGTCTTTAGGTCGCCCAGTCTGAATGTAACGTGTGATAGTTATCTTTTTCTAACCTAGGTTTATTTGATTATTAAATTAATTTATCAAATATGACTTGTCCTTTGAAATCTTCAGCATGTAACAATCAGAACAAAGTACACAAATAACAACGCGGATAACGGGTCTGATGAAGTCGTGAAAGACCATCGATGGAGAATGACTTTAAAGAAAAGGTTGGCGGCAACATGTCACTCACCATGACTATTTGTTTTTTGTGGGGTTTTTTTTTGTTTTGTTTGTTTTTTTGTTGTTTTTTTTTTGGGGGGGGGTTTCAACATATAGTCTCGCCACCGTTCACCGATGTTGTGATAACCGATGGATACCAATGTGTCATCAGTAGAGATCAGACTCATTGCGGGTTTAACATGAAGTTCGTGGACAGCGAGTTCCTCAGGAAGTGTTTGATGTGGTGGAAATCGTGTGTCCAGAGACTAAGAATGAGTTTCAGAATATTAGCTTATACCGGAGAACAACGACGCCCAGAATAAAACACATGGACCACGATTTGCTGGAGCATCTGATGGATAAGTGTAAATAATTTGACTGGTATTCACTTGCGTTAAATTATAGTACAGATGTAACTGATACTACACAGCTATTTGTTTTTATCCGTGGCGCTAATAATGACTTCAATATAACCCAGGACTACAACAGGCGAATATTTGTTTATGAAAGTAAAAAGGTACATGGACTTCCCTGGGGAAAATTGAGAAGCGTAGTTACTGATGGATCTCCAAATTTAAACCGGCAGGAATTTTGGTCTTTTGACTAGAATTTAGCAAATCTGTTCCTGAAATATATCCGGACCGCAAAGTAACATTTTTTTCATTGCATTACACATCACAAATTGGTGTACACACATGTTTTAGACATAAACCAAGCTGTGAGTAGTGTGACTAAAATCGTAAACTTTATCAGGGCAAGAGAGCTCAACCACAGGCTACTCATCCCCTCGTTGTAGGAAGTTGAAGCCAAAAGAAAGATGTTCACTGCCATACTAATGTCCAGTAGAAACGTTGTTAAGCGAGTTTGGGACCTCCGAGAAGAAATAGTCTTTAGAAAAGAAGGAAAAAACAAACACCTTCATCGAATTTTGCGATCTTGCCGTTTCTCATTGACGACATGAACTACTTGAACAAACTCAATATAAAAGTGTTCTTGTTTTTGATTTATATTTTGCTATGCACGCTCTTGAAGGGACACAGGAGACTCTTTTCAACCCAAGTGAAGTAAATAAAATTTCTACACGTTCCTACAGTGAACTCATTGACATTGGGTGGTTGTGGGTTTGAACCCGACCTGGGTTCGCGAATGACATACGATAATTTGGCCGCAGTTCTGCGAATTGTCACATCGGAAACATGTCCAGATTTTGAAACAATTCTAAGGGAATTCTAAGGGCAGGGGACTGGATAACTTCTTAAGTGCTTAAGGCTTTTGAGAATCTTCATTTTTACCTTTCAAAAACTTACCTACTGTGGGATTTAAGGATACGGTATCAAATGTGAACGGGTATTATGTTTGGCACTCAGGCTAACTTGCTTTCATCTGTACCCTCCGCATTCACAACTGAATCCAAAACAAGATCTCAGTTTGCATGTCTGACGACCAAGGCCTGGAGAATTATTGAAAATAAAATGTTTGCTCTTTTAATTTCCTCCACCAGATAGTTTGACAGCCTGGTTAATAAAACGCATTGGTGGGGAATGAATTCTTTGCAGCTGCCTACAAGTCACACCACCACCCAACATAAAAAAATCACAAAAACACTCAATGCGCCTGTTTGTAATAAAATGAATAATACGTAAGTAAAAGATTAAGTAATTAAGGCTGTTTTTCACATGACCGTAAATGTTCTTCGATTGTTCGTAACTTCTAATAAAACGTCGATTGCAAAATGTATTTGCGGTTTTTGTATTCAGAATAATTATGCTTATACACAAATTGTCTTCTTATGTCCTTACTCCCTTGATAAAAGAAAGAAAAAATATTTTTACTTTTATGTGCTTATTTGCTCCCTTTTGATTTGTTATATTTTTGCGCACATTTTGTTTTCCAGTGTTGGTGACCGCACCCACATTTATTGCAATAGTGTGCGCTATAAAACGATCCACCCACCTGACTCAGGTACATACCCTCCTACTCTGCACCATCACCAACAAAATAAAAAGCTTACAAGATTGTTAGAGGAGCCACGAAAAGCATGGACGGCACAAAGTGTTTAACTTTTTAGAGTAGAATGTTGTTAGCAATGTTCAAAGAAATAGGGTAGAGTCTCTTGTCTATCCGACATGTGTTACAACGAGACAAACTTTACCTCGGAGACAGTTTCTGCTGCCATGAATCAGAGTCGCAAAGAAAACAGTTGCCACGACACTGTCATGACTACAGAGACTTTCAACGCCATTGACATAGCTTTATCTTGTGGTGTAGCTTCTTCTTTTTTCCTGGTGGGAGCACCAGCCAACATCCTCAGCATCGTTATCTTCTATCGTCAGGGACTGCGAGATCGGATAAACCTCTGTCTCTTCTGTCTCGCCTTCACTGATCTCATTTATATCTTAGTCAACTTCGTTTTTAGTTCCTTCTACTTTCTACGTTTCTTTTTTCCCAATCTATACAACCTGTGGAGATGGAATGCCATTGTTTATTCCTTAACCATCCTGTACGGATCTGCGTATTCATCCGGGTGTCTGACGATGATCATCGCCGTAGAGAGATGTGTGTGCGTCATGTTTCCATTGAAAGCCGCCACACTCATCAGCACCAAGACGATGGCTGTCCTTCTGTCCATGTCATTGTTACTCATATATGTACTGTGTGGTGTCTACGCCATTAAGCATCGTGTTTACACATTAGTAGATGAAATCAGTGGAAAGGTTTTCGTGATTCCTGCTTATACAGATCTCTATCTCGCGTATGAGTTTTTTAGTTCGATTGAAAATATTGTTTTACCCTGCATTTCGATCTTGAACTTTGCCTGTGTCTTTTTAGCCACAGTCACTACTGTCATAACACTGCACACTGCTCAAACCTGGAGAAAGTCCATAAGGTTGGTAACAATTTTATGTTATTTACTAACTTACTCTCTGTACCTGAGCCATACATTGTGTATTGTTTAGAGACGTCCACTCACTTCTTTCAGATGTGTTTTCGTAATGTTACTTTTTTATATTCTCTATTTGTTTTCTTTAATACCAGGTTGATGTGTCTACGATTTTCTTTAGCTGGGCCAGAGTATCTGATGAATTTCTTTCAGGAAGTTATTCTTTAAGGTCTTTAGTTTAGACTTGATTGTTGCTGTCTATTCTGGTACTGCCATACCTAAAGTAAGGATGCTCACCCTTTGGTACCTGTGGTGGGAAGACAGCAGAGACAAAGACGAGCCACAGGACCGGTCGTGCACCTGCTTGGTAGTCTCTGACTGGGCGGCCTGTTCATTCTTTACTTCGTCGTACTTTACGTCCTCCTCCTTTTACTTGTCTCTAGAGGATTGTTTTCAGTAAGGTGGCGTCTGACGACATGACCCAACCGAATTTTCTATGTTCATTGTGTCACTTAATAGTTTCTTTGGACCTGCGCTGGCTACAAATTCATTGACTTTCTGGTCCTTTTAAGAGATTCGGAGCTATTTCCTTCCGTATTTGATTTCAACTGCCTGAATCCGTCGTGGGGAAGAGCTCTCGTCTCTGGTTGTTATGGACCACTGGCTTCCTGGAATCATTGTTAGAAATTCTCAGGGTTCAAGCGAGAACTTCTTTAATGTTGACTTTTTCGTACCACATGCCATATCTTCTCATGGCAAATGTATGGAAAGAGCTCCCTGCAGAAACTGTTTATTAGGATGCGGCACTCCGAGGTTTGTTCAGCTGTGCTCCTCCCCGACTTTTTTGCCAGCCAGCTTTTTTTCTTTTTCCAGGAGCTTGTCACCCATGGGGGTAGGCAGCTTTGGTTCACTCAGCGTAACCTTACTATTGTGACCAAACTATGCTCCTTGTTTGATGTTTCTGATATTGCTTGCTATTATCCTTCTTCAGAAGGGGTACGTATAGCGATGTTCTCCATTCTTTAGGTCATTTTTTCCTGTAATGATAATGGACAGATTCAAAGCGCTTTACAGGAAAAAATACAGACAGACAACACGGTCGCACGTTACTTTATATAGAATGAAATTAGATGAATTCTACTCCCAACTTGCAAACTTCATTGGAAAAACTAAGATGTAGGCCGCAAATGTTGCCTTTCATATCAGAAGACCATTTTAGAACGAGTCTAAAAGGTAAAAAAACCTTTTCCTTTTGTGATGCTCTTTAGACTGCCTGTTTAAAAAACGGAAATCCCCACAAGCCGTCTGAAAAGAAGCAATGTAAATCCTTCAGTAAAATAGTTCTAAGCTGGTATCATGCATGTTACCTATTGTTAAAAGAATGTGAGTTTCACACAATAAGAAAACAAAAATATAGACTATGTACTTGAGACTTAAGATACAAACACAGGACGTTGTACATGTCTTTATGCTCGCAGCTCCCACATGAAAGGTCAAGGGATGTTGATGAGGATGCTGGTGGCCGTGTCCTGTGTCTACATCCTGTGTACAACTCCCAACGTGTCCTTGGCTCTGGCAAGATTCACTGTCCCAGAATTCCGCGCTGACGGCAGTTACTGTAACTTATTCCGTTGTGTGCACATCATCGCAAATGTCATTGTCATGTTCAACTCGTCCCTCAACTTCTTTGTTTATATCACGATGTCATCACGTTTTCGTCAGGAACTAAAATCACTGTTTTGCAGCCACAAGACTGCCATAGCTAGTGTCGGCTCCAGCATCACAATACACACTAAAATGCTTTGGGAGTAGTACGTTGTTTAGTATATCTTAAAATTAATATTCTAACAGGCAGAAAAGATAACTACAATGAAAAGAGAGGGTCACTTACAGCGTAAGTTACTCTTTTAAGTCTTTCGGCTTCTGGAAATCGGCATCTTTGCCTTTTTACAAAAAGAATGCAACATGAATTTAAAAACGTTACCTTCAAATGTGAACGGGTTTTTTTTTCAGGAAGTTTGACTTATTAGGATATAAGTAAAAGACTAGTCCTACCTAAAATATTTTATTTGTTACATACTAAGACATAGTTTTTCCCCCTTTTGTTGATCAATCTGGAAAGTCACTTCTTAAAAAGCGCCTGCTTTGCTTCAAAAAGTTAAACAACTACCTCAAACTTGTCTTTTCTCTCCAAAATAATCTTAAAAGTAGTTTTGACACTGATATATGTGCTTAAAAGGCCATCACCTCACCCCTCCAGCTCAGTCAGGCATACATACATTTTCACAGAACCGAAAGTACTGTCATCGAAATAATCACAGAATATTAGCTGCCCTCGACAATTGTGATGGTTTTGATTTATCTCTACAAGACCTTTCTGTTGCATTAAATACTATCGACACACTGTGCTTCCTCAAACACCCACAAGGGAACTTCTGGACCCGGACTACTATAACATAACTTTTATCTAATAGGACCAAGACTGTGTTTACCGATAGTCAAACATCTCACCCTGCTCTACTTTTGCGACATTTGTTTTATTTTATATATGAAATCCCTTTCATCTTGCATCCAGTCTCAGCAGGTTTTTCATCAATAAGCTGCTAATGACACGCAGCTGTACTGCTCGACTCAACTGAGTCTCACTCTGCTAACAGCATCATAGAAGCCAACAACAATAACATCAATAGTAATAAACAAACGATGATAACGATGATAAACGGAAGCCTTCCTATGGTCTAAAATAAGAAATCAACCTTGGCTCTTCAGTCTGCCCAGCCACATCAAGGTGGGCGAAACCAACATCACCTTTGTGTCATCCGTCAGGAATCTGGGATTCTTTGTCACTGCCGACATGATACTTGCTAAAAAAAAAAAGGTCACAGCTGTCTCATAAGTAAGTGACAGCTGTCTGTAAATCTCTCTATTATATGAAACAAGCTACAGTTGTCTGTCAGTCTGTCACAATAAACAAGTTACAGTTGTCTGTCAGTCTGTCTATTTTGAGCTCCATAAGATCAGCGCCATCCGTCCTATTCTGTCTACGCGCGCTACCAACACTCTTGTTTGTGAGTTTGTCCTTTCTTAGCTTGATTACTACAGCTCAACCTTCACTGACTGCCCCACCACCATAGCTCATCTTTAAACTGTCGTCTTGTTTTCTGCGACAGTCGTGATTATCGTCTTATCGTCTAAATCTTATCGTCTTCAGTTTACATACACGAGAAGCTTCCCAAGTTTTTTAAATATTTATTCTTTATAATACCTTTTGCCATTTATATAATTACTTTTGTTTTTATGATAATATTAGGAACCTGTCATTTCAGATTTTGAATTATCTATGACTGTGCTTTCAGAATATTTTAAAGTTTGAAAACATAAATAAAATTGGAATGTAGTTGTGAGTTTCTGTAGGCGGAACTGGGCGATTGTATGCTTGAAATGATTAGATGATGTTCGTGTTATAGAGAGACGACAATCGAGGTTGTTGTAGACCTCTTGATTAGGAAGTCAATTACGAATTGCATTTTGAGTGATCTGACTGATGATGTTGACATGGATAACAGTAGAAGAAAAGAACAAGAACCAATAGAGAAGAAATAATTGGTGCCAACACTTTTAATTACACTTCACGTGCCATCGTTCTCAACAATGAGATGTAAATTCTTTTTTGCGCGAGCCTAAAGATATTCATACTTAAACAGAGCCAGTAGTCTTTACATCATTAAAGAACAAATGCTACCGGACACGGTTACTATGGTAAATTACTACTAACAGCATCAGCATGACCGTCTTCTATCGCCGGACCTGCGAGATCAGATGAACCTTCGTCTCTTCAGCCTCGCTTTTTTCATATTTTGTAGAACTGTGTTTTTACTGGCATGCTACTGCTTCCTTGACCCTTTTCTGTGTTATAAGGAGCCATTTTGAAGAAATTTTTAAGAAGCAGACCTCAAATTTCCTTTATGGGTTTGCCTACTCGTTGAGTTGTCTGACGATAATAATCGTCGTACATCGGTGCATGTGAAATGTACATGTGATAAAACAGGGCACATCATCGTCAATCTGACATATACAGATACTTCTTTGATGACATAATTCTTAGAGTTATCGAATCATCGATTTGCCTTCAATTCCTGTAGTCATCGTAGCCATAATTATTATTGTTATCGCTTCCAAACCTTCTCCAATTAAAATATGGTGACCAATTATTTCTTGTTTTATTTTTATTTTTTTTATTTTTTTTTTAGTCAGTTATCAGATAACATGAATGTCATGTCAATGTGTTGTGTACTGTTTGTAAAGGATGTGTACAGATCGTGGCTTGTATTCGCAGCAACTCACTTTTGGGTTAAAATTGTACTTGCATAAAAAAAATAATATTCTAAATTAATCCAGAAAACTCCAGGTTGTCAACCTGCCTAAACATTGCTTTATGAATACCAATCACTTCCTGTCAGGCTTGTTCAGTGTCATCTGATTATTCTGTGGAAGGAAAGATTTATTTGAGATCTTAAATCGTTAGCAAAATTATTTGTTTATGCTTTACCTTAACTTAAATGAAGCGGCAGTTGTAGTTCGCACCAGACGAGTCTTGAAGCACGTTTCAAAATTGTTTAACATGTTCTTATCCTTGTTGCGTGAAAAGACATCATCACAAATTTTGCGTGTGATGTAAAAGGCGTGGCTTTTATCGATGACAATGTTCATGTATAATATTTTTAAAACAAACTACAGTCCACTACACTCCAGCGGCAGACAGAAGCAAAGAAATGATTACATCTCTCATGACTAGATGCCTGGTGCATGCAGGAAGCAAGAACAGTAGGCAATTAATTTACTGGCACGATTACAAGAAAACAATGCTCAGGGTGATCTCCCTTCACACTCACTTTCTTGTGATTTTACTTTCTTGTGCAAAATAGCTGAAAGAGTTGCACACATATATAACTCCCTAACACACACTCCTAGCTAAAATAGCAGCAATGGAAATAAAAGAATTCCACCTTATATCAGTCATACCTTATATTATATAGACAGGTATTACATAAGTATCAAATGTATAACTACATTTTGTAAATATGTGAAAAGAAAAAAACGAAAAAATAGTAGGCATGCATATTGATCTTCACACCGACTAGTACATGCTACAAACAGTTCCACCTCTTTATGGATGTTATTATAATGATTGATCAATATCCCTTGATGTCAATTTTTTCCCAAATAAGTATGTTCTAAAATAAAAAAATAGTCTTCAAAATACAGTACATTGATTGTTCTTCATTAAAAGCCTTTTTGCAATAAATAGGTAGCAATTATTTAGGTTGTACTCGTCACTCTCTACACCTATCTGTCTTTTTCTGTCATCCACGACCTTTCGTGAAATGTCACATTTACATGGGAATCCCGGTTGCAGCTCCATTTCTTTCCCAATGCACTGGTCGCAATCAATTCATTACATTAATTACACACGGCTAAGACAGTTATTTACTTTGAAACTTTAAAAATCCGCTCAAGAAAATTAAAAATATTCCCGTAAATAATATATTAAGCTTTAATTTTTTTTATTTTATTTTTTTTTAAGAAGGAGATAAAACAATCCAAGCTGTAGCAACGGAATGTTCAAATCGAAGTTGATATAGTTCTTCGATAATAAAATATTTACTGAAATACATTTTTATTTTAGTTTTTAAATAATTTCAACTTTGAAATATTTTCTTTTTTACCCCAGTAATACAGAAATGTAGGGCAATTATTGTTTCAATTTTTTATGGGTTTATTAGTATTTGCGCATGATTTTCTTTTTGCTACACCCACGTTTTTGACAGCATGACACAATAAAAAGCCTAAGATGAGCACACTTAAACAGCAAAGATAACATTATAATGCACCAACAGAGCAGTCCTCTGGCTCTCATGTTGCTGTTTGTTAGTCCCAACCATGTGTTGCAATGACACTAACTTTACGTCAGTGACAAACTTTTCTGTCAAATTTCAAGTTTTTTATGAACTGCAGAACTGTCCTGACAGTATGATGACTGTAAAAACACTTACCACTATAGACAGTGCCTTGTCTTGTGGTGTAGTGCCGTCCTTTTTTCTGGTGGGAGCACCGGCCAACATCCTCAGCATGGTCATCTTCTATCGCCAGGGATTGCGAGACCGGATGAACCTCTGTCTCTTCTGTCTCGCCTTCACTGACCTCGTGTACGTGGCTGTTCTATTCCTCTTCGGATCTGTCTGTTTTCTTGGCCTTTTCATGCTTGAACAAGAACAGCTATGGAGATGGAATTTCATCGTTCATTCTTTAAATTTCTTGTACGGATCTGCGTATTTATCCGGGTGTCTGACGATGATCATCGCCGTCGAGCGGTGCGTGTGTGTCATGTTCCCCATGAAGGCCGCCACACTCATCAGCACCAAGACGATGGCTGTCCTTCTATCCATGACATTGTTACTCATACATGTTCTGAGTGGTGTCTACGCCATTACGTATCGTGTTTTCACATTAAAAGATGATATCAGTGGAAAGATTTTCGTTATTGCTGCTTATACAGATCTCTATCTCGCGTATGAGTTCTTTAGTGTGATTGAAAATATTGTTTTACCCTGCATTTCCTTCTTGAACTTTGCCGGTGTCGTTTTAGCTACAATTACCACTGTGATAACACTGCACACTGCTCACACCTGGAGAATGTCCGTAAGGTTGGTAACAATTATGTGTTATTTACTAACTTACTCTTTGTACCTGAGCCATACATTGAAATCGTTTAGAGACGTTCATTGTGTCACTTAACGGTTTTCGTGGACACACCAGAGTGGCGACTGCGTTGAGCACAAATTCGTTCATTTTCTATTCCTTTAAATTTAATTTGGACCAATTTCCTTCAGCATTTGATTTCGAATGCCTGGATCCGTCGTAGGGAAGAGTTCTGCCGTCATGTTGTTTAGGAGCACTGGCCTCCTGGACTCCTTGTTCGAAACGCTGATGGTTTAAACGAGACCTTTAATGTTGACTTTTTCTTATCACATGCCATATCTTCTCATGGCATATGTATGGAAAAAGATCCCCATCAAGTTGCAGGAGCTTTTGAATTAAGACGGGGCAGTTCGAGGTTTGTTCCCCTGTGCTCCTCGCCGCTTTTTAGCCAGCCAGCTATTTTGCTAGGAGCTTGTCACCCATGGGGGTAGGCAGCTTTGGTTCACTCAGCGAATCCTTACTAAGGTGACTAACCTAGGCTTATTGCTTAATGATTTTGATATTGCTTCCTGTTATCCTTCTTTAGAAGGAGTACGTCTAGAGATGCCTCCATTCTTTAGTGGCTTTTTTCTGTAATAACTGGTCATAAGGACAGGTCAGTGGCGCTTTACAGGAAAAAATGAACAAAATCGGACAAACAACACGGTCGCACGTTACTTTACATTGAATGCAAATAAGATGAAAGATACTCCCAACTTCCAGAATTGGTATGTTACCTACTGTTGAAAGGATGTGAGTTTCACACAATAAGAAAACAGTTATAGACTTTGTACTTTAACTCTTCAGACACAAAAAAAAAGAATATTGCGTATTGACTTTATCATTAATTAAAACCGGTGGTTAAAAATCTCCTGTCTCTGTCTTTATGTTGGCAGCTCCCAAATGAAAGGTCAGGGGATGTTGATGAGGATGCTGGTGGCCGTGTCCTGTGTCTACATCCTGTGTGCGGCTCCCAATGTGGCCTTGTCTCTGGCAAGATTCACTGTCCCAGAATTCCGTGCAGACGGCAGTTACTGTAACTTATTTCGTTGTGTGCATATCATCGGAAATGTCATTGTCATGTTCAACTCGTCCCTCAACTTCTTTGTTTATATCACCATGTCATCACGCTTTCGTCAGGAACTAAAATCACTGTTTGGGAACCACAAGACAGGAAGACCTGTTTAGGCTCGTGTTGGTTCCATCATCACAATACAAAGTGAAAGCTTAGGGAGTAGTACGTTGTTTAGTATATCTTAACAAGTTTACGAGGAATATTTCAAATTTATCCGAACGCGCACAGCCGCCTGGCCCGAGTCGGATTGATTTGTCGAAACCGGGGTATCATCTTAGGACACATCTCTCTATGCGTAAATACATAAGTGAATAGATAAGGAAGGCAAGCACTCAAACATTTAGTTGTCTAACTATAGATTACTCCTCTTTAAAGGTTGAAAAAGTCCACCAATCAGATATTTCGTTATGTTTCAAAGTAGGCAAAGATTCTGTGTTTAAGCGCCATCTTAAATTTGTTTACCGGTTACTTAATTCAACATATATTTTGTACTCGAACAACGGAAAATAAGAAGAAAACAGTAAGTAATATTTAAATTCTAATTTATATTCTAATAAATTATGTGTTTGTTTGGTACTTTATGTTTGTTTATATTGTGTAAATAGTTTTGCTGTTAATTTCTAACGGTTGACCTACTTTCCGATTTGTGAATTCTCTGTCGCATACAGTTACAATCTTTCATTGGATTTTACTATCAGCAAACGAAACCTATATTTCTTAAATTTACACCACGTAATTGTTTCAGAAATGCTCTTTAAAATGGAGTATCACTGATAATTGTCACCGTTGAAGGTTAAAAGATATAAATTGTTTAAAATACCGGTCAAAATTTCACTCTTTCCCTTGCCAGTTTGTAGCAACGCGCGCTTTCTCTCTACGTAGCAGATGATTTTAAAAAACATATTTTCTTGCGGATAGAAAAGTTAACTACAATAAAAAGAGAGTGTTACACTGACAGAGAACAGCGTAAGTTTTCTCTTAAGCATTTCGGCTTCTGGACATCTGCATCGTTACCTTTAAAAAAAAGAAAAGAATACAACATGAATTTAAAAACGTTACCTTTAAATGAGTACGGTATTTCAGAAAGTTAGACTGCTTTGGATACAAGTTAAAGACTAGTCCTACCTAAAATCTTTAATTTGCTACATACTAAGACATTGCTGTTGTTGTCAAAACTTCTTGATCAGTCGTTGAACCTACTACTTAAAAAGTACATGCTTGACTTGAAAATGTTAAACCACTACCTCAAACTTGTCTTTTCTCTCGAAAATAATCGAAAAAGTAGTTTTGACACTGCTATGTGCTTACAAGGCCACCACCTCATCCCTCAAGCTCAGTCGGCATACACACATTTTCACAGAACCGAAACTACTGTCATCGAAGTAATCACAGAATATTAGCTGCTCTCGACAATGGTGATGTAGTGGGGACAGAAGTGGGGACAGCAAGAAGAATATTTTTGTATGTGTGATAATAATGCTGTCTGTAAAGTTTTGTGGGCGTTTAGTGTCGAAACTATGTGCTATAATTAGATATTGATGAAGACAAAGGTTCAACGTTAACTGACAACAGTACTGTGCAGAGAAGGATTCGAACTAAAGACCATTTCTTGTCAAATAGCTTCCCGTTCCTTGTTGCAGAAACATAGGAAGTTGTGAGTTTCCGGAGGCGGAACTATGCGATGGTATTCTTGAAATGATTGGATGATGTTACTGTTAGAGACGACCATCGAGGCTGTTGTAGACCTCTTGGTCATAAAGTCAATTACGAATTGCATTTGAAGTGATCTGACTGATGATGTGGACTGAAGAACAAGAGAAGAAAAGAACAAGAACCAGCAGAGAAGAAATAATTGGTGCCTACCTTTTAATTACACTTCACGTGCCATCACTCCCAGCAATGAGATGTAAATCCTTTTACTGACATGCTACTGCTTCATTGGCCATTTTCTGTGTGATCAGGAGCCTTTTTGAAGATCGATTTTTAAATTCCATTATGATTTGCTTAATCAATGGGTTCTCTTACGATAATAATCGATGCATAGAGGTGCATGTGATAATGACACATGACAAATCATCGTCACTCTGACCTATACAGGTATCTTTTTGGTGAAATAATTCTTAGACTTACTGAATCATCAATTAATCTTAAATTCCTGTTGTTAGCGTAGACAAAATTATTATTGTTATCGTGTCCGAAATTTCTCCCATTAAAATATGGTGACAAATTACTTCTTGTTTTATTTGAAGTCAGTTATCCGATAACATGAATGTCATATCAAACGAGCATTTGGCGACAGTTTTGCAAATTGCCACATCGGAAACGTGGTCAGAATTCAGTTTCACTTTTGACATTATATGTACATGCTTTTACCTCATTTTCACTAGGTTCGTTATATAATCACGTGTCATGGGTGTTATTATGTTACCGGCCTGCTGCCCAGCGTAGAATGTTGAGACCGGCCTACGAAAAGAAAACTTTGCCTACCTCTAAATATAAACATTTATAATCAAATATAATTATTGTAAGCAATTGTTTCGTCACGAGTAAAACCACAAAGAACACATGTGCACACACAAAAATAGATAAGTAAGCTCATAACTGTCGTAATTGTTATAATCAGTGCTCTGTGTTTTGATATTCGTTTTAAAAGTATTTTTTATTCTTTTAAAGTAAAAGTAAATTCCCCTTTTGTAGAATGAAAATAATATACCTGATCCTGTAGAGGGTTTTGTAAAGTAAGGTAGCGAGGGAAAGATGGACACCGCCCTGAGGTAAAGCTGGTCCCAGGTAACTGCAAGCTCCACTACCTGACTTCTCAACGAAAGAAAAGGTCAGAAAGTGACCTTATCTTACTTCCAATTATTGTTTAAAAGTTCTATTCACTGAAATTGAATCCAAATATATGTCACAATTTAGTCTCCAGCCTTCATAATAACCTACTTAATGTTAATAATCTCTCACAATATTTAGAATACGACGTTTAGACATTAATTTTTCCTCCCTGAAATAATTGTGAGCTCTGGTTCTTAAATTGCTTTGGATGGAATCCTTTCTAAACAGGTACCTATGTATAACACAATCAGACATTGAAATATAACACAAACCGCACCCAAAGTAATCGCTCTCTTGTAATAAAAGGAAGACACAAGCAAAAATTAAACTCAGACTATATTGTACTTAATCATCAATAAATACGACAAACATTCAGGGTTATCGTTCAAGCAATTGTAACGTGTTTTCAAACATCGAGTATTCACACCTTGCCTTTAGAATAACTATTTTTTCTTTATTTTTCCACAGAATCCATTATGTCAAAATGTTTGTAGTTGTTTCTGCTGTTGAGTCTTTTAAACAAAATAAAATAAAACAATAAAAATATTCTAGTGTTGCATTTATGTTATTATTTGCTCAATTGTGATTTCTTAAACTTTTTTTCACTGATGATGTGGACATGAAGAACAGTAGAAGAAAAGAACAAGAACCAATAGAGAAGAAATAATTGGTGCCAACACTTTTAATTACACTTCACGTGTCATCGTTTCCAAAAATGAGATGTAAATTCTTTTTTGCCTGAGCCTAGAGATATTCCTACTTACTCAGAGCCAGTAATCTTTACATCATTAAAGAACAAATGTTACTGGACACGGTTACTATGGTAAAATATTACTAACAGCATCAGCATGATCATCTGTCGGAGGACCTGCGTGATCAGATGAACATCTGTCTCTTCTGCCTCATGTTTTTCATATTTTGTAGAACTGTGTCTTTACTGGGATACTACTACTTCCATTGCCTTTTTCTGTCTGATCAGGAGCCACTTTAACTGCTTTTAAGAAGCAGACCTTAATATTCGTTTTTAGGTTTGTCTAATCATTGAGTTGTCTGACGACAATAATCGTCGTAGATTGGTGCATGTGATAATGACACAGGACACATCATCCTTAGTCTGACCTACACCGATATTTTTGTTTAATGAAATTTTTCTTAGACTTATTGAATCATCGATTTACCTTCAATTCCTGTAGTCGTCGTACTTACAATTATCAATGTTATCGCTCCCCTACTTTCTCCAGATAAAACATTCTAAAAAAATTACTTATTGTTTTATTTGCAGTCAGTTATCAGATAACATGAATGCCATACAAATGTGCTGTGTAGTGTTTGTAGAAGCTATGGACAGATCATTGCTTGTATTCGCGGCCATCAGCAAGTCACGTTTGGATTAAAATTGTATTTGTATTAAAAAAAAACTAGTATTCTAAATTAATTCAGAAAACTCCAGGTGGTCAAGCTGCCTAAACATTGCTTTATGAATACCAGTCACTTCCTGTCAGGTTTGTTCAGTGTCAGCTGATTATTCTGTGGAAGGAAAGATTTATTTGAGACCTTAATTTGCTAATACGTTAACAAAATTTTTTTATGTTTTACTTTACCTTAAAGGAAGTGGCAGTTGTAGTTCGCACCAGACGAATCTTGAAGCACGTTTCAAAATTGTTCAACATGTTCTTATCCTTGTTGCGTGAAAAGACATTATTACAAACTCTGCGTGTGGTGTTAAAGGCGTGGCTTTTATCGATGACAATGTTCATGTTTAATATTTTTAAAACAAACTACAGTCCACTACACTCCAGCGGCAGACAGAAGCAAAGAAATGATTACATCTCGAAAGAATTAGATGCCTGGTGCATGCAGGAAGCAAGAACAGTAGGCAATTAATTTACTGGCACGATTACAAGAAAACAATGCTCAGGATGATCTCCCTTCACACTCACCGTGCACTTTCTTGTGATTTTACTTTCTTGTGCAAAATAGCTGATATATATAACTCCCTAACACACACTCCTAGCTAAAATAGCAACAACGGAAATAAAAGAATTCCACCTTATATCAGTCATACTTGATATTATATAGATAGGTATTACATAAATATCAAATGTACAACTACATTTTGTAAATATATGAAAAGAAAAGAAAACAAATAGTAGGCATGCATATCGATCTCCACACCGACTAGTACATGCTACAAACAGTTCCACCTCTTCATGGATGTTATTATAATTATTGATCAATATCGCTTGATATGAACTTTTTCCCAAATAACTATGTTATAAAATTAAAAGAATAGTCTTCAAAATACAGTACGTTGTTTGTTCTTCATTAAAAGTCTCTTTGTAATAAATAAGTATGAAGCATTTAGGTTTTACTCTCTACACCTATCTGTCTTTTTCTGTCATCCACGACCTTTCCTAAAATGTCACATTTACATGGGAATCCCGGTTGCAGCTCCATTTCTTTCCCAGTGTACTGGTCGCAATCAATTAATTCAATCCATTAATTACACACGGAACTCACAAACGGCTAAGACAGTTATTTACTTTGAAACTTTAAAAACCCGCTCAAGAAAATTAAAAATATTCCCGTTAATAAAATATTCAGCTTCATTTTTTTTTTTTTGGTCACAAGGAGTTAAAATAATCGAAGTTCTTTTTAATTACAAAATTATTAGTCGTGTATGGAGTTTATCTTCACAACAGAATGTTCAAATCGAGGTTCATGTAGTTTCTCTATCATAAAATAATTAGTGAAATGTGTTTTTATTTTAATTTTTTAATAATTTCAACTTTGAAATATTTTCTTTTTTACCTCAATAATACAGAAAATGTAGGGCAATTATTTTTTCAAGTTTTTTATTGGTTTATTAATATTTCTGCTTGGTATTTGTACATGATTTCTTTTTTGCTACTCCCACGTTTTTTGACGGCATGAAAAACAATAAAAAGCCTAAGATGAGCACACTTAAATGTCAAAGGTAACATTTCAATGCACCAACAGAGCAGTCCTCTGGTTCTCATGGTGCTGTTTGTTAGTCCAAACATGTGTTGCAATGACACTAACTTTACGTCAGTGACAAATGTTTCTGTCAAATTTCAAGTTTTTTATGTACTTCAGAACTGTCCTGACAGTATAATGACTGTGAAAACCTTTAACACCATAGACAAAGCCTTGTCTTGTGGTGTAGTGCCGTCCTTGTTTCTGGTGGGAGCACCGAACAACATCCTCAGCATGATCATCTTCTACCGCCAGGGACTGCGAGACCGGATGAACCTCTGTCTCTTCTGTCTCGCCTTCACTGATCTCATGTTCGTGGCTGTTCTATTCCTCCTCGGGTCTGTCAGTTTTCTTGGCTTCTTTATACCTGAACAAGAACAGCTGTGGAGATGGAATTTCCTTGTTCATTCTTTAAATTTCCTGTACGGATCTGCATATTTATCAGGGTGTCTGACGATGATCATCGCCGTTGAGAGGTGCGTGTGTGTCATGTTCCCATTGAAAGCCGCCACACTCATCAGCACCAAGACGATGGCTGTCCTTCTGTCCATGACACTTTTATTCATACATGTTCTGTGTGGTGTCTACGCCATTACGTATCGTGTCCTCACATTAAAAGATGATATCAGTGGAAAGGTTTTCGTTATTGCTGCTTATACAGATCTCTATCTCACGTATGAGTTCTTTAGTGTGATTGAAAACATAGTTTTACCCTGCATTTCGTTCTTGAACTTTGCCTGTGTCGTTTTATCTACAGTCACTACTGTCATAGCTCTGGGCACTGCTCAGACCTGGAGAAAGTCCATAAGGTTGGTAACAATTATGTGTTGTTTACTAATTTACTGTTTGTACCTGAAGTGATACATTATGCATCGTTTAGAGACTTTCTTGTGATGTAGGTTTGGTTCTATCTTTCCTATTCATTGTTGTTCTATGATTATCGTGAAATACAAGGTTGGTGCATCTGAGAAGATTTGCTTTAGCTTGGCCAGACTATCTAAGGAGTTTCTATGAGAAATTTGTTCTTTAAGGTCTTTTGTTTAGACTTGCTTGTTGCTGTCTATTCATGAAAATACCAAGAAAACATGGCTGTGTATCATTACTGCTGTGAGTTTCACGCAGTAAGAAACCAAAGTTATAGACTTTGAAAAGGTGGCTAAAATAACTCCTGTCTCTGTCTTTATGCTGACAGCTCCCACATGAAAGGTCAAGGGATGTTGATGAGGATGCTGGTGGCCGTGTCCTGTGTCTACATCCTGTGTACGGCTCCCAACGTCACCTTGTCTCTCACAAGATTCACTGTCCCAGAATTCCGCGCAGACGGCAGTTATTGTAACTTATTCCGTTGTATGCATATCATCGGAAATATCATCGTCATGTTCAACTCGTCCCTCAACTTCTTTGTTTATATCACGATGTCATCACGTTTTCGTCAGGAACTAAAATCTCTGTTTGGTAGCCACAAGACAGCAAAACCTGTGAAGACTAGTGTTGGCTCCAGTATCACAATACACACTGAAGGCTTTGGGAGTAGTAAGTTGTTTAGTATATCTTAAAATTTATTTTCTTACAGGTAGAAAAGATAACTATTATGAAAAGAGAAGGTTACTCTGACGGAAAACAGCGTTGCTTAGAATAACTTAAAATTAATTTTCTTGCAGGTAGAAAGGGAAAATACAATGAAAAGAGAAATTCTCTTCCTTCGTGCATTTTGGCTTCTGGAAATCTGCATCTTTGCCTTCAACAAAGAGAATAGAACAAGAATTTAGAAACGTTACCTTCAAATGTGAACGGGTTTTTTTCAGGAAGTTTGACTGGTTGGGATATAAGTAAAAGACTAGTCCTACCTAAAATATTTAATTTGTTACATACTAAGACATTTTATTTTTTCAAACTTCTTGATCAGTCGGGGAAGCTAGTTCTTAAAAAGTGCATGCTTGACTTGAAAATGTTAAACTAATACCTCAAACTTCTCTTTTCTCTCGAAAATAATCGAGAAAATAGTTTTGACCCTGCTGTGTGCTTACAAGGCCACCACCTCACTCCTCCAGGTCGGCATACAGACATTTTCACAGTACCGAAACTACTGTCATCGAAATAATCACAGAATATTAGCTGATGATGATGTTTCTGATTTAGCTGTACTAGAATTTTCTGTTCCATTCGATATTCTCAACACCCTGTGCTTCCTCAAACACCCACAACGGAACTTCTGGACCCAATGACAAACGATGATACGATGATAAAACGGTCTTCTATGGTCTAGAAGCAGAAAGCAACCTTCGCTCGTCAGTCTGCTCATCCCCATCAAGGTGGGCGAAGCCAGCATCACCTTTGTGTCATCCGTCAGGAATCTAGGATTCTTTGTCACTGCCGACATGATACTTGTTAAACAAGTTACAGTTGTCTGTCAGTCTGTCATGCTAAACAAGTTACAGCTGTCTGTCCGTCTGTCTGTTATGAGCTTCGTAAGATCAGCGCCATCCGTCCTATTCTGTCTACCAACACTCTTGTTTGTGAGTTTGTCCTTTCTTGGCTTGATTTCTGCAACTCCTCGTTCACTGACTGCTACTCCAACATACCTCATCCATAAACTCCCGAAAGTACGTGTTGTCATAACAACAATGGCATTCATAAATTAATATAAAAATGAATGATTGCAAGTAAATTTGTGTTAATGCCTAAATAATTACATCATTAAACAGATTCCCACAAGATGTAACATCTACATGTTCTCCCTACTGTCTTATTGTGTTTTGCGACAGTCTTGGTTATCTTCTTATCGTCTTTCGTTTGCGTAGAAGAAAAACTGCCCACGTTTATATAATATTTATTCTTCATAATACCTTGCGGCATTTATATTATTACTTCTGTTTTATGATAATATTAGGAACCTGTCATTTCCGGTTCTGAATTATCCATGGCTGTTAGATATTTTTTATAAATAAAATTGGAATGTATTGATATTATTAGCGATATTAGTGGTGACAGCAAGAAGAATATTTTTGTATGTCTTATAATAATGCTGTCTGTAAAGTTTTGTGGGCGTTTAGTGTCGAAACTATGTCCTTCTAATTAGATATTTATGAAGACAAACGTTCAACGTTAACTGACAACAGTACTGTGCAGGGAAGGATTCGAACTAAAGACCATTTCTTGTCAAATAGCTTCCAATTCCTTGTTGGAAAAACATAGGAAGTTGTGAGTTTCCGGAGGCGGAACTATGCGATGGTATTCTTGAAATGATTAGATGATGTTATTGTTAGAGACGACCACCGAGGCTGTTGTAGACCTCTTGGTCATAAAGTCAATTACGAATTGCATTTGGAGTGATCTGACTGATGATGTGGACATGAAGAACAGGAGAAGAAAAGAAGAACAAGAACCAATAGAGAAGAAATAATTGGTGCTTACCTTTTAATTACACTTCACGTGCCATCACTCCCATCAATGAGATGTAAATCCTTTTCCCGGAATGCTACTGCTTCATTGGCCATTTTCTGTCTGATCAGGAGCCTCTTTGAAGATCGATTTTTAAATTCCATTATGGTTTGTCTAATCAACGGGTTCTCTTACGATAATAATCGATGTATAGCGGTGCATGTGATATTGACACATGACAGATCATCGTCACTCTAACTTATACAGATATCTTTTTGGCAAAATAATTCTTAGACTTACTGAATCATAAATTTACCTTCAATTCCTGTTGTTAGATAACCACCATTATTCTTGTTCCGAGTCTGAATTTTCTCCAATTAAAATATGGTGAACAATTACTTTGTGTTTTATTTGAAGTCAGTTATCAGATAACATGAATGTCATATCAATTAGTTGTGTACTGTTTGTAGAAGCTATGTACAGATCATGGCTTGTATTCGTTGCCATCAGCAACTCACGTTTGGGTAAAATTGTACTCGTAGATAAAACTAGTACTCTAAATAAATCCATCAAACTAACTCTCAGCTCATAAGTGACTACCTTTAGCTTCCTAACCAACATGAAAAGCCATTTTTCTTTCTGTAAAATGTAAAAGAAATCCACCGTTTGTAGATTTTTTCAATCATGAAGCAGAGCAAGTCCAAACTACGTTCGAGGATGACAAACGAGCACTTGGCGACAGTTTTGCAAATTTCCACATCGGAAACGTGGTCAGATTTTGAAAGGCTCGAAAGCGAATTCAAACAGTTTCACTTTTGACATTATACATGTTTTTACATCATTTTCACTACGTTCGTTATATAGTCACGTGTCATGGGTGTTATTATGTTACCGGCCTTCTGCATAGTGAAACTGTTGAGACCGGCCTACGAAAAGAAAACTTTGGCTACCTCTAAATATAAACATTTATAATCAAATATAATTATTGTAAGAAATTGTTTCTTCACGAGTAAAACCACAAAGAACACATGTGCACATATAAAAATAGATAAGTAAGCTCCTAACTGTCATAATTGTTATAATCAGTGCTCTGCGTTTTGATATTCGTTTTGAACGTATTTTTTATTCTTTTAAAGTAAAAGTAAGTTCACCTTTTGTAGAATGAAAATAATATACCTGACCCTGAGATAAAGCTGGTCCCTTCTTAAATTGCTTTGGAGGAAATCATTTCTAAACAGGTATCTATGTATAACACAATCAGACATTTAAATATAATACAAACCGCACCCAAAGAAATCGCTCTCTTGTAATAAAAGGAAGACACAAATTAAACAAAAATTAAACTCAGATTGTATTGTACTTAATCATCAATAAATACGAGAAACATTCATGGTTATTGTTCAAGTAATTGTAATGTGTTCTCAAACATTGAGTATTTAAACGTTGCCTTTAGAATAATTACTTTTTTTCTTTATTTGTCCGCAAAATCCGTTATGACAAAATGTTTGGAGTTGTTTCTACTGTTGACTCTTTTAAACAGAATAAAATAAAACAAAAAAATTATAGTGTTGCATTTATGTTAGGATTTTCTAAATTGTGATTTCTTACTCTTTTTCCCGCACATTTCTTTGCTGGCGTTTTTTTTATTTTTTAAATATTCTGTGCGCCATCAACAACAAAATAAAAGGACTGAGGCCGACAAGCTTGTCAGAGAAAACATTTCAAGGAGAGGTGCGCTGCACAGTGTGAATACCTTCTTAGACTAGACTGCTGTTAAAAGAAAGGGGTGGCACCTCAATCTATCCTTGTTTTCTATCCTCCCCAAAAATGTGTTGCAACAAAACTAACTTTACCTCGGACACGACTTCTACACCCGTAAATCAGAGTCCTAAAGAAAACAATTGCCACGACATTGTCATGACTACAGAGACTTTCAACGCCATTGATGTAGCTTTATCTTGTGGTGTAGCCTCTTCATTATTCCTGGTGGGAGCTCCAGCCAACATCCTCAGCATCGTTATCTTCTATCGTCAGGGACTGCGAGATCGGATAAACCTCTGTCTCTTCTGTCTCGCCTTCACTGATCTCATTTATATCGTCGTTAACTTCGTTTTTAGTTCCTTCTACTTTCTGCGTTTCTTTTTTCCCAATCTCTACGCCCTGTGGCGATGGAATGCCATGGCTCATTCAATAAACATCCTGTACGGATCTGCGTATTCATCAGGGTGTCTGACGATGATCATCGCCGTCGAGCGGTGCGTGTGTGTCATGTTTCCATTGAAAGCCTCGACACTCATCAGTACCAAGACGATGGCTGTCCTTCTATCCATGACATTGTTACTCATACATGTTCTGTGTGGTGTCTACGCCATTAAGCATCGTGTTTACACATTAATAGATGATATCAGTGGAAAGGTTTTCGTGATTCCTGCTTATACAGATCTCTATCTCACGTATGAGTTTTTTAGTGTGATTGAAAATATTGTTTTACCCTGCATTTCGTTCTTGACCTTTGCCTGTGTATTTTTCGCTACAGTCACCACTGTGATAACACTGCACACTGCTCAGACCTGGAGAAAGTCCATAAGGTTGGTAGCAATTATGTTTCATTTATATTACTTCTCTTTGTACCTAGGTTGTATTTGCGAATTATTAGTAAAAGCGTTCTTTGGAGTCCGTTAGATGTGTTTTGTTTGCGCAATCATAGCTTTATCTCTGCTATTTCATTTCTTACAATAATGATCTTAGGCGGCCACATATTTGCTCTTTACATCACTTGTTGTTACCCTTCATCGGACGGGGGTATATCCAGAGATGCCTTTATTCTGTGGGCTACATCTTGTTGTTGTTGTTGTTGTTGTTGTTGTTGTTGTTGTTGTTGTTGTTGTTGTTGTTGTTTATCCTGCACATTACCACCTATTGAAGAAATATGAGTTTCACACAAAGGCAAAACAAAGTGACAGAGTTCTTTAAGGACGATATTTGTCTTTCCTTGCTTGTTGTCTTTACTGAGTTAATCTAATTAACCAGCTACGAAAATGATTTTGCCTGTGTAGAATCATTGCTAGACACCTATTCATATAGTATTCATGGTATATAAAACCTTATGATACACAAACATCAATGGACTGTCTCACTAAACACAATTGTACAAAGAGTTACTTTTTGTAATTTTCTGAGCTATAATTTGATTTTGTGTTGTTGGTGCTGTCACAAGTAAATTTCCCTCTCTCTGTGTTTCTGTTCGCAGCTCCCAAATGAAAGGTCAAGGGATGTTGATGAGGATGCTGGTGTCTGTGTCTTGTGTCTACATCCTGTGTACGGCTCCCAACGTCGCCTTGTCTCTGACAAGATTCACTGTCCCAGAATTCCGCACAGACGGGAAATACTGTAACTTATTCCGTTCCGTGCACATCATCGGAAATGTCATTGTCATGTTCAACTCATCCCTTAACTTCTTTGTTTATATCACGATGTCCTCACGTTTTCGTCAGGAACTAAAATCACTGTTTGGAAGCCACAAGACTGCAATACCTGCTAAGTCGATGTAACATCTACATGTTCTTCTCACTATCGTCGTGTACTTTGCGACAGATGTGTTTATCGTCTCAATCTGATCGTTTTCGCTTTCATACACGAGAAACGGACGATTTATTTAAAATATTACTTTGTTATTTATAACTACCTTAGGCTACTCAGTGTCATCTCTTTGGTCTCAGGATATTAGGCAGATTATGAACTTCTTATCCAAAAATGTATTGCTATTATTAGTAGCAGTAACTGTGGAAGCAGAAGTTGTATTTATGTATGTCCGTAACGTTATGTGGACGGGAATTAAGATTCGGTTGTGTGACAAGAATGCCTTGGCAGAAATGTGCAACCACACAAGCAGAATCTTGCCTTGTTTATAAAGAAAAAAATGGCGACGAGGTGCAATGAGCTGTTGTAGGTCTCGTATTGTCTCGTGTATGAATGACGTCTTGTGTATGACGTCTTGTGTGCGTCATTTGTTCCACGTCATTTGAAGCAGAAACAGACGTCATTTATAAGAAAAGAAGTTGCTCTAAAAATAGCCAAGTGAGCGATGAAAAACAACGGTCTTCTCCGCCATCTTCTTTATAACTCTCTCCGTGACATTCCTGTAAACTTGTGCTTCTCCAGCTCGATTCACCTTCAAATCTCTTCATCCTCATCGTCATCTGCGTGAACTTGTCGAGCGTTGTGCTATGTGTGTAATACGTCGTACTTATGCAAGGTAAGTGTACGTTCGTATTATTACACCAAACTAACACATTTATTGTCGAAACTATGTCCTATGCTGATAAGATGAAGGTTCATCTTTAACTAACGACACCACCATAATTTTTTTACTATCGAGGGAGGCAACTGTGCATCTTGTGCTTTCCTGATGACATCGTTCTGATAGCAGGCAGCGGCAGTGTCTTACAGGACCAAACAAACAAACAAACTAGTAATTAAGATCAGCAGAGAAAGAGCAAGTCATGGGAAACACCATCGGCCATGGAAAAGCGGTTTACCACGGATATTTGAATATTTGACTATTTCTCTTCCACAACGAAATTTATCTTCTTCATAGAGCTCTTCACACGCTGCTGATAATGGTTTGTTGATGCTCGAGCTGTTGTTGTTGTGTGTGACTTCACTCGTGCATGCCTTCAGACTTGCATTACAGGTATTTAGCCTGAGTTGTGTGATACATGCTGTCCTCTCGATGTGGACGATAAAATCTAACTCTTACTGTTACTGCTCCCCAGAACTCAGTAGAAAACTCAGTGTTAAAAGCCTGGATTCTTAAATATGGAATAGTTTTCTCTCTGATTTTTATTGAGGGATGGGTGAAGGAGTATTTCTGTAAACAATTTTTTTTTTGCATTGGGGTTAGATTTGGATATCGTATAGCGGTAAACAGCAACATTTGTGTGCTGGCATTACATGTAACTAAATCATGTGCAACTCAAACACACACCACATGAATAAGACCGATGGTGTATACACAGAGAAAACCACACACACGTGCCGGGAGAGATTCTTGACTTTTTAAAAATTCAGTGCTCTTGCCTATTAGTGAAGGGAGGTAAATAATGAAATTAGCAGCCAATAGAAAGACAGGGAGAGACAGAGAAAGGGATTCAGAAAAAGGTATTAATAGTTTTTGTCTTGTGCCCCCACAACTGATAACTTCATTTACACTGTGTTTACAAAGCTAAAATGTAATTAAAAACTTAAGAAAAAAGATTTAAGGCACAAACACAAGTTGAAAATCTAATCAAGAAGTCGTTCAGCCGTACATCTTTATAGGCTTTCAACTAAATGCAGAAACACATGGTAAGAAGTATAAAACAGATTCTAAGAATTTTGTGACCCTATTGTGGTTAAAGGGCTACAAGAGGTCAGAGGTCTCACTTTTCTCACTTGTACTTTTTATGAGGTGGGTAAATGTCCATCTCCTCCTCCTCATTGTCTGACCTTCCCCCACCCTTGTCTTACAGCTTTAGATACCCACTGCTCAGGTGAATTCACTAGGGTGTATACTTCGTCACACTGGTATGGGGGGGGATTAGATATCCCCGATCTAACCACTAGATGACAAAAGAAAAAAAAACACCGACGGTTAGGGATTTAAGCTACAGAATGTAACTGAACTAAAACTTGTCTCATGTCGAACATTTCTTATTTTTAAGTAACATAGGCCTGCAAATAAATTAAAATAAATAAATAACCGAGAAGAATTCCAGACTCACCTTATTCGATCTGATGACTTTCAAGCTTGTAAAATATAGAATCTTATAAATGACAACTAGTTCATATTTAAAAAACGGAACTAAAAAATTAAAATTTTCATTATGATGTTTGTTTGTAATTAAAAACATCTAGCATCTACGCTGACAACGCGCAAAGAGTGAGGAAAATGTGAGTGAAGGAATTCAAGTGACAGCGAGACAGAGATCTGACGACGAGACAGAGATCTGGCAAAATTACGCCTACAGTTCTTGCACATCCGAGAAATGAGCATTTTATAATTATTGATCAACATCTTCTGCCACAATGCAGTGGTACAAACAAACACGGTGTGAAAAATGCTCTTTTTTTTACTTTTGATTGGTTTTCTGGTTTCTTTGAAGAGAGATTCTAACAACTTAACAATCCACTTTTATTATTATATGATTAGCGTGTCTCCGTTCTTCAACGAAATTGAGAGAACAAATGTGAACGCCTAATAAAATGTAAGAAAAACAGAAAATCCCTATTTTTTTCGAAAATATACTCATGTAATTCCTAATTGCCAACGTCCCTACCAGTTTGTTTGTTCTAAGTGTGATGGTGCATCCCTATTAAACTTGTGTGTGTGTGTGTTTTAGTCCGAAATATTAATGTAGCGAGATTTAGTCATTTTACGCTCTTTTCAAACAATTTTATGAATTTACAAATGGCTTGGATATTGCCACACCCATGAGTGCTAGAATCATGCACACTGATTTCATCCCCTTCCATCCGTTATCAACGCCCCTCCCACCCTCATCTTTGTCTTCTGTTTACCACAGATATAAAAATGTAAGTCAGGCTTACCTAAGACCTATGGAGATGGCTGTGTATTACAATCATAATTTCAGACAAGTTGGAAAGCGTGTCCTCCTTTTACTTAGTAGTGTTTGCCTGTAGTTTGAAGATGTGTTGCAATGAGACTAACTTCACGTCATTAACCAATGATTCCATCAAAAACCTTGAAATATTCTTCTGTTCTGACAATGTCATGACTGCACAGACATTTCTTGCAGTTGACAAGGCGATGTCGTGTGGCGTAGTGCCGTCACTTTTCTTGGTGGGAGCACCCACCAACATCGTCAGCATGATCATCTTCTTTCGTCAAGGGCTACGAGATCGGATGAACCTCTGCCTCTTCTGTCTCTCCTTCGTCGACTTCATGTACGTCACAGCTCTATTCGTAAATGTCTCTTATTGCCTTGTTGGCATAGTCTTGCCGAGTCACTCGCTGCTCTGGAGATGGACTTTACTAACCCATGCACTTATTTTTCTTTACGGCTTTACCTACTCGTCCGGGTGTCTGACGATGATCATCGCCGTGGAGCGGTGCGTGTGTGTCATGTTCCCCATGAAGGCCGCCACACTCATCAGCACCAAGACGATGGCCATCATTCTTTTCCTGACTATCTTGCTGATACAGTTTCTGTGTGGTGTCTATGCAATTAAGCAGAAGGTGGAGGTATTGAAAGACGAGGTGACTGGACAAAATACCTACATTCAGGTTTTTACCGATCTCTACCTTAATTATAGTGTATTCAGTATTATCGAGAACATAGTTCTGTCCTGCATTTCTTTCTTCAATTTTACTTGTGTGCTGTCATCCACAGTCATTACTGTAATCAGGCTCAACACTGCTCAGAATTGGAGAAAGTCGATTAGGTGAGTAAAGTCTGCGTGTTTCATACATATGTAATGTTTTGTACATCATCATCGTCGTCGCCATCATTACCTTTATCATCATTGTATACATCGATCCACAACTTACATGTTATTTTTATGAGACGAAAATACAAACACTTTACATTTTCCTAAACTTTTTCTGGCTTTTGCCTGCATGTACGCAATAATGCAATGTAAATATTGCTAAGTTCGCGTATAGCTTGATTCAAATCAAATACCGACTATTAATTTTTTTCTACAACACTCAATATCACTGTTCAGATTTTTCCACATTTTGATTTTTTTTTTCTTCTTTTTGCTGATTATCAGAAGTAAAAGTTGACCCACTTAAAACGTTGCTATTATGTACAAACAAGTTTTACTCATTTTGTTTTTTATGCTGGTAGCTCCGACATGAAGAGTCAGGGGCTACTGATGAGGATGCTAGTGGCTGTGTCCTGTGTCTACATCCTGTGTACGGCTCCCAACGTTGCCATGGCTCTGGCGAGATTCACTGTCCCAGAATTCCGCATGGATGGCTCTTATTGCAATACCTTTGCTTGCATGCACTTGCTTGGATGTGTAATATTTATGTTTAACTCCTCCATCAACTTCTTCGTCTATTTGACTATGTCGTCCCGCTTTCGTCGCGAGCTCAAATCACTTTTTGTGAGCACTAACCCAGTGCAGCCTCCGAAATCCAGCCTCGTCTCAGGTCATCACTGAGCAGGTGCACGTCCTTGTGCTTATCATTTGTCTCATCATTTGCTCTATTATTACCTTCTCTCTACTCTCTATTATGACCTGGCACTCTTACCTTGAACTGAAAATCCAACAAAGCTACCTGAAACTAAAAGAGGAGTTTAACAAACGGCCAATGTAGGATTTCTTCACATTGTAAAATTCCTTCCTCAAGAAGCTAAGTTCAGACGTCGAAATTATGTCCCAAAAAACAAATAATGAGGTGATCTGCATAAAAGTAAACAAACTACACATGTGTGTGTGTATATATATATAGATAGATATATATTATAACCAGAACGGTATAAATCGAAAAATATGGTATGTTGTTGATTAGAGAAGATTACTCTGTAAGCTTTACACCTTGTAAGAAAGGTTATTTTTTTGGAAGATTGCTTCTATATATAGTACTTTTTTATTTGAAAAATTGGGAGTCAATATGCCGCATAAATAAGTTTAATTTAAGGCTTTACATGATGAGACAACTGGTAACATAAGTTAATTCGAAATATCGTGACGTCTGTGTTGTACTTTACTTGTGCACACGGTGATGCTGGTAGGCATATATAGTCATCGCGTAGAAGGGGATTTGTTACATGTTACATGTTTAAGTACCTTTAAACCCTTTAAAGAATGTTGGCATCAAAAATTACACCTGCATTTTTAATGTTTTAAGATGGGTCAATGAGCAAGTCCAATACAATGGTCTTCGAAGAGCTATAAAAATAAAACAGAGAAGTCATTTTTACAAATAGAATGTTATGCTTTTTTTTAAAGAATGGTAATAAAATTCAACTGTCCTCAATTACTACCTACTGGCTTACGTTCAAGTTACACAAGTTTATTTTAATATACTATGAATACATTGCTATTATTACAAAATCTCTGATTAGTTCCTTGTTACTCCTAGACGGGCATAGGGCCGAAGCAACACCCCGCCAACACTCGGTTTTGGGCAGCCTCCTTTACTCGCTCTCTTCTGTTCTCTTCCAAGTCTGTTTTGGTCTCCCAACTCTCCTCTTACCCTGAGGGTTCCAGTCAAGTGCCTGCTTTGTAATGGTGTCAGCTGGTTTGCGCAGGGTGTGTCCTGTCCAGCCCCACTTGAGCTTTTTGATGTCTTGGCTAGTGGCATTCTGGTTGGTTCTTTTCCAAAGGCTCTTGGGGATCTTTTCAGGCCATCTTATTCACAGGATATGACGTAGGCATCGGTTGGTAAAGGTCTGGACCTTGTTTTTGATGGTGTTTGTCACTCTCCAGGTTTCAGAACCACACAGTAGGACTGCCTTCACATTTCTGTTGAAGATGCCAGTCTTACTGCGGGAGTTCCAGATGGGGCGTAGGCCTTGTTGATGCGACTTTTGATGTCATCGTCCGCTCTACGATCCTTGTCGACAATGCTCCCCAGACCCATGAAGCGATCTATTTCTAGGATGTTCTCTCCTTGAAGTTGAATTAGGAGTCAATTCAGTCATCTTTCTATTGATCTCTGCTTCCTCTGGTAGCTTCCTCAGTTTGGTTTGTGCATGCTAATGCCATCTGCTAATTCTAGGTCATCTAGCAGGTCCACCGGATACTGATGTTGTTGTGTTAGGTTGTCTGGAGCATAATCCAATCTCATTAATTAAGGTTTATTGTCGATTTCGATCAAGAAGGCAACCCTACAGGTCAACTTCAACTTGTACAAAGAAGATTTTATTTGAGTAGTATACCAGCCTCTGATTTTCTGAAGTAAATACAATATCTTTTATGAATGTAAACGATATAAGGTCATTATTCTGAAAAATATGTCTTACGAGACATAAAAAATAACGTGATCTGTTAGGTTATAAACATCTTCCCTGCTCAAAGAAGCACATGGTAATCCACCAGGATACCAACGGGTATATAATAAAGCTGTAATGACATTGGATATAATTTATAACGTCTTTTATTTTTTTAATATTGTTCTATCCTACAAGCGCATTTAAGTATAATTATCTCTTTTTACGATTTTAAAATGTCATAGAAACCGAGCATACTTTTACGATTTTCATGTGACCTAATACATAAAGTAAAATAAACCTAACATGCAAAAAAGTATTTATTAATCATCTGCATGTATTGTACATTTAGAGCAATTTTTGTGAGTGATCTGTTATTCTTTAATGTCACTCTTTGTGTATGTCCTAAGTTGTTCAAAATGCCTCAGGTGGGTTAATGATAAAATTTCTGTCTGTAATATTTATGACAAGGAGCAATGTCTTCTGTTAAGTACTTAATTAGCTCAAGTTATCGTTAGATTGGTAGTTCAATATTTAGCTTTCACTCATTGTACAAAGAATTTATTATAAACTTTTATTCGATGACAAGACAATGCAGAACGCGTAAACCGTCAAATGGAGAAACCTCCATTTATTGACTGAAGGTCCGGGAGCCCTAAATGCCTTTCAAATTTAGTCATTCATAAATCAACAACGCTAATTTGATTCTAATTGTGAAAGGAAGAGCAGCAGCACAAATTTCTCAAATATACAAGTGAGCAGTGAGTCATAAAATGACTGGGCATGCGATTCAAAAAACTTAATTTCGCGCATTGAGTGAACAGCTTTCCTTTTTGACCTTAAACAGAGAGAAGCTCTCCCAGGTATCTGGCACCTGCTTGGTGATTACCTACAAGCAGCAGACAACAAAAACAAAGTGCTTTTACCTGTAATTATTACCTATAACAGCGCAAACAAGAACACTTCCATTATATGACAGTCTCTTGCATTTACATTTATTTAAGCTCTCTATGTACATTTATTCAAACTTTATAGAAGGAAGCTATATGTTATTTGTGTGCGTCGATATTTTTATACATTCCTCAAGAAGTCAATAAATAAAATTGTACCAAAATGCTTTTACGAGTCCACGCTTGTGATGAGGTGAGTAGTAGACATCAACATACCAATGATTCTCATTCCATCTGATGATCACACACACCCAGCAGACTTCACCAGACTGATGATTAGCAAGAGCAGACAAGACTAACCCTTTAATGATCATTGAATATTGCAAAACTATGTTCTAGCTAAAACATCCTTCAAAACAACAAAAGTCGACAAGTGGAGTGGTCGAAAGAGCGTGTACACAGTTTGAAGGGAGGCAAGTGATGACAACGTACCTTCTGAGCCGCTGGAACAGGTTGGGGAGGAAGCTACGAATGCCCTCGCTGTTCGGTGACAGAAAGTCTATGAATGCAAAGAATGGCTTAATATTTGGCGCAGTTACTTCAAAAAAGGAAAGCAGCAAACAGTCCAGAACTATAGAACCATAAACCTTATCCGCCACCCAAGGAAAGACTCTTTGACAGCCATAACGAACCGCATCAGGACGTCTGCTGAGAAATTTCTAGCCAAAGACCAGACTGGCTCCAAACCAGTTTGGAGCACAAATGAGTAAAACTTCAACTGTCGCATCTTTCTAGAAAAGAATTTCCAGAATGAGCAAGACCACTATCACAACTTTAATTGGGTTTTACACTTGTCAGCCTCTGCGTCTACCTAGTGGTTCCCATCTTTGGAGGAGCTCACATCAACTCCTCCGTATTAGATACATTCACTTTTAGACGAATTTTCATCAGTCAAAACTCGAGTTACACACCACTGTACCAAGAAAAGTATATAAATTCCTTCAATTTTTTGGTAGCAAACGGTAGCTACAGAACCCGTTCTCTTTGATTAATTTTAGTCTTTTTTAGTCTTTTTTTTTTTCAAAGACAAATGTCAATGTTGCAACCAGCTGCTTTTATCATTTTATCTTTTCCTTCAAAATAAGTGAGCTTTCAATGTAAATATGTGCGTCCTTCTTCAGTGAAAACATACTTAATTTTAGTGTGTCAAAAATACTCAGTGCACTCCAGTGCTAGGCACACATGAAACGGGAATAAAGCTATTCGTTTTAATATCTTAGTAATCTAGAACAAAAAAATAATTACTATGCGAAATAGTGATATTTACTTATTGTTAACAAACGTCTGATGGCTATTATCGTAATCATTAAATACATAACAAGTATTCCGTGCACTATTTACTTTTAATTAAAAAACCCTGGTAGACAGCAAAACCTTTTGACAAAATATCGTTATCAAAACGGCTTGCTTTTTGTTCGCCTGAAATGCTTTCTCATTAGCTTTTATCCATTGTTAATTTTTATTTTCTTTATTATTTTTTTTATTCATTTTATTTCCTTATTTTTAAATTCACAAAGTATTTACCGGGGATTTTTCTCAATTTTATTGACAAGTTATACATTTACAAATAATTTTAACGTGTCCACACCAATGTTTACTATCTTCCCGTATACTTAAATAAGGAGAAGCACGTTGCCCCATCCGCAAATTTTCTAAACCCTGTTGACACCATTCCTCTTCCGCACCATTAGTAAAGACAATAAAAGGCCTCACACCCTTGGGTCTTGTCGAGACCTAAGGTGATCGTTACATGACCGTTGACAGTCATTTTTAGTATTTCTTCTTGTAGTAAGTCGGCAAAATGTGTTGCAATGAAACCAACTTGTCAATGACAACCAATGTTTCTTTTATAGACACAGAACTCTACACATGTCGTGACAGTGTTATTAGTGCTCAAACTTATAACACCATCATCACTGTCATATCTTGTGGTCTAGTGCCATCGCTGTTCCTGGTAGGAGCGCCGGCCAACATCCTCAGCATCATAGTCTTCTACCGACAGGGACTGCGAGATCGGATGAACCTCTGTCTCTTCTGTCTGACTATCACTGATTTTATATACGTCGTGGTAATTTTCCTGATGAGTTCTCTTTGCTTTCTAGGCGTCTGTCCACCAGGTCAGGAACAGCCGTGGCAATTTAATTTAATTATTTATTCTATGAATTTTCTGTACGGATCTGCGTACTCATCCGGGTGTCTGACGATGATCATCGCCGTGGAGCGGTGCGTGTGTGTCATGTTCCCCATGAAGGCCGCCACACTCATCAGCACCAAGACCATGGCCATCATTCTCTTTGTGACAATTTTGCTCATGCAGATCCTGTGCAGTGTGTATATAATTAAGCAGAAAGTGATTACAGTAAAAACAGATTCCACTGGACAATATCTGACTATGATAGTTTACACTGATCTTTACCTCACATATGGTTTCTTAGCTGTTATTGAAAACATCGTTTTATCTTGCATCTCTATAGGCACCTTTGTGTGTGTACTTTTAGCCACAGTCATTACTGTGATAAGACTTAACATTGCTCAGGCATGGAGGAAATCCATCAGGTAGGTAAATAATATGTTTTATCTATAAGCGCTATTTTTTTTCTACGATCAGTTATCAACATCATTATATTCTAAGGGTTTTTGTTTGAATGTATACCTATCTATTAGTCTCCCACTCTGCCTTTCTTTCTTTCTGTCTGCCTTTCTTTCTGCCTTTCTTTCTGCCTTTCTTTCTGCCTGTCTTTCTGTCTGTCTGCCTGTCTTTCTGCCTGTCTTTCTGTCTGTCTGTCTGTCTGTCTGTCTGTCTGTCTGTCTGTCTGTCTGTCTGTCTGTCTGTCTGTCTGTCTGTCTCTATAACTCTTACCCGTAAGTGTCAATCAAAAATGTTATTAAGATTTTTAATCCGACGCAAATTAAATCGGCTATAATATGTTATAAGCTACTTGTTGAAAAATAGCAGATTGTTATTGTATCCTATTATATATATATAAGGATTGTTTGTTAGGAATATATTTTGCATTTTGTTTGATTTATATGGTTTAATTATTTTGCTTTTACGTGTATGGGGTCATTGTAATGAGTGACATTGCTATGACGGTGTAAATGTGTAGTCTATAACTTTACTCACTTTCAATATTTCTATGGGTCACATAACATTTTTTGTTTAATTCTATCCTCACACTGGCAGCTCATACTCAAAAGGTCAGGGAATGTTGATGAGGATGCTGGTGGCCGTGTCCTGTGTCTACATCCTGTGTACGGCTCCCAACGTGACTTTGGCTCTGACAAGATTCACTGTCCCAGAATTCCGTGCGGGTGGCAGTTACTGTAACGTCTTTTCTTCCTTACACATGGTTGCCAACTGCGTAGTTATGTTTAACTCGTCTATCAACTTTTTCGTGTACCTCTCGATGTCATCCCGATTTCGTGACGAACTGAAGTCTTTGAGCCTTCTGTGGTCATGTGACTCGACACGACACCCTGTCCACAGGTGCCGGCCGATGAACGATTGACTGGCTAACTGACAGGACTGACTGATTGTTGGAATGCAACAATTGTAATGATTAAATATTTCAGATGCTTTTTCTTGTAATCTTGGTGAATACCCCTATTTCCTTCTCACAAAAATACTCCAATCAGAATCATGGACAGAACGATCTTAAAATCGAAACAAGACGTTGTGCCTAAGTGAGATATTCTCAGCTCTCGCATTGGCTGGAGCTTTACTGATGTCAACGTCTTCATGCACCATCTGGACGTCTGCACTGTTGTCTTCTTTCTGTGATGTTTAGGTGTGTTGTCAACAGAAGAGAAGTGAAAATACGGAACCATATTTATGTAAATAACATGTTGTGCTGAGTTTTTGAATAAATAACTACAAAGACCAAATTGCGTGAAGAAAGCAGCCCATGATCTTTCAGCTCCACTTTACCAGTACTTTGAATGTGAGAAACAATTTTGTAATTAATATGAACGTTCTTAGCGCTGGACAGTCAATCTGGATGTTTCTATTTTATGTAAAAATAAAATAAATGATGATTAAAGCTCATTTTCAACCTGTTTAAGTAAAAGCTTAAATGTTTACTAGATTAATGTACCAGCCCGTTTATTAAAATAGAGTTAATTTTTTTAGTTATTTTTGTGATTATAAAATCTATTAATAAAAATAAACCTTACCATACATGAAAGTAAGATTGTTAGGTGACGAACAAACGCTTGTATGAAAGATGTAAATGCTAATCTACCAAGATGAGAACGGGTATTTACAAATAAAAATAAAATCATTAGAAATGAATATTATTGTATCACATATACTTCAAAGGAATAATTATTCTGCTCTACAAACTCAATTTCAATTTATTAGTTGTAAAATGATGTAACGTTTAAAGAAATATACGGTTTACAAATGTTTTGTGACTTTATACAAAAAGGAAAAATAACAATTAGAAAATTTAAAACTAATATTTATTCTTAAGTTGCTAGTCCTACAATATTTTACTTGGAAACCAGTTTATTTATTTATTAGCTTATTTGGGTGATTGTGTTTATTCTTTATTAAGAATGATCATGTATGTTCTTATTTGTATTAAATGTTTAAAAAGAGGGCTGTAATTAAAAGTCTTGTCTGAAATACCCATGACTGGTGGTAATGTTGTCTGTATGTCTGTATGAGTCCAAGTTTTTGTTATATCAGATCAGCATACACACATTTTAGTGAATTTGTTGTACAAAGAATGGGTACCTCTAATGCGAGAATGCTGAAGTAATAAAACCAGAACAGCTATCAACATCGGTCTAGAGGTCCTACTAATATACGTGCCTACATTTGTTTTGATTTGGCTCATTAATCAGCTACTTCACAATTACATTAACTGTGACAATCATTAGGAAGAATATATTTCAGGCAGGATTCCTGATAATTTGAAAGGAGCAGACAACAAGAATACCTTGGTCAAACTTTTAGCAATCCCTCTTAGTTATGAACCTGTCTGTCACATTAATGACACCAACAAAATAATATCCCTAAGGAATAGCTGAACAAAAAGCATTCAGAGCGATGGTACTTAAACATTGATACTTTCTTTGACTGTTTCTTATTTTCCTATAATAAAATAATAGCAACAATTAACGTTAATCAACTAAAAAGGTTCAGTTTTCCACTTGTCTTGCACACTTCTAACCATGTCTTCCCATTGATTGCAAAGTTAGAAATCAGGATCCTGCTGAATAGACTGACGGATTTAAAATAGTAGAATACCTTACTACTGTAAAGGTAGATGACACAAACACTCCTAGGTGGTCAAGCAGCCAGTGCCTATAACATATTTACATTGTATCTACTCTATCATCCGTGGTAAATTACTGTCAAACCACAACACAAGTAAATAAAAATAATGGCGTTTTACTCAGCTCTCGTGTCCAAGGTGACTCATCTGGTGGAAGACCATCTGTAGTTCTCCTTTCCCTACCTTTATGTCTTTGTTTTACACTATCATTGGTGGTAAATAAAACAGAAACATAACAGAAAGGTGACTATATCCTACTGGTAAAGCCAACAACGGTGCTTAAAAAAGTAATTGCCTAGAGGTTCACTTCCAGAGCTATTACCTTTCCCTCACCATTTGTTGCTCTACTCCTTTCTTTTTATATATATGTTCCCACACACTTTATGGATCTATCTGCTTGTCATCTCAAATTTCCCTTCTTGGTGTATCTATTTTACTTTTACGACTGTTTTTTAACCGGCAGCAGAAACAATCGACTCATTCTCATCGCTTATAATCCCAGGGAACTAAAACATTATTTTCCTAGATGTCAAAGAGCAATAACTAGAATGTATACCGTTTCGTTTAAAATTTTAAGCTTTATTTGATCATCATTTACTGTTACCGATGTTAAAATAATCATGTGCAAACACACTAGCCCATTCACTATTTTTCAAAAAAGTAAGGCATTTGAGCAACAAAATTTTATATGGTTGTAGCGATTTTATCAATTTCTAGACAAAAACGTTTTATTATTTCTTATTTTTCAATAAACATACTTGTAGCACTTTCTTTATCGTCGGTCTTTTATTTTTAAAATTCGGACAAATATAAGAAGATCAAACAATTCTTTTATTTCAATAATTAAATACTTTATTTCAAGTTGAGGGAGCAAGACAACGCCTAACAAGCTCTCCCACCCTACTGTGATCAATAAAATAAAATGTTTTCCGCAAAAACCCAAAAAACTAGGTGTTTGAAAAACACTTTGCAAAACTACTTAATACCCGTGTACTAGTGTGTACCGACAGTTATTTTTCAAACGCCCGTTAATACACAATGAACTCTAATTCTTCTTGCTGTGTGTCATCTTACAATGTCGGAAACGAGTCTTGTGATGAAACTAACTTCACTTCATCAGAGAGTGTTTCTGTCAAGTTACAGAGCCTCTCTTGGGTTGACTGTGATGATGATATAATTAGTATCGAGACCTTTAGAGCTGTGGACAAAGCAGTTGCATGTGGCGTGGTGCCGTCGCTGTTCCTGGTGGGAGCGCCGACCAACATCCTCAACCTGATCGTCTTCTATCGTCAGGGACTGAGAGACCACATGCACCTCTGTCTCTTCTTTCTCGCCTTCCTCGATCTTATTTATCTCGCAGCTGAAGCCCTTGCTAACTCCTTCTGTTTAATCGGCATCTTTCTACCTCAGAAAGAACTTTTTTGGAGATTATTTTTAACAGCTCACGTTTTGAATTTTATATTCGGATTTTCTTATTCATCCAGGTGTGTGAAAATGATCATCGCCGTGGAGCGGTGCGTGTGTGTGATGTTTCCCATGAAGGCTGCCAGACTTGTCGGTACAAAGACCATGGTGGTGATTCTTTTACTAACATTTTTCTTTATTCAGTTTCTGTGCGTGGTGTATATCATAAAACTAAATGATGTAACAGTAAAGGACGATGGTATTAACGAAGTCGTGGCGGTTTCACTGGTGTCTGAACTTTACTTAAAATACAGAATTTTTACAATCGTGGAAGACATAGTTTTATCGTGTATTTCTTTTTCAATTTTACGTCTGTTCTGATAGCCACACTCATAACTGTGATAAGACTGCACACTGCTGAGACATGGAGAAAATCCACAAGGTGTGTATAGGCGATATTTATTCGTAAAAAGTTTTTTATTTTGCCTACAAAGTAACTAATTTACTTAGCAATAACAGTAGCAACTAATTGTTATACAAAGAGATAGTTGGAGGGAAATGTAGTTTTAACGGAGAGCTGATTTTTTTTTTTTGAATGGCTAGAAAAATTAATATAAAATCTTTATTTAATTTAAATTTAACGAATTGCTTTCGACTTTCATGATCTTGCACAGTAAAGTTACTTCATAATGCATGCTATCCTGTCTCGATGCTGACAGCGTGCACCTCAAAGGTCAAGGAATGCTGATGAGGATGCTGGTGGCCCTGTCTTTAGTCTACATCCTGTGCACTGCCCCGGATGTTGTACTGGCCTTGACACGATTCACTATCCCAGAGTTCCGCGCGGACGGCGATTATTGTCGGGTCTTCGTGATCGCACACCGGGTGAGACACGCCATTGTGATGGTCAACTCCTCCAGCAACTTCTTCGTTTACATCAAGATGTCATCGCGATATCGTCAGGAACTAAAGCTGCTTTGTAACCAGAGATGTCTTCGTCGTCTGAGATGAGTTTCAAGTCTAGTCTCGTGAAAATAAAACTTACTCGGACTTCTGTCAGCCAGGTAGCATCCAGGTGCTCCTACCTTATCCTTGCTTTCGTCGAACTATTCTGAAATATGCAATGTGGAATGAGACTAACTTTACTTCACTTAAATTAAAGAATTCTGCCCATAATGCTTTCAAAAATTATTTTTATCATATAATTACTATGTAACCATTTGAAAGCTTTTTTTCTAGGAGTGCCGGGAAGCATCCTCATTATATTTAATTACTTTAGCCAAGCATACCCTCAATGGTGGACAGAAGCATAGTCTCCATAATATTTTAGCCATTACTACCAGAGCGATGAGAAGTCAGACTTGCACTCTTCCCCAATGTCCCACAGATTCAAATTTGTAAATGTACAGATATGAGCAAATGTCTGTTCAAGTTTTCTAAAGTTTTTAACCATCATGTACAACTTTGCTAAACTTGGTCTAATGTTTTACATCTTTTATTCAAAAATCTTGAGGCGGAATGGCCTTCTGATTTCGTGTTTCACCTCAGGTCATGTTTTTGTAAATAAGCAAATTTCTTATAATCAAGTCTCAAATCCAAACTAAGCAAAAGCATTGAAAAAAAAAGAAAATCCAATAATTTTACTTCATACAATTTTCTACCTCAGTTCTCACTCGGGTTTATTGTCCCCGCGTACGCTACAGGAAACCAGGTAAAGAAGTGGGTCGTCTTTATTTACAAATTTTGCATTGTTATTATTATTATTTCGCTTTTGCGTGTCTCTATAACGATGATGATTATTATTAACATTGGAGTAGCGTGCGAACGCTCCACTTACCAAGACAGACCGCGTGCTGATGAGCTGACTTCAGTATTATATTTGTCTTTCTTCCTGCGGATGTTATTAACTTGAATCTCGCGGCCAATCAAGGATAGTATTCTTGATATTGTGTCTCATTATCTATTATCCTAACTTTGGGTTTATACTTTTGGCAGCACCTATCTCCTCGCTAAGCCACCCCGCAGTGGATACCCGTCCATTCTACAGGTTGCCTTGGTCGCGAACACGTGATCAATGGCTCCTGATCTTTGACCACCTAGTTGTCGCGTCATCGAAGAATGCTTTCACTCGAGAAGCAGTTTTCTGGTTGGTTCTTTCATCCTAGAAAGTTTAGTGATGCTGAGATCACATCCGGTTTTTGTGTTTTGTTTTATTTTTGTCAGGGTTTTCTCCCCCAAGCCTATATCTTCCCAGTGCTGCCACCAGGCGGTGGGACCATTTTATCTCGGTAAGGGTAGAGCAATATTGAGCGGGTATTTTAGTGTTTAAAACTCGCTACTCCTTGAGGTTTTATGTTTCCATTTGACGCTGTTAATATTTCAGTAAGTCACAGGTTGTGTTATAGATGCCCATTGTGTGGCCCGATTGCATCAATGCGGGAACCAGGATCTGTTTACGGGGGTCACATGTCTCGAGCAGCCAGCTACAAGTGGTTAACTTGCTCTAAAACTAGCCTAAGCTCGTGGCTCAAACTGCGAGTGTTTTACATACTTCAAATTGTAGCCTTTGCTCGATATTTAACTAGAGTTTTTTACTGACCAATTTTACCACACATTATTGGAGTTGAAAATGCTGCGGCCACTGCCACGAAACTTTACCTCTAATACATCTTCGATTAAAGCGTACGTATTGTAAATGACAAAGCTCTTTAAAGGATTCTTGTTATTTACTTTTTCATCATTTTTTTCTGGAAAGGGATGATAAATAAACGGCTACCCTATCTAAGGGAGGCATAACTCACGTGGCTTATCTATGTCTGGCTGTATGTATGGCTATGTGTATGTATCTATGTGTGGCAGGTTTAAATCTGTGCTGAGCATATGAACAATTTATTAAACATGAATGTTATAAGAGGTCTTTTACAAAAAGATTTTAATTGTGAAGAACACTGCAATGCCTACAATCTTTAGTGGTGGAGCAACACAAAAATCTTACATAAGAACTTACTCAGGATGCTGCTCTGACTGTACAAGCACTGACTGTAAGAATTTGGCTCGAGACTTGTTTCTTGGTGTCATTATGAAGGTATGCGGCAGGGTTCGATCGCAACTAAGCAAATTTTTCAAAAGTTCTCTAGAACTCCAGGATAAATAAAGAGTCCTGTCAACACCAGCATAACCGCTTATATTTGAATCAATAGGACGCGTGCTGTAATTTTCAAACTCTTGCCATCATATGGAGTCGAAGACCTTGCATCCTGTCTTATTTTCCAATATCTATGTCAGGACATGGTGAACACCACGACGGATGAAACACAAACTTGGTGGATGCAACGAAAAGAACTGTTCTACGTGTTCTAATTAAAGCAAGTATTTTATGAAGAAGTCTACAGCTGGATGCAGTTAGATACTGGGTTAGGGTCATCTCGAGTCCTATTTATTTGAATAGGAAGGTTAATCTGCAAATACCACGTCAGTAATTATAAAACATAATGTCAGTGAAAACATGTTGTAGCTAGCTATAACAAAGTTTTAGTTGTGGTTGTTAAACACATATCAACTCTACCCTCTCAAACAGACCAGCATCAGAAATCCTCATGAGTTAACGACTATACAGGTATGCCATGGATCCCTTTCTACAGGTGCGAGACATTCTCTACATCTTCCCCTTTCCCCAAAACACACATACACGCAGGGTAACAAGTGAGAAGATATGCCAAAACAAACTGCTCTAAATATCCTACACAGAACAAGATACAAAGAACACTATATGGAGTCGGGTCACCTCCTGACTTTCATTAGAATGAGACAAGCTTTCTTGGTTTCTAATCTGATGTTCCAAGATCATCTGTCAAAACATTCTTAATTATGGTTGACGCCGGTGTCGACAGACAAAGTACCGATTGGCAGAAATAACCAATTAAAAAGACCAGACTAAGCCAGACCTGCTTCCCTGAACATCAAGTCCTCACAACCATTAATTCACATCGTGACTGAAATTAATCAAACTTGAATTTGTAAAACACACTTGGAGGTGAGCTTAATGTTCCGTGCACAAACAATTGTTTGATTAAAAAATAATATTTTAATATTACAATTTGAGTACATTAATAAACAGCTGTTGCCATGTTACCAAGAGTTGAAGTATACTTTTCTCTGTCGCTCCCTCCCTTGTGACTGAGTCATAGTAAACAGCTTATGTCCACCGGTTGCACAGTTCACAAAATGTAGCTCCGTGTTACCTTGTATCTGTTTTTTCTTCTCTCCTCATGTCTCTTCCTCTAATCTCTTCATCCCAAGTCATTAGCTTGTACACAAACATGCGTTTCCTTTTCCACTAGATAATATCACGATGATCAATACATTTTTGTTAATAAACGCCAGGCACCGACATGTATTCTTGTCTGTAACAGGTGATTATTATTTTGCCAGGCTACACATACGCGAGTGTAATACTTTTTAAAAGTGTTTTTTTGTTCCATTATTATTGACGCACCCGTAATAAAACGAACTAAATTGCCTATTTACTGCTTTAAAATAAGCACTAAAATCTTTGTTAAATTTTTCCTTTTTGCTCAGCCAAGGAATTAAATTATCATGAAATCACATCTTTTTTCTGTGAGGTTTTATTTATTTTTATTTTTTTTTTTTGTTACTTAAATAAACTATTATTTGAGTTTCTTTTAGTTTTCCCTGTTATTTCATTTAATTCGATTTTGCATTCATATATATTTTTTTTGGGGGGGATACACCCACATGAACTGTTCCTATATATCGCACTTTGTGAATCATTTGCCTTCACTCTTTCCGTTTCCGACCATTGCAAACGAAATAATGAGACTGGGACACAGAAGCTCATCAAAGCAGACTTGTAACACGGCAGTAAACAGTGTACTAAACACCAGAATTACTTACTGTAAAAATAGCTAAGTCTTGACTACCGTTAAACAGTGTAAGGTTGGTTGAGAGTCTACGAGAAAATGTATTCTAACCAAACTAACCTAACTTCGTTGGTTAACTTCACTGCCAACTATCAAAGACGTGTAGTAGACAACTGTCCTGACACCATCATGTCTACACAGACTTTTTACGATGTCGAAAGAGTGGTATCTTGTGGTGTGGTGCCTCCTTGCTTTCTAATAGGAACAGTGACCAACATCCTCTGCATGATCATCTTCTACCGCCAGGGACTGCGAGACCGGATGAACCTCTGCCTCGTCTGTCTCGCCTTCGTTGACCTCATGTATATCACCGCTGTCTTAGTCGTCGATGCTGGCTGTCTGGCTTCCTTATTTCTGTCAGACCAGGACCAGAGGTGGAGAGGACCTTTAGTAATTCATTCTCTAAATTTCATGTACGGTTTCGCCTACTCATCCGGGTGTGTGACGATGATCATCGCCGTCGAGCGGTGCGTGTGTGTCATGTTCCCCATGAAGGCCGCCACACTCATCAGCACCAAGACCATGGCCATCATCCTCTTTCTGACACTTTTATTTATACAGGTTCTGTGTGGTGTGTATGCTTTTAAACACAAGGTTCTTACATTCAGAGATGAAGTCACTGGAGTATATATCTCCCTTCCGGTATATACTGATCTGTACCTCACCTACAACATCTTTGGTATTATTGAAAACATCGTTTTAGCCTGTATCTCGTTCTGTACTTTTACTTGTGTCTTTTTAGCTACAGTTACAACTGTAATCAGGCTACACACTGCTCAGATATGGAGAAAGTCGACAGCCAGGTAGGCAAGGGCTTCATTCGTTATTATTTGCATTAATCTTGTTTTCTATAATTTTTGTTATTAAAAACTTCAATCCTGATGAATACTGGAGAGCTTATAATCAGAGCTATATTACTAATATAAAGCTGCTGATATGGCGCACTTATCCGTTACCAAAGCTGCGTATCATAAAAAGAAAGACATTATGACTACAAGACATATTTGTATTTAAGGATATATTTTGCATACCATGATTGTTCACCAAACTTATGACAATGTTCTGGAATGTGGCGAAGATCAACATATTTGTTAATTAAACATTTGCCTAATTCTGAGAACACAGGTAGATCACACTTCCTCCCTTTCCTTGTTGACTTATTAACTTCGTCCTTCATAAAAATAATGATGAGGTAAATTTTAAATAACTTTCGTTCCTACATCATTTTTGTCTTCTCACTGACAGCTCCCACATGAAAGGTCAAGGGATGTTGATGAGGATGCTGGTGGCCATGTCCTGTGTCTACATCCTGTGTACGGCTCCCAACGTAGCCCTGTCTCTGGCAAGATTCACTGTCCCAGAATTCCGTGCTAACGGCAGTTTTTGCAATATCTTCTCTTGCCTGCATATGATGGGATATGTGATATACATGTTCCATTCTTCCATAAACTTTTTTGTTTACATCGCAATGTCTTCACGATTTCGCCAAGACCTGACAGCGATGTACTGCTACTCCAAGTTCTTTAAAGCCCGCTTCAGATCGACTAAAATAGTGTGATTATCGTCATACGGGTATCAGTCGTGTCCAGTATTATCCACGGAGTAGTTTATATAAGCATTCAATTCTTATCATGATGAGTGACATGTTGAACGGCAGAAGCATGCACTCCTTAACTTTTGAAGTAACAGTCCTCGTCCAAAAGAAACACCTTTTTTCGTGAAGGTAGTTTCACACGCAGTTATTTCTAGACAAATTTTATCATATCATACTTCCGCCCTTTAAACACTTCATTTTATGTTATTTCCCTTGAGCAGTCGGTGACTAAATAATTGCATAAAGTACTCTTTAAAATTACAGTCATTTAAAATCACCGAAAGATGTTAACATTAAATCACATTATCTGACTTTCCTGAAAAAAATCAATTTTAAATTTTTTTATTATTAGACACATAAAAATGTGTTAGTCTCGGGCGTATGTTTCGTCGTAGTATTATCCGTGGTTATCTTGATGTGTTTAAGAAGACGAATTCGTTTATTTTCCAAGTGACAATGCTCTAAGAATTTGACTTGATGATGGTTGCCACTTGACAAATATGAATCACACTGACATCCACACTCACAGACGAAACTACTTACACTGTTATCTACAGTTTCTACACCACCATCCAAAAACACTCACACACACACATATATGAAAGTACACACCCTAGTTCACTCTCCCTCTCTCTTTCACTACCCTTGTTTTGGATACACAGACACATACACATACTTATACACATACTTATACACATCACATCAGGATGCTTGCTCGCCTACTTGCACTATACATGACCCTCATTAGTCCTACGAGCTACGGAGGGTTTTATTCAGTATTTATGTATTTAATGGAACAATTAGTACTACCTCCACTAAATGTGACCGGATGTAGCTTGCAGATGAGTGCTTATAAACATTTTGAATGAATGGAACTACATTTTCATTACAAAAGTGGAATCATGGGTATGAAACTATGTTAAGCTCAAGCGAGTTATGTTACTGCTCTTCTGGCATGAGTGAGAGTAGAATTGTTTGATTATTCATTGCGGGTGCTCCATCTTTGTACACATTTTTCACAAGACAGGTTACAAATTCAAAGATTAAAAAAATCCGGTTAAACAAAAAGTTTGGTCACTTTTATCACGTTTGGAGTTTAGACACTCTGGGTTAGTCTCAATTTTGAAATAAGTAGAGTTTTAATTTTATCACTGGTAGACAAATCATTGGTTGACCGGAACTTACTTTATCGACTTCTATAAAGAGAGGTATGAAAGGGAGGTATAAACACTAGCTGGCGTCCTCCACAGGAAAAAAGATGAACAAATAAGGATAAGAACTGTGTAGACGAGAGTACAGCCACGCCTCAATCGACTTTGCCAATGGTGGTGTTTGCACAGTTCCTCCCTACCCAGCGATTATTACGAGTGCGCCTGGAGGTTTGACTGTTTGCCAGACGATTTTTTTCTAGTTAACTACTTAAAATGAGGCAGTTGTGTACAAAGATTCCGGTTTCTTCACATTTCAGGTTAACTACTAAAACGAGGCATGTTTGTACAAAGCTTCCGGTTTAGTCAAATTCCTTGGTAAGGCTCGCCGAGACTATCAGCGGAGAACTTCGCAAGAGACTAAACGTTGGTCTCGGCAGACAGACAGCTAAGTATACTGACCCGGTGTCAGAGGCAGAGAGATATTTAACTTTAACTTATGAGGGTTAGGATGCTGCTAGTTGTTATACAATCACTGCCATAGAATGTTCATTTTGCTGCCTGAATACGCGCCACAGGCGGACGGCACACTGCGGTAACCACAGTAGAGTCTGAGCTTTTAATTCTGTGCTTAATGAATGAATACATAAGGGAGACAACACGGAAACCTTTAGGAATTGTTCCTCTTTCGATTACCTCCCACTGAAGGCTGTAAAAGTCAATCAGGTATTTTGTTTGGTTTGAAACCACGCGAAGTTTTGTTGATCAAGCGCCATATTGACATTCGTTGCCAGTTACTCAATTCTGCGTGGATTTGTACTCAAACAACCGAAAATGAGAAGAAAACAGTAAGTTATATTTAAAGTTAAATGTATATTCGTATAAAATATATGGCTGCTTTGTACTTTTGTGTGTGTGTTTATTTTATAAATAGTTTTTTCTTAATGTCGAACTTTTGACCTACTGAACGATTTCGAATTCTCTGTCCTAGGCAGTTACAGTCTTTCGGTTGATTTTACTACAAGAAAATAAAAAGTATATTTGTTAAAATTAACATCACTTAAATGAATTTAAAATGCTCTTTAAAACGGAGTATAAAAGATAGTTTTTTATTGTAAGTTAATAAATATAAAGAAGTAGCGGCATTGTGTTCAATTCCCTCTTCTCCATATGTTGGTAGCCTCAGACATCTCAGACCAGACTTGTTGTAACATACGTCTATGTCTATGTCTCATCAATCGTGATGAGTATTGGTATATAATATTCGTTACACTAGTTTTATTTCAGTTTAACTGGCTCGTTTCCGTTTTGATGTGACGTAATAATAAGACAGGGGTCACTGTCCGCATCTCATTCAGGACCAGTAACCGTAAAATTCTGTCCGTACACCCAATAATAATTTCCTGTATGATCTTCATTGTTTGTTCTTTTTAAATGAAAAATATGTGAATATTTTTACTTGTCCTTAACAGGTTTTTCCTATTTTCGAATCGAACAAATATTTTTTTTCCTGTACATCACCAGAAAATTAACTGGCTTAACATGTGGGATAAAATGTTTCTGTTTTGATGTGATGGAAGTTAATAAGACAAGGCGGTAACAAAGGCAATCACAGGGATTCTTTTTATATTGATGTGCAATTATTGTTTATTTAATACACGTTCATCTTGTCTGTAGGGCATTTAGAGGTGCTTTAAACAGTTATAACAAAACATCGATATTTTTTCGTAAATAGTTCCGAGTTCTTGTTAAAAGAAATTAATTTTCGTTTATGCTCTGTTCATATTTAGGTTTTTTTGGATGGGGAGTTTTATAAATCTTGTAACAAAGACTGTCTCGAAAAATTTCAGTTTAAATGGTGCTTAAATAGCGACGGGCCGACGAAGCAAGATGACAGGACAGGGCAGGAATCACATCACGTGGAGAAATGAACCCCTATGGTTGACCTCCATAGAAGTTTTCTCTAAAGATAATCTCCACTATCCTAACCAAAGACAAGTTGTCTGTCATGGCGGCAGTCTTGGTAAAGATGACGGCTAATGAAGGAATTGGTTAATGAATGCATTCTATGACGAAGGCAACGACCAGGGAGAGTAACTCTATGCCCACATGTAACAATGATGCCGCTTGCAGATGATTTCTGGCTTTGGTCAAAAGAGTTAAACAGGAGTTGGGTACCATTACATCTGGTCTGTCCACGACACCTTGTGGCGGTGTATGAGTAGGACGCTTGCAATGTTCACAGGACGGCCAATGCTCTCAACCAAAGACTATCTTAGGTAGGTTCCGCAAGTCAATAACAAAGTCCACTGTTCGAATCTCGCAAAGGAACAAGGACCGTAAAATTCTTTCCATGCATCCAGCATCCGTTATTTACATGATTTTCAAACGTTCTATTGCACCTGCACTCACCTTATCTTTATTTTTGGTCAGTCTCTCTTGATTTGCTATCAATCTTTGGATTTTGCCTAAAACTGAATGTGCTACTTATAGGTTTCATGCTGTCATTTCTCCTCACCCTTTCGTATTCTGAGACATCACGTCTCACCTTCCTCCCTATCATCAAATGCAGTTGTCTCCATTCATTCAAGTGCTGCTACAGTCACCTTCTCCAGAATCAATGAATTCATCCATCCGTTTTAGTTTTGTTTTTGCGTAATTTATATCAAACATGAAAAGCAGAATGATGATGTAAAAAAATATTTTTATTTTTACTTTACACAAATGTAAAAATAATATTTCTTTCCCAAAGTGATGTTAACATACTTGGTTATAATCAAGCAAATAGGAGTAAACAGCTTATTTCCATTGCTTGCCTCCTCCTTGAGCGCAATCGAGAAGAAATTATCCTTTTGTGTGTTCGCAAATTTATTTTTAAATTAATAATAATTTCTTAGATTATCTTCATTGTTTGTTCTTTTTAAATGAAAAATAATTTTCAGCCTAAAATACGTGAAGATACTTTTACTCCTACTTAAAAGCCTTTTCCTACTTTCTAATCAAACGAATAATTATTTTTTTTTTATTTCTCGCACATCATCAGAAAATTGAAAATCAAATTAATGCAGAAATACTCTGTGCACTTAATTCACTCATGCATGTCATTTAGGGAAAAAAAACATTATCCCCTCCACCTACTTTATACAACTGCTTCCTTACCGAGATTATCCAATAAAACACCTGAAGCAGCCGAGCTTCACGGAGCAGACAAGAACCACCTGAAAAGACATTACTTTTCTCGTCACCTTTCTAGAGGAAGGACGATGGCACATTCTTGCTGTTGACTTGCGATTGGACGGTTACCAAGAATGTGCTGCGATACAAACTACACACCCCTCGCCAATTCTTCTGTCTTGATACAAGGTCGCGCATTGGACAACTGTCCTGATAGTATAATGAGCTCACAGGTCTTTTACACTTTTGACAGAGTATTATCTTGTGGATTGGTGCCATCGCTTTTCTTAATCGGAGCACCAGCAAACATCCTCAACATGATCGTGTTTTACAGCCAGGGACTGCGAGGACCGGATGAACCTCTGTCTCTTCTGTCTCGCCCTCACTGACCTGATGTTTGTCGCAACTGTTTTTCTCTTCAGTTCCTCGTGTTTAATTGGTATCTTTCTGCCAGAAAAAGAAGAATTCTTGAGATGGACTTTAATACTAGGTTCTTTAAATTTTGTCTACGGATTCTCCTACTCGTCCAGTTGTCTGACGGTGATCATCGCCGTCGAGCGGTGCGTGTGTGTCATGTTCCCCATGAAGGCCGCCACACTCATCAGTACAAAAACAATGGCAATTATTATTTCAATATCAATAACTTTTGTTCAACTTCTGTGTGCAGTGTATATTACGAAAGAGAATGTTGTGACGATACAAGATGAAGTTAGTGGTGTGTACCTTGTTATTCCAGTCTTTACCGATCTGTATCTTAGGTATAACTTTTTCATTATCATCGAAACCATAGTTTTATCTTTTATTTCTTTCTTTTGTTTTGCGTGTGTTCTTTCATCTGCGTTCATCACAGTAGTAAGGCTGCACACGGCTCAGACATGGAGGAAATCTGCAAGGTATGTTAAAACATCTGCTCTTGTTTGAACAAACTGGTAGGATTTCGCTCAACAAAATGTTGCAAAAATTATTTATGTATAACTTTGTTTATCTAGCTACTCACTTCTGAAACATCTTATTGTGGTAATTTATTGCATGAAACACTGATAATGTTAGGTCCAAAACACATTTAATCTATTGTCTAAAACCCTGATAGCTTGTTGCCCAAAATAAAACATTTGTTGGCCATTCATTGTGACAAATTTGAGAGTGATTTCGTGTGCGCCAGATAAAAACTATTCTCATTGCGAAATCTCAAAGCATCCATCTTTGGACATGAGACATCAAACATTTACTAATCAAAATTGCCAGGGTTAACGATAAAAAGTATTTGTACTTTTACATTAAGGCTAAGTATTCCAAGAATGTCTTCAGTATCGGAGGACATCACCCTCCATCAGGTCTTTATTTTTATTTGAATCGATGTCGGCTTTCTCAACAAATTCTTAGGTCTGAGCATACACTGCTATTGCTGTTGCTTGTGCAATTTTTTTCTTCATTGGCAGCTCTCATATGAAAGGTCAGGGGACGCTGATGAGGATGCTGTTGGCCGTGTCTTGTGTCTACATCTTGTGCACGGCTCCAGACATTGCCTTGGGTCTGGCACGATTCAGTGTCCCAGAATTCCGCGCTGGTGGCACTTACTGCCACATTTTCTGGTGTACGCATATGTTAAGACATATCATTAGCATGCTTAATTCACCACTTAATTTTGTTGTCTACCTTATAATGTCATCACGATTTCGTAAGGAGCTGTCAGAGCTTTACCTGTGTACTTAGGTTACATGTCTTCAAATGCAAAAGTCAGTTCCGGCAACACAAACAAGACCTCCATAGAAAAGCAGCTTCAGACTTTGCTGTCTAGTAAATCACTTTAGCCTAAAGTTGTCTTCCCGTTCCTATTTGCATATAAAATGCACAGTAATAATTAGAATTTAAATGAAAAAAGACAAGATTATTAATGCAATAAAGGTAAGATTGAATATCAAAATTACATTCCCAAAAAGTTTGGTTTTGGAAACAATGCGGGTTTCTAATAACCAGTATTGTTATGACTTCCTACAGTGTAAATGTTGTTGAGGACAATAATTTTTTAATGCCCTCGATTTTGTTTTTAGACCTCGGTTGACGATAAAGCACTGTGACTCAAAATCAAAATGGAGCAAAAACATTTCTTTATAAAAATAAATAAATATAAATAATAAATAAAATATTCAAACAGACTTCCTTTACAGTTTCCAGAAGTTGTAAATCATTGTACGCTCAAATGGCATCATATAAGGTTACCTTGTTTCTTTATAGAACTCGAACATGATAACATTTTACAAGGATTTTGTTATGTTAGAAGCAAACACATTTTTTCACTTCAAATGTGACAAATTAAGTGTGCCAAAAGATATTGTTTATGTTCATCATGGTGAATGCCAAGGTAACGAAAGTCTACTGACAGTTCTTTAAACATGGTTGACGATAGAAACACCTAAAGAGTACTAAAACAGTTCTTGCCATCTTTTTGTGTCTCTGGAACTAAATTTTGTATCTTCTGCTTCTTGGTACTGCTCCCTGGCCAATCGTTGTTGCAAGTCAGTATGCTCGATTCTTTTCGCTGTTTAGTTGTATCACTCGTAGCTGTGTTTATAACAAGTTAAAGACGGAGTTTTTCACAGAAAAAAGTTTCCTGATTTAACATGCATGTTTTAGTCTCATGCCTGTAAACATGTCAGTATTTAATATGGTAATCTCCTTTGGTTTTTCTTCGCTAACTCTGCACGAATTCTTTTGTTTTTACGTTCTCTATATTTGACGAGGCTGTTATCTTCATATTTTTGTTTAGCTTCAGAAATCGGTTTTATTTTACTCGACATTATTTCCCTTTCTTGCACCCTTTTCCTGGTTTAACGGCCTACTGTTGTCATTTTACAGAATTTATAGGAGGTGGGCTTAGTGCACTGTGCCAGTGTCAAAGAGGAGTTTGTCAGTCTTGCATCCAGTACAATAATTGAATACAAACCTCAGAAAGGACACACAATATATCTGTACATGTCTATTATCTATATATATATATTGGCTTAGTCTTGATTGAAGGTAGATAACAGGTCTTGTGACTGGTGTGGTGGTGGGAGACAACAGAAGATGGTAGAAGCGATGTATTGCATCATGATGTTTTGTGATCATTATGGTTGGCAGTTGGAGCCATCTGTCACAAAGATGTCCTGTTTTCACAAGAAAACTCATCATGGATTCACTGTCCAGGAAGTTACACTCTAAGCTTACTCCAAAGTTATTTTTATGAGTCCTGATACTTCTGGAGTAACTGGTACTTAAGCTCGTCATAATCGAGAAACTGCTCAAGGTAAACTCAAGGTAAGTCGTGAGGACAGTTCCTGTCAACAGACTCGCGAGGTAAATGTTCCAGTTTTACTCTGGCCAGTTAAATGCGCTTGCAAGTTTTATTTTCCAAAATAGAAAAGATAGATGTCTATATTGCCATCATCAAAGTATGGTGGTTTCGGTTTTCCATGATGGCTAACCTTCCTGTTACCGGCTACTTGTAGTTGTGTAGCTAACTGTGAAGCTAAGCTAATCTCAACTCGTGGTCTGTCTGCTTTTCATCCTTTTCTGTTTCTCCTGCCTGTACCTACGTCTCTGTACGTACTGCCCTTTCATTCCATCTCTCTCTCTCTCTCACCCTTTTGACAGTACATGGCGACTTCTGTCACATCTCTCACCCTAGACCCAATGCAAATCGCATCTCTGTTCTCATTTCTCTTGCTAGGTTGCCTGCTGAAAAGACCCACTACCTCTTTATTATTTTGTACAACTTCAACAAATGCGCGATACACTATGTTGTCGGTATCTGATTATTTGACTTTAATCTATGTTAGTAAAATGATAATAAACATTTTAAATGACTGTTATTTCACTGATCTGTTGTCTTTCTTGTGAATATACAAAAATTAATTGACACCAGACGCTAATATGTGAAACTAATTTAAAGCTACTTTCTTCAGAAAAACTTGTTTAATTTCATCTTGATTTAGCAACGCATTTAACCTTTCTTTGCCTACAATGTCTTTGATGTTGTTTGTTTACTTTACTACTGGAAGAAACAACTGTGATTTCCTAAACAGTTGAAGTCAAGATGAGAATTGCTTCAGGGTCGTCTGTCCAAATGTTAAAGCCTTTGTAGGTAAAAAATAAACTCAGATGACAAACTGATTGAGTTTCTCAGCCTATGAAAAATATAATTAACCTCATGCCATGAGACTTCACTGTAAAGTGAATAGTTGGTTGACATTATTATTTTTAGTAATCTCAAAGCTAATAGTAATACTTTAATAAAATCATAAAGAATTGTACAAATGTACAATGTATGTACTTGTATCGAAGGCAACTGCAGTACAACTTTAAAACGCTTTTAAATCTTTCACGGCTTATTTTAGCCACTTAGCTTTGTTAATGTTAAAAATATATAGAAATAAACAGCAAAGCATTTCTAACCATCATCCATTTACATCGCTTAAAATCCAGCTACCTATCTGTGTGTGTTTCTCTAGCCCATGTCTCTTCCTTTTACCTCCACATCATCAGAACCCGCGAGAAAGATGACTTGCCTGTTTCTCACCCATTTTCTATCAAAGTCTGATTTGACCAGCACTAATTGGATATTTCTTTCCTGTGAACTACGCCTTGAGCAAACTAAAAGCTACCAAGATTATAACCATACATATCCCTAACCTGCGCTTTTAAAATAATTGGTCGGCTTCACTTGCACCTATACAAACACCACAACAATGCTCCTTCTATTAAGTTTCATCATTATTTCATTTATCTACGAAACGTAAATCATCAGACCGTCGATTTACTATTTACTTTCGAAATACCCATATTTATGCATAGAAATTTCATGCTTTTCTGAATTCTCGAAAATCTTCAAGAATTTTTTGTAGTGTCTCTTATTTCTTTACAGTTCACGAATACTGGGGATTCTTATAATGATTTTTCTATGTGGATGCTACTTTAATAATCTTAAACTAATTTTGATGTCGTCACACCCACACTTGCACTTTCACTTCATACACTATACATACCTCTCAAGTATCAGGACGATCAACGATGTAAATAGCAAGAAGCAAACACCTTTCACAGAAAAGACACATAAAGTGTTCAGAACTCTTTTGTTTTGCCAAACGAGGTGATGTATAAAACGCTCATCATTGTATTACTTTTTTCAAACATTCCTGGAGGCTGGACGGGGACTCGATCCTGTGTCTTCACGTGTCCTCTGATGATCCCCAGAAATGTGCTGCAATGACACCAACTCCACATCTGTTGCGAACTTTTCTGACGGTGTTCAAACCCGCACACTGAACAACTGTCCCGATCCGACGATGACTTTACAAACTTTTACTGCTGTTGACAGGTCGGTGTCCTGCGGCCTGGTGCCAGCTTTTTTCTTGATCGGAGCGCCTGCCAACATCCTCAGCATGATCATCTTCTATCGCCAAGGACTTCGGGATCGGATGAACCTCTGTCTCTTCTGCCTCGCCTTCACTGATCTCATTTATGTCACCAGCTTCTTTGTCAGTTCTTCCTTTTGCTTAATCGGTATATTTCTACCAGAAAAAGAGCAGCTTTGGAGGTGGACTTTAGTAGTGAATACTTTAAATGTTGTCTACGGTTTCGCCTACTCGTCCAGCTGTCTGACGATGATCATCGCCGTCGAGCGGTGCGTGTGTGTCATGTTCCCCATGAAGGCCGCCACACTCATCAGCACCAAGACCATGGCCATCATCCTGCTACTAACATTATCGTTCATTCACCTTTTGTGCGGTGTGTATGTAATAAAAGAGAAACTTGTGATAGTGAAAGATGACATTACTGGTGAATACCTTACCGTTGCAGTCCAAACAGATCTGTACCTCAAGTTTAGTATATTCAAAATCATCGAAAATATCGTTTTATCTTGCATTTCCGTCTCCAATTTTACCTTTGTACTTGTATCCACGCTCATCACTGTTCTAAGGCTTCACACTGCACAGACATGGCGAAAAGCCACAAGGTGAGTCAAGTCTACACTTTTTCTGACATTGGAACTGTTTTCTTCAAATATAGTTTGTCAGGCTTTCTTTGTAAACAACTGTTTTTACTGAACGGCTCTTTCAGAAAACAGTCATTAGGTTGACCAACGTTGGATAATAAAAAAAGGCAATGATGGTTAGATCCTTGGTCCCGTTCTCTATCTTTCTATCTTAAAAAAACTTCTATATTAGTATCGTCTTCGATACCTCCATCCCGAGCAGCTAAGATCACAGTTTTACCTTGAGCTTTGTTAATTCTTGAGAGAAGACGAGTTGTTAAGGTCTGTCTGTCTTGCTGCCAGACCAACCTCCTGTCTGCTGGAAAGATGTTCTTGTTTATTCTGGTGACTCTCCAGTAATCAAATACTTTTACCTCGCAAATGCAGAACAATATACTTTCAATAACTGCAAAAAAAAAATTTACAGAAAGGGGATGATTCTACGGAAATGCTGTCACTAAAACATGTTCATTTCTTACCGTAAGACTATCTTGAATATCTTACATTTTTCAGTAAGTTATAATAATGTTTATAACACACCATTTTATTCTGTCATCACCATGGCAGCTCGCACATGAAAGGTCAGGGGATGCTGATGAGGATGCTGGTGGCTATGTCCTGCGTTTACATTCTCTGCGCAGCTCCAGACTTTTTTCTGGCCTTGGCACGATTAACCATCACAGAGTTCCGCGCGGATGGTGATTTCTGCCTCATCTTCTTCACCTTACATATGTTCAGACATGTGATATATATGCTTCATTCCACAATTAATTTTTTTGTTTACGTCGTCATGTCATCACGATTTCGTCAGGAGCTAACAATATTTTGTTTGTGCACCAAACCTGCGGTGTCTTCCAAAATGGACATCAAATCCACGACAACAAAGTGTACAGAATACGACTAGTTCCATATTCTGAGTTTGATGAACCCATAGGTCAGAGGTCACTGAGAGCTACTTAAAGAGTAATGAGTAATACAATGAGCTTCTTGTTTAATATAAACTTACTGATAGTTTACATACGCCAGGTATCAGCATAACCCTCGGGAGACACCCATGGTCCATGAGGGCGACCATGGGCACCATGTTGGTCCAGATTTAATGTTATTGAAAATACGACACATGAATTTCGATTTTCATTTAACTAACGTGTTTCATCATCATTTTGTCCACCCTTTTATCATCGTCATCGTGATCATTATCTTTCTTTTCATCAAAGAGATAACAGTACATTGGTGTCGCTCACATCATTGCAAACTGGACCAAAAATAAATTTGGCATCCCTGCCTGAGTCTTTCGATAAGTTGAAAATTTCTGATTTAAAACCCACCGGTCGGGATTTTGCTTCAAGGAACGATTATTCTTTATGGCTGTCGAATCCGTACAGTATGCAATGATAATAGCAACCTTAAAGGGTTCTCAACGCCATAGTCAGACCATGTTTTAGGCATTTGTGAACAATATTTTAAAAAACCCAAAAGCCTTAACCTCTAATAAATGTTCCGATGAATTTAAAACTTGAATTTAACATAAACGAATCCATTGTAACCTTTATTTTATTGTAACTGAAGTTCATGCAAACAATGAACAATGTTCTTCTTACTAAAAGCGGATCTTCATAAAGAGTGTCGACAAAATGACAGAAAGAATACTTAACTGTTACACCACTATTTTGTCAATTTTCTTCTTAGTATATCTATCTCATCTGTGTTCATCTGGTTTAAAATTTCCTTCTCAATAAAAATATAGAAGAAATACAAAGGCGTGAACTTTAAAACAGTGGTAGACTTAATGGCCCTTGTAGTGTTGATATAACGAAAACAAATAGTTCTAGTGGAACATGAAACAGGTCCTGCAAGTGGACGACGTTCGCCCATGTTTCGTGTCAGCTATTTGGTTTGGGGATTTTTCTTAGCCTTTTTTTCTCTTATTCCCAAGATAGAACGGATATTTTGGTTTTGGTTTACGTTTTTTTTTATTTTAGCTCTATTCCACTGTCAGTCTGTTATTGTCGTTGTATAATACATCTTTGCTTGCCGGAAAAAAACATGAATAACAACGAAATGCAAGTGAAACAAACTCCTCTGATAAATTAAAATATACGCACTATTAATTAGACGATCCCTTCAAGGCAATGCAGTGCAATATAATACAAACAAACACCCATGACTTTGTTTCTTTTAAACAAAGGTTGATGATGGACACAAACGGGTTGCTTTTATCAATAGTTTGAAGACAAATGCTAACTACAACTCGCAACTTGGTGAATACAAAAGTAAATATCATTCTAACCCTAACCCTTCCAAGAGACTGAAGACAGTTTTACTCCTATGCCTTCTTTTAATCCGCTTTGTAATGAAGTCCAGGAGACATTAAGTGCAATTTCTGAGGTGAGTGTCTGTGCTATGCTTTAAAAACATAAGTAACAGAAACAACTCTAAAATCACTCATCTGTCTTGTAAACAGACAGAAAGCATGTTTTTTAAATTGTTAACAACCAACAGTACCTTACATTGATAATAAAATGGAAGTCATAGGCTGTTTTGCAAGGAACTACTTTCAATGGCGTAGTCGTGGCTTTTAGTTAGAAGGATTTTACCTGAGCAATACATGACAGCAGTCCTACCTCATCACGATGTCCCAGCAATACTTACACTCCAAAATGTTTAAAAATGCTTTTAAACTGGCAAATATATAATTATTATAAATGTTGGGTGTGACATGAGCTGTGTAATTACAATCGCGTCTAAAAAGACTATCTGAGCTGTTTAAGGTGGCCACCATGTATGTCCAGTGAGTTCTTTGATACCTTTTCAGTTCAAGTCTTTTCTTTAGTCTTAAGTACGGTTGTCAAATCTCTAGCAAACTCATTTTGGAGATGATGTGGAACCAAAGTACAGTGATAACAGTGATAACAATGTGAGAATTGTTTTGTTAAAAAAGCACTGGCTTAAGGTCGGACGCTGTAACACAGTCTCAATTCTTAAAATGACAGTCGTTGTAGGAAAGAATACTTTGCATTAAAAAAACGAAAAAAAATTGCAAAGCTAAATTCCTTTACCAAAGAACTCCAACAATAGAAACCGTCTTAAACCTTCCATGACTGTTGTAAGTAAACAAGCGACTATTTTGAGGTATTAAAAAGAAAGGCGACTATTTTTATTGTAGTTTTTCTTTTCCTTTTTCATGCTAAATCGTAGTATATTTAAAACAGAATATGGGTTTGTCGCTTGTGGTAAAGACTTATAAGGCTATGATTACTTCATAAATCTAAATGAAGTTTTTTGTTTTTTTTTTTGGGGGGGTTTTTTCCTTTTTTTTTTTTTTTTTTTTTTTTTTTTTTTTTTTTTTTTCTTTTAGTGCTTAAAGATACGAAAGAAAGGAAAAGTGGTCTCACTTTGTTTCTGTAAGTGGTAACAAATAAAAATTAACAATGACCATTATATTCGTTGTGCATTGTCTTTGGTACATGATGATCTCTCCATATTTACCGTCTTCTGCTTCTCTCATTTGTTTGTACGTGTGAATATTCCGAAGGAAATAAAAAAAAGTTTATAAAAACATCCAGAAATGTATCATTATCTACTGTATCACCAAAACTAAATTTACAAAACTGTTCAAAGACCCTTTTGAATCGATGGTGAAAAGTGCATCCAATGTTAAGCGATGTCAATTATCTTTTATTTGCTGAAGATAAAGTCAGTCGTTTGTATATTACAAGACACAACAAAGTGAATCCGATGTATTGCACGCGCAACCAATTATAAGTATAGAGGAGAAATTGTCCAAACACCTCTCTAGTCATACTTCAAAGTTATATTTAAAAACATACAGTTGATGCCCGCCCTAGACAAACTAATTTATGAAATCAGTTCCATCGGTCTCAATGTAAGTAAACAAGGATGAGCACACACTTCAGTCTAACCTTCAGATGCTATCTATAGTTTACAACTGCACTCTGTGAAAGCAAAATCATCAGCAGGGATTTCCTGACTTCAGCTCAATCTTAACTGCACTTGTATTTTGTAGCAGCAGTAAATAATATCGAAAAGATATATGTATTTGACAAAAAAAACATGAATTGCATCTTTTGAAATGCATTACGGAAGTTTTACATGTAGTCACAAGCGCGAGTGTAACGTGTTGGCCATGGGACTGTACTCGGGGTGGCAGCATGGAACCACGTATTCGAGTTATGTCCCTTACACTGATACCCTGACCGGTATTCAGATGAAAACATTGCAAGCCACCTGACTGTGATGTTACTGTAGTACTACCTGATCTGAATCCTAAAGATGTTATTTGTCTACAAGATTATTTATTCCTCTCTTCTTCCTGTTTTGAGATGATATTGCAATGTCTGCATTGTACGACGATGTCATTTTAATGATCATGAAAGCAAAATTTGTGTATGAATGTTACCAGTCCATTGATATGGAATACGAATTATAACGAAAACATGAAAAATGCTATTCACCGATAAAACCTACTTGCCAGCAGGTGAGCTCACACGCAATTTACAAGAAGTACATCATCAACCACCAATGAGTTAAGTCATACTCACCAGATGTTTTATCTACAAAATCTTCATTAGTTTGTCAATGGATGCCATAACGCTGCACAGGTTTCATGTCTCTGTGGCTATGAGAATGCTCTATCGAGTTAAATATCATTATTTCTCTAAATATATTTTCCTATTGTTAATAAATATTGTCACAGAATTTTATTGATCAGTGTTGTTTCTGAAAGTGCCTTTTATATTATCAATCAACTTTTTTAACTGCTCATGTATTGTTATGTTTAACTTAAATGCTTTTACGGAATCAGTCCGCTATACAATTCTTCCATTATTAGTACAATCTCTTTAATTACCGATCAGCAATGTATCTAATTAAGTCTTCTTCTTGCTAATCCAGTTCGTTTTGAAAATTCCTTACCGTCGTTAATGAATCCACTTCTTTCATATTTTTTGTCAGAGAATGAACTTTCCTGTAATCAAATATATTTTAAGTATTCATTTTGCTTAAAAAAGATTTGACAGCCATGCAGACGGCATCCAGGGAGAAAAGAAAGCAATAAACAAGAGTAGTAAAAGAATGACTTTCATTGTATATCCAAACTATGAAGTAAGCGTTTAGTGGTTACGAAAATATCCAGGTCTCTTTATTCTCAATCTCCACCAAGATTTCTTTACTTTCTCTTTTTTCCTCTAAAATTCTAAAACTCAAGAAACATCGATTCATTTAAGTTAAAAAAACACAAATGACGAGATACAATTTGTACATTTTTTTCATGGAAGACTAAAAGCAAATTATATAAACGAACAGAATATTTTGCCAACCAATTTTAACTATTTTTACAGTCAACAGTACATAGTATAATTAAGTTCTATGTTTTGCACATCAATCATCTTAATTGAAACCTGGAATAAAATCGGAAAGCCGCGAAAGCCTTCAGGGTTTGTGTAAACAGACAGGTAAGCTGTCTTTGATCCTCCAGCATTTTATAAGGTTTTATAATTGTCTCTATAATTTGTTTTTAATTCAGTCGAACTTTCAGTTTGACGTCCATTGTGTAATTATCTCGTTTTCTCTCTAAAAGAGGAAACAGGTTTTAGTAAACTGATATTTTTTTAGTTCATCAAAAACCCATAGAATTAAAAATATTAAATATAAACCTAGTACTCAAATTCGTGTACAGCGAGCTTCAAAACTGCCTAGGCTAGGGCACACCCATCGTGAGCTAATTTTTTACTGATTTACGTGAAACATATTATCTTCCTTTCCACCTCCACACAATGATCATTTATCTCATTCTGAAATATAGAAACACTCACACACACACACACACACACACACACACACACACACACACACACACACACACACACACACACACACACACACACACACACACACACACACACACACACACACACACACACACACACACACACACACACACACACACACACACACACACACACATCTGCTACACAAATTAAGCACTCAATCACACAATATATATATATAGACACACAGATGCATATGAATTCCAAACATTGACACACCCACACCATCATGTCTATTTAAGTGCTAAGGAAAACGCTCACAGGACATTGTATTGGTTGCAGTAACATTGGTGTCGACACGACAAAGACTCACACAACCGTGCTGTCCAAGGGGCTACAACTAGACATGTGCTGCGAAGAAAATAATTTCACATCCTTAACGAAGGTCAGGTACCAAGGCCGCGAAGACAACAATTGTCCTGACAGTGTAATGACCTTCCAGACATTCAAGTCTGTCGACAGGACGGTATCCTGCGGGCTGATACCTTGTCTCTTTGTTGTCGGAGTGCCGGCTAATATCCTCAACATGATTATTTTCTATCGTCAGGGACTGCGAGATCGGATGAACCTCTGTCTCTTCTGTCTCGCCTTCACTGATCTCATGTACCTTACTGTTCTTGTCATCTCCCTTTCGTATTGTTTCATCGGCTTATTTCTACCAAAAGAGGAACAACTCTGGAGATGTATTTTTACTACTCACACTTTAAATTTTGTTTATGGTTTTGCCTACTCGTCCGGGTGTCTGACGATGATCATCGCCGTAGAGCGGTGCGTGTGTGTCATGTTCCCCATGAAGGCAGCCACAATAATCAGTAGGAAGACGATGACCATCATTGTCTCCCTCACATTATTGTTGGTGCAGCTTCTGTCTGGTGTGTACATCATAAAGGAGGACATTCTCTCTGTAAAAGATGTAGTCACTGGTGAATATTTCGCTGTTCCGGTGCTTACAGACTTGTATCTAAGGTACAGCTTTTTCAGAATTATTGAAAACGTTGTGTTGTCCTTTATATCTTTCTTTAGTTTTGCCTGTGTATTGTTGGCCACAGCCGCCACAGTCATTCAGCTGCACACTGCTCAGTCGTGGAGAAAGTCTACAGCAAGGTAGGTACAAAAGCTGGCTTTGGTCATTGCTGTTTCCATTAACTAAGCTGTTAAAAATGTATTACACTTATAATACAATATTTTTTTCTGACGAATGAGGCAAAACAGACGTTTATGGGGCTCTGTGTGTGTGATTGTGTGTGTGTGTGTGAGAGAGAGAGAGAGAGAATATCCGAGCATAGATGTGTATAGGTGGACTGCTGTCTGTCTGCCAAGACCAACACTTAGCCTCTTGCGAAGTTCTCCGCTTTTAGTTTCGGTGAGCCTAAACAATGAATGTGACTGAACCAGAAGCTTTGTAGTCTCCGGCCTCGTTTTAATATTTAATCAAAAATGTGAATAAACCTGAAGCTTTGTAGTCTTATGTATGGTTTTAGTAATTAACTAGAAAAAATCGTCTAACAGCAGTCCACTAATATCAAATGAACTGTTCGAAACATTTTTCTCGACTTGCTTCTGTATTAATCACTAAAAGATTTTCAGGAATTGTGCATCGTAAATTCTGATTCCTTCAATCTTTTAAACAGATGCAACTAAATAAATTATTTAAATGTAAAACATTTCTTAAGAGATTTATTTACTTTTATTTCCGACACTGCTGACAGCTCCCACATGAAAGGTCAAGGGATGTTGATGAGGATGCTGGTGGCCATGTCCTGTGTCTACATCCTGTGTACGGCTCCCAACGTGGCTTTGGGTCTGGCAAGGTTCACTGTCCCAGAATTCCGCCCAGACGGAAGTTTCTGCAACCTGTTCATAGCCACGCACTTGCTCAGCTTCGTGATAATTATGTTCAACTCGTCCATCAACTTCTTCGTTTACGCCGCCATGTCGTCCCGCTTTCGTCAGGAACTCAAGGCGCTGTTCTCGTGGACCGAGGCTGGGATGTCTTTGAAAACCAGCATCAGTACCACTCACATTAAACATTAATCAGACTCTTGCGTTTCTTTTTTAATATAGCACTTTGAGCCTTCTGTTAATTGCTACATACGCTGTCTCAGTTATTAGAGCCAGTAGGTATGGTGTCAGCGGCATGACACTATCTTTATTCAGCATTTTATCTAAGTGATTTACTAAAATCTTTTGTCTGAGCAGCTCAGGCCGGATGCACAAATGCTTTGTAATCTGTCTGTACCGTGGGTCATTGAGTACTCTTTTACATCGAGTTCAGTTGACGCTGAGTTATTGGTGATTTGTGTGAAGGATGTCACGGCTAAACTTCATGCCAATGAGTTTGTTTCGGGTCATATTATCTGATTTACTTGGCTTAGTTCATCAAAGTTCAGTTAAACAATGCATTATATGCGATATTCGGTCAATATACGGTCTGAGATTTAGTGTAAAAGGCTACCTCATTAATATGTCCATATAAATGTTTCTTGTTTTTGTGCAGAATGATGGCCGTATGCTTGATTCTAGAGCATGACAAAGTTATAATTTAGTGAAGAAATGTATCTTGTAATGACCTCAGTCCTTTCAAAAAGTATACTGCAGTAAACCTTTAAAAGAGTATCTGAAATTCTAAAACCAAATATTTTCTTGCTGCGTCTCTCTCTCTCTCTGTTTTTCCCCTCCGCACGCGCGAGCGTATAACATAATGTAAATTTTAAAGCCTAACTAGAATACGAAATATTTGAAGAATGTTGACAGGTTTAGTATATATCAGAACTTTCTTTATTAATTTGTCACGTAAATGTTTTGTCAATTGTTATATTTGATACATTCGACACGGAAATGCCTGCTCTTAAAACCACTCCTGGTAAAGCATTAATGTAAGTGTCTTTTAACCAAACGTGAATGTGATCTTCACATGTAAATCAAGCGACTTATTTAATTCTTTCCATTCAGGGAATTGAATAGGCAAGATGTTTGAACATGGCGTCCGAACTAAAAGAAACCTCGAAGATGGCGCATCGAACTCGTCCCTCTTCCTCCCCACTCGACCCAGCTGTCCGGTACCTGACTCTATACAGGGTTGGGGGAGGTGAGGCAGCAACAGGGAGAGGAAATGGGCATCTCCTTCACTAAAAGCTCACATGAAAAATGTGAGATCTCTATGACATCATTCCAGCGAAAGGTCAGAAGACGACCTAGAAAACGTGTATCTATTCAACATAGCGGAGTTGTACAGTAAAAAGTACAAGAGAACATCTTGTAAGGTTCACAATATTCTCTCTTACAAACTCTTAATATTTTGCAGAGGTAATCGTCTAAAATCTTCCATTTATTGCTAGGGTCACTTCACAGTGATTTAGCGCCCATTTGTAATCAACCACAATGATGCTCAATAGCATGGATATTCAAGACTGTACAGGAACTTTATTTATTCTGCCATGAAACATGAACTGAGTTAATTGTGCATCCATAAGGTAGTCACACTGTTGAAACACTTCGCATGTAGTTGTTTATTTTACTTATAGTAATATGGTTTATTTATACAGAGCTTTTTTCTTTCGTTTAAGGCAGTCTAAAATCGCTTTACAAAAGTACAACCACACACAAATAATGATGATTATCATCATTGCAATCATTTAGGGCTGGGGATTAATAAGGTAGTTTAATGACTCAAAAGTGTGAAACACTTAACAAACAGGAATATTATAGACAGTGTCTGTAAAGCTCCCATGGGAAATCATCATGCATTTAAATGGCAGATCTTCCATTTAATTCGTTTATTCCTCTCCTGCTAGACTAATTAATGTTAGCGATGTCAGTAAATCAATTCTCTTGAGGATTTGCATTCGGTGACCTGCGATCTCCTACGGAGAATGTTCTTAGTGAATGAGAAACATAGACAGCATACGAAGGATAGGATAACAAACAAATAACATATGAACTATAAATGAATAAACAACCGTACTAAATGAAGAATAAAATAAAATACAAAAAACACAGAGGAACAAAAGAACAATAACAAAACCTGAGAGTAGCAGGATATTGCAAAAGGAATGGTGTGACAGAGGAGTAGCATTATGGGAAAGGTTATTAGGAGTAATGTTTACGGAAGAGGTTTGTTTTCAGAGCATGTTTAAAGTATTCAACAGTGGGTAGGTGGTGGATATGGAATACTTACTGCAAAACTACATTTATTTTAAATGTTTATTATCACTTTTGTAAGCCAGATCAGTCTAGAGCTATTATTATCATGCTAGGACAGTCTAAAGTGTTATTATTAAAGAACAGAACAATATCCACTTTGGTAACAGGTTTAAATTTAATTCTCAGCTTTGTTACCAAGTAGTTTTACACGCACACTCAACGTAAGCAGAGCAGGTCAAAACAGAAATCTTATACTCCGATAGTAATACTGATACAAATGTGTATATATATTATTCAAAATGATTTAAAAGTCTGATTGTGATACCTTTAGTGACACAGTTTATTCTCTGTAATTGTCAAAGTTTGGCACATGATAATGATGATTATTATTGACGATGATGATGATGATGATGATGATGATGATGATGATGATGATGATGATGATGATGATGATGATGATGATGCCATGTAACCCTCTATGCGCCTCATTTTACCAGTCCATTAATACGGAATACAAATGATAACGAAAGAATGAAAAATGCTACTCACCACCAACATCTACTTGCCAGCAGGCGCGCTCACTCACACACATACTTACACTACTAAAATTCAAATATTTTATAAACTTACTTACGAAGTAATGTGGCTTTTGAACTGCGATCCCTCCCGCTATCATATCTCGTCAGTGGTACATCTAATGCTTGGTGTAGAACTTGTATCATGAGAATTTTAGTGTTCATGAAAGCAGGACGAATCTGGGATAGGTCAGGGGTCATCTGAGGTACAAGGTCGACTTCAGTTGAAGAGCTGTGTCGTTGTTATCGTCTTAACAAGCTCCAAACATCATCGTGCTGCAGGTGGTCATCGTGTGGTCACAAGTAGTGACAGTTGTTTTTAAGCAAGGTATAGAAACCTCGGTTTTACGGTAAAAGTCAGATTAAAATTCATCTTTTACTAGACTAGACCAGTTGTATGTGTGACCAAAACTAGAAACAGGCAGCAGTGTAAACACTCAGTGGACTAGCTCAACGTTTATAAATATGTTGGAGTTTTGATAAGATATTTATCCCAAAGGGCAATAAGCAAGAAGCGCTATACACATAAGGTCAAGAACCACCCAGTACATCATCAACTACCAATAAATTCATTAAGTCATACTCACAGACATAAACCCCTCCCATACAATCACATACTTAAGACACACATACAATCATACTTCAGACCCGCTGGACAGGTTTCAGGTCTCTGTGGATATGAGAGTGATCTATCGTGTTAAATATCATTATTTTTCTAAACATATCCTCCTACTGTAAATAAATATTGCCACAGAATATTTTTGATCAGTGTCGTTTCTGAAAGTGTCTTTTATACTGTCAATCAGTATATACCGTCTCTAATTGTGTTGTTTTTTGTTTGTTTGTTTGTTTGTTTGTTTGTTTGTTTGTTTGTTTGTTTGTTTTTTGTTGTTGTTGTTTTTTTTTACTGCTCATAAGCATTGTTAGGTTTCACTACAATCTTTTTTTATTACCGATCAGTAATGTATCTAATCAAGTCTTCTTGCTGATCCAGCATCAAGCAGACGACGCGTGACGTAGCATGGGAATGACGTCAGGCGTTGCTACAGGCAGCGAAAAAAAATTCCTCTCCCAGCGAAACAGATAAAAATAGATTGGAATATGACGTCATAGTCGTCTGCTGTCAGCATTTCTATATACAGTATAACCTGTGCGACCCAAACGCTGAGAGACAGGCAGGCGCAGAAACATGGCTGACACACGCGACACTGACTATAAAGGGTTGGGGAAGGTAAGAGAGCGAGAGGGCGAGGCGATGGCCACCATCCTCGTGTAAAGCTGACCACGAAAAAAGTGAGGTCCTGACTTTTTAGCCAACGAAGACTAGGGCACGACCTTTGCTTTCACTTTTTTTACGTAGGGGACATAACCTGCATCTATCCAACATTACGGAGTTATGCAAAACAGGTGAACTGACATCTTGTAAAAGCCAGAAGATTCTTTAGCAACCCTTAATATTCTGCAGCATGTTTCATCGTCTAGCACGCCAGAAAGACGTCTGGTATATAAAGAATATTTTTCACATGGGTTATTTCCCATTATTAAGCAACACCACTGCGAAGTGCATTAGCTCCCCTCATGAACTGGTCAGGTGCTTGTTTTACACGCGGTTATAAGCAAGTTATAACGGAATCACTCCGCTAAACAACTCTTCTATTATTAGTATAATCTTGTTTATTAGAATCACTAATCTATATGAACATGTCTTTTATTTTTCTGATCCAGTTTGTTCCCTGAAGTTTCCTTACCGTAATTAATGACTCCACTTCTTTATATCTCTTGACACAGAATGAACTTTTCTGCAATCAAATATATTTAAATTATTCATTTCGTTTAAAAATATACTTGGCAATCACACAGAAAAGTAATACATCTAAGTAGAAAAATATGTAAAAAGAAATATAATAAATGGAAATAACGACACAAATAAAAGCAAGACTATCGTAGTAAATCCAAACTATGAAGTAAGCGTTTACCGGTTACGATCATCTCAAAGGCCTCTCTTTATTCTCAATCTCCATCAAGTTTTTTCTACTGTCTTCCTCGTTTTCCTCTAAAATTCTAACATGAAAGAAACATCGACAAATTAAAGTTTAAAAAAATGAAATCAAGGGATAAAATTTGTCAGCTTTTATCATAAGAGACTAATAACAAATTACACGAACAAACAGAATATTTTCCGAAACAAAAATTAAGCTATTTTTACAGATAACACGTACATAGTATAATTCACTTACATGTTTTGCACATCAATCATCTTACTTGAAACCTGGAATAAAATAACAAAGCCGGGAAAGCCTTCAGGGTTTGTGTAAACAGACAAGTAAGCTGTCTTTGATCCATTCATGCAGTTTTATGATTTTTCTCATCTTGTGTTTTTAATTCTGTCAAAGTTTCTCATTTTAAAATATCCTTGCTTCAGCTTGAAGTCCATTGTGTAATTATCTAATTTTCTTTCTAGCAGAGATTCAGTGAACTGACATTATTTAATTCATCAAAAGCCCAGAGAATTAAAATAGTAAATATTAACCTAGTACTCAAACTGACGTACTGTGAACTTCAAAACTTCATACACTACTACACACCTATCTTTTATTCATTTTTAATGAATTATGTGAAACACATTATTTTCCTTCCACCTCCACCCACTGATCATTTATCTCATTCTGGAATATAGAGAAACACACACACACATATATTTACAAACTACACAAATCAAGAAATCAATCACACACAAAATATATATATATGTACCTGTGCATACACAGATGAATATAATTTAAAATTCCTCAAGACACACCCACACCATTGTGTGTATTTAAGTGCTAAGGAAATCGCTCACAGGACATTGTGTTGGTTGCAGTAACATTCGCGCAGACACGTCAAAGACTACAACAAGACATGTGCTGCGAAGAAAATAATTTCACATCCTTAACAAATTATTCTGTCAGGTACCAAGGCCGCGAAGATAACAATTGTCCTGATAGTGTCATGACCTTCCAGACATTCAAGTCTATCGACAGGACGGTATCCTGTGGCCTGGTACCTTGTCTCTTTGTTGTCGGAGTGCCGGCTAATATCCTCAACATGATTATTTTCTATCGTCAGGGACTGCGAGATCGGATGAACCTCTGTCTCTTCTGTCTCGCTTTCATTGATCTCGTGTACCTTATTGTTCTGATCATTGGCGTTTTGTTTTGTTTCATCGGCTTGTTTCTACCAAAACAGGAACAGTTCTGGAGGTGGATTCTTACTAGGCACACTATTAATTTTCTGTATGGTTTTGTTCACTCGTCTGGGTGTCTGACGATGATAATCGCAGTAGAAAGGTGGGTTTGTGTCATGTTCCCCATGAAAGCCGCAACTCTCATCAGTAGGAAGACAATGGCCATCATCGTCTCACTCACATTGTTGTTAATGCAGCTTCTGTGTGGTGTCTACATCGTAAAGGAGCATATTCTGTCGGTAAAAGACAAAGTCACTGGTGAATATCTCGTTGTTTCCGTACTTACAGACTTGTATCTAAGGTACAGCTTTTTCAGAATTATTGAAAACGTTGTGTTGTCCTTTATATCTTTCTTTAGTTTTGCCTGTATATTGTTGGCGACAGCCGCCACAGTCATTCAGCTGCACACTGCTCAGTCGTGGAGAAAGTCTACAGCAAGGCAGGTACAAAAGTTGGCTTTGGTCATTGTTGTTTCCATCAACTAAGCTGTCAAAAATGTATTAACCTTATAATACAATATTTAGCAACCTCTGAAGAATAAGGCAAAACAGAGGTTTATGGGGCTCTGTGCGTGTAATTGTGTGTTTAAGAGAGTGAGAAAGATGTTAAGCAAGATCATGACCTCAGTGCAATAGCTGACCTCTTAGTTGGAACAATGGTCGGAGAACTTGTTGACAGGCACATTGTTCCTGAATATCAGAGGACAATTTTCGTTTACATAAAAAGTACATCAACAGACGTAGAAATTGTGAAGTACGGGGAAATGTGAAGCATGTTTAGCGTACAGATTAAAGGAAACGGAGTAATCTCCCCTTGCCATGCCTGCCAAGGTAAATGGTGATGAAGCGACCCCCTGTCATGGTTGAAAGGGATATTAGTAAAAGTGGTGATTTGTGGGAGTGTGAAAAATGTGGCATTGTGACCTGTAAAGAAGTTCCATTAGGAAGATGGAAAGTAGTCATTGTGATCTCTCCCTTTTGTGTGTGTGTGTTCACGCTCGAGAGAGACAGATAATAGCGAGTTAGTTTAGTCATGCATAAATGCATTTTCAAGCTCTCGATTGTCATGGAATTTAGCTGTGTGGTTGTAGAAAACGAGAAATTATAAACATAACCGGAATAGTCAAAACAAATCAACTGTTTGAAACATTTTTCTCGATTATTTTCCGTATTAATTCTAAAAAATTATTCAACAAATTGTGTACAAAATGATATCTGATTCCCTCAATCTCTTAAGTATTTGCAATAAAATAAATTATTTAAACGTAAAACATTTTGTTAGCGATTAATTTTTTTTTTTTTTTGTTTGATACCGTTGACAGCTCCCACATGAAAGGTCAAGGGATGTTGATGAGGATGCTGGTGGCCATGTCCTGTGTCTACATCCTGTGCACGGCTCCCAACATGGCTTTGGGTCTGGCAAGGTTCACTGTCCCAGAATTCCGCGCAGACGGAAGTTTCTGCAACTTGTTCATAGCCACGCACTTGCTTAGCGTCGTGATAATTATGTTCAACTCGTCCATCAACTTCTTCGTTTACGCCGCCATGTCGTCCCGCTTTCGTCAGGAACTCAAGGCGCTGTTCTCGTTGACCGACGCTGGGATGTCTTTGAAAACCAGCATCAGTGACACTCACATCAAACATTAATCAGACTCTTGGGATGTCCTTCGCGTTTTTTTTATAAAGCACTAAGTCAAGGCTAAACTTTACTAAACTTTATGTCGATGAGTTTGTTTCGGGTATATTATTTGATTTACTTAGCTTAGTTGACGAAAGTTCAGTTAAACAAAGCATTTTTAATTGCAATCGTTATATGCGAGATTCGGGTAATATACGGTCCGCGATTTACTGTAACACGCTACCTCATTATTCTTTCCATATAAATGCTTTGTGTCAAAGCTCAGCCCCCAAGGACTTTCTCTGCACGTGGCATCTGTTTACAGGGCTGGCTGCCTTGCCTCAGTTGCTGGCACGGCGTAGAACACCAACCACCCCCCCCCCCCCCTGGGACGAACAGAAAGAACTTTATTGTGTTTCTTGATCGCCCCGTCAAGCATGTAACACCATTTGTTTCTGTGCAGAGTGATGGCCGAAGGCTTGGCTCTAGAGCATTCAAAGAGTCTTTCAAAAATTCTAAAAGCAAATATTTTCTTGCTCTCCCTCTCTCTCTGTTTTTTACCCTCCACTCGCGCACACAGAGACACACACACACACGCGCGCGCACGTGTATAAAATAACATAAATTTTAAAGCCTAGCGAAATACTTGAAGAATTTTGATAAGTTTCGTATATATCAGAACCTTCTTTATTATTTTGTCACGTAAGTGTTTTGTCAATTTTTATCTTACATACATTTGACTCGGTAGTGCCTGCTCGTAAAACCGCTCCTGGTCAAAAACTAATGTGTCCTTTAATGAAACGTGAATGTGATCTTCGCATGTCACTTAAGTGTTTTATTTAATTCTTTCCATTCATGGAAGTAAATAGCCAAGATGTTCGAACAAGGTCGTCCGTACTCAAAGAAACCTCGAAGATCCCGCATCTAACTCGTCCCTCTTCCCACTCGACCCAGCTGTCGGGTACCTGACTCTATACAGGGTTGGGGGAGGTGAGGCAGCGACAGGAGAGGAAATGGGCATCTCCTTCACTAAAAGCTAACCATGAGAAATGTGAGATCTCTAAGACATCATTCCAGCGAAAGGTCAGGAGACGAATTAGACTTCTATATGGTAGATCTTATATTTTATTCCTTTATTCCTCTCCTGCTAGACTAGTTAATGTTAGCAATGTCAGTAAAACAATTCGGCTGAGGATTTGCATTCGGTGATCTACAATCTGAATTGTAAAGCTGTGGTTCTGAACACTTGTATTGTAAAGCGCATACTCACACTCCTACGGAGCATGCTCTTAGTGAATGAGAAACATGGACAGCATACGAAGGATAGGATAACAAACAAATAACATATGAACTATAAATGATAAACAATCGTACTAAACGAAGAATAAAATAAAATACAAAAAACACAAAGAACAAGAACAAGAGCTGAGAGTAACATGATATTACAAAAGGAAGGGTGTGACAGAGGACTAGCATTATGGGAAAGGTTGTTAGTAACGTTTACAGAAGAGGTGCGTTTTCAGAGCATTTTTAAGGTATAACAGTGATGATGGATATGAAATACTTACTGCAAAGCTACATTTATTTTAAATGTTTATTATCACTGTTGTAAGCCAGAATAGTCTAGTGCTATTATTATTATGCTAGGATAGTCTAAACTGTTATTATTGACGAACTGAAGAACATCCACTTTGGTAACAGGTTTAAATTTAATTCTCAGCTTTGTTACCAAGTATTTTTACACGCACACTCAATGTAAGCAGAACAGGTCAAAACATAAATCCTCTGCTCCGATAACAATACTGATACAAATGTGTATAGATATTATTCAAAATGATTTAAAAGTCTGATTGTGACACAGTTTATTGTCTGTAAATGGAAAAGTTTGGCACATGATAATGATGATTATTATTGATGATGATGATGATGATGATGATGATGATGATGATGATGATGATGATGATGATGATGGTGGTGGTGGTGGTGGTGGTGGTGTGGTGCACCTTATTGTCATGCTCATAGACGTCATGGTGACGAAAAATCAGACAAATATCGTAGTCGTGCTCGTCATCACTTATCAGATCTGATAGGCAGACACATCATCCCATCAAGCTCGAAGCTACAACCAATCCAAATGCACCGCCAAACTAACATTATATCCAATATGGCGGTGTTGTTCGCTTTGTAGGCTTTATGAATGAATCGATGCTGCATAGACATCGCCAATTTTGTTTAGCATAATTTTAAAAAAGTCCTCATAACTAAAAAGTCTGTATAGTTATAGGTCCTTTTCTCTCTGTATTTGTTTTTTTCTGTAAACCAGCATGCATCCTATACATACATAGGCCATACTTCCGGTTTCCTTTTTTCGTTCGTGCACAATAAGGATAGTTTTGTGTTTCTTATACAGGTAAGAAAAATTCGTTCTGAATGTCATATCTCGTATTAGACACCCACTATTGCACTGTTGCTCTTTCTGTTGTATTTTGAAACTTGTATTTAGTTTCAGTTCATGTGTAGGTACAATGTCGTATTTCAAGATCAGACAAAAGAAGAAAAGCAACCGAAAAGATAGTGAAGATTTACAACACTTGACAGGGCGATGGGTAACCCTTAAAGAGAATAAGGGAAAGAAAAAAGTTTCTGCTGCTCCCTCCCAGCCAGACACAGTTATTGCTGCTTCCTCAGAGCAACCGATCCCGACAACATCATCCATCGATGTTGAGCCTATGGCCGTAGGTATGTATGAAGGATTTTCCCTTCATGAAGTTTTTTTTAGTAATACGGTGACAGTTTTATTTTATTTATTTTTCTTGCTTATTACTATTGTTATTACGAGAGAGTTCCGTCCCTTCGCCTAGCAGGCTGAGAGGATCGGCTCTCCTTGGTATTGTTTATGTTTTGTTTTGTATTGTTTATGTTTTGGTAATTTGGATAAAAGTGTTGGACTATTGTGTTTACAGTATTTGCTGCTTCCTCCCAACAACCGATCCCGACAACATCATCCAGCGATGTTGAGCCTATGGCCGTAGGTATGTATGAAGGATCTTCCCTTTATGAATTTTTTTTTTAGTAATAGGGTAATATTTATTTTTCTTGCTTATTGCTATTATTATTATGAGAGAGTTCTGTGCCTTCACCTAGCAGGCTGAGAGGATCGGCTCTCCTTGATATTGTTTATCTTGTTCAGCGCAATAAGTTGGCCTTAGGCTGAGATATTGCTCTTTATAAATTCCAAACTAGTGTCAAAAAATGCATACACAGGATTGTTAAAAGTAATATATTTTCTTGTCATAATTGTAGATCCAAGAAAATGGAGCAAGCTCCTACTGGAGAAGAGAAGTAAAATCGTGCTGACAAATGGGAAAAGATACGCCACGAAACTGCTGGTTGTGCACACTGAGCTGTGTGCTGTTTCCAGACCGAAGCCAGTGTATCTGCTGTGGTTTAAATTTACCAACAATCCGCTGCTTTTGGATTGTGGCAGCAATGCACTATTCTGTGAGGAGGATTTTGTAGATCGTCACAAGAATGCTGCATTCAATAGTCCAGAAATTATGGAATGTAAGGAACATTTAGTATTTGGGGTGTCAGGGGCAACCACCACCTGCAACAAAGTATTTATATGGACTGCATGTTGACTACTTCAATTGGTACATGAGCGTTATTAATGGATTTTTCTGTTTTGTTTTGTTTTCCTTAGGGATATTGTTTTGTGCCATATGCAGCCAACTTGCCTGTTTTTGTGCATAGCAATCACAAGGTACCATCTTGTGCAAAACGTACAAGGGAAATCACTGTGATTGGAATGAGAGGTAAAAATATAAACATGTATTGTAAGAATAAAACAAAATGACAGTAAAAATGATGTTCTAGGTATGGTATGGTTTGCTGCATCATCAATGAAAACATGTTTGTTTATGTCTAGGTGGCCCACAGCTGTTTACTTTTGAATTTTGCTCATGTGAGAGTGACACCGTCACACTACTACGCCATCGCCTTTGGGGTTCTTCCCCAGAAATACCATCTGTGGCATTTAAACTGGATGTCATGGAGTGGTTGCGTGCATTAGTGCTTGAATGCCAGGTGTCAGTTAAGGGCTTTGTCGATGCATTGGCAACCCGACTTAGCAAGATAGACAGCATGAGCAGCAAGAAGGTTTGTTGTGGCCTTTTCAAATGTGTTTTCATTTCATATTTGTTACCTATAGTAATTAGGCAACTTTTATGGTAGTGAGAATTTGAATCACATAATGCAATGTCAGTCCTGGTCATGTTGATATTTACTTAAAATGCTAGTAATATAAGTTTTTATGCTTTTAACTGGATGGCTAATAGTGAATAGAAATTAGTTGTACTGTTGGCTATGGAGTGAGGTTAAAATATATCATTATTTTCTGCTTGTCTTGATTTGCAGCACATTTTTTTTTTATGAAACTCCACATATAATTATGTTTTTACATGTTTTCACTTTAGTCATTTTATGAGGGGATATCGGAAAAATGGCCAGTCAACAATACTGATGGTGCATGGTAATGTGCTGGAATTAGCTTTTGGGTGATCCTTAGTTTGAGGTTTAATTGCATAATTGAAGATTTTTAGTAGGCAGGCGCCACTGTTTCACAGGGTTTGATTGTTGAAGGTTATTTTAATAGTAATCATTTTCTCAAGGAATACATAGTGATTCAGGATGCAGCCCACAACGAATATTCAAATGTTCTTATTTACCCTGTGTAAATTAGCAGCAGCAGGTGCTCTGTGTGAATGATTGCATGTGCAATGCTATATGTGCTGACTTACAAAGTTTGCTGCACGTATGAACTGATATAGACGACTCATTCACTAGTACAGAAACTTGTGTTCAGCATGTATTTTTTGCATGTATTGCAGGTTAATGGAGTATATCAGGCCCTAGTAACTGATGCATTTACAATGTACATGCACCATGAATACCAGTTTGCAGCATTTGCAACACATTGATCCAGATCTTGAATGATGGAACTGATTGTCTGCCTGCCATGTAAGTTTTAATATTCAGGAAATAGACTTAACTATTGCAGGGTAGCAGAGGCTTGTGGATGCCAGTTTTTTTTTTTAACTTCATGCACCAGGTAGTAATAACAGTGATGATGGAAATGTATAAAGGATGTAAGTACCATACAAACGAAATTGTTTTGTGAAATATAGGTGGCCAAAGAAGACATTGAGGTTAATGCAGAAGACCCTGCAACTGATGGAAGTCAAAAAGTGTTGTCTGAAAATGTGAGTATTATTTGGGCTGTTTCACTTGCGTTTTTTCTGTGCTATTCGCATGTGTGTTAAGGAAGGCTTTGTACTTAGTAGTTTTTTAATTTTGATCTTCATTTCTTTCAGAACCGAATATTTTCATTTGATGCCAACTTTGGCCTATCACGGAAAAAGTCATCTGGCAAAAGCCCCGGTGAGGCTTTCCACAGGGCGTTACTTCCTGGACCAGACAGAAGTAGATGATTTTGTACAGAATTATGTCTGTCTCACAAAAAAAGGAGATGGGGTAAGTTATTCAGAGTTTACGTTTTTTGGATTTAAAGGCTATTTTTATTTGAGATCACACATGTGAGTGGTTAATCATTATTATGTTTGACATGTTTACATATAATTGTTTGGTATAGAAAGGCATGCATCAACAGGTGAGATTGTGTGTCGGATTCATATGTTGCAAGACTGATTCACTCACGTCATTGTTTTACAGGACTGTAGTGACTTTCAGCAGGGAAGCTACAGTCGAAATCCAAACAGATAAGCTGGACGAAACAGCTGTGTTTGGTTGTGCCTGTAGCAGGCACGAATTCCCCATCGTTTCTTCAGCCTAAAGCACGGTGAAAGGTTGTAATGGACTCATTTCTTGTTGACTTTTGTTTACTGTTTGAGGCAGTTCCCATATTTTGTGTTCTTTATGGACATGGTCATGAATCTTCCATCTACAGCACAATTGCAAGCAATAATAATAAGAAGGTTGTTTTCAGGTTGGGATATGCTGTCTGCCTGATGGAGAAACTGCTACAAGAACATCGCAGAAAATCTCCATCATGTATGACATTGCATGTGTTCTATCAGCACATCTGAAGGTTGGTACTTTTGTGTGCTTAAAATTGTTATTGTATGTATATGTGTTTGGCAGATTCATGGTGTATTTGCTGCAGTGAAGAGTTAAGAATGGTTGTTGGACTAATTTCTTCCCTTATAGGAGAAAGTCAGTGACATAACTGAAATGTTTTTTAGTAACAGGGTACTAGTTTGCTCATGAGTAGACTGAGCATGAAACACTTCTAATGAGACATGGTGTCCATCATCTAAATGAAGCAGTTTGGTGACATGAGCAGGAGAGACCTCCCAGTAGCAGAGTGTCTTTTTGTAACTCATCATTGTCACAGACTGGGACTTACAGCTGGCTGAAACATATCTTAAATAGAAGAGTCTTTGATACCACTGGTTTCTCTTTCATTTATTGTAATAAAATAATTATGTTGCAGAAAAGCAACAGAGGAGAGCTGGATCAAGAGTACAATTCTCTTGCCTATTTTCCACAGCTTTGGTCATAAGATGTCATGTCAGGTAACATCTACAAATAGGACCAGATTCTGTCAATGTATCATAAGCCAAAGGACCCATGCTCACTTCAGAATCGATCATTTTTTAAAAAAAGTGTATCACTGTATCACCCAACAGCAGCAACAGGAAGTAACATGTTACATCAAAATCATTGTGCTAACACCGGAAAACATTAAAAGAAATAAAATTGGTGAATAAAGTGAAAACATAATCAAAAACAAACCACAAAGGTAGTCAAAAATGCAATGACTCATTTTCTTGTCAGCAACAGTCCAGTGGTACCATTTAGATCTTCATAAAAAGCTACAGATAACTTTTTACAGCTAGAGTATGGCCCACGATCAGCAGCTGGGATAGGCCTGACAGACGGTGAGACAGTTGAGCGCCTGTGGTCCTATCTCCGAAAATTTTCAGGAATCAGCAAGATGATGACGCCACAGAGGAGAGTAGATTTGCTGACGGATGCTCTCCTCCATTATGCGTCAAAGTTACGCAAGCGATTAGGTTAGTAAAAACAATTTTCCTGTTTTGTTTTGTTTTGCAAGGTGTTCCTTCATTTTGTTTTATGGCAAGAGGAACAAGCTGTATGACTCATGGTTGCTGAATCAATAAAAGTAATAGGAAAGTTTTATTATCATCCTTTCTCTTCCTACATTAATTTGTACTCATACTTGATCAGATTAGTTTGTCAAAAAAAAAATATCATATGTTTGTGTATGCTTAACAGGCAAACATCTTGCGCAGAAAATGGTGAAAGCCGAATCCACAGTGAAGCCTCATCAACTCAGTTTCAGGAGCTGACACGCTCTTTTCAGGGTAATTAGGCATATTTGTTTTTTGGACGCTTGTTTATGAAGTTGCGACAAACCTTCCTCTTAATAGAGGATGACATTTGTAATTGCATATATTTTTGTTTTCAATTAACAGACCAGTGGATGCTGCGAAGGTTTTGCAGTGGCGAGAGGAAGAAAAAGCAGCATGCAGGAGAAATGATGGTATTTTGTAGTATTTTTGTCAATTGTAATATTACAGTAAGAGAAAAGGTGATCTAAAATAAGCTTTCTCTAATTTTACTTTTCCACAGCCTAAATATGCACTATGTTAAAATTGGAATTACAACAGATCAACTTGACTTGTCTGTGTCAGTTATTTTTCAAGTCTGTAATGAATATGCCTTGTCCTTTCTTGCCTTTTTGTCAGTGTCTTCCAATGAGAAGGACAAGTACATGCTGACCTTATTTGAAATGAATAAATGCCAGTAAGTTTTTTCTGTCCTAAAACATGTCTTCGCTCTGTCCTGTAGTCAGGCATGGCAAATTTTGTACACATGCAGCCAAGTTATGTCCATAGCAAGGCTTTTTATGTTTGTAATCATTTAAAAGAATAATTTTCTTTCTTAGCAGGGTAAAATGTTTCATTTTGTGCTTTTCATTTGACCTGTTAAGGTACATATAGAGGAGAGAATAAGTGTCAGATCATCACACATGCAGTAATAGAAACTGCTATCTTGTGCAGGTCAGCTTCTGCAGCCTCAACAGGATCTGATGACAGCAGGACTGAACTAAGTGTGTACGTAGATTTTTTTTCCCTTGTGGTGCTCACCATATGAAACAATAACTTTGTATGGTTGGTCGACTTGTGTATTTTATAACATGAAAGGATCATCTGAAACACAGGATTAGAGGTACCAGTTCTATCAATAATATACAGTCCTGTAACTGTGATATTGCATGTACAATGTTTATATATAATGTCCACATAGACTGGCTGCCAAGGTAACAAGGCTGGAAAACCAGTACGGCTTTGTGCGATCTTCAGAGGACAGCAGTCAGTACAGAGAACAGCTGACATCAGCTGTTGTCAGCAAACGCAAGCTGGTGCTGGAGCAGATGAGATCAGTGGCTGCAGAAAGAAGCTACAGTCTGATGCAGCTGGCAGAAGCTCGTGAGTAAACATTTCATTTCCTCAATGGTTTTACAAGGGTGTTAACATGATTGAGTCAATCAAAGTACTCATGGTAATGTAAAGTAGCTGTTCCTCCTACTTTGCATGCACGTAGAGAAAGGAGAAATGTGGAATTTTGTCTTACATTGTATCAAACACCACCATATTCTTTGTCACTGCTCTTATCCGAAAATAAATAAATAAGCAATAAAATGAGCGAAACATAAATAAACTTAATGGAAGTGTTCTCAAATTTTCAGGTGGCCAGGAAGTGGCCAAGAAAATGAGCACAGTTGTGAGCAGACACAACAAAAGATTGAAGAGTCTGCTCACGATTTATAACAAGTTTTCACCTGTTGAAGGTCAAGAAACCCTGCCTGCAACACTCCAGTTTGCAGATGTTGCTGACAGGGGCAGCTGGGTATATGGTGTGTCCCAGAACATCATCATTAAAAAGAAAATTTATTCAGCTATCTGATCTTATGATCAGATGTACTGAAGAGAAAGGGCTGCTCAAAAAAGATGCAGCAGCAGCTCATTCATGGTATCAATGGAAGCTAAGACAGTGTCAGGAACACCTTGAAAGATTGCAAAGTACAACTCAGTATGACCGTGGCTGCCGTGCCTTAATGTTTCAACATATGGTTCAGTTGGAAAATATGTTAAATGACTTAGAGTCTTTAGAATTTGCTGAGCTCACAGCACTTCCTAAGCCAGCTTCGCAGTTCTTGTCAGCACATCATGATGTTCTTTCTGTTGATACAGAAGTGCAAGAGCTGTCGGAGCTGGAACTCGAAGAAGTGCTGTGTATGCTTCAGCAGGGTGATGAAAATCCGGAGGAAGACTCTGACAACGAAGATTCTGAAAATCTGGATGAATGATATATCTGCCTTCTCAAATTTTATGCATGCCTTTCACTTTCACTACAAGTATAGGTTGAACCTCATCTCATTTCTGAATGAACATTTTTGCTATGTGTGGAGTAGCTGAGCAACGTATGCTTAGTAGAAATACCATGTCATCAAATCAGTGTTAGCAAATGACATTTTACCTCTGTTATTTTTAACTGTCCAGCCTTCTTTCTCATGATATTTCTACATAGAGCAAAGAGAAATGCTGCAAATAACTTGTAGATGAAAATTTTTGGTCTTGATGTGGAACACACTTTATCTTAAACATGTGCTTTTCATCATATGCATTATCACGGTACAGTGCAGTGAACTTGTAATTCTGGTGGTAAAATAGAATGCAAAATATCCTGCACACAAACATGATTCAAAATTGTTTAACTACTTCCTGGAATGATAGGAACATTTTAAATATTTAATAACAGTCTTCCTGCTTCTCACAACAGCATTTTGTCATTCAATTATTCATTTAACTCATTTCTTTTTGTATGCTGATGTTTCCAGATTCCCACCATACACCCAGCTTCCTCTGTGATGTAGGTGTGCCTTAGAAAATGCTTTATATGTAAATTTGTGATCGCATATTTTTGTGTATAGTTTGCTTGCTGTGATGTACTTCTGGCCTTGTAACTCGAATTTCTTACATTTCATGCTATTTTCCCATAAGTTTGCACACCTATATAGATTGTAAGCTAGACATATTCGTTCAGATTGTTATTGTCATTATTGACAATTTTTTTTCATGGAGTGCATTTGTACATGCACCTTTTTAGTAACTGTCAAATTACTGAAATATAGTGATGTCAAGTGGATCTGTTTCAAAGCACAGCAATCAAACCTGACCTTTTTGTGTTAATGAATGCCTGCAAAACCCCTATCCCCCCACAATTCTGTTTCAGTTTTAACTACTTGACAAGTATCAACAAGACTGGCCAAAATTTACACACTTAGTAAACACATTAATAATAAAGACATTATTACAGTCATTTGGAAAAGTGTGGACATGGTGGTGAAGAAATAAACTCGGAGTACTGCACAATAAACCGAGAGCACAGTGTTCTAATTTGTTTTGTCCGTAAACTCGGTGGAATGCCTGCTGAGATTGCACCTGTAGAAAATCTATTTTCTACTTTTATTAATGTTGGGGTTAGGTTTTGATTACAGTCTTGTAGAAGACATTAATGGTCCGCGGGACTTGTAACTATTAGTCAATTGTGAACTGTAACTTTTGAACTTGTGAACATTGGCTTTATTAGTGAAGTGTGAACTTTAACTGTTGAAATTGTGAACATTGTAATTATCACCATGATGAACAGTAATGAGAAAAAGCGACCGAAAGCTAAGTTTTAATATTATATCTGAATAATACTTGTAAATATTCCTTTGAGTCAGCTTTGTCTCATCCGACCCACCCGCCTGATAACAACGCTTGGTATTGTAAAACACTTTTGGTTTTACCATTTATTGAACTTTAGAAGAGGATAATAGAGATGACTCATAAAACCGAGGACCGGAAAGTGACTGTACTGTTATAACTTGTTGAATCTCAAGGATGTACCGGTAGTGTTGTAACTCTGTGATTGATGCCATGTAGATTTCGGCAAGTGACGAACTTTCTTTGTATGAACATGATGGATAGTTGTTTATATTGATGTGTGGATTATCGATATATTTTACTTGCAATCTATTTGTGTTTGCCGACGGAGAGAGAACGGTATACTGATCATTAATACTTTGTTCCTTTTGATTTGATGCTTGTTTGTAATAATTATTTCTGCCTCCAAAGAGGGTACAGCCACCTAGCGATCTCGTTATTTCTTTATTTGAAAGAATGCGCATATGTCTGCGGTTTATACGTGACAGTGGGCGAATGCATGAATGCAAAAGTTATCCATTGCGCGCAGGGCCCACATTCAGTCCATTACAGCACCCAACCAGTGCATAAACATTATTTTATTATTTACAAATTATACTTGGCAACTTTGTGAAACTTGACAACACAAGCTTGAGTACAGTCACAGTAAGTACGCGGAATACAAGTTGACAATGTCATAATTCGACACAGTATGGATTATGCAATTGCACACATATCATTAATCCGGCGTTCGTTTTCATGGATCAGTACTCTGGGGGTGGGGGGGTGGGGTTGGTAATTTCTAGACATTAAGTATTTATCATTCAGGTTCATTAGAGTTCCTATGTAAGATGGTGCCCATGTATTGGAATGTAGGTACCATTTTCACCTCCTTGTCGTGGATGGACAATCTATTCCTCTTCGTGCATCAGGTTGCACATAAGGCCTCAACCAGAGTCCGCCACTGATGTCGATCGGCTGAAACCCGCTCCAGGTGGCCCCATGTCCAGCACTTTCCTTTCATCTCCCTTTCCACTGTTCTTCTCCAAGTTTCCTTTGGGTGGCCTCGTTTTCTTCGGCCGTCTGGAGTCCATCGTAGGGCGACTGTGGAGAGGTCTGCTGTCTGCTGGCGGAGCACATGTCCAATCCATCGTCAACGCCTTCGTTGAACCTGCGTGGTGATGGACTCGGTTTCAGTTCTTCGGTGGAGTTCTTTGTTGGTGATGGTATTTGGCCAAAAGATGTTAAGTATTCGCCTGAGGCGTTCACTCTCTATTGTCTTCCAGTTTGCTTGAAATGTGTTATACGGAATGTGATTTATACTATATTCACTGGCGTAGAGTACATAGTTTACTACAACCTTCGTCATTATCTTACACTTATTTCTACTTGACACCACCTATTATCAAGCGCCTTGATAGTGCTCCACATGCAGGGATATGTAAGTTAGACATAGCAAAACTTAACAACAAAATCCACAACGATTACACCGCAAGAGTTGCATAAAAAAGCCAATACCAGCTCCCAACTTTGTTCCTTTTTTTTTCAAAGGGATGAAGATTGCATAAAATTGGAGGGTGAGCATACTGGATGAAAGCCAGTGTCACTCAGTCAGTCGTCCCTTGACCGGCACATGTCGTTGAGAGACCACATGCATAGATGCGGCAGCTGACAGGGCCACTGCTCTTAGCTATTGGGGCGGTAGTCAGCAGGTCCTGTACAGGACGACCAGTCCAGTCTTACAGGTTCGTAAGTCAGTTCTTCCTTTGGCCACAGCGGCATTGGACACCCTCCTCAGGCACTTGTTCTGGAATGCCTGGATTCTCCTTTCCGTCTCGGCGAGCAAAGTCCACGTGTCGCATGCGTACAGCGGGAACAGCACCACCAGGGCTTTGTACAGCTTGTACAATGTACTTGGTAGTGAACCTTCTCTTATTTCTATGCATATCTTATTCAGCGTAGCCATCGCATCTGTTGCTGTTGTGATCTTATGTGGATATCTGACGAGGAACTGCCGTCCTTGGAGAGCGTGGCTCCCAAGTATTGGACGATACTCACCTCTTCGATCTGCACCCTGTTCATGTAGATATTGACGTACACGTACTGTGGTGCGAAATTAAGGTTTTATTTGGTTATTGAGCAGTACTGCACTGGTTGAATTATGCTATAGTGCTGAGAAGACTTGAACGAGGCAGTCTTCGATGTCGAACTTCTGTATCATACCGTAACCTCTTGTGACACACTATGTGAAATGCATGTTTGACGTTCACGAATTTTGGATAGAGGTACCTCTCAACATACTTCTTTAATGAGAATGCGACAGTTGCAATCTCCATATTTGTGCTCTTGCTCAGTTTGAAGCCAGCCTGTTCTTCAGCTAGCAGTTCCTTTGCTGTTCTGTATGAACTTCTGCATGTTTTTACTTGGGTGGCTGATAATAAATGCTGGCGGTTTTTTTTCCTTGGGGGTGGGGTGGGGTGGGCGGTTCCGTATGGTTATGACAGACGGTATTGGTACATTTTTTTTTCTAACAGGATGCGAATGTGAATCCGACCAACAGCTGTTTCTAGACATACCATGGCTATAACAGTCCTGGGTGCGTTGATGTATTCCTATCATGAAGAATTACCATTTCTGTTGAAGTTGCCATTGTACCAGGTACATGGCCAATCTCAGATTACAACCCACTTGATTCCTCAGGCAAGCTTTTTTTCAGTAAACCGAAAATTGATGCCTTAAAGTGCTAGTGCAGAGGACAGGCAAAACAATCAGTGCTGCTGTCAAGACCAGACGCCAGAACACGTTCTTTCTTCAACCATCAGCTCCAAACATGGCAACAACCCAATATGTCCCCCAAACTTCTAGGGAGAAGTCCAAGGTTCAGTTAAGAACTGCTTATCCTATGACACAACAGCTGAACACAAAGTACCATGAAATGAAGCTAAGAAATGACAGAATATATGATACAGTATGCTTGGTTTTATTTGACATGGCATAAAATTGGTCATCCCTTATTGATAGGCAAGCTAAATACTTAAGACAATTTTTCATTACACCAAAAAACATCAAAATGACAATAATTGTTTTAAATTTATGATGAATCCTGAGGATCACTGTTTCACAAACACATGCCAGCAAAGAATTTAATCTAAAAGACCAATTAAAAAAAATTATAATCTTCCACTTCATTGCTTTTTTATATACTCAGTTACAACATAAGCACAATAGCAACACCAACAGTGTAGATCAAATAGTCAGTTCATAAGATCTGATGCTTAGTAATAGCCACACAACCAAAACCCCCTACCATGTCGAAATCGCGTGGACAGCAACACATTCCTTACATTGTTTAACTTTACTAGTACACATAATCATACATGTGCTTTTTCTGTACTAAGCTCAAACCACATCACTGGGAAAATGGTTTATGTCTGCAAAGACATCAACACAATGAAGAATGCATATAGCTCCATGCAACTGACAGCTACTAAGAAGGAAAAATTGCAATTTTTGAATGTCTTTAATTTGTTGGGCTATATCATGTAGCATTATCACACAGGTGGATGGTGATAAAGAAGTTGCAGTACCCAGAAAGAACCCCTACCCCCACCCCCACCCCAATCAGTCAGCTCTGTGAAACGGATGACATGGCAGTAAAAATGTGTCTTGAAAGTACGGAATGCCCTTCATCAGACTCAATCCAACATCTCAAGCGTCATCAGTGTGGGTGAGGTGCTTTGATTCACTACTGATCATCTTGTCTGATTTTCTTCCTGAAACATGAAGTTAAAAATTGATTTAAAAAAAGTTATGTTTCGAGCTGTACAAGAAGAAATGAATATCATAAGCCATTATTATAAATTGTAAGTGCAGCTGGCACCAACACCATTTATTTAGTTCAACTGGGCCCATGTGGTTTCGGCATCCACTGTCTAGCTCTCTACTGATATTTTCCAAGTCTGCTTTGGCCTCACAACTTTCCTCTTCCCCTGATATTTCCAGCCTGCATGGCACTGGTGTCAAGTGCTTTGCACAAGGTGTGTCTTGTCCAACCCTAGCTGCCTAGTGGGACTTTGCATGTTCCCCTCCCAAACATGCTGATATTGGAGACGACAAAATCTAACTCTTTTCCTTGTAGCTATGGAGGATCATGTCGACTTAATTGTGGTAAGTGTTGAAGTTACCTGTTCCTTAATAGATAATTTCCCAGTGCAGTAGCTGTTCTTTTAACCACTGTTTGCTGGGCCAAAAAGCTGTCAATGCTGCTTCGTTTCACTGGCTTCAGCCCAGCCAACTCCTGGCTGAAATGTTGCTGGACAACGAGTATTTCTGCAGCTGACCACAGAGTTCTGACTCCTGCATAATAACATTAAATATAAGTTGTGACTCCACATCAACAAAATTACTGCTGGTATCACAAATATATATATCTGCTGATTGGAAAATCTGATTATACTGGAGAAGGCTGCGACTTCTCCTTCAAAGGACAATGTCTATGGACAAGACATAGCCATCACTACACTTTACAATACAGTCAGCCAGAAAAGCAGAACAGTTGTAAATTATGTCCTATCAAATCTATTAACAAAAAAATTATCACCTGTTCTTTGGCTTTTCTCCCTGGATTGCTTTGCAGACTTCATTACTGTGCCTGGACAAAATGAATAGATCAAACTTACAAGTGAAAAATTGTAATCAGTGTCTGCCTTCACTATGACTATGCCTATGACCAATCTGCTTCACTCAACTGAGACCTTCCAAATTCGCCTTCATGAGCAAACAAACAGTAGCCTGAGCATTGTGCTTACAAAACTCGGTGTTGATTTACATAGGCTGCATAAAGTCATGACTACAAACAGGGTTTTTCTTATGTACATTTGGTGTTGTCACAGAATTTGGGATGGATGACAGGCAGCAAAATGGTAATCTGTTCAGCTATCTCATATACTGCATCCTACAAATATGTCTCTGCTTTAACAGAATCTAGATAGGTTATTTTTATGTTTGCATGATATCGCACAAAGAGCAGATAAATATTTGCATAGAGACACTGCATATCATTTCGTTGCATGCATTAATGAGAAAGTCAGTTGCCTTACTAAGTTGCAAAGGGTTTGTAGGTGCCTCTTCCCTGGTCAGAAAAGAAAACAAATTAATCAATGCCAATAACTATAGACAAACATATGGCTTATCTTAGAATATCAAAAGCTCTGTAAATGATCTTGATAAATACGAAACTCTTAGGTAATATTGCACTACTTCAGTTGCTACATTCTTTACTTGCACTGCACAATAATGACAGTTACATTAGACTTACATATTTTCATACTATTCTATACTATTCAATATATTTTACAGTGTTTTATAGTAAAATATAATCACATATCCTGCACCTGTGCTACTTCCGAAGCTGGGACTGAGACCATGAAACTCAAGAAACCAAAGAGGTAAGCATGAGATCTCACACTGTACTGTACCATTCAGAATGAACGGGTTTCCTATAGTGTTAAAAGTGATCTGCTTCGGTAATAACATCGAAATTCAAATCCACTGCTGCTATTTCCACATAGATTGTACTTATATTCCTGTTTTTCACACTAATATACTCACATATCTGTCTCCACGCTGCTGTGGATGACTTCTGCGGCACACGGACTTGGTTCTTGTGCAACACTGCACAATGACATTTGTATCGATGAAACAAATCATTGCACCCTAACCCTCTTGTGAAACTGAAGATACCAAAAATTTAAGTATGAGATCTCAAACAGTACTGTGCTTTGCTTTCATAATAAGCAGACCCAGTGGAATCCTGTATTGTCTCAACTGATCTGTTTGTGTACAAATTAATGGAAAAAATCCGGTATATAGTAAAGTATACTCACATATCCTGCGCTATGGTGTTTTGTACTCCTGAGGCTCTGTCTGAGGCCATGAAACTGAAGAAACCAAAGATTCACACTGTACTGTACCATTCAGAATGAACAGGTTTCCTAAAGTGTTAAAAGTGATCCACTTCGGTAATAACATCGAAATTCAAATCCACTGCTGCTATTTCCACATAGATTGTACTTATATTCCTGTTTTTCACACTAATATACTCACATATCTGTCTCCACGCTGCTGTGGATGACTTCTGCGGCACACGGACTTGGTTCTTGTGCAACACTGCACAATGACATTTGTATCGATGAAACAAATCATTGCACCCTAACCCTCTTGTGAAACTGAAGATACCAAAAATTTAAGTATGAGATCTCAAACTGTACTGTGCTTTGCTTTCATAATAAGCAGACCCAGTGGAATCCTGTATTGTCTCAACTGATCTGTTTGTGTACAAATTAATGGAAAAAATCCGGTATATAGTAAAGTATACTCACATATCCTGCGCTATGGTGTTTTGTACTCCTGCGGCTCTGTCTGAGGCCATGAAACTGAAGAAACCAAAGATTCACACTGTACTGTACCATTCAGAATGAACAGGTTTCCTAAAGTGTTAAAAGTGATCCACTTCGGTAATAACATCGAAATTCAAATCCACTGCTGCTATTTCCACATAGATTGTACTTATATTCCTGTTTTTCACACTAATATACTCACATATCTGTCTCCACGCTGCTGTGGATGACTTCTGCGGCACACGGACTTGGTTCTTGTGCAACACTGCACAATGACATTTGTATCGATGAAACAAATCATTGCACCCTAACCCTCTTGTGAAACTGAAGATACCAAAAATTTAAGTATGAGATCTCAAACTGTACTGTGCTTTGCTTTCATAATAAGCAGACCCAGTGGAATCCTGTATTGTCTCAACTGATCTGTTTGTGTACAAATTAATGGAAAAAATCCGGTATATAGTAAAGTATACAGCGTTCCCTCGCTACTTCGCGGTTCATCTATCGCGGATTCACTACTTCGCGGTTTTTTTTGAGTGAATTATCGATCGATATTTTCGTGCTGGGAATTATCGTTCTACAAAATACCATAGATACTTCAACAGGAAAAAGACGAAAAATGAAGCTGTATTAGTATTTCTATTAAAATACCATGGTTATTTTGTAGATAGAAAGAAAGAAATAATTGTGTAACAGAAATCCATTGCTATGCGTAAGCGACAAGCCATGATTGTTATCTCCCATCTCGCAGCCAGTTCGCATCAGTTTTTTGGGTTTCTCTGAGTAAAGTTATAATTTTTTTACACTAATTTGTTATTGTACTGTATTAATACCATTATTAATATATTACTTTACACTCACATGATATTGTTTTACATGTATATATTATTATTTCATGTATGTCCCTATTTCGCGGAAATTCGTTTATCGCGGCTGATCATAGCACCGATCCCCCGCGATAAACGAGGGAACACTGTACTCACATATCCTGCGCTATGGTGTTTTGTACTCCTGAGGCTCTGTCTGAGGCCATGAAACTGAAGAAACCAAAGATTCACACTGTACTGTACCATTCAGAATGAACAGGTTTCCTAAAGTGTTAAAAGTGATCCACTTCGGTAATAACATCGAAATTCAAATCCACTGCTGCTATTTCCACATAGATTGTACTTATATTCCTGTTTTTCACACTAATATACTCACATATCTGTCTCCACGCTGCTGTGGATGACTTCTGCGGCACACGGACTTGGTTCTTGTGCAACACTGCACAATGACATTTGTATCGATGAAACAAATCATTGCACCCTAACCCTCTTGTGAAACTGAAGATACCAAAAATTTAAGTATGAGATCTCAAACTGTACTGTGCTTAGCTTTCAGAATTAACATACCCATTGGAATACTGTATTGGTCAAACTAATCTGCTTTTGTACACATTATTGAACCAAAAAAAAAATTCCTGTGTGTTGTAAACTATACTCATATATCCTGCCCCAAGGTGTTTTGTGTTACTTCCGAGGATGGGTCTGAAGCCACGAAACTTGAAAAACAGAAGAGGTAAGCATGAGATCTCACACTTTACTGTACCATTAAAAATAAACAGTTCCCATATTGTTAACACTGATCTGCTTCTGTAAAAAATATTGAAAATTAAATCCACTGCTGCTATTTCCACATACATTGCATTTATTCTCCAGTGTCCCACAGAAGTATATCATATATCATATACTCACATATTTGCCACCACTGGTGCTTGTGGAATACTCGGTTCTCCCACCTCACTGCACAAGGACATTTGTATAGATGGATTTCATTGTCGTACCATGATCATATCTTGAAACTGAACAAACCAAAGATTTAAGCGAGAGACCTCACACTCTACTGTGCTTTGCCTCCAGAATTAACAGACCATTTATGTACGAGGAAAACTATAAAAATTTACCTTTGGGCTATAAGGTCCATTTTGATCATCTCCTTCTTGGAGATGATCTTCCTTAAGGTAGAAATACCGTAAAAGGAGGGGTGTTTCAAGTTTACACCCTCTGGCATCCCTGTAACTATGACTACAGGTGCCAGAGAGTGTTTCTTGTAAGGGAAGCGGACGTTACACTCTTCCCTCCCCAATGCTCTTCCTGAAATCAAACATTCACACATCAGATGCAGTGGTAGAAAATTATCGGAACAATACAGTAAATACATAAAATTCTTATAGGATGTTTGAAAGTAACTCATTTTCTCAAACAATTGAGTGCTCCAATACTGTACATCTCATGCCCCAAGACAGTAGAAAGATTAACTGCTGTGCTCATACTTGCTATAGCAGTTTCTTAGCTCATCCTGCATCTACTTGTAAAGGAAAAAGCAGTTTTTTCCCAGCATATTCTGTGCTGACTTCGTGGGTTACAAAAACAAGAACAATGCTTGTCAGGCTGGCTGCATTTGCCCTGTAGCATGACACTTTTAATAAACATATAAAAGTCCTTTATCTGATTGCAAGGATTTTATAGATTTTCCCAGGTATACAAATACTGACACTCTCTTACCATATGCGTCATTGAGGATTTTCTGCACACATTGGCGCAGATACTTCAAATCGGATACAACCGATGGCCTCTCTGCTAGCACATTCCTATATTTTCCATCATGTGCTAGCAAATGGCTCAGGCCATCTAGCTGCATTTCGAAGTAATATTCTACACCAATGTGTAGAAGTACTTTCACCTGCAAATTAAATTATTCCATTGTACTTTCACTATCAGATTGCAAATAAAAGTACAGTGCACCTCTATACATCTAATACTTATCAGTTTATAATTAAACAAAGGGGAAGAGAAATTTTATACATGTTATGCCAGTGTCAAAGGGATGTGGTGAACACTTACCACCTTCTTCAGCTGCTCCATTAGCTGCTTCAAATACATCTTTTTTTCCTCCAGAGTAATTGGAAGAGCTGGGGTTGCAGCCTCCCTTATCAGTTTTTGTTTCTCAAGAACTGACAGAGCGGCATATTCCGCCCTGCTTCTCTTGAGAAACATTACATTGTCTGTAAAAGAAATAAAAATAGTCATTTGAAAAAACTTACACATCAATCATCAAAGCCATTAGACTATTTTGATTTTGGGATGGATGGTGGCTCAGGGAAATTGCTTGGTTTTCAACAATTCGTGTAGGTTAAAGGTCACAGTGGTATTCTTGTGCTCTTGCTAAAATGGGATGCTTACTTTCACCCTCCTTCCTTGCCAGGCGCTTCTGAAACAGCGTTAATGCCGTGCTTCTTTTGAAGCCCCAAACAGCTTTCTGAAACCAAGTTTTAAAAAAAATATGTTGATATTCCGTCACTTTTCACATTATCACACAAGCCAGAAGTAAAATATTTGCCCGTAAGAGTAAGGAGTTTCATGCGTAAAGTAAAACCAATTTATATTTACTTACATTTCCTCTTTTCGCATTCATTTTTGCACGCAAAATTCTCGCGCCAAAAGAGTCTACTAAGAGTTACAGTCCTTGATATACAGCAGATCAAAAAGTTAAATTGTGTGATTGCGACATAATCCGATGAAGCGTTAATTGTGTATGCTATTGAATTGCTGATGCTGAAATTAATGCATTTTGCCTTTTTTGAAAGAGATTTTTGTCGCGTAACACGACCGGGCGTCGCGGGACTTGCTTTCTCACAGCCACACTCGCACACACACCGACAAACTTCCACGCGCCCGCCGCGAGCAACAAAGCCAATCACTCCTCAGTGAACATAAAACACATACACGAAAATACACTACAAGACTAAAGTTTATTGGCGGCCGCAGAATGCAACCACCAACCCAACAAAGAAAGAGAAAAAACATATATATAAAACAAAAACAAACAGAAGAAAAATAAAGCCACACTGTGGGGAGTCCCACCACTAGCGAACACAACTGAGCGTTTAGCCACGCCCCTCTACTGATGGTGTCCGCGTGGTCCCACGCGACACAAACTTCCCCCACAGCGCACCCACTAGTCCCCCTCCCGGCCACTGCCTGAGACACAATTGCTCCTCACTACCACAGGTCGTCGTCTATTGTCAAGCACACAGTCCTCGCGGCTTGAATATCTTGGTTTCACTGACAGTCCGCTGATACCTCGGCGTAGGTCTGTTCGCACGCAGGTACCTGTGGTTGGCTGGCCGACGGTAGTCCGTTAGTCCTCCGTCCGTCTGTTTGCTGCTTCACCCCACTAGGTTTAGTGAGCGGGTGTTTGAGCCCACTCGGCTCATGACGCGTTCATTCTGCCGCACGCAGAAAACGCAGGAGAAGGTGGAACTGCTCCAGGACACGTCCCCACCCCGGGGAGAAAAAAGGCACACAGCCCAGTCCTGAGCGCCACACAGAAGGCTCGAGATGCGGGAGGGACGCACCAACACAGGGAAGCACACAGCAAGCCCTGGGGACATCAACGTCTCCTCGCACCGACGCTCTTCTCTCAACTGCCGGTCCGAACCCAGGCTCTCAACACCAAAACTCAGGCCCGGCTCTGGGGAGAGGAAAACTTCCATCCTCCCCTCGCTAATAGGGTTTTCGCCCTCCTGTCCCGTCAGGCCCCGCAACAAAAGACCCCATCAGGTAAGCGCTTGACTTACGGTGTCTCCCGATGCGGATCCATTACCTGCCTCAGCAGAGCGAAAGGCGACCGCACCTCCCCCTCGGGCAACCCCCTCTGGACCCCCATACCTCAACTACCCACCCGCAGCAAGCAACACGCGACAATTTTATTAACATATATTCTCGCAAATTCTTGTAAAATACGTCTGGTTATGACGAACTTTCCTCTCGACTTTTACATATACATACTTTATATATATATATAAATTTATATTTATATATATACTTACACGCATCCATGGGCGGTTTGAAAGATAATGTAAACAAAATTAATTGGCGATGTCTATGCCAAAAGCGTCTACTAAGAGTTACAGTCCTTGGTACAAAGCAGTTCAAAAAGTTAAATTGTGTGATTGCGACATAATCCGATGAAGCGTTACTAGTATGCTATTGAATTCCTGATGGTGGAAAAAAAATCACAAGATAATGGAATTTGCCCTTTTTTTGGAAAAGGGATTTTATTAAAATATATCTTATCAATTTGTTGAAAAGTACCTTTAGTTCTGAGGACCTTCTCGATTTCTTAAAATATATCAGCAATATCCATGAATACGACATTTTTCTTTTAATTATGCAAAACATAATAAAGCCTACAAAGCAAACAACACCGCCATATTGGATATAATGTTAGTTTGGCGGTGCATTTGGATTGGTTGTAGCTTCGAGCTTGATGGGATGATGTGTCTGCCTATCAGATCTGATAAGTGATGACGAGCACGACTACGATATTTGTCTGATTTTTCGTCACCATGACGTCTATGAGCATGACAATAAGGTGCACGATGATGATGATGATGATGATGATGATGATGATGATGATGATGATGATGATGATGATGATGATGATGATGACATTCAACCCTCTATGCGCCTCATTTTACCAGTCCATCAATACGGAATACAAATTATAACGAAAAAATGCTACTCACCAACAACACCGACTTGCCAGCAATCGCACTAACACACACACATACACAAACTACTAAAATTCAAATATTATATAAACTTACTTACGAAGTAATGTGGCTTTCGAGCTGCGATCCCTCCCGCTGTCATATCTATTGGTGTAGAACTTGTTTCATGAGAATTTTAGTGTTCATGAAAGCAGGACGAATCTGGGATAGGTCAGGGGTCATCTGAGGTACAAGGGCGACTTCAGTTGAAGTGCTGTGTCGTTGTTATTATCTGAACAAGCTTCAAACATCATCGCGCTCCAGGGGAAGGTCATCGTGTGGTCACAAGTAGTGACAGTTGTTTTTAAGCAAGGTATAGAACCCTCGGTTTTACGGTAAAAGTCAGATTAAAATTCATCTTTTACTAGACTAGACCAGTTGTATGTGTGACCAAAAACTAGAAACAGGTAGCAGTGTAAACACTCAGAGAACTAGCTCAACGTTTATAAATATGTTGGAGTTTTGACAAGATATTTATCCCAAAGGGCAATAAGCAAGAAGCGCTATACACATAAGGTCAAGAACCACCCAGTACATCATCAACTACCAATGAATTCATTAAGGCATACTCACAGGCATAAACCCCTCCCATACAATCACATACTTAAGACACACATACAATCATACTTCAGACCCGCTGGACAGGTTTCAGGTCTCTGTTGCTATGAGAGTGCTCTATCGTGTTAAATATCACTATTTTTCTAAACATATCCTCCTACTGTAAATAAATATTGTCAGAATATTTTTGATCAGTGTCGTTTCTGAAAGCGTCTTTTATACTGTCAATCAGTACCGTCTCTAATTGTGTTGGGTTGGTGTTTTTTTTTTTGTTTGTTTGTTTGTTTGTTTGTTTGTTTGTTTGTTCGTGTTGTTGTTTTTTTTACTGCTCATAAGCATTGTTAGGTTTCACTACAATCTTTCTTTATTACCGATCAGTAATGTATCTGATCAAGTCTTCTTCCAGCATCAAGCAGACGACGCGTGACGTTGCATGGGAATGACGTCAGGCGTTGCTACAGGCAGCGAAAAAAAATTCCTTTACCCAGCGAATCAGATAAAAATAGCCTGGAATATGACGTCATAGTCGTCTGCTGTCAGCCTTTCTATACATAACCTGTGCGACCCAAGCGCTGAGAGACAGGCAGGCGCAGAAACATGGCTGACACACGCGACACTGACTATAAAGGGTTGGGGAAGGTAAGAGATCGAGAGGGTGAGGCGATGGGCACCGTCTTCATGTGAAGCTGACCCCGAAAAAGGTGAGGTCCTGACTTTTTAGTCAACGGAAGACTAGGGCACGACCTTTGCTTTCACTTTCTTTACGTAGGGGAGATAACCTGCATCTGTCCAACATGACGGAGTTATGCAAAACAGGAGAACTCCCATCTTGTAAAAGCCAGAAGATGATTCTTTAGCAACCTTAATATTATGCAGCATATTTCATCGTCTAACACGCCAGGACGAAGTCTGGTGTATAAAGAGTATTTTTAACATCGGTTATTTTCCATTATTTGTCAACACCACTGCGAAGTGCATTAGCTCACCTCATGAACTGGTCAGGTGCTTGCTTCACACGCGGTTATAAGCAAGTTAAAACGGAATCACTCCACACAGACGGTATCAAAGTAGAAAAATATAAAAAGAAATATAATACATGGAAACAAGGAAACAAATAAAAGCAACAGAGTTCTAAGTAAGGACTATCGTTGTAAATCCAAAGTAAGAAGTAAGCGTTTACCGGTTACGATCATCTCAAAGGCCTCTCTTTCTTCTCAATCTCCACCAAGTTTTTTCTACTGCTGTCTTCCTCGTTTTTTCCTCTAAAATTCTAAAATACCAGAAACATCGATACACTTAAGTAAAAAAAAATAATAAAATCAAGCGATAAAATTTGTCAGCTGTTTTCATAAGAGACTAATAACAAATTACACGAACAAAAAGAATATTTTCCCAAACAATTTAAGCTATTTTTACAGTTAATCGTTCATAATATAATTCACTTCAATGTTTTGTAGATCAATCATCTTACTTGAAACCTGGAATAAAATAGCAACGCCGAGAAAGCCTTCAGGGTTTGTGTAAACAGACAAATAAGCTGTCTTTGATTATCCAGCACTTCATGCAGTTTTACAACTTTTCTCATCTTGTGTTTATAATGCTGTCAAAGTTTCCCATTTTTAAAAAATCCTTGTTTCAGCTTGAAGTCCATTGTGTAATTATCTCATTTTTTCTAACAGAGAAAACAGGATTCAGTTAACCGACATTTGTAATTCATCAAAAGCCCAGCGAATTAAAATTGTAAATATTAACCTAGTACTCAAACTGTTGTACTGTAAACTTCAAAACTTCCTACACTATTACACACCTATCTTTTATTCGTTTTTAATGAATTACGTGAAAGATATTGTCTTCCTTCAACCTCCACCCGCTGATCATTTATCTTATTCTGGAATATAGAAACACACACACACAAACTACACAAATCAAGAACACAATCACACACACACAATATATATATATACACATATACACACACAGATAAATAAAGTTGCCAAACACTTAAAATCACTCAAGACACACCCACACCATTGTGTGTATTTAAGTGCTAAGGAAATCGCTCACAGGACATTGTATTGGTTGCAGTAACATTGGTGTAGACAAGACAAAGACAACAACCGTGTTGTCCAAAGGTCTACAACTAGAGATGTGCTGCGACGAAAATAATTTCACATCCTTCACCAATTATTCTATTAGGTACCAAGGCCGCGAAGATAGCAATTGTCCTGACAGTGTCATGACCTTCCAGACATTCAAGTCTGTCGACAGGACAGTATCCTACGGACTGGTACCTTGTCTCTTTGTTGTCGGATTGCCGGCTAACATCCTCACCATGATTATTTTCTATCGTCAGGGACTGCGAGATCGGATGAACCTCTGTCTCTTCTGTCTCGCCTTCACTGATTTCATGTACCTTATTGCTCTTGTCATCGGCTTTTCGTATATTTTCATCGGCTTATTTCTACCAAAACAGGAACAGCTCTGGAGATGGATTCTTATTAGGCACACTGTAAATTTTGTTTATGGTTTTACCTACTCGTCCGGGTGTCTGACGATGATAATCGCCGTAGAGCGGTGCGTGTGTGTCATGTTCCCCATGAAGGCGGCGACTCTCATCAATAGGAAGACGATGGCCATCATTGTGTCATTCACATTGTTGTTGGTGCAGCTTCTGTGTGGTGTCTACATCATAAAAGAGAATATTCTTTCGGTAAAAGATGAGGTCACTGGTGAATACCTCGTTGTTTCCGTACTTACAGACTTGTATCTAAGCTACAGCTTTTTCAGAATTATTGAAAACGTTGTGTTGTCCTTTATATCTTTCTTTACTTTTGCGTGTGTATTGTTGGCCACAGCCGCCACAGTCATTCAGCTGCACACTGCTCAGTCGTGGAGAAAGTCTACAGCAAGGTAGGTACAAAAGTTGGCTTTGGTCATTTTTGTTTCCATAAACTAAGCTGTCAAGAATGTATTAACCTCATAATACAATATTTTTTTCTGACGAATAATTTATAACAGACGTTTATGGGGGCCTGTGTGAGTGTCATTGTGAGTGAGAGAGAGAAAGATGCTGTTGAGCTAGGTCATGATCTCTGTGCAATTATCTGCTGAGTTGGAGCAATGGTCGGACAACTTGTTGACAGGCCCATTGTTCCTGAATATTAGAGGACAATTTTCGTTTACATATAAAGTATATCAACAGACGTAGAAATTGTGAAGTACGGGGAAATGTGTTACTCGATAAAGCATGTTTAGCGTACAGATTAAACGAAACAGCTCCCTAGCCATGCCTGCAAAGGTAAATGGTGATGAAGCGACCTCTTGTCATGGCTGAAAGTGATATTAGTAAAAGTGGTGATGTGTGGCAGTGTGAAAAAATGTGGCATTGTGACTTGTCAAGAGGTTCCATTAGGAAGATGGAAAAAAATTATTGTCATGTCTCCTTCTGTGTGTGTATGTGCGAGCGCGCGCTCGAGAGAGATAGATAATATCGAGTGTAATAGTTTAGTAATGCATAAAGGCATTTTCAAGCAAAAGATTGTCATGGCATTTAGTTATCCAGTTGTAGAAAACAAGAAATTATAAACATAACTGGAATAGTCAAAACAAATCAACCGTTTGAAACATTTTTCTCGATTACTTTCTGTATTAATCACCAAAAAAAATATTTCCACAAATTGTGTACAAACTAATATCAGATTCTTTTAATCTTGTAAGTAATTGCATAAAAATAAATTATTTTAACGTAAATCATTTTGTAAGCGATTAACTTTTTTTTTGTCCGACTCCGCTGACAGTTCCCACATGAAAGGTCAAGGGATGTTGATGAGGATGCTGGTGGCCATGTCCTGTGTCTACATCATGTGTACGGCTCCCAACGTGGCTTTGGGTCTGGCAAGGTTCACTGTCCCAGAATTCCGCTCAGACGGCAGTTACTGCAACCTGTTCATAGCCACGCACTTGTTCAGCTACGTGATATTTATGTTCAACTCGTCCATCAACTTCTTCGTTTACGCCGCCATGTCGTCCCGCTTTCGTCAGGAACTCAAGGCGCTGTTCTCGTGGACCGAGGCTGGGATGTCTTTGAAAACCAGCATCAGTGTCACCCACATGAAACATTAATCAGACTCTTTATAAAGCACCTTGAGCCTTCTGTTACTTGCTACATACGCTATATCAGTTCCCTGTTTGTATAGCAAGTAGGTATGGTACCAGCGGCATGAAACTTGCTTTATTCAGAATTTTATCAGGGTTAATTTTACTTAAATCTCCTTTATAAACATCCAAGGCCAAATGCACAAATGCTTATTAATCTGTCTGTACTGTTTGTCATTGGGTATTCTTTTACACAGGCTCAGTTGAAGCTGAGTTATTGGTGATTTGTGTGAAGGATGTCACGGCTAAATTTAATTTCGATGAGTTTGTTTCGGGTCATATTATCTGATTTACTTAGCTTAGTTCATGTAAGATCTGTTAAACAATGCATTTCTTAATTCCAATCGCTGTATGCAATATTCGGTCAATATACGGTCTGCGCTATTCCGTAACATGCTACCTCATTGATCTTTCCATATAAATGCTTTGTGTCAAAGTTCAACGACCAAGAACTTTATTGCGTTTCATGAGCGCTCCGTCAAGCGTGTAACAACACTTGTTTCTGTGCAGAATGATGGCCATAGGCTTGGCTATAGTGCATGAAAGGAAAGGTCTCTAACCTTCACTAAAAGCTCACCATGAGAAATGTGGGATCTCTAAGACATCATTCCAGAGAAAGGTCAGGAGACGACCTCGACTTCCCCCTTATTACAGAGGGGAGAAAACGTGTATCTATTCACCATAGCGGAGTTATACAGTGAAAAGTACAAGAAAATTAACATCTTCTAAGATTCACAAGATTCTTTCTTACAAACTCTTAATATTTTGCAGCGATTATCGTCTGAAATGCGAGGACATCTTATGTACAAAATGTATTTTTTACACCAGGTTTTCTTCCATTTATTGCTAAGGTCACTTCACATTGATTTAGCTCCCATTATGACCCGGTCACAATGATGCTCAATAACATGGATATTGATAACCATAAGGGATTATTATTTATTCTGACATGAAACATGAACTGAGTTAATTGTACGTCTATAAGGTAGGCACACTATTCAAATGCTTCTCGTGTAGTATATTTTTTTTTTACTAATAGTAATAAAGTTTATTTCAACAGCGCGTTTTATTCCTATTAAAAGGCCGAAGTTCCTGAAGGCGTTTTTTAAATGGTTTCACCCGTGCAAAGGAAGGTAGGAGTGCACGTTGCTGACTTTTACCAGCGGTCAGTTCACCCTAATTGCTACCTTGACCCTGAGGCAGGGTGGACATCACAGGCAATAACCCGAGCAATAACATGTTTTACTTAGCCGAGTACTTGATGTTGGCTTTTAGAAAACTGAAGAGAAAAGGTTTGCAACTGAACATACTGTCAGAGTTCGGACCGACAATTGAATGTATTCTGCAAAAAAATAGAGAGAAAAAACAATAAAGGAGAAAAGTTGAACAGCGGAAATGACACAGAGACAAAGACAACTGCATTTTAAAACTTTATTTTTATTGCTTTCGTATGTCTTTATCTCTCTATATCTTTCAACACACCATCATACTTCAGTACCACCTACAATTACAGTTCAGATCCACACACAATCCTACTTCAGACAATTACAGTTCTCACACACACACAATCATAAATCAGACAGTTACAGTTCAGACTGCCTCCATCTGTGGGTCCTGCATTCAAAACACATAATAAGTGACCTGACGGAAACTGGAAAACATTCCACACATCCTTTAGAATTGAGGAACTTTTAGATAATGTTTCAAGTCCTCAATAAAATCTTTTATCTACATCATCTTAATTAGTTTGTCACTGGATGCCATGACGATGCACAAGTTTCAGGTCTCTGTGGGTATGAGAATGCTCTATCGTGTTAAATATTATTATTTATCTAAATATTTTTTTCTATTGTTAATAAACGTTTTCAGAGAATATGCCCTTTGTTGTTGATCAGTGTTGTTTCTGAAAGTGTCTTTCATATTGTTAGTCAGTACAATTGCAAGTTGTGTCTCTTTACTGCTCGTGAGTATTGTTAAACTTAAATGTTTGACGGAATCATTCTGCTATACAACTCTTCCATTATTAGTACAATCTTTTTCAGTAATGTATCTGATCAAGTCTTCTTCTTGCTGATCCAGTTCGCTTATAAAAATTAATATTCCTTACCGTCATTAATGAATCCACTTCTTTATATTTCCTTACACAGATTGAACTTTTCTGTAAACAAATACGTTTAAAGTATTTATTTATTTTAAATGTATACTTTGCAATCACACAGACGCCATCTAAGTAGAGAGGTACATAAAAAGAAATGTAATAAATGGAAGTAAAGAACAGAAATAAAAGCAACTGTGTTGTAAAAAAAGAATAGTATTGTAAACCCAAACTATGAAGTAAGCGTTTACCTGTTACGATGATCCTTAACGTTTCTATTTATTCTCAGTCTCCAATAGTTTTCTCTGCTGTCTTCCTCCTTTTTTCTCTAAAATTCTAAAACACAAGAAATGTCGATTTATTTAAATTAAAAAAATAAAAGGAGAGACTAAAACGAAACTGCGGCAACAGACAGAACATTTTCCCCAACAATTTAAACTATTTTTACAGTCAACACGTACATACTATAATTAAGTTCTATGTTTTGCACATCAATCAAAATAATTGAAACCTGGAATAAAATAGCAAAGCCGGGAAAGCCTTCAGAGTTTGGGTAAATAGACAAGTAAGCCGTTCTTGGTACTCCAACATTTTATGAAATTTTATAATTTTCTCTACAGTTTGTTTCTAATTCATTCGAACTTTCCCATTTTTAAAAAATCCTTGTTTCAGCTTGAAATCCATTGTGTAATTATTTAATTTTCTCTCTAGCACGGAAAATGGGTTTAGTTAATTCACATTTTTTTAAATCATCAAAAGCCCAGCGAATTAAAAATAGTAAATATTAACCTAGTACTCAAATTGATGTGCAGTGAAATTCAAAACTGCCTATACTATTATCCTCCCATCTTTTATTCATTTATTATAAATTACGCGAAACATATTATCTTTCTTCCATCTCCACCCACTGATCATTTATCTCGTTCTGGAATATAAACACACACACACACACACACACTACACAAATCAAGTACACAATCACACACTAAAGACATTTCTATATGTACACACAGATGCACATAATTGCCAAAAACTTAAAATTCCTCAAGACACACCCGAACCACTGTGTGTATTTAAGTGCTAAGGAAATCGCTCAAAGGACATTGTGTAGGTTGCGGTGACATTAGTGTGGACACGTCGATGACACACAACCGTGTTGTCCAAGTGTCTACAACTAGAGATGTGCTGCGAAGAAAATAATTTCACATCCTTAACGAATTATTCGGTCAGGTACCAAGGCCGCGAAGACAACAATTGTCCTGACAGTGTCATGACCTTCCAGACATTCAAGTCTGTCGACAGGACGGTATGCTGCGGGCTGATACCTTGTCTCTTTGTTGTCGGAGTGCCGGCTAATATCCTCAACATGATTATTTTCTATCGTCAGGGACTAAGAGATCGGATGAACCTCTGTCTCTTCTGTCTCGCCTTCATTGATCTCATGTTCCTTATTGTTCTTATCATTGGCGTTTCGTTTTGTTTCATCGGCTTCTTTCTACCAAAACAGGAACAGTTCTGGAGGTGGATTCTTACTAGGCACACTGTCAATTTTGCTTACGGTTTTGTTCACTCGTCCGGGTGTCTGACGATGATAATCGCAGTAGAAAGGTGGGTTTGTGTCATGTTCCCCATGAAGGCCGCGACACTCATCAGTAGGAAGACGATGGCCATCATCGTCTCACTCACATTGCTGTTAATGCAGCTTCTGTGTGGTGTCTACATCGTAAAAGAGCATATTCTGTCGGTAAAAGATGAGGTCACTGGTGAATACCTCGTTGTTTCCGTACTTACAGACTTGTATCTAAGCTACAGCTTTTTCAGAATTATTGAAAACGTTGTGTTGTCCTTTATATCTTTCTTTACTTTTGCCTGTGTATTGTTGGCGACAGCCGCCACAGTCATCCAGCTGCACACTGCTCAGTCGTGGAGAAAGTCTACAGCAAGGTAGGTACAAAAGCTGGCTTTGGTCATTGTTGTTTCCATCAACTAAGCTGTCAAAAATGTATTCACCTTTTAATACAATATGTTTTTCTGAAAAATAAGGCAAAACAGAGGTTTATGGGGGAATGTGTGTGTAATTGTGTGTGTGAGTGAGAAAGATGTTGAGCTACATCATGACCCCAGTGCAATAGCTGACCTCTTAGTTGGAACAATGGTCGGAGAACTAGTTGAAAGGCCCATTGTTCCAGAATATTAGAGGACAATTTTCGTTTACATAAAAAGTACATTATCAGACGTAGAAATTGTGAAGTACGGGGAAATGTGAAGCGTGCCTGCCAAAGTAAATGGTGATGAAGCGACACCGTGTCATGGTTGAAAGTGATATTAGTAAAAGTGGTGATTTGTGGCAGTGTGAAAAATGTGGCATTGTGACCTGTCAAGAAGTTACATTAGGAAGATGGAAAGTAGTTATTGTGATCTCTCCCACTGTGTGTGTGTGTGAGAGAGAGAGAGAGACAAATAATATCAAGTTAGTTAAGTCGTGTATAAATGCATTTTTCCAGAACACGATTGTCATGGGATTTAGTTGTGTGGTTGTAGAAAACGAGAAATTATAAACATAACCATAAACATTTTTCTCGATTAGTTTCTGTATTAATTCTAAAAAATTATTCCACAAATTGTGTACAAAATGATATCTGATTCCCTCAATCTCTTAATTGTAATAAAATAAGTTATTTAAACGTAATCTTTTTGTTAGCGATTCTTTTTTTATTTTCGACACCGCTGACAGCTCCCACATGAAAGGTCAAGGGATGTTGATGAGGATGCTGGTGGCCATGTCTTGTGTCTACATCCTGTGTACGGCTCCCAACATGGCTTTGGGTCTGGCAAGGTTCACTGTCCCAGAATTCCGCGCAGACGGAAGTTTCTGCAACCTGTTCATCGCCACGCACATGCTTAGCGTCCTGATAATTATGTTCAACTCGTCCATCAACTTCTTCGTTTACGCCGCCATGTCGTCCCGCTTTCGTCAGGAACTCAAGGCGCTGTTCTCGTGGACCGAGGCTGGGATGTCTTTGAAAACCAGCATCAGTGTCACCCACATAAAACATTCATCAGACTCTTTATAAAGCACTTTGAGCCTTCTGTTACTTGCTACATACGCTGTCTCAGTTGCCTGTCATTATAGCCAGTACGTATGGTACACGCAGCATGAAACTTGCTTTATTCACAATTTTATCAGAGTAATTTTATTTAAGTCTCCTCTATAAAAAATCTTAGGCCGAATGCACAAATGCTTCTTAATCTGTCTGTACTATTTGTCAATGGGTATTCTTTTACACAGGTTCAGTTGAGGCTGTGTTATTGGTGATTTGTGTGAAGGATGTCACGGCTAAACTTAGTTTCGATGAGTTGATTTCGGGTCATATTATCTGATTTACTTGGCTTAGTTCATCTAAGTTCAGTTAAACAATGCATTTCTTAATTCCAATCGCTATATGCAATATTCGGTTAATATACGGTCTGCGATTTAGCGTAACAATCTACCTCATTGATCTTTCCATGTAAATGCTTTGTGTCAAAGTTCAACGTCCAGGGACGCACAGAAAGAACTTTATTGCGTTTCCTGAGCGCTCCGTCTAGCGTGTAACAAAACTTGTTTCTGTGAAGAAAGATGGCAGTCGGCTTGACTACAGTGCATGAAACATTTAATATTTAGTGAAGAAATGTATTTTCTAATGAGCTCAATCCTTTCACAATATACACTGCAATAGACCTTTCAAAGAGAAATTCTAAAAGCAAAAATTTTCTTGCGCGCTCCCTCTCACTGTTTTTCCCCTCCGCACGTACACACGCACACACACACGTATAACGCAATGTAAAATTTAAACGCTAACTAGAATACGAAATATTTGAAGTCTGTTGATAGGTTTAGTACATATCAGAACAGTCTTTATTATTTTGTCACTTAAAGGGATACTCAAAGCTTGTGATAAGGCTCTGTCGACGGTCAAACGTTTCAAAAATATATTTAGTTACAATTACAGAGCACGAGAGCAATACGGGAGAAATAAAGGATTCGTTTCTCACTTAATTACCACTTATTAGCACGATTTCGGTCGCCGATGTTTAGAAAAATTGAAAAAATCCAGTGAAATCGACCTTTGTGTCCTTCCGCCGAGTAACCGCGATAGCTTCCCGAGATGATCAAGCAGACGAGTCTTGTTGTGATGTCAGAGTCTTGTTGTGACGTCAGTCTCTGACACGAAGTGTCTGTAGCATTGCAAAGATTTGACGTCATCTGTTTATTCGTATGACGCACTCTGTGTGTAAGGCTTGTAAGGCTCTGTCTTCCGGAAACTGATGAAAAGAAAATTTTGACTCTTTTTCCATCTTTTCGTGGCAGTTGGGTGCAGCACATTCTCGAGGCAAGGTTCTCACTATGGAAACCACACGTCATAGGGTCACGTGACGGAGAACGAGACTTCGTGGAAGCAAAAAAAGAGTCCCGTGTAATTTCTCTTATTAAACACAACATTCTACTAAAAACCTTCAACATTTTCCACATGAAAACATAAATAGACGAGATTCAAATTTATCCTACTCTTTACGCGATTCTAAGCAGTTTTAGTTTGCCTTTAGAATCCCGTTAAGTGCTTTGTCAATTGTTACCTTGTATACATTCGACAAAGGAGTGCCTGCTCCCACCCTGGTCAAACACTAATGTAAGTGTCTTTTAACCAAACGTTAACGTCTTGTAAGGTTCACAATATTCTTTCTTACAAACTCTTTATATTTTGCAGCGGTTATAGTCTAAAATGCTAGGACATCCTATCTACAAAATTATTTTTTACACCAGGTTTTCTTCCATTTATTGCAAAGGTCACTTTACAGGGGTTTAGCTCCCATTATGACTCGGTCACAATGATGCTCAGTAACATGGATATTGATAGCTATAAGGGATTACTATTTATTCTGACATGAAACATGAACTGAGTTAATTGTACGTCTATAAGGTAGCCACACTATTGAAATGCTTCGCATGTAGTATTTTGTTTACTAATAGAAATAAAGTTTATTTCAACAGCGCTTTTTACTCACATTTAAAGGTCGAAGTTCTTGTAGACGTTTAAATGGTTTCACCAGTGAGAAGGAAGGTAGGAGTACACATTGCTGTCTTTTACCAGCGGTCAGTTCGCCCTAATTGCTATCCTGACCCTGAGGCAGGGTGGAGATCATAAGCAGTAAGCCGAGAAATAAACTGGTAAACATCCCCACACATCCTGTAGAATTGAGGATACTTTTTATAATGCTTCAAGCCTTCAATAAAATCTTTTATCTACATCATCTTAACTAGTTTGTCAATGGAAATGGATGCCACGACGCTGCACAGGTTTCAGGTCTCTGTGGGTATGAGAGTGATCTATCGTGTTAAATGTCATTATTTCTCTAAATAATTTTTTTTCTCTGGTGAATAAACTTTTTCAGAGAATGTACCTTTTTATTGTTAATCAGTGTTGTTTCTGAAAGTGTCTTTCATATTTAATAATTCTGTTATACAACTCTTCCATTATTAGTACAATCTTTTTTATTACCGATCACTAATGTATCTGAGTATCCAGTTCATTTCTAAAAATTAATGTTCCTTACCTTCATTAATCAATCCACTTCTTTATATCTCCTTACACAGATTGAACTTTTCTGCAATCAAAAACGTTTAAAGTATTCATTTCGGTTAAATATAAACTTCATAATCACACAGACGCTATCTAAGTAGAGAGGTACATAAAAAGAAATGTAATGAATGGAAATAAATGACAGAAATAAAAGCAACAGAGTTGTAGAAAAAGGAATATTATTGTAAACCCAAACTATGAAGTAAGCGTTCACCGGTTACGATGATCTCCAAGGTCTCTATTTATTCTCCATCTCCACCAAGCTTTCTCTATTGTCTTCCTCGCTTTCTCTCTAAAATTCTAAAACACAAGAAATGTCGATTTATTTAAATTAAAAAAATAAAAGGAGAGACTAAAACCAAACTACGCAATAAACAGAATATTTTCCAAAAGAATTTAAACTATTTTTACAGTCAACACGTTCATAATATAATTGAGTTCCATGTTTTGCACATCAGTCATATGAATTGAAACCTGGAATAAAATAGCAAAGCCGAGAAAGCCTTCAGAGTTTGTGTAAATAGACAAATAAGCCGACTTCGATACTCCAGCATTTCATGCAGTTTTATAATTTTCTCGACAGTTTGTTTTTTATTTAGTCGAAATTTCCTATTTGTAAAAAGTCCTTGTTACAGCTTGAAGTCCATGGTGTAATTATCTAATTTTCTCTCTAGCGGAGAAAATGGGTTTTAGTTAATTGACATTTTTTAAAATTCATCAAAAATTCAGCGAAGTAAAAATTTTAAATATTAACCTAGTACTCAAATTGATGTGCAACGAAATTCAAAACTGCCTACACTGCTACACACCCTTCTTTTTTAATTTTTTTTTTTTTGGTATGATTTACGTTAAACAAATTATCTTTCTTCCACCTCCACCCACTGATCATTTATCTCGTTCTGGAATATAAACACACACACACACACACAGACACAAATCAAGTACACAATCACACACTAGATACATTTCTGTATGTACACACAGATGCACATAGTTGCCAAACATTTAAAATTCCTCGACACACCCACACCATTGTGTGTATTTAAGTGCTAAGGAAATCGCTCACAGGACACTGTGTTGGTTGCAGTAACATTGGTGTAGACACGTCGATGACACACAACCGTGTTGTCCAATGGTCTATGTGCTGCGAAGAAAATAATTTCACATCCTTAACGAATTATTCGGTCAGGTACCAAGGCCGCGAAGACAACAATTGTCCTGATAGTGTCATGACCTTCCAGACATTCAAGTCTGTCGACAGGACAGTATCCTGCGGGCTGATACCTTGTCTCTTTGTTGTCGGAGTGCCGGCTAATATCCTCAGCATGATTATTTTCTATCGTCAGGGACTAAGAGATCGGATGAACCTCTGTCTCTTCTGTCTCGCCTTCACTGACCTCATGTACGTTGTTGTTCTTATCATCGTCGTTTCCTATTGTTTCATCGGCTTCTTTCTACCAAAACAGGAACAGTTCTGGAAATGGAGTTTTACTAGTCATTCTTTAAATTTTATTTATGGTTTTGCCTACTCGTCGGGTGTCTGACTATGATCATCGCCGTAGAGCGGTGGGTTTGTGTCATGTTCCCATGAAGGCCGCGACACTCATCAGTAGGAAGACAATGGCCATCATCGTCTCACTCACATTGCTGTTGGTGCAGCTTCTGTGTGGTGTCTACATCGTAAAGAGCATATTGTGTCGGTAAAAGATGAGGTCACTGGTGAATACCTCGTTGTTCCGGTGCTTACAGACTTGTATCTAAGCTACAGCTTTTTCAGAATTATTGAAAACGTTGTGTTGTCCTTTATATCTTTCTTTAGTTTTGCGTGTGTATTGTTGGCCACAGCGGCCACAGTCATTCAGCTGCACACTGCTCAGTCGTGGAGAAAGTCTACAGCAAGGTAGGTACAAAAGTCGTTTTTTAAGTTGTTTGTATTAACCATCAAATACAATGTTTTATTTGACGAATGTGGGGGGAAAAGACGTTTATTGCGGCCTCTGTGTGTAATTGTCTGTGAGAGAGAAAGAGAGAGAAAGATGTTGGCTAGATCATGACCTCAGTGCAATAGCCGACCTCTTAGTTGGAGCAAGTGTCGGACAACTTGTTGACAGGCCCATTGTTCCTGAATATTAGAGGACAATTTTCGTCCATATCAAAAGTAAATCAACAGACGTAGACCATCATGAAAACTGTGGAGTACGGGGAAATGTGTTACTCGTTAAACCATGGTTAGCGTAGAGGTAAAAGGAAATAATCTCCCCTTGCCTGCCTGCCAAGGTAAATGGTGATGAAGCGACCATATGGCATGGTTGAAAGTAATATTACTTAAAGTGTGGGAGTGTGAAAAATGTGGCATTGTGACCTGTCAAGAGGTTCTATTAGGAATATAAAAAAAATCATTAAGTGATCTCTCTGTGTGTGTTCGCGCGCGAGAGATAGAGAGAATTTCCGTGTGTTAGTTTTGTCATGCATAAATGCATTTTCAAACACACGATTGCCATAGCATTTAGGTGACTTGCTGTAGAAAGTGAAAAACTTATAAACGTAGCCCGAATATTTAAAACAAATCAACTGTTTGAAACATTTTTCGAAACTAGTTTCTGTTTCAATTACTAAAAGATATTTTCATGAATTATGTACATAATAAATTCTAATTCCTTCAATCTTATAAATAGCTGCAATAAAATAAACTATTTCAACGTAAAACATTTGTTAATGATTCGTTTCCATTTTTTGCCCGATGTCGCCGACAGCTCCCACATGAAAGGTCAAGGGATGTTGATGAGGATGCTGGTTGGCCATGTCCTGTGTCTACATCCTGTGTACGGCTCCCAACGTGGCTTTGGGTCTGGCAAGGTTCACTGTCCCAGAATTCCGCTCAGACGGAAGTTTCTGCAACTTGTTCATAGCCACACTTGCTCAGCTTCGTGATATTTATGTTCAACTCGTCCATCAACTTCTTCGTTTACGCCGCCATGTCGTCCCGCTTTCGTCAGGAACTCAAGGCGCTGTTCTCGCGGACCGAGGCTGGGATGTCTTTGAAAACTAGCATCAGTGCCACTCACATCAAACATTAATCAGACTCTTGTGATATCCTTTTCGTTTCTTTTATAAAGCACTTTGAGCCTTCTGCTACTTGCTATCATTGCTGTCTCAATTCCTGTTATTATAGCCAGTAGGTATGGTGTCAACGACATGACACTTGCTTTATTCTGCATTTCATCAGAGTAATTTTACTTAAATCTCCTGTCTATAAACATCTTAGGCCGAATGCACAAATGCTTTTTAATCTGTCTGTACCGTTTGTCATTGGGGGTTATTTTACATCGAGTTCAGTTGACGCTGAGTTATTAGTGATTCACACAGAAGGATGTTACGGATAAACTTCATGTCGATGAGTTGGTTTCGGGTCATATTATCTGATTTACTTGGCTTAGTTCATCTAAGTTCAGTTTTAAAAATGCATTTTTTAAAATTGCAATCGCTATATACGATATTCGGTCACTATACGGTCTGTGATTTGTTATAACAAGCTACCTCATTAACCTTTCCGTTCATTGTATCAAAGTTCAACGCCCAGGGACAAACAGAAAAAACTTTATTGCGTTTCCTGAGCGCCCCATCAATCATGTAACATCACTTGTTTTTGTGCAGAATGATGGCCGAAGGCTTGTCTCTAGAGCATGAAGAAATATATCTTCTAATGACCTCAGTCCCTTCAAAAAGTATATTGCAGTAGACCTTTAAAAGAGAATCACAAATTCTTAAAGCAATATTTTCTTGCTCTCTCTCTCTCTGTTTTTCACATTCGCACATACACACACGTATAATATAATGTAAATTTTAAAGCCTTACTAGAATACGAAATACTTGAAAAATGTTGACAGGTTTGGTATATATTAGATCCTTCCTTATTATTTTGTCACGTAAGTGCTTTGGTCAATTGTTATCTTGGATTCATTCGACACTGAAGTGCCCGCTCTTAAAACCACCCTGGTCTAATGTGTCTTTTAACCAAACGTGAATGTGATCTTCGCATGTAAATCAAGTGACTTACTTAATTTTTTCCATTCAGGGTAGTAAATAGGCAAGCTGTTTGAGCAATGGTGTCCGAACGCGACGAAACCTCGAAGATTCCGCATCTAACTCGTCCCCCTTTCTCCCCACTCGACCCAGCTGTCGGGTACCCGACTCTATCGAGGGCTGGGGAAGGTGAGGCAGCGACAGGGAGAGGATATGGGGATGACATTGACTTTCACCTTATTACAGAGGGTAGAAAACGTGTATTTATTAACATAGCGGAGTTATACAGTAAAAAGTAAAAGAGAATTAACATTTTGTAAGGTTGACAAAATTCTCTCTAACAAACACTTAATATTTTTCAGGGGTAATCGTCTAGAATGCCAGGACATCTTGTGTATCTTTTCCAAAAAAAACAATCAAAACGAAAGCCGAGATAACAACAAACCTGTTCCTTTTCACGGAGGCTCAAAAGTCCAGTGCATCTAGAGTCGTCAATGCCTTTGAGATAAATGGACATAATTATGGTTTTTGTTTTTGTTTCTCTCTGTCCCTGTATCTCTCTATCTTTCTCTCCCTCCATTTGCCCTTCCTCTCTTCCTTTTCCTGCACTACCCCCTTCGTCTCTCTGCTGCATTCTTTCTCGTTTGGTCTCTCGTTATTATCACAAGTGACAGACGGGCTGAGTGGCGTACACCCGAGAAGTCTATCTACTCCACCTTCCCATGTAAATATTCAGCCGACTCCATCAAACACCATCGACGAGAACTTATAACAATGATACAAATGAAGTGAGGGATGTAATGTCAGATTATCTACAGGCATGACCCACAAAAGTGCAAAACAAACAAGATTTCTATTTTCTGTACTTGTATTCAAATTATATTTTTACCAAACTAAAAATCATATCAACTTTTCAAATATTTCTTGATTTGTAATCCAAACATTAAAATTAGGTCTCTGTTTATTTGCAAACTTTAAAACAGTTTTTTCCACAATTTTACTTTAAGTTTTCAACTTCCCAAACAAACACTTTTTAATATTTTACGCTCTTGAGCAATCTTTCGCAAATACCTTTTTCCTATTTTTTCTTTCGTTCAGTTTTATTCAGTTTGTATTTAACTTTTTGCAAACATAATTTCTTGCATTTGTCTTATTTAATTCATGTGGTAAAGCAAACATACAAGTCTGAAGATTATAAAGTGGATCTTAGGCCACACCCATGAATGTTCACAAAATTCCTGAGTGACATACAAAGCCCAGGATGGAATCGCTGAATGTTATATTTGAATTCTAGTTTCTCGTTTTTTGCACAAACAAAATCAGTGGATTCTGCACCGTTGAGACTGTTTATTTTTAACGGGACTCTAAATGTCTGCCAACGGCACTGACTTTAGTTCATTCACCAACACCTCGGTCAAGGGTCAAAACCGTACAGACAGTAGTTGTCCTGACAGCATAATGACCTTCCAGACATTTTACAATGTGGACAGAACAGTATCCTGCGGTCTCGTGCCCTGTCTTTTTCTCCTAGGAGCACCGGCCAACATCCTCAGCATGATCGTCTTCTATCGTCAAGGACTGCGAGACCGGATGAACCTCTGTCTCTTCTGTCTCGCCTTCACTGATCTCATGTACGTCACAGTTCTTATCTTCGTCGTTTCCTATTGTTTCGTCGGCTTCTTTCTACCAGAGCAAGAACTGTTTTGGAAATGGAGTTTCACAATTCACTTGTTAAATTTCATTTATGGTTTCGCCTATTCTCCGGTTGTCTGACGATGATCATCGCCGTCGAGCGGTGCGTGTGTGTCATGTTCCCCATGAAGGCCGCCACACTCATCAGCACCAAGACCATGGCCATCATCCTCTCCGTTACATTGTTACTTATACAAGTTCTGTGTGGTGTGTATATCGTGAAACAGACAATTGTGTGGGTTAGAGATGACAATACTGGTGAAAACATCGCCATTCCAGTTTATACAGATCTCTTTCTTAGCCATAGCATTTTTAAAATCGTCGAAAACGTCATGTTATCTTTCATCTCTTTCTTCAGCTTCACATCTGTATTTTTAGCAACAGTCGGCACTGTGATAAAGCTGCACACTGCTCAGACATGGAGAAAATCAAGTGCAAGGTAGGTAAAGGTCATGTGACTAGCGACATTTTGCATTTTTGATGATCGGTTGATTATGAATACTCACAGGTAAAGATTGCTGCAGCCATTAACAAACACTTAAAACTTTGAACGTGGTAGTTTAGGACAGAAAACAAGTGGGCATCACCTACAGAATCTGTAATTAAACAAATACAACACATATACTATTGGCATCACTTGATGCCGAATGTACAGCGACTGAGCAAAAAGGAGACTGCATGTTTACCTGCCAAGCACATCTCATATAAAAGTGTTGTGTGGGTAACTGAGCACTAGAGGTCAAGAAGAGTGCAAACAACTAAGCTCAGTCCTCGACAGTACCACAACCATTGACCCTAATTTTGAGATACAGACATACAAACAACACAGTCACAAAACACTGGAATAGGATGTCATGACAGTTTCGATGTTCGTGATGTCCACATGAAAGGTCAAGGGATGTTGATGAGGATGCTAGTGGCCGTGTCCTGTGTCTACATCCTGTGTACGGCTCCCAACGTGGCCCTGGCTCTGGCAAGATTCACTGTCCCAGAATTCCGTGCGGACGGCAGTTTTTGTAACCTCTTTACTGCGACACACTTGATTGGCTTCGTAATATTTATGTTCAACTCGTCCATCAATTTCTTCGTTTACCTCGCCATGTCGTCCCGCTTTCGTCAGGAACTGTCAGCAATTTGTCCGTGCTCCTGGAATCCACTGTCTTCGAAAGAGGGCGCTGTGTCAACAAAATGAAAAACTAACACAAAACATCATCACAGAGATATACAGCTATGTTACAGAGATTTTATTTTGGCAACCTTCTAAAGTATCCTTATGAACTGTGTTTATTTTGTTTCTTCTTAGGTTAGAAATTATGTTAAAAGTAAATGAATGCATTTTCAGGACGCAGTCAAAGGACAGAACGCTTTGCAGAAGTCGGTATGCAAAGGTGAGCAGGGGGCGTTCTTGACATGGGGATGTTATAACATAAATGGCCGTCACTTGCTGACCCGTATAATGATGAAGGAGGCTTTATGTCTGGTGCTGCACTCTGAAAAGGGCTTTCCAAAATACACCACTGGAAAGGTTGTCGTTTCTTTGGATCATTAATCTACATCACTAACTACAAAATGTAACCTTTCTAGAAATTACACGTGACAACTGCTTAGTGCATCCTGTAGTTTAAAAGATTATAATGATATATCGAAAGTTCAAGATGAGCGGTATATTTACATTCTTACATGTATGTCACTTTTGATGGATGGGATTTTGTGTATGTATTGCTTTAAATGCAAATGATTGTCGTGGAGGTCTCGACGGCGATGAACCTAAGGTCAACTCTGATTATGTCAGACAGTGTGCTTCGTGCGGAGAAATGAATTACCGGACATTGTCGTTTAGTTTTTATATTCGCAGCCCAACATGTTGAGAGTCCGTTACAACGATCAATCCCAGTTAAATAGTGCTGAGCCTGGATAAACAGTTTCACTTATGATAAACTCGAAACTATGAATGGACAGGTGATCTTGTTGCCGCCGACGACGATTGCGTAGAAATCAGATGATAGTCGGCGACAGTTGTGTTAGAAAATGAATTATCTCCCCGTCCTCTCTAAAATGTAATACTTGTACAGTTGTACTGTATACCTCCATATGGTTATCAGACTTTAAACGTTTTACCGACAAACAAATAATTTGCAAAATTAACAGATATAGCACAAAATATAAATTGATCACTTTACTAAACAGCTAGATGTTTTTCTTTTCTTATATTTATTTAACAAATCTGGTCGTTCTCGTCCCTGTCTTACATATCATTTGGCAATATTGTATTTTGTATTTTATATATGCCAAAGTAAATGCAAACTACAGGCTTGTATCTAGTTCTACAAGGAGTAAACAGTCTTTCTCATAGGTGTAAACGGTTTTTAGTTCGTTATACACAAGGTCAGTCGTACTTTGCCTGCGTATTACTTTGTTTACATCAGGTGAGAACAACTCATCGTTGTCTCTATCACCTAGCGATAATTAATTATACATATTATATATTTCATTATATATAATATAATTAATTATACGTGTGTACTATATTTGCTCAGATGTTTGACTACACTTAACTAAACTAAGTAGAACCAATTCTCACTTTTTACCACTTCTCGTTATTACATCAGAACGCATGACCTTTAACCTCAGTTTATTCTAATTTCCGTTTTCATGACACGAGAGTGTTTAACAGTAGGTTGTGATGCACGTGCATGACCTTTCCTCTGACTGTAACCTACAGAACTCATTCATCAAAATAATTTTTCTTCTCAATCTCCACAAATAACTTCATCTGCGAAAACATTTCACTAGCGAACGATTTAACATGCTGTCACATGATCCATCGACACAATAATGTTCAGTGATGTAGTCTAGATATAATCACACGAGGGTTTTAACGGTAAGCTTCTGGATGTTCCGACGAAACAAAAATTGAGTAGTGAAGGAAATAAAACTGAAACACGAAAAACACTCATTCATTGGTGTGCTACAGTTTGAATTCTGTATGTGCAAACAAGAGAAACATGATGTGAGTGTCGATACCTGCAATCAGTAAGTGACACTAGCTCTGGACTGTAAATAAATTTTTTTTAAATCACTTAAGTGATGACTGGCCAAGCCAAAGAAACTGCTTCAAAATGGCTCAGCTAAGAACATGAATGACTTACAGTGTGAAAGAAAACGAATTACTCACGTAGGTAGAGAATTCATGCCTTCAAAACCTTAATTTATTTGTACATTATAAGAGTTACATCAGAAAGTCTTTCCCAAAATAAAACAGACATCTTGGTGTCGAAACTGTCTTTCCCTAAATGAAACTCAGCGGTAATCATTATTCAAAGCATTTTTTAAATAAAACTACGGAATTTAATCTCTTGAAACTATAAGGTTAATAATGGTCTTTCGTGAAGATCGGTGTTCCATGGCAGCATCCAATCAGCTTTCATCTTTTTTTTTTAGTGCCGTGCGCAAACATGAAAATGGAGGAGGGTCGTATTGTATTGTGTTGTATTGTATTGTATTGTAAAGGCAACAGAGTGGCGTTCGGTCTAAGCCTTAACCACAGACGAGTGCGTTCTGCGCATGCGCAGAAATAATGGATAGAATACTCTCACTGTAATTCTCTTTTACTGGCTAGAGGATGTTTAAACATTTCATATTTATACACTTTTATTAGGTAATGTCGAGCGAAAAAATACATAATTTACAAAAAGTCAAGAAGGATGTGAAACTCTCGTCTATAGTCCTTGCCAAAGCACCAAGGACACGGAAGTGGGAATTTCCACCAGGTGGCAGCACCTTCCATCTGAAGCCTTCTGCTGACGTCTGCGATTGAAGTATTATGGAGAATTTCTTACTGCCATGCATAAGCCAAGAATCCTCTGATATTATTTTCAGCTAAACATCCTAACACTATATTCGACCTAAAGCTTACAATCAAAAGACTGCTTTTATAAACGTCTAGTTTCATAAACATGTAAACAAAGTTTATCAGCTTATGGGTCCATTATGCTGTTACAATAAGTGTCATACGTATGTGTTTGGCAATGGTCTTCTTCACAAGACGGAAACAGAAATGGTTTGATGATTGTTTGAAGCGATATATATTTTTTACACAACTCATCATTGCATACCTCATAAGAAAGTTTAAATAAATTACTCCTTACTCTGAGTGCTTATACGATACATTGATGCGAAACAGATGCAAAATAAAAGTTTTCCTAAGTACAAAGCTGCGTTTTTTTTAATATTCTAGTCGGTGATGTTTCTAAACCTATATGTTTTTTGGGAAAAGTCTGGCGAACAGACGAAATTCCCAGGACAACGGTTTTATTATCCTCCTTTTATAGAGGTCGTGTCTCTGTCCCAGGACTACACGGGCCAAGCAAATGTGTCTCAGTTCTTGCCACTACGACTGATACAAGCGGAAGAAAGAAAGTTTGAAAGAGTTTTATATGTATATATCTTTCTAAATGCATATTATACACATCTGTATTCTGTCTGGCTGTCTTCCTCTCAAATGTTATTTTTCGCTTGCTTCTCAGCTCAGTAGTGATTTGCGTAATATCACGTGCACCTCAGACAGTGAGGGCGGTTGGGAAGAAAAAAAGAACAAGTAAATGTCATTATCTCACCACAATAGATGTCGGCATATTCAGATTTTATTGTGCACTTCGTACAGCAAAGGATGAAAATACTTGACTTCAAGCCAAATCTGCATAATTTTGTTTTTCTTTTTTCCCCATTCTTAATTTACATTTTTTCGTCCTGGTCCATCTATTTGTATCTTCAAAACCTAATTTAGCTGTAGAGGGACCTGACATTTTTGTGATCCAAGAAATACGGACCCATCAATGAAGAAATAAATTATTAAGGAGATAATAACAAACAGTAAACTCATTTGTGAGTAGTCCCTCTTGATTGATAAGGCCACTAGAACAAGAGATACGGTTCATATGAGCAGGTGACTTAACTTTAGAGTCAGTTTGTTTACTCACCATTGACAATATAGTCCTCTTTTGTCGGTCAATTTCAGACTGCAAAATAGTGCTCTCCTGGAATTTCTTCACTGATTCTCGAAAAGTGAAAGACACTCAATCCTTGATTTTAAAGTGCTAATAACGATTCCAAATCCGCATTTGTTTTCAAGTGGTGTATGGAATGTAGACGATTCCTCAAAAGACTGTTGTCGCCTGTCACTCTAGCTGCCAATTCTGTCTGAGTGCCAGACTCGCCATTTTCTCCCGATGAACGTGAAGGTTTATCATCCTTCTACATGCACGTCCATTGTCACACTGCATGGTCATCCTAGAAACCCTACAGGGACCCGTCAGTATGGTCTGACAGATGCCGTTGTCCTGTGTCTAAATCTCTCTCCCTACTTGCATATTTTAGTATGCAGCTCAGACCATCAGTCATTCACTTCTCTTGCCATTAAGAAAACACAGGCCCCGGATGTCCAGAAACAAAATGGCGGAAGAAATGATGTCTTTTTATGTGTACCGGTTAGTCCAGTTTAAGGTGTTTATGTAAGAGAATACCTAGATAGGCAGGAAAAGATTTTAAAGAGAATAAATAAACAGGAAATGCTGGCGGAGCTGGATAGATATGTAGACATAAAGAGAACTGTCTTGTGTCCGAAGTTAAAAGGCCCAGCGAATACAACTTCATGTTTCTTTACCATAGAAAACCTTTGCCACCGCCTTATAACTACAACTCCAAGGGTAAAACATCAACAGGGTCTTGACACAATGACTTACCCTGGTTTCATGAGTATGGTCCCCTCAACGCCGGGAGGATGCTATCAACAAACTCACAAAAAGTCTGTTTTAAGACTACCCGAAGGGGCTCCTTAAACATCAAAGATGTTTACTTTAAATAGAACCCGCATCCGATAAATCGCAAAACAGTAGAGGGAATAATTATGTGTCTTAGTGGGTGTGGGTGTTTGCTAGACCCCCAGTGTGTATGTGTTTGACAGTTGTGTGTATGTGTGCATACGTGCTTGTACAAATGTTATAAGCATTATTCCCAACTAATAAATATGAAAATAACAGTTTTACACCCAAGCAAACATTTCATCAGCTTAAGTGTCGATTTTGTCCCTGCTTTAGCAGGAATTTCAATCGTATTTAAACAAACTTGGAACAAAAATACTAACGTATGCAATCCCGAAATACTTTAATCCGATACGAATGGACTAGTTTACATAAAGCGAAGTTTTGTTAACATTTTAAACTTTCACATTTACATTATTTTTTTGGTGTACAAATATCAACAAATTCTTAGCGATCACGCAGATACGGAGGTAAGGAAAAAATTACACACCAGTTCTATCCTCAAATCAGAAATAATTAAATAAATGAAAAGAAACTAATTGTTTGACTATCGGCAGTAAGGATGGAAATTATTTAAAAGAACAAATAGCTAATTAAAACGAAATAAATATATAGTTGAAAGAAAAGGAAAGACAGCATTGTCTCTCAAGGACCTGCAAGATGAACTACACTTACAACAAGAACTGGACGACATCAGCTGTCACCGTAGTTGTGACCAACGAGGGTCGGGGACTTGATGGCATAGGAGACGACACGACCGATGTCGTTTACGACAGTGATCGACAAAACAATTCAATGTGTCCTCAAACCTTCTCTTTTCTTCATCGGAACCCCGATGAACCTGCTAAACATGATCGTCTTCTATCGCCAGGGACTGCGAGATCGGATGAATCTCTGTCTCTTCTGTCTCGCCTTCGTTGACATCATGTACATCACAGCTGTCTTCTTCGCTGTCTCCTATTGCTTTGTGGGAATCTTTCGACTGGATCTTGAGGAGCTGTGGCGATGGACAGCCACCAAACACTCACTCAGTTTTATTTATGGCTTTCTCTACTCGTCTGGAAGTGTCACGATGATTATCGCCGTAGAGCGGTGTGTCTGCGTCACGCACCCGCTAAAAGCTTCCTCGATAATAAGCACGAAGAACATGGCGATGATTCTGTCGACGACTCTGGTTCTGGTTAATGCCCTTTGTGGCGTGTATGCTATCAAAGAAACTGTTTTGTTCACAATCGATGTGAGGACTGGAAAAACAATTGTAACCATGGTCTATTCGGATTTGTTTCTCCGTAACCAGTTTTTCAGCGTAATCGAAAATATTGTCTTGTTCGTCGTCTCTATGCTAAATTTTTTTGTTGTTTCCTTGGCAACAGTCATCACCGTCATCACACTGCGAAGAGCGCTGGCCTGGAGACAGATTGCTAGCAGGTAGGGTCATGAGGTGAGACCATCTCGTTGTGTCTCTTCTTCCCACAATTTTCTCCCTTTCCATCTCAGCTTACGTTGCTGTAGCCCTGCCCCCTTGAAATGGCCGATAACTAACTCAAAATCATCAAATCGAATTTGATCACCTTTCCAATGCTTTAATTTTTATTTCTCTTTTTCTCTTCTTCTATTTATTATTACTTTAATAATAGTACTTAATACTTAATTTATTCCTTTTGCTCCTCCTTCCATTTATCAGATCTTTGTTCACTGTTTACTAACTATAGAATATATAATAAACATCGTTTTTAACAGATGTATTCTTGCCACAGCCGGACAATAACTTACCAAAAATGTGAGCTACTTTACATATAATTTAGGACAATACATTTTCTTGTCAATGTATTTAGGCTAGAACATAAACTCCACTTTAAACTTCGTAATACTTTGGAAAAAAAAAGGTCAAAACCGTGAAAGAGAGAGAGAGAGAGGCGGTCCGTGATCAATAGCTATCTATACAAGGGAAACAACTGCGAGATGACTGACGTCAGGCGAGAGCAGTTGTCGAACGTGAAAAGCTGCTGGTCTCTTCAGTTCAACTCCCAGTTATCTTGCAACATCTCCCGCCTCCAGCCATGCAAAAGTGTAAATCAGATATGTGCTTTCCATCACACTCGACTCTGAATGCTTTTAGTTAAAGAATCTAAATAATAAACCTAAAACCACTTTTTTTTTAGATAAATATACCTAGAAAATTTAGATGAATAAATGAGTGTAGATAAAGATTTTAAAGCAACTTATCTTTTCTATCTCACCAATTCACAAAGAAAAAGAAGGAGAACATCTGGACATTGAATAGAACTAAAAATTCCACCTGGTGCAACACTTTCAGTATGGATCAGTCACGTTTGCAGACAAAGAAATGTACCTGCGGGCAGGTGACACAAACAGAGCGCGCGCTTGTTTACCTTATCCCATTGTTTGCTAGAATTTTCGATCGCGCGGCAGTTTCCTGTAGTTCAAATGGTTTGCTGGGGACTCAAGCTCTGGTTTCTCGAAAATTCACTTGTTTAATCACCAGTGTGCAGTCTCTGAGTAATTAAGTACAATTTTTATAATAGTTTTCTGTACTGTGAGCGCAAATTTCTCGTTTCCTCTAAAAAATCGTTCAAGAAAAAGAAACAGATGGAAGCAACGTGTAGGTGTTTAGTATACATTACAACTTACACTACATTACAGCAACTCTAACAAAATTAACTAAAGAATTCAATTATACTTTCTGTTCCCGAATGATGTGAACTAGTGGCAGTTCCTTCCTGAGGAGGCAGGCGATGCTGGTGAAGACTCTGGTGTCGGCGGCCTGTGTCTACATCACCTGTGCAGCTCCTATGACTGTGCTGGCCGTCACCCGCTTCGCTGTCCCACAATTCCGCGGTGACGGCAACCTGCGCAGGCAGTACGTCTCGGCTCACACCAGTGCCAGCGCCCTGCTGATGGTCAACGCTCCGTCAGCTTTGTTGTCTACATCACTCAGTCATCGCGCTTTCGTCGAGAGCTGATGAAACTTCTAACAAAGCAGCCTTCCACCGGTCAGTCTGCATCTTACACGCCAAAAAACAAGAGAATAAATTGTAATGTACATCATGCTTCTACACTCAGCCCTTCACCGTCGCAGATGAATGCCGTCCAGAGAATCTTATCGTAGGAAAAAAATAGAAGCTTATTTCTATACAACCATTTATTACGGTAACCAAATATTGTCCAAAACATAAATGATGTTTGGATGCTCACCATCGTTTACTCCTGCATTTAAATATTGCCTACAATATCAACATTTCATTTGAAGTGAAAAGTTATGTTTGTGTCTCCTGTAAGATCAGATACCCTAAAGGTCCGCGTATCTTCACAAATTCTTCTTCCTTTTCTTACTCCTCTGCTTATATACTTATGCTGGTATTTAAAGGTCTGGCAGAGGCCAAAATTCTAGCATTCCAAATGTGTGTTGTCTCCGTCAGCTGTCGAGCGGACCTTGCAATATATCTTGCCAAGGAAAAGATAGCTCTACGTTTAGAAACTGTTTTACACTCAAGTTTCATATCAATTATTTAAAACAATAGTCAAGGTCTGACTTTATTATTTAAGCAACATCAATCAAACAACTTATCTATTAAATGTTAATATATGTTTAAAAAAGTAGTCCGCTTCAATAATTTCTTTTCTGAATTGCTATAATCATCTTGTGGTTTGTGTTCTAACTTTCCTTCTACCTCAGAAGTATTTCATTCCCATGTTTCTTACATGAAACACAATGTTTCATAAACATAAGCTTGAAAGAGGAAAAAGGAAAACATTATAAGTGATTATCCGTTTTCTTGAAATAATCTCATCCATGTTTATTTGTAACTTTGAACTGTCATGTACGCGCAATACAAATGTCCTGTCATCCAAGTAACGAAGAGGTCGACTCTAACCCCAGGACAGTTGAATGCAAGAATCGTGAAGTTGTACTCTCGGTCTTTTGTATTTTATGACAATAAAATATATGTTTTTGTATTAAGAGTAAAACTAATAAGTATATTCTTAAAGAAGAGGTTTTAGTTAATAGAGAGTCTCTTCAAGAGCTGTCTGCAAAGGTAACTGCTAAAGGTAAATAGTTTCAACGATTAATTTTACGACAAACAATGAAATCTTGGAGTAATCTCATCGTGTCTCGAACACGGTATACTAAAGGTGAAGTGTAACCCTTGCTTTCCAAAGCATGTGGGACGGACTGGGGAAGTTTTATTGTTCTAGACACAAGAAATACTACAACCGTTTAATCTGAAGTTGAGCCCATCAAAAAGAGCTTATATGGAGCAAATGCTGGTAAAAGTTGGAAAATGTTGAAAATCTGTCTGAATTAAGGCGCCGTCTGCACCCAGAGACAGTTTATCGTCTTAATATATTTTAATCCCTTTGTCGCTATTGATCGCGAAAGAAGGAATGAAACGAAGAAAGGTTGGAAATAAGAATGAATAATGAATGAAGGGAAGCAAGAAAAAGTGTAGCATTTGATGAATATTTAGGCAGTGTTTCAAAGATAATAGGCACAGCTTATCGCTATAAGCCTTCTCAGGAAAACTCAAATTGTGGAAGAAAAATTCACCACACTTTGTATATTTCAACATTTTGACTCGACTGAGAAAAAAACAATCACAGATATCAGGACCGATAAAATGCAGCAGACGTCGCCATCAGCGTGTCGACTACGCGGGATGTAGAAATGACACAGAAAAGGAGTGAAAGGACAAGCTGCTGGACCCTCGGGAACTGCATATCAATCAGGGACTTAAGACGGTGCCAGTAGAAGGCAGCAGCATGAAGGGAAAGGCAAGAAAAATGACATGCTTGTCTTAAAATAAAAATACTGACGTGAGAAATATTTTAGCTCAAATTTGATGAGGAGGTAGAGGAGCTCCATTAAGTTTACAAAACCGCGAAGCGCACCTGTGTATCTTCACGCGCTGGACAAATACCCGAGATGTGGTCGCGTGAGTGCACTCCTTCTCCCGTATTATCTCCCCTGATAAAGAAGGTGCCTTATTATCTCCCCTAATAAAATAAGGTACCTCATTATCTCCCTGATAAAGAAGGTACCCAGTCCTCCAGAGTATATGTTTGGTAGACAGGGGACGTTATCCAGTTACAGGTCGGAGTGTGTCTCGACCAAGGTACCTCCGCTCGTGTCAAGAATCCATACTTACTCATCTCACTCTTAAATATTTCTGTGAAAATGTTCTTGTGTACTGACATCAAACAAGATTATTGAAAGCAGTTTCTATTAGTATCCGATTTATCACAATTCCATCATTAGTTTCCATGAATAAAGATTGCTGCTTAATCGGACTGATTCGTTACTCAAATACACACCAGCATGTGTTGTTTGTTCTGAGATGTTAATATTTGTTGTTAGACTTATGGCCAGGATGGAAGTCATGCATCACCACATTGCATCATCACATGAGGGACAAAAAAATTTCCAGAATTTGAAATAAACATTGAATGTCTCTCTGTCATGTCCTGGTGCAATAGGTAAATAAACATTGAATGGAAGGACGAGCAGTGACTGTAGCCGCTGAACGTTTAGTGATGGTAATTTTCTGTTACGGTTATAAGTCGAGTGTAAGAACACAAATAATTTTTTTGTGTTCGACTTCGTGAGTTCAATGCAGTGGGACATGACAAGAATCACAGTTCCTGTTACTGTCTATTCATTACCCTGCAATTTAAGCAAGTTGATGTCGTTGCAGCGGAGGCATATTATCCTCATCTTTCCATCCATCTATCCAAAGATTTATCCATCGAGTGGTTCATCTTGCTATCCAAGGATTTATCCGTCAAGAAATCCAGCCAGCGATTCATCCAACTACTAGTCCAGTTTTCTGTTCTTCACCTTTGTGTTTGTGGCCTTTATTTCCCCTTTTGACATGTTTCTCATCAAGGCCCTGCTACAACAACCAACCAGTGGTAAAAAGGAGAGGCAGGAGGAACTCAGGTAAATGACAGCGACGAGGCATGTCCGTCATCTGATCCGTTCGCCGTAGGACAGTCATAGCGGGGTGACATGAGCTAGCACAGCAAGGAAGCCTGAGCCACACCTGTTGCATGAGTAAGGGATTTTTTATGTTTTTAGAAAGGAGAAGAGAAAAGAGGAAGAGTTATAATTAACTGTCTCCGGCCAGTCTTTCACTTCCCCAGGAGATCCGGCCAATGGAGGGACACTACGTGTAGGGAGTGGATTCTGCTTCTACCTACAAAGGTGCGGTGTTCATTTTTTTAGAGGGGAGGGATTTTATGTTGACTTTTTCTTGTATGCTTTTAAAGATATAGTAATTTGTTTTGTTGTATAACTGTCAATAGTAGCAGTCTACGGGGCCGGGAGATGAGCCATGGAGTGCCGGGAGACGGGCCGTGAGTGCATGGGCATGGCTAATGCCACAGAGAGATGAGCCTTTATTTGTATCCTTGAGTATTTGGGTCAGGATTGTAAAAACAGAATAAACTACGTTAGAATCTCGTAAAGAGTAGGATCAGTTGTAATCTCGTCTATTTTAATGTCTGTTTGCATGGGAAAAGTGAAATGTTTTAGAGGATGTTGTGTTTAATGATAGAAATTACACGGGACTGTCGTCTCTCTTGTCCTCCGATGATGTCAACACGACCTCAGTGTGAGCTGATGACAGGATGTCGGCTGGACATGGCTCATAGCCATCTTGACTGTTATCACTAATATTATCACTAATCCAACTAAGAGTGTAGTGGACGTGACGCATATACATGTTCCACAATCAACCACTTGAGCGAGACCTCCATAAATCGCTATGTGTGCCATGTTTCGCAATGTTTGAGGCAAACTATATGCACAACCACTAAGTGATTTACACCCACGTGCAGGCTGTTACACCCACGAACATCAGGCATTCCCACGAGATGAGAGCTTGTTATAAAGTCAAGGTACAGAGGTCAATGACCCAGGACCAGTCCTCGCCCATGTTTTGTCATTTGGCAGACAAGAGCTGTGCTCCACCCAAATGCCACATATACATTCTACAGCTTGGATTAACAGGTTGTTATCAAATTAAGGCTAAAAATCTCTTCATCTTTGCTTTTATCTGAGTAAAAAGTGTTATTTGCTCTTCCTAGTCTACTTAAGCTGTCAGTAGATAAGGTAGCATCAGTCTGTGTAATTGCACTGTTGATAATTTGACAATTTTCAATTAGTTTCCACTTAGAGAAACATTGGCTACGAAAACTAGCATGGTGACTGAAAAATTCTGTGGGATAATGGAGCTGCTCATAATTTATATTAGACATCGAAAATTGGAACCTCTTGACAATTATTTTAGGTTTTCACTGCTGCGTGCGAATCAAACATCAACAATTTTCATGAGGATTATTGAGTAGTTATTTTAGTTATACATTATTGACATTCTTGTTTGAATTAAGATAGCCAAGCCAAAGCGTATCAATATTTGAATAATTGTAAGGAATGGTAGCAGATATGTGTCCATTGACTATTTTCACTAGCATCATCGGTCGCTTTCAAGAATCTCTGCAACCCGCTCGTGCCATGATCCTCAGCAACTGCCAACTTCTACAAATGATAAAACCAGGTCTGACAAGTTAGAACAAACACACTTTTTTCCCAAAATTTCTGCTTCATTTCTGCTTTTTCACGCAGATTCATTTAAGAAAACAAGGGGAAATGAATCATGAAGAAGAGACATTTTTGCTTGAGCAGGGAGTTTGTTTCTGTGTTGACATTTTATTCCTCTACAAGAATATCATGATATGCTAGTCTTATAATTCTGTCGTTCTTTCTTTTTGTCCTCGCTTGTTCGTTAATTTGTTCGTTTATCCGTCCGTCTGTCAATTCTTTGGTACATTAATATTTTGGGGAGGGGTATGTCTTTTTTTCAAGTTGCTTTTGTTCACGGTTTCTTATCTCTTGCTTGTTCGTTCATTCCTTGGTTTGTTCCCTCTCTAAATTACTTATTTGTTTCTATTAAAGTTTTTCATGCCTTACTTTTTTTTTTATTGACGTGTCGTATGCGTAGTTTTGAAATTCTGCTTTTCCCAATTATTTGTTGAATCTCTTTCTTTTCTTGCTTCAATATAATTAGAATAGGAATTCCTTTCACGAGAGTGCAAGGACCGTTTGCAACAAAAGTAGCTGTAGGGACGCAATTTCTCCCCCACGTGCCCTTTCCATGCGGGGGCCTGTGCATTTTCCAATTATTAAAGTAATTTTCTTGCCAATTTAGCCAGAATTGCACGGGGTCCATTATTATTATTATCTCAAGAGTGTCGCAATAATCGTTTTTTTATTGCCATCGCCGATGCCAAATACTTACAGGGCGATACTCTTAACGTTGTGATGATAGAGGGATGAGAAAGACAATGATAAAATGATAAATCCAATGATAAAAGTAGTTTATTATTTTAATCAACTCGAAGCTTATCTGCTTTGGCTTTTTTTTCGGGGTTTTTTTTTTTTTGTTTTTTTTTTGCAATGGTGTGTGGAGTTGTCCTCCGTCGACAGTCGTCGTAGCATTTAGTTATTCCCGTTCCCACTCTCTGGAGACAAAAACTAGTTTTGCTGCAAGGACGAATGACTGTTCAAAATGAATTGCGAAACACTTCTTTAAATAATAAGGGCTAATAACTCTGGACAGTTTACGCCAACCGCAGGGCTTAGTTGTCTGCCCATCGATATCGTCTTACGTTTCTTTCCCCGTGACTTCCTTGTTCTTCTCGTCACCAGATTCATCTTGCAATTTTCGAATATCTATTCGCCACCATTTTCCTCCATTCTTCGACACGAAAAAACGCCCAGCAGGGTTCCTCCAACCCCTGGCTTCAGCTGACGTCCCCAGTGATCGCATGACGTCACGAGTTATCACCAGCAGCGACGACAACGACAGATGACGGCGGGGGAATATCAATACACTCTCTGTCATCGCGCTCTTAGCGACGGTGCTCAGCCAAATGCTACCTTCATTATCTGTGACAAGTGATTGTCTGGCTAAATGATGGAAGGGTCCTACCACCCACAGAATCCCACAGTTCTAATTTCCCTGCGGTTCGCTTCTGTGCGGGAAGACACAAATTCTAATGACAGGTCTCTGTCAACGCTACCGTCTCCCGTAGATCGTTCTTTCTGTCGTAAGACTCCGTAAGGACTGACAGACCTAATGAAACTGATGACGAGGGGCAGCTTCCTGACCTTAAAGATTGAATATGTTAAACGAGTAGGACACTTTGTAGTTTAGTTTCCTTCCATACAAATGTTTAGCAAAGCGAAGGATTCTGGACATACACACCCATACCAACTGCATCAACTTGAAAAATAAAATTTTATTACTATTTATTACCCATAAGCATTTATCTTTAATAAAAAGAGAAACAACAGATAGCGAGGATTGAAACAAGGGGAGATAAAGCAAGGGCAATGATTCTGGGGGATGAGGATGCGTGGTAACAAGAGAATAAGATTAAGAAAGAGAAACAGCAGAGAGAAATGAAGGGAAAAGGGAAATGGGGGAACTCATTTAATGTCCAATAAGACAGCAACAAAAATCGTCGCATGTTTGGTGCTCACAGAGCCAAACTGAAATGAGAGGTTGTAAAGATAACATGCAGATGAAAAATGCGAGCAGGAACTACATTAGCGGCGCCAGGATTTTCAAAAACCATCAAATGTCGATGAACGTGCTCGAGAAAAATAAAAACCAAAAAAAAACTCAGCTCCAGGCGTTTTCTTTATAGCTCTAAGGGATGAGATAAAGAGAAAGTATGAATCGAGTTTGATAAATCTCACATTTGTTTCTTTTCTGTTTTTCAAATCACGTGTCATCTAAAAGACAGGTGTCCAACGATTAAAAAGGATCATCGAATGTTCATGTCTTTGATAGTCATCAAGATTTTCAATATCTCAGTTGCGCATGATACAAAAGGAAGATTTTCTCTGAACTTACTGAACGCTTGAAATTTGCTTTGCTCACAAACAAAACACAGTCTCTACAATAATTTAGTTCACTCAAGCTCTTTCTGAACATAAAAGCTAGTCTAAGATACTAAAGTCAATGATAGGGTCTGTAAGATCAGACTTTCTCTCAGCTATCACAAGGTACACTAAATGTCAAAGGCAGACGAAGAGTTGAGGGCAGACAATGACCACAAGTTTCTACAACTTAATCCAAGAAATAAGGCCAACGCTTCATTGGCTCTTTAGAAACACATTGGACTATTCTCAACATTTTCTTATTTAAGTTAATACTCCTATGATGACTCTCAGTTCAATTTGGTCTTAGGTGCCAACCATTTTTGCGGTGCTTTGGGTCGAAGATAATTATGATGTTTACAGGACTGATGGTCTGTGATTTTTTTTATTCTTCTGGTTTCCTTTACTGTGTGTGTGTGTTGTAAGCTTATAAGCCCAGCTGGTGTTGTTGAACGATGCTGTGTTAATGTACTTATTATTTGAATTTGTAAACTATTTTTCCGTTTGAGGACGAGCTCAGTGCTCTGCACACGAGAAACAATAATCAAACCGACACTGAGCCATATAAAACAAAAGCAAAGATGTCGACACTCGGGTCCCCCATAGCAAACATACTAAGTGCTTGACAACAGTACAGTTGACCATCCAAGAATACTTCATCAGAGATGGATGTCCAGACTGGTTTGAAATCTTCGAGCTTCGACAGGGACAGAGAATTGCAAACGGTGGGACCTGAAAGCTTGTAATGAATTTCTCTCGTTTGATGTGAGAAACAGAGAGGAGGACAACACAGGCAAACCGAAGAGCCGATATCAAGTTAATAACTACATGATAGAGTATAATTCTTGTAAAACTATTTATCTATATAATATCATCCCTCAGAAGACGACTGCGATTTATAATTTTTATATTTCCCAGACTTCCTTCTGTCTCTTGCCATTCTCATTGACTCTTTCAAGTGTCATAAACACAGGAAAAAGATGTTCTGGAACTGCAAACTGACAAAAGGTCCAAACTAAAGCAGCTGTTAAGGAATACGAGGATGGACAACTCGCCTCCAGTTCTGCGCTATTTCAGTGAAAGAAAAGGAAACAAGTGAAATTTTAGCGGCTACAAGTAATTGCAAGGATATTGGCTCGATGCTCATTGACAGCCGCGAGAGAAGTAACTCGAGCTTTAATTTGACGGCCATTCGCTGCCTGATGAAAGCTTTTTTCCTTCTCACAACTCTTTTCGTGTTATCCGCTCTACTGCCGCCAGCCTCATCCTTGGCTGTCCTTCCACCGTGTGCCAAAAGCGAGCTCATCTTCATCACTAATGAATGTTCTTAGTATTAAGCTCAACCAGCTTGTTTTTCTGCCTTTCTTTATTTGTTTCCTTTGTTCTTCTTTCATTCTTTATTTCTCTGGGTTTTTTTTATTTTTTCTTCTGTTTTATTTTTAATATTATTTTCGTTCGTTCGTTCGTTGTTTCGTTTTTGACTTTTGTCTTTCATTTTTCTTTCTTTCTATATTTCTTTCAATCTGTTATCGTTTGGTCATTGGTTAGTTTTCCTTTCTTCACCTCTGTTCTACTTTATTTATGTATATATCCCTTTTTATTTAATCAATTCTTTCTTTCTTATTTCTTTCTTTTTTCTGTTCTTTTGCCTTTCTATATTTCGTTTCATCTTTAAGTCGTATGATCGATATTACTTTTTGCTCTTTAACAATTGTTCGATTGAGTTTATGAAGATGGTGTACAATAATGAGATTGTGGCATTCTTATTACCCGTTAGTTTGTAAACTTCAATTAGAGGTTTTTTTTTTTTACTTCGGTGTGCGCGCGTGCATTTGTTAGTTTATTTTACACAATGTCAAATTTTTTCGAGGATGTCTTAAGCTTCGCTCTTGTAATTTTACCAGAATGAAGCATCTCAGTACTGTAGTAAAAGGTCGTTAATATACAGAAATCTCTGGGTTCGATTTTCACAGTGATTTTGTTTTCTTTGGGAATCAAACCAAAGAGTCTTTTTCAGACTTTCTCTGTCAGCTCTCATTCTCTGTCTCCGGAACTTGCTCATCTCTGAAGCTTTGTATCGGGGCCGTCATTGCCCTCGTGAACGCCTCCAGCATCTCTCGTCCTTACACTCTGAATCTCGCTTTGTTCGCGACTAAACTTCCGGAGGTCAAGCAAGCCTCTAGATAACTCATTGTTTACACCACTTTAAGAACTAGACAGATGATTGTGAGGGTAAATTTAGAAATGACTTATGGTTTGGGGTGAGAAGGGCTTAATAAGTTCGGTCAAAGAAGCCATGATTATTCCCACTAATGGAAGTCAAAGTTTTTTTAAAAGTTGAAACGGGTTCATTAGTAAAAGCTTCATCTGACATATATTTAGTATTATTGTTTCGTGTGAGCAGCAGAGTGAAATTAAAGTCTCTTTATGTGTGGATGTTGGTAATTCTGTGAAGACCTTAGTGATCAGTAGACAGATACTTGTCTTCACCTTGTATGAGAATGGCAGTTTTTCTTAATTTCCTGTGTATTTGTATTTTCAATCTTATATTAATCATTTTTCAAAGCAGAAATAGTCATTATTGTCCAAGCGTTTTTTTATTTGCTCGTTCATTTATTCGTTAAATCATTTTTTAATTCTTTTGTTTGCTTGTTTATTCATACATTCATTTGTTCAATTATTCGTTTATTTCTTATTCACGTTTTCACTTTTTGTTTTGTTTATTCAATTGTTCAACACCGTTTATTTAAATATTTATTTAATATTTATTTAAATAAATATTCCTTTTTTGTTGTTTAGTCATTCAGGCACTCGCTTATTAAACTACTCACATTTGATTTGTACATTCATTTGACAGTTTAACTAATGGATGAACTGTCACTGCTTCCCTCTCTCCATGTTGTGTTCAGTGACTACAGTTGTCCTGTCGTTTCACCCACTTTGCTATTTGTCATGCTCCTCCCTTGTGACCCCGTGGATTGATTTGTTTACGCCTTCTGCTCGGTAAGTGTCTGGCCAGTGACACTATTTCCTGAATTATTTATCAATGCAAAAGTACACACTTGTCGGTGGTTAAATTGGAAGTGGGGGTCAGTTTGTTACCCACTCAGCTGCCTTTACCAAAGATAAAATTATGGGTGGAAAGATCGCCCGTTGTATGACCAGACCTCCCACGCACGCGCGCCTACATCACCCACCTACCCACTTAAAGACAGAGAGAAAAGGAAAACATAATTTTTCTTGCATGAAGAGGATTCTGTCTCTATACCGTTTAAGCACATTTAAGTTTATACAATATAGTGTGTAAAAACAAAGAAATAAGCTAACAAATTATTGTTATTTTAGTTCAGTAAGATACTGAACACCAAGGTTCAGACGAGTGACAACGGATTTATTCTCTCAAACCTCTTCATCCTCCAGTCTACTTAGTTGTCATCACTCGAGAAAACAAGAGTTGATGATAGTAAAAGCCACTAAATCTTCTCTCGGAGAGCTTACAGTCAAAGGTGAAAGAGCCAGACACACAGACTGTGATGGACTCTTTCATGCGTTAGGCAGGCTGCTTTCATCGTCTTCTATCCGCCATCTATAATTATTACCAGACTCAGAACTTAAAATTGCTGTTGAGCCATGTCAATGAAGCTGACATCGTGTAGCTTGTAAAAGACAGTTACATCCCCCTTCATTGATTTGTTCACAGCACTCAGAGAACTCGGGGGGAGCTGACAACCGAGTGGTTACAGCGCTGGCGTGAGAACTGAGAATGTCGTCGGTTCGATACCTGTCTAGCGCAGTTTACCTCTCTTGCTCGATCCAATGGCCTTCTGAGACAAATCATCGAAAGATTCCATCATGATTTCACATCCGAATTTATCTTCCACGCTTTTGAACTATTCCAGGTAAAAAAAATGACCTACACTGACCAATCCTGACATTCCTGTGACTATTTAGTTTCAGGACCCTGTCGTACCACACACAGAAGATCCTAAAGCATGCACCACAGCATCATTGACTGATTAATTCTCGAAGACGAGGCCTGCTTCAACCATAATCTTCCTGTATCCGATTATATTTCATTGTTTTGTGAACTTAAGACGACCCACGTCCACTAAACGGGTCACCATCCTCCACAACATTATGCATTGATTTGGCCGCCTCCAGGGCGGATATTTCTACTTGAAAGATGGACAGTGATGGATCGGGTGTTTGCCTCTAAAATCTTGGAATTACTTGCTGAAATGGACTGGCATGCTCCTCTCTCCACCCGTATCGTCACTGGCTGTCCATCTGCCTCCTGACTCACCCCTGATCAGTCTGACAATATCAGTTTCCCTTTCAATCATATCTCTTTCTCCTTCATTTCTGTTTTTGTTCCAGTCCAGTCTGTTTCTGTTTCACTGATATTTCTTTCTATTCTGTTTCTTTTTCAGTTCTGACTAATTTTATTTCAGCTCTATCTCACCAATCGCACCCAGTCTGCTTCGGCCTTAGTTCTCAGACCTCTTTTTTTATTTACCTTCTGCTCTCTCCTTATTCCCCCTTCTTTATCCATGCTCTTTGTTCGTGTTGGTCATGGTGTTACCCTTATTCAACCCTTTTTTTTCATCTTTACTGAAAAATGTTCACCTCCTCGAGCTGTACTTTATTCGTGTAGATTTCCGTTATGTAGTTAACAATGACTTGAACAAGGCCCTCGTCAGACGAGTGGAGTCCCTAATTCCCCAAAGGACCTAACAAAAGTTGATGGACGACCTACTCCTGTCTACCTTAACTTTTCTCCTTGGCAATTACTTACTGATAGTAGGGACATAATCCCATGACTGGGAGTTGAGCACTTGATGTCGATGGAACCCATTTTTCGGTAATTTGCAGGATATGTAACCTCATTCCCTCTCGGGACATGCGTGGATCCTCTGCCCAACTCAATGAAAACTGGGTTTTGCGTGCGGTTTGCAGGAAGATTGCCTCCAACCTTTCTTCAACAGGCACGAACTATGTCCAGTGCAGGTTGTGGTAGTGTATAAGATTGTTGTCGACAGCAAATGACTTTTTTTTCACCGCATGTCCTCTGATGTCAAGTACAGACATGTTTTATGAGACAGTAAATGTTAGATGGTCTTCTTGAGCTCTTCAATAGTGCAAGTGTGTTAGTGTAGTCCGTTCATGTGCTTGTAAGTGCTTAAAGTGTGTAGGCGTGTGTGTGAGCATGAGTGCAGGGACAGACAATATTTTGTTTGTGCATAGGTGCATGTTGTTGATAATTGTCGAGAAATAAGAGACCATCATTAAGACTTGTTTCTTGCGCAATGTCACTTGGTCAATAAATTCTTAAATCTTAAATTGTTTATCTTGTCGTCAGCTATCAGCTTCCTTGTTCGGTTTTTATTTATTTATTTGGTTTTATGTTTTGGAAATCCCGTTTAGAAATCATAGTGTGGTCCACATCAACTCTGTTGGTGTGTGTGCGTAATAAATAGACTGAAACCTGTTTTTGACCAAAAAAATCATCATTTTATTTAAAACCATTTTGTCCATTGACCACGCCAAGTGACAACAAAGACAGCAATGCAACATTCACTATCGAGGCGACTTATCACAGATCTTTCCTTCACCCCATCCCATGACTAGGACTTCTTGACCATTCTCACCAATTCAGTATCGCGACCCCATTAGCTGAATAACATCAAAACAACAGCATCGAAAACCATGCTGGAAAGGCAGTTTCGAAAAGGACTGACCAAACTGCATAAATAAATAAAAATTAATAAATAGCCACAACATCACAACCATTCATGTTCAGTGTAACCAAGAGCGGAAGGCATGGTGTCGACAGGGAAGGATAATATTAGAGCTATTGAAGCTCATCAATATATCCTGATACATCAGAAGACAAACATTTAATAAAATTGACTATTCCACGTTTTACCAATATAGCAATTTAGCAAAATTTAGCAATATATCATTGGGAATCCCAAGACAAAAAAATTCAATATCATCGACAGCAGAAAATCTTTAAAGTTTTTTTAATAAGGTCAACCAAACATTATATATATATTCCTTTCCTGCTTGGAAGGTGAAAGACATTGCCTGGACCTGTAGTTATGAAGCAAGGACAAGTCGTTTCCCATGGACAACATGGAGAACTCAAGGAACTATTTTTCGTAGTTACATTGCGAAGTCTAGACCCTCTAACCACTATGTTTCTGTACCCCACGACATCTTTGTCACCCCGTTATAACTTCGGCTTCAGGGTAGAAATATCATCTGAGGGTCTAGATACGCTTTATTTCTTCCAGAGAAAAAAAAAACATTTTTGCTCCGAGGGCAACGACCTGTCCTCGCTCTATGGCTAGGACCTCTCCTGTTTTTAGAGACAAATAAGTAAGCTAATGCCTCCAGGTTAAGAGAAAGGGAAAAATGATCAAATATCTAAACACAATGGAGGCTGTTTGTACTTGTGGTGACTTCTGATTATATCTTTTAAAATAAATATAAATCACAATAATGCGAGCTACTCGATGAGGTCAATCACTAGAAACACTTGAAAAAAACTCAGATTCTTTGTAAAAGTGAATCAGAATCCGGTGATAGGTGCTTTATTTCTTCATATTGACTGAACTCACAACCCTATCCACAACACAACCTTTCAAAAATAATTTTTGTTTACATCATTAGTACGACTACAAGGCAGGGCATGCAGCAGCATTATGGGGCATCGAGAGGAGTTTGTTTTATTGTTAGCGAGTGTCACGTGGAGACCGTTACACCATTACATTTCCGGTTACAATGTTTTGTATTTCCCATAACTATGGGAAATAAGCTCTCAGTACTTTATAAGAAGTTACCTCCCCTTCTCCACTAACATTTGCATGGTTGATGGAATGTTTGTTACATTTCAATTAAAATAGCTAAATAAACTGTAATATACACAACTTAACAAAAATGTAAAATGTTAATGTAAAAACAGCAGGACCTGTAAACAGGTAACACGTGCAAGGAAAGAATGGTATGCCCGATAATTTATCTTCACCCAGGACACTCTACCCTCATGGTGGTACCCTCACTCTACCCTCTACCCGGGTGGGGACTCCCCTTTGACACCCGTCTGCCATCCCATTATCTCACAACACGAAAGGACAACCGCCGAGCGCTACAAGCAAAGAAAATTTTCCTTCCTGTTTTATAAATAAATATATATCTACAAAAATATAGAAAATAAACAGTTAAATAACTTAATTTTCATGACATTAGGTTTAATATTGTTAAAAGATCGGGCGGACACTAGATAAAATGAGATTCTCAAACATAGTGGTAAGACAGGTGAGAGTGATAAATAAGGTCCATTGCACTTTAGCGGATCCAGTCTGTGTCCATTCTTTCTCCACACGAAAAATATCGGTGCATGTAAGCTTGCTTCACTTTACAAATGAAATTATAAATTAAGATGAGCGAAATTGCTGATGGATTTCCATGGCGGTAAGGGCTAGCCTTTTGTCGTAAAATATAAAACACCTAAGACGGAACAGGGTGGAACACGGCTGTGTCACATGAACAGATCCTCGACATCGTCTTTAAGGACGACGACGAATGTCGTCTACCAGCCTCGTTTGGGATCTTCGCTGTACCAACTTTCACAGTGACGCCTGACGCCTTCATCACCTCTACAGCATTTGGAGTGGACCTCTTGAAACTCATCTGGGTAGATTGTGGCACAATTGTAGCAGATCATCGAGATGGTGGAGAATACATCACAGTCGTTCAGATCCCGGTCTTTATGAGTCGACTTGGAGTTCACTCCCGTGAAAAGTGCGAGGAGAGATACCATGAAGAAAACCATCACCCACGTGGACAACGTCCTGTTCGAGACCTGTGGACAACAAGAAAAAAAGTTAATATTTTTTTAATTAACTTTAATTCAATATTCATTCATAAGCTACTCTTAAGACAGACATTTTTATGACAAATGTTTAACAGCCAATACGAGGGTTTGTAGCAGATGCTCTGTCCAGACAGCCTGTGACGGAGAGGGAGAGGACATCTTAACCTCTTTTTAAAGTCGAGAAGTTTTTGCTTGGGTTTTGGAAATCAAAAGCTTATGCTAACTAAACTCACTTATTTAAAAACTATTTCCTCTCGTTTGCCTTTAAAGATATCCTTACGGGAGAGTCCGTATCTCTCCACCCCTTCGTCCCTTTTAATATCTCCATGTTTCCGTTGTACTCCAGTGCGTGCAATAAATAGATACCAACAAGATAAGTGCCACTTCATAGTCACAAGCTGCATAAAAAGCTTCCATCTGCCTGTGCACTACAGTAAAAGTTCTAAAGCACTTGTATGAGTGCTGCAGTGACCCACCCGTCATTATCTTCCAAACGATGGTGTTAATGCCTTGTACTGATCCCCATGAAAAATAAACCGCTTGATTTGATTGTGGATTTTTACCTCGAAGCAAACCTCTGGGCCCCATGTTAATGGTTGATGGGAATGAAAGGCAAAACCTTTGTTTACTAACAATTTACTGATCACATTTGCCTAAGGGTGAAGTCGTATGCTCGAGGGAAATGCTTAGGGCCCGTAGTCATGACGGAATTTAAGGCTAAAGTTATCTCCTGGTTACTTATGAAAGAAAAGAGACTCATAGAGAAAAATACTTATGGAAAAAATATTTACGAGGTTCAGATACAAACCTTGGCCATCGACTGATAATCTAGAGGTTGGCGTCTTGTGTACGCTCCGTTGCTATGGTTACAGATGGCTTGTTATTTGTGGAGCGAAGGAAAGTAAAAAAACATGTCCGCGTGTATTTCTCCATAACTACGATCCTCTGAATATATATCACTCGCTGCTTTTCTGCTGTTGTTTGCAAAGAAGATATTTTTCATCGCGAAGCGAAGGTTGTAAAGGTTGTTTATAAAGCAAGTAAGACGAAATGAACCAGCATTTATTTTTGTTCCTGACAACACATTTCAATAGAACTTTCCAGCATCCACGGGTCTAAATGTGAGAGTGGAATCGGATTCGCTAACGTTCTGAATATTTGGCTTGTGACCTTACAAGGCATGACAAGTCAGGTCCAGTAACCAATACAAGTCAGCTAAAGTAAGCATTGCAGGACATCTACAGTAAGCAATTCCAGTTAACTATTACACCTACCACATGTGTAGAGTACGTTGCTACTGGCTTTGAGGTAAAAATAGAGGTCGACGTCAGACCGGAAGTAATTACAGCAGCAATGATGACTGATTTAGATAGGCTAATTAAGCATTTCCTTCCTGTTCTCACTCGAGGAAGCAAATTATCGACTTCAAAAAGCGCAGGTGAACTGAGTGCCAACACATCTGGATCTCACATTGCATGTGGGAAAGGCATCTGTGTGTTTTTGGCATTCACCGCTGCTACTGGAGACGAGGGTGAGGCGTGTTCATCCCAAAGCATACACATCTTCAAGTTTCTTCCACTAGTTTCAACTATGATGAAAGTATTTGTCAAAAATAGTAAATATATGATGTGGATGGTCTTGCGAAGACTGATGAGCCTAAATGTTATTTTCTCTAGAGGTAAAGCATATTAAATGACAAGATTTCCGAACAAGAAAATGAAACATTTATCACAGAAAGAAGTCAGAAAAATGTCGGCGCAAATTTGTCAGAAGAGGCACTACAATATAACTTCCTTTCCCATTTTTTTTTTTTTAGTTTATTTGTATACATTCAGCTATCTGATGCGAGCAAGAAAGGAGTCGTTGAAGGTGAAAAGAGGTTTGTGGGATTGTGGGGAAGCGATTGTGTGAAAACACAGACCTCTGCAAGTCCGTTTAATGGATAACAAGAGCAGATGACTGGGCACAGAACACAAGACTGAGGGCTGTGTTATTATTCATATTGTTTAATGCCCTTCGGGTGATTGACAGTAAAGCCTGTAGTCTGTTTTTATGATGACAGAGGACACCAAAGAACATTTAGAATGGTGAGCAGTAATTACACTGATTGCACTGATTATTCACGGGAAACCGTCATTAGTGAGGCGTGTTTGTAAATAAGTCAACATCGATTTGCTATCGGCGCCTAGCGGGAGACAAATAAACCACATTATTAACAGTCTGGGCAGAACAGTGCGCGTGAGTTCACGTGTCAAACCCTAACACAGCTGCATCAAAACCAGACACAACTAAGCACTTCCCTCTGTGATAAAAAATATTATATATGAGTTATTACACTCTGCAACATCAGCGAAACTGCAAAATCTGTCATCTGGCTCCCTCTTGTTCTCGTCTTTTTTTTTTTCAAAAACCTTTTCTTACAGTATAGATGCTATATCCAGAAGCGAAGTAGTAAAGAGTAATATCAATACTCCAAGCTGTTCGATAAAAGTACACCCCTCCCCCAATGCTCTTTCCTCTGTTTGGGAATTATCAGGCAGATGATAAACCGTCCATATTACACGAAACAAAAATCCTTAGTTTTATCGGAGGTCAGAGTTCAGTCAATACTGCTGATTGTGGTTTTCCATACACCAATACACAGAGTCCTCCTACACTTCTCCCTCTCTTTGAGTATCATTGACATTCCACTAACTAATCCCCACGTCCCACACACCCAACCGTTGATAAAACCCATTTGAAACAGAGTTCAGGTAGGTTATACCCGTTGGACTTTATTACCTGAACATGTGCAAACTGCTTTAAATAATTATTCTAATCAAGAATTTCCTGTGAAAAAATTCTTGCAGTTCAACCGCCCATTTCATCTCTTCAAATCTACTCAACATGTCTACCTTTCTTTAAAGTTTCACTAATGAACCCTCGGTAGTTTACTTCGGCTGTTTGGGAGTGGCGATTTTCCCACCTGGGTTTCCTGTTTTCTTTCTTTTTTGGGGAGTGTGTGGGAGGGTTGGAACATTAGTGTCTGAATACGGAAACTAGATTGCTAACCAATGACTAGATGGTGTTGGGTAAATCCCTGTCTTTCTTTTGCCGCACACGGAGAGACTTGTTTGTCCTGTTGATGGCTACTTTTGTTGTTGTCTGTAACAATTGACTGCCAGGTGAAGTAAATTTTCAATGAACCGCCATGTCACATGCAGGTACTCTGAAAGGTTGCTAAAAAATAAGTTTTGTATCAGTTACATCTTCTTTTATCCTCCTCTCGTCCTACCTTTGCCAATCCAATGATTTCTAATTTCTATTCATGACAACTTCTATATTAACACACTATGTTATACTTCTATACAAAAAGTGTCAATACAAATTTGAAATCCCTGAAAAAAGTGTTAGGTTGAAGAGAATTTTAGTGTCTGTAGTGCTAAATAACAATAGTAGTTTAGAACTAAAAATCCATCTACGAAACATAACGGAGACTAGTGTATGCCGGGAAAAAAATTCATGCATTTCTGACTCTTCAATATCATGACAGAATAGACAGTTGCGATCCATAGCAACGGGGATGATTGTGTGTCTTACATCATGTGATTTTATGGGTGACACCTACATGACACATAGCCCACGTTTTGTAAGCGACAAATGATCTTAGGACATATGTAAATGATTGTTGATGTACATGTCTGTTGCATCAGGTCTCTTATCAAGTTTATACTAAACAGAGATACTGTTGTCAGGACTACACCTCCAGGTATCGTTACACCTGCAGCCTCAGCCACTCGGGTTAGTTGAGATGACCAGCGATGTTGACTGAATGTTCTCTCATTTCCATGGCAATGCATGAGGGATGATGCTTTGTATAAATTTGCGCTGATGTGAAGAACTGGAGTCCAAATGTTTGTGGATTTCCTCTACCATAAACCTGTCAGTATCTGGATGCTGGTCCACCTGACTATGCATGCGAAAGATAGTCAGTGATGGAGAGAGAGAAGGCAGAAGGAAAGAGAGATAGTATGTGTCTGCATGTGTACGTGGGGGTGGTAGAATCATTTGTTTGGGAGGAGATGAACAAATAATATCTCGAGTGTTGGTGTCAGTGTGATTAATGTTTGTTGAGCAAGTGGCGGCCATCATCAAGTCAGATGCCTAGACTAATATCCCTAGCCACACACACGAATGCTTCTTCTTTAATGTTTTCTGTTAACACACAACTAGACATCACAGATAAAAACTGTTACATCATCTTTGTATCCCAAGCTGGAAGCTTATTTATAATCAGAAGGGTTTTTTTAAAGTTTATCTTACTCGATCTACTTTTTACTGATCTCGTCTTAGTTTGGTTTATTTTTTTTAATTAACTCAATTAATCAATTATTGATATTTATTGCCTTTTACAACAGCCTTTATAATAATAGCCTTCCCCCTTCTCTGACAGAGTATTAGTAAATAGTCGGTGCCACTCCAAAAAACCCCTATCTCCATCCCCTCTCAATAAAACTGTTCTACCATGGATAGGCTGGTATGTTTGTTCTTGTCTCCACACCTCTGTGTGCATTGCTGAGCGTGCAGGTCACTCCCGGCACGTGCCCCGGCAAATGTACGTTAATGACCCGATGCACCCATCTCAGGGAATGAATAATTCTACAATGTCAAGTGAGAGAACAGGTGAGACAGTCGAAACAACTATTTTAGTAAATTTGTGTAGAAAGAGTCGATCCTTTCTGATAGAATGGAAAAAAATAAAAGGAAGAAGTTTGTGGAACCTAAAAACGAAACAGACTTTTGAATCTGAACATATAGTCATGTTTGCTAACCATATGGACAGTCCGTCCACACACATCAATAACCAATCAAGGAGTGGGTGGCGCAGAGGTTATGAAACTCCAGGCGTGCGCGAATAGTCAATATTGAGATCGATGGAAGATTTATCAGGGTCCACATTAAGGAAAACCCACATCGTCACTTCCTGTGAAGCTCTCAGTTCAAAAGGCTTGGACTCTTACTTTCTCTCTCTCCATCTTTCTCTCACTCCCGCTTTCTCTGGAATCAGCTAATTTTTTTTTTAAAAAAAGGTATTGCAACGAACTATGGAAACTTATCTGGTATGTCTAATTGGTAGATTGTGGATTGTGGTAGATTGACCGGGTACAACACCCTGTCGAAGACTATCTTCCAAGGCATCTTGGAGAGTAGCCGAAGCCGCGGTGGTCAGAGAAAGAACTGACTAACGAACATCAAAGACTGGATTGGTCGTCGTGTACAGGACCTGCTGACTATCGCCCACAATAGGCAAGAGTGGGGGCGCTGTCAGCTGTCCATTTGATTCCCCCTCCCAACCACAGCTACCGGTAAGAGGACGACTGACTGACTGACGTTAATTAGAACGACCATGACTACAATACTTCAGAAGAAAATGACTTTTCTCTAGGGTATAGCAATAGTAAGACTTTGACAATATATTAATGTGTGTTTCATTGTTTCCTATCTGCTAACACTAAAGCTAACACAAACACCAAACTCACCCACGTACAGACTTTCAAAGGAAGAGGCTGGTCCACTGTGTACTTAGAGTATTTGTTTGGAACAGTCTGGTAAACGGTTGCAAGCATATTTGCTTTGCACCTAAAATTGCTAGCCATCGATAAATCAAATACTAAGATTTCAAATGAAGTGCAAGTCACTAGGTACATTCATTCAATGCTCCAATCAAGAATTGAATAAACGATCCCAATCTCTACTTGTTTACATTTGATAAACACAATTTGGTCCAACCAATCACCTCTGGCTGCAAGTCATGATGCAATTATTCGCCTTTTCATAGGAAAAGCGTGTGACTGGTTATACAGCTCGGCAAATATTTATTTCACTCGGATTAGGAAAGGACAGTGAAACTCAAATTACGAACTTGAGAAAAGTCAAGTTTAACATAAATCTTTGTTAATATGTCAAGTTTTGTATGTATGGCAACAGCAAAAGAAAATATGGCAATAAAGAAAAGTCAACAAAAGAAAATTTAAAAAGTAAATTTCAAAAAGTAAAAAAAACGACTCTAGGCCATCACACACTAAAACTAATAAGTAAAAGAGCAAATTTAAAGGTATATTAGCATAGAAAGTGAACAATTAGAAAAGTAACAACAGAATTTTCTATGTAATAATAAATGATTAGTGTCAAAATATTATGACTCATGGACAACAAAATTTTTTTTAAAGTTTCTCACCATGTCTTACAGTTGTATGTAGTGTTGTCACGAAGTAAAGTACAGACAGGCTGCTGTTGACTGTTGTCTTAGTAAAACAGTTATTTCCGCAGGAAACTTGTCGCACCAGCAGACGAGACACTTGGCTTGGCTTGCAGCGTTTAGAGTTTGAGCCACACAGGTGTCTGCGGTTCCTTAAATGTCTTCATGCTCCTCCCCCAACTTAGTGGGCGAGCGATGATGTCATCTCAAAGTCCGGCTGTGCGTAGTTAAGGTGACTTTGTGTCCCGGAACTTTTTTGTCTTTCTACATTCATAAAAAAACCAAGTTTAATCCAGCCTTTCCCCTCCCACGTCCCACCCTCAACGCTGCGTGCTGCACAGCACACGGCCACCGCGCACGCCCGCGGAAATCTTCCCTCCTTTCCTGGCGAACAGGGTTCTAAGCCGAACCAATGAGCCTTCTCTGTGTTACAGCCACGATTTATAATAATATTCACACGAAAACCTCAGGTCACAGTGAAGTCATGACTGTCCTGTGGCAATGCGACTGTCATTCACATGCTAGGTCACGGACAGTTCATGTGCCGCATGATTGCGCACAAAATATATTCAGGAGAAACACAACATACCAGTAAGCAAGTGTAAGCAAAGAGTCACAAGATGTGGAAATGGAAAGAACTACACGGTACAGTCTCTGTAAGGTCTTCTAACAAAATGTGGAAAATATCGGTTGTGCCACAACTGTCATATCAACAGCATCGTCAGCAAAATTATGTGAAAATCTTACTGGGAACACATGGACACGACGAGCAACATGGACTACGAAACATCGCACACAGCATCATGCGCTAAAAATAGAATGTGAACTTCCCCCATTTCCTCACCTGTACCATGTCGTCTCCCATTTCAAAAAGTCGTCTGCGCAGCTTTGAAGGCCTGTGAGCTTGTACACAAACCTAAACGGATCAGTGATAAACACCTGGGACACCCGGACACGACAGTGTCATCAATACAGTGATGTTCAGGAGACCGGAGTATACACAACTACCTACCTGTTCGGCATTGTTGACTGTTCCAATCATCACAAATCAACTAGCAAGGCCGGCAGTGTGACAATGAAGAAAAGCTTAAACACTAACCTTGTCTAACGCCCTGACAAAGTGTTGGCAGGAGACAAGTGTTATCAGAAATCTTTTTTTAAAAAAACAAAAAACAAGAGCGCTTACATAAGTAAAAGAATAAGGGTTTTTCTTGTTTCTTCACGGTGAGACCGATGTGTCATATAATCTGCATCTTTCTGTAGGCAGGTAGGATAATGTGGAATTATGCAAATCGGTGAAAGCCTGCAAAGCTCTCCTGACTACAACCTAGACTAGTGTAATACAACCAGGTAATTAGGAGTTAAACTAACATTCCTACAGAGAACGGAAGGGAAAAAAAGAAAAAAACAACACAAAGGTGAGATTCCCTCCCCTCAGGTAACAGTTGATGTGAGGAGTCAGGAGACTATGAGTCAGTGCATGCTAAAATGTTTCACTTTTATTTTTACCTTTTGTAATTCTATAAATAACTCCTATCTTTATTTTTAAAAAGGACACGTTACACCGATAACCGTAATCTTTTTTTTTCGTTTAACATATCTTGAGGACCGATTGAGTATTTTAACATTTAAGAGCAGGTGCTCTTTCATCCGAAGCCAGTGAGAATATATCAGCTGTACGGATCCCACGCCCTCACATTTACACGTAAGGCGATGTGTTTTTTTAGAAAAATAACCTACTGAAAATTTCCCACGACTCCACATTAAACTGTCAGGCCTTTGAAGTTTAGTTTAGTCCTTGTTACTCCTTTAGGATCATAGGGCCACAACCACACCTCACCGGTGGACCCGGTTTAGGGCAGCCCCCTTCAGTTGGCCCCGTGTCTTTAAAAAATCCTTTGCCTTTCTCTCTCTCTTCTTCGTTGAAGCCGAGGCTGTATTCTGTGTTGCTATACATTAACCATGACCTTTCAGTAACCTTTTGACAAAAAGCAGTAAAAGGGTTCCAACAGCAGCTGTCGAGAATTTAATGACAGATAAACCTGCCGGGGGTGAGGAGGGCACAAGCGCTCACTTCTTTTTGAATGCATATCATTGAATGCACATCACTTTTTTAACCTTTAGATGATTTGAAGTTGAAGTGAAGCGTGGGACGGGAAATGGAGCTTTTCATCTACACATCCATCTACACATCCATACGTGAACTGCATGACGGTCAGTAAAGTCATGTGATGAGTCAGTTATGAGCGGAAAGTCCAGACAGAGGAGCAATAAATATCTTGGGGCGAAATTTGTCATCAGTCCGCTCCTCACTGACGAGATAACCGAATGGATAACAAGTTGTTGGCCCTAAAGGTGCATTTGTCTGCACCTGAACTGTCCTCGTTGGCTTCTGTCCGCAGACACTGTCAGACAACTCCTAGCTACATCAGGCTGGAACTTACAATTTATCTCAAGCATGCGTGCATCCGACAGGTCGAAAGGTGAAAGGTAACCTGAGACCCTGAGGTCAAAGCCGGTATAGCAGGGTCACTGATTGATAAGGTCAAACTCGGCCTGCCCCCTGAATAATGCAAGAGTAGTAGTCATGTACTAGAAACATTCACAGAATACACTCAGGAGGTCCAGTCCTACCGCATAAAGGCATAAAACCTTTACATAAAGAAAGATAATTCAGACTTCAAAGTTGTACAGTCTCTCAAGCGTGGGAACTCAACTGTTAACAGCGTGGTTCCCCCTGACGATTTGTTTGAAATGACAAAACTGAGTTCTCAACAACTACAAGGGCTCCAATAAACACTTTGTTCAGTCATGCGCTCTTCCATTAGTCATGCTATCATGCATTCCCGACATACAGCCAAGGGTGACAGCCCAAGCATCTTAAAACAGTCAAGGGTGATAACCCAATACTTTTTCTTTGTCTTTGTGCGCCTCTTATTCTCCCCTGTTGTAAACAGGACTTCTTTGACGTTCCAAAGATGGTCTCCACATCACAATCCATCAAGTTTAGGGTAAGAAGAGGCAAATTCCTTCGGCTTCAAGAATTGGAATTGTAAAAGACACTGAATGGAGAGCAGAACAGGGTTTTTTTTTTTTCCTAATATGCTTTGCTGTTGTCTCGCGTTGGTCGCGATTCTGCGATTGCGACGGAGGACAAGCTTGTCTTTGATGCGCTTGTGTTGCGTCAGCCAGGTGAGTGGCCGAGACACCTGCCCAAGCAAGAGGGACGAGCCTGTTCGTGAAAAACTGCCAACGATTCAGGTTGTCATCGTTTTTGTGCTTCATTTCCCGTTTGATGTTTGTTATGCTAACTCGCTTCCGGGCTCTTTACAACGGAGTATTTTAAACTTTTGTACGCTCTGCCCTTTTAGTGGGTAGGGACTGGGATGAGGGGAAGAGGGGTGAACTGAGGTCGGCGCGTGCCAATTAAACGTTTTCTTTGTTTTCTGTGATAACATGGAATGGTTAAGCACTGGGGGTCGAGTCCTTGTCTCGTATTCCTTTTGTGCGTGTGCATGTGTCACATAGGTGTATTTGTGGACAAGCGTTACGTCACGAGTTTCACCTCGTTCTGAGCTTTGTCATGTTTGTAAGAGTTTATCTGGAGAACCTAGGAACAGGGTTAGATACTAAAGTGTACTTTACTTTACCCAGTACCTAGCAAACATTTTCCACCCAACTTGATCTTTAAGCATTTTTAGTATTTTGCACATTGGGATGAAAAGTGAACTTTTACGCCAGGGTGGGCAAAGTTTTATTTTTGCTGCCCGGTCTCAAACTTCTAAGCTATGCTGGGAGCCAGTAACATACCAAACCCCAGGCCAGACGACCACAAACCACATCTAGTGATAATGGAATTGACAACAAATGAGTACATAATAGCACTCACTTACCACATTTATTGTGTAAAGTGAAGCTGTTACAGTTCGATCACCATGAAACTTTAAACCAGCCTTTCCTTTGAAGGCAGCCGCCCTTTCCTCCCGAGATGCTCTCTAGCAAATCCATCAGACAAATCGGCCGTGTTATTTGTTATAGGAATAAAACTTTGTACTTTGCACTTTGTGCTGGAATATCACGAACGGCCGATTTCTAATCCTGCTGTACTTTATAAATTAAACATCAGTCAAGTTAACCTAGGCTCAAAAAAAAAAAAAAAGAAAGCCGGTGCACTTCGCATTTGTCCGACAGCCCGTACCTTGCTCCCCCTTTTTCACTACATGTCGTGTGAAGCAAAATATCGCATTTTCAGCGTGAAAACAAAGGAAAAAACGATAACAAACAGCTGTGAAGAATGTTTGTCATAAGGTATGGCCGCAGACGGCTGTCTGTCAGCTGAATTCCGCCAAATTTGTCAACAAAAGATGGACCAGCAACATGTCAGACTTTCCGTCACGTCTGCCTGTCACCGTGCCCTCCGCAAACAAGGGATGGCAAGCTCCCTCCGAGCACGATGTCCCTATTAGTTGTCCTAACTAGACAGGTGTTGTGTCTAAGGGAGGAGACTGTTGACCTACAGCAGGTGGACGAGAGACAGACGTGGGAAAATTGCGCATGACAGGCAGGAGGAAGCAAATTTCTGTCGGGGACCGCTCGCAAGAACAACCCTAAGGGTAAGGGCACACGAAGATAGAGGGCACCCACATTAGTCTATTTACTGTAGGAGATAGTCTATGCACTGTAGAAGAAGCAAATGCACACAGGTAGACATCAGAACTCAGCTTTGTCCTTCGCTGGATTAGAGACCCGTGTATATATATAAGGCACATACTGTTGCTGGATGTTCAAAAGCCACAGATCCAATCAGAGGACAATGAATACTCTCCAAACCTTCGGATGCGAACTATTGGAGGCATGTGTAGGATAGTGTAGTCTATGAATAAAAAGCCAACTAGCAAGGAAAACTCCTCAAACTAAAATAATTCATTCTCTCCCAACAACTGTAAAACTGGAGAATACTTCAAAAGATGTTTAAAAACTGACGCTCTTCAAAAGCCATTCAAGGCTGAATAAGACATGTCGGACTGTGATAAATCTCAGAAACAAGAAATAAATAGCTCACATGTCACAAACCTGCTTTCTACTTTTTAAATTATTATTTTGGTGAATGAGAACGGAAAGAGGATTGAAAGTGTTTGTCGTGGGTGTCGATGTGTCGGAGTCATTGAGGGGCTCGACTAGTATGTGGAAGATGAAGAATGCCAGTGAAGGGAGCGACTTCTGTTGCGCGTGCCTTGACTGTGAAGGGAGGAATAAATGACCGTTATTTATAGTCCTGGTCAGGCTTAAAGTTGTGAAGTCCCCATCGGACTGATAAAGGGTGCACAATTTTCAAGTAAAACCTGTTGAGGAGAGTCTCCCTCGGCTTCATTTTTTTTAATCTGTTTATTTTGAATGTAGATATAATGTCTTTAAATGATGGTCAGATTTGTAAGTAATGTACATTTGTTTAATTTTTTTTTTCTTTTATTCTGCCTCCTGGGTTCGACATGGCCTGTCACGCTGAGGAACGGCAACAGCGATAGACGATGTATCGTGTTTCTGACTGTGGAAGCTTCAGAAGCGGACTTGTCATGTGAACTTTTAGTCGAAGACACATACAACCGAGAGTGGGGATACTGTTATGTGTTTTCATCTATAGATAAGTATTTGATTGTTGAATGTTATTGCTAATATTATATTCATTTTTAATTCACATTTGTCTTGGTGTTTTAAGTTAGTGTGCATGGTTATAGACCTAGTGACGTTAAGGAATAATAAATAGCTTTTAGTGTGTTGATTAACATAAATGATATTATTTTTAAAGTCAGAACTCCTATCTTTTAATCAAGCTCTAATTCTTATTAAGGCAAGTGGCAATAGGGATGATATATTTCTTTGATAACAGTGACAAGGATTTTCCATCCATAATTTACCAGCTTTATATCTTCTTTGATAGTCTAGATCCCATACAGTGCATATATCAATATTGATAAACGATAACTAACTAAATTAAATACTGTTTTGTGAAAACAACCTAACTATATTTGTATCTTCCACATCGATATATATATATAATCACAGGCTATTTTTATCTATCGGAGATTTTAAAAAGGCTTTTGTTCTTATAGATCCAGACTTCTTTAGTGGACATTATTTTATGGTTATCTCCAGATGTTACCTTGGTCTTATTAGATCCTTATTAAGGACCATGTAAAATTATTCCACTAAATGAATCTATTACATGTTTACCCAAACTGAATAACAAACATGGCGTGCATCTGGATTCACTTTTGGCATCCTTTCTTTTTAGCATCTTGAACACTAAGCTGCATGTGGAATAAAAGTGCATTTGTCACTAACAAAATACATACACTTTGATATAAATTAGTTCTTTTTATAACACCTTTCTATAGCTGATTGCCCCAAAATACGAATTTTAAGTCATGTGATTTCTTTTTTAAAGTATTCTCTGTTAGTTTAGTAGTTTTGTGTGATGCATAAGACCTTCACAAACTGAAATAGGGGCTTCAGTGTGCGAACCATGTGAGAATGCGAATTTTTTCTTTGTTCACGACTGATCCCTTCAGCCCATCCTGCATAAGTCTCTGGGAACCCAGCACCCAAAATCCCAAGATTTTATATATAGGGATCAGGTACACGGACTTTTCGCCGACGGACGTTTCGCCGCCGGACGTTTCGGAGCCGGACGTTTTGTCGACTGGACGTTTCGCCGCCGGACGTTTCGGCGCGGGGCACTTCATTTCGGCATTTCACACGGGACCTTTAGCCGAAGTCAAGTGTGGGACGCCCCTTAGCTCACACATTTCTCTCGCCATTGTATCAATGTATCAGTGAACTCTCTCTCACTATCCCTCCTCATGTGAACCGTTAGCTTACACATTTCTCTCGCCATTGTATCAATGTTTTTTCTCAAAGCTGTTGCGCATAATCTGTGACAATCAAAGTGAACTGTCTGTGAAGTCTGTGTGTAAAATTTGTTTGAAATAAAGAATTATTGTGTAATCTAGTAGTTACTTTCATTCTTTGAGAAGTAAGTAAGCTCTCTCTCTCTGACATAATGCGGCGAAACGTCCGGCGGCGAAAAGCCAGTCGGCAAAACGTCCGACTCCGAAACGTCCAGCGGCGAAACGTCCAGTCGGCAAAACGTCCGACTCCGAAACGTCCGGCTCCGAAACGTCCGTCGGCAAAACGTCCGCACACGAGGGATCCTGCATTAGTTAGACAAGTGCCTCTAGTATTACTTTTCCTTTAGGTCATTTGGCCTTTGTCCCTCTTAAAATATTTTCTCTGTCAATAAAAATAACTTTAATAGATGTAACTAAAGTTACAATAAAATAAACCGATTTTCTTTGCTTTAGTTTTAGTTCAGCTACAGCTACATTTTATTTCTTTAGGTGAGCTAACAACTCTTTTTAAGAAGTGATTTGCAGGTTTTACTCTCATAATAATGCGGCTACAGCACGTCACATGTCAAACAGCAGCAGGTGTAAACTCTCCTAGTCGGGATTTTCTAAAATCCTGTTTCCGTTATCTGAATCATGCTAAATACTTAGATATAAGATAGCTTTATGGCACCTTTAATCCTATAAAGAAAACATTAATCCAGATTCTCCGTTATAAAACAAAACCGATGAAGCTTTTTAAGAGCCAATAAAATCAAGCAAAAATCTTTGGGGGTAGCAAAGCTACTGTGTACTAGAAAACACGGTTAACCTTCTTCTTGTGTAGCTCAGTAACACCTGGGTGTAGGGTGTAGACTAGGAAGCAGAAATAAAGCACATCCTACCTCCGCTTCCTGTTTGAGGAATGAGTCTTGCACTACTCATTATGCAGCACAGTAACATCACAAGAAGAGAACACCAGTGCTAACAACACTACAGACTGTGCATACTCCAAAGTTCACAAGTTGATGCTAGTCAGGGTTTAGCGCCTTGCTGGGGCCGTAAACATGAACTGAAGGTAACACTACCTCGGTGATAGTTGCTTCGCAGTTGAGGTCTGTATGCACAGATGGCGACCTCAGACATCATCAAAGCACTACATAACTTTTTCGTTTAGTCTCCTCCGAAGTTTTTGTCATTTTTGAGCAGGGGAGGACTACTCAAGGGTGATTGTGGTCTCTGTGTACATCAACGTTGGAAGCAGGGTGGGATGAATATTCATGCATACAACCCCAGTCTGTCTCTACTTGTGTGCAGCGTCTGGTTTTACTCGCAAAGGGAATAAATAGAAAAAAAGCTTTACACCTTACTAGAGAATCCTGTTTAGCTAGCATACTTCGGATAGCTTTGGTGACCCATGCAAGAAGAATAGTTGTGTTCCAATGAAACTAACTCACAAAACACCTTCTTTATCCGAAATGCAAAAAAACTAGAGCATCCTAAAGGTCAAACACAAACACAGTTCATCACGACCCACTTCGGAACATTCTAGCAAGCTCTGCAATAATTCTAGGGCTAAAAATAAAATAAAACTGCTTGTGCATAGGTGAAACGAAATAAAAACAAAATCATAGCTTTGATGGAGTTTGTGGACATATTAAACTGCGTTGACAGTGTGGTTGACAGTTCATTTGAGTTTATGTCCCTGTCATGTGACATGCTGCTGTTATTCTATCCGCTGTGCTGTTAGACTTATTCACCGCACGAAGCAGCAGTCACTGAGGATGAGTCGTTGAGGAAAAAGAAAATAAAAAGCGACATGCTTTTCATTGTCTTCAGAAAATTAGGACGGAGCATGAAATGAGATACCAGACAGGACTGGCATGCGACCCACCCAGACTGTCAACTATCTGACCCTTGACCCTGATATACTCTGCAGAACAAAAAATATCCACAGTGAAACAAAGTAAATGTATTTCATCATCCTCACTATCTTTATCACTGATGTTTGTTTGGTTAGAGTCTGCTACAGCGCACCATCAGGCTAGCTGTTCTGGCTGGTTGCTATGGAGACACAGCCCTACACCTCCAGCCTGTTTCCCAGTCTATCGCATGCAAGAAATGTCATTCCAAAAGGTCACACTTCTTATAAAAGCTACAATCGTCTTTCGAGCCAGTGTTCATCTACAGCTGCAAAAATCTTCCAGTGTTTCAGATTTACATTGTGTTGTTTTCTGGAGTGTTCACATAAAGACAGAAAAGTATGGCATAGGAGGGAGGAGGGGAATTTTCCAGTTTATTTTGTTAGTTTTTTTTACGAGGAGTAGGTTCTTGGTGGTTTGTTTCACTTTTGTCTTTACTTTGTAGAGAACTTCAAGATTTCCACTTTTCTCTGACAGACTGGTTACAACATGTCAGGTGACTGGTACACAAGTCATAGCACCTTGCAACCCTGGTGTAGCCATAGCCTTGTGTCCCTGATCCTGGTGACCATTGAAGGGGCTTTGCACTTAAGTGTTTCTAAGAAGGACAAAAACAGAAACCCATTAGGACCACAATGTAAGCTTTGTTTAAAATGTTAAGCGTTGCGGATGTTTTAAAGCCATGTTGTTCACAATTCCTCATTGGAGAGGGAAAAAATAAAATAAGTAATCATTTAACAAAGGGCTTTCTCCGTCCGCCTTTTTCTTCCTCTCCCACCCCACCTAATACCGTTTTCTAGTTGTGTGTCCCGAACTTAAATTGCATCATGACCTCCTCATAAACTTAAAGCAAATCTCACTTTTTCATTACCAATGCATATTAATTACTTTGTATAATATTTTTTATGATGTATTCATTCATGACTCATTATTTTGTGATTTTTTTCTACATCTTTGCTACTTTTTTATTAACTTATTCTACATCATTGTTACTATTTTGGGATCTTGATCAGCGCAATGAGTCCTCTTTGGCTGAGATATTGCCCTTTATAAATTCCCACATCATCATCATCGTCATCATCATCATCATCATCATCATCATGTAGTAAAATTGTAGTTGAACAGTACAAGCGACTGGATACATTCTTGCCGAGCACAGACTGATGTGTGAAAGAAGTCACGGCTGAGTTGTCTCACCACATACCACAGCCCTTCGTGCTAGAATCAAAAGCCTTTTCAATGTCGATAAAGTTTTAGTAGAAATGCATCTAGTGTTATAGATGTTTTCTTATCAGGGAGTGATAAATAAAGGTCTGTTCAACTGGGATGTAGCCAACATTTTTTCCGCTAGCAGATCGTAATTGTTGACATTTTAGATTATCTTAAGCCTTGTTTAATATGGTTTTGGAGTTTTGAAACTGTTTGCCGTTTCCTTTTTTTAGAAAGGGTATGAGCAGTGGCTGCTTCTATTCATTGGGCTAGTTCTTTAAAATTCTTTGACACAAAGAGATCGGGTCCTTCACTGTTTCCTCTCCGCCTTGTTTCAGCAGCTCAAGCATCATCTCCACATAAATGTCCGCATCAGGATCGCAGTTAAAAGCTAAAATTTCTCTTTTGCCACGACACAGACTTTACACACACAACACAACAAACCACACTTAACACACTGCACACACCCCGAAACAGGCAATAAACCCGCCACCCAACACACGCACTTGTTTTATGATGTTTTATGATTTCGATTGAGGGCTGGCACATTTATGCATCTTTCCGTGAGTGTTCTCACACTGTTTCTGATGAAGCCATTAAGATTTATTGGAGGAATGACTCAAAGCTGCACGTTCCAGTGTCAGAGGTCACGACAAGCGATGGACTCACAGCACCAATGAGATGGGAGCAGCAACCCTTTAAAATACCAATATGTTCTGGCAAGTGGTTACATGTCCATTTACTCTCATCATTGTTTTTACTCACCATTTCCTCTGCTCATAAAACAGGTCATCGTATTGCTCCATAAATATTTATTATCCGAGCTCGAATTAATTACAAGATAGACAAGCGTGTCATGTGAGCCAGAGTGATTTGTAGAATGAATAAAATACAATCTGGACATGAGCAAGTTCAGAAGGTTTTATAATTGGTGGCTGTCGCAGATTAATTTCACTTTCTTTTAGGGACAAAGAAAAAAGCTTTATCACTTTCATTCTGTTTTCCTTTCAGTCTGTTGGTTCATCTGTCTCTGAGTGTGTGTGTAACTGCGTGGGTGCGGGTTTCCCTGTTCGACAGACGTACAAACAAAATGGCAGCTGCGTGAATCAACCTGAATCAACACATTCCAGCTCCAAAAGAAATCGACTTTCTTGTCTCTGACTCACGAAATATCAGCCACTGGAAATAAAATTCCTTTTTTCGCTACACTGTGCTTCGTGTAGTTTACCGGTTGCCGCCTCTTGGAGATATTTTCTTATCGTTTCCTCTCCTTGACTCGATTGTGTGCACAGGATTCCCTTGAGACCTTTCAGGTTTCTCTTTGTCCAGTCCTTGGTATTCGAGATTGTCTTCCGCCCTTTCAAGTTTCCTATCTCGGGGTTGTGTAGCAGTGGCTACAAAAGTTCTTCTGTCTTTTTTCTGTTGTTGTTGTTGTTGTTGCTGCTGTTGTTGTTGTTGTTGTTGTTGTTGTCGTCGTTGTTGTTGTCGTTGTCGGGTTACGCTTGGAACAGAATGTCTTTGGGTATATCTATTCAGAGTTTGGAGTTATTAACAGCGAGAATTTCAAAAATTAGTTCCAACATTCAAAGAAAAGTAAGGGTTAAAAGTCAAGGTATGCTCGTGGGCTGATGATGGTAGAAGAGTGAGGGGGAACCTTGACTTTTGTGGAGCCAAGCTTGCTGTGAGAACTGTGAGACACACATCCCCAAATCCGTGCGGTGCCCACTTCACAGCTGTGTCAACAAAGGCAAGTGCAGTCTGTCACACATGCACACAACTTGCATGTTAGGAATTCATTAATCCACCCACCAGCCTTGAGCTCCTACCCACTACTGTTCTCCTGAAGCGGGAAAAAAAATATATACACATGGATTTTTTACAAGCTGTTGAAGCGGACCCCATAATGGTTACAGGACTGGCGTCCAAACCCGCAACGCACAGGTTCGATATCCGTGTGGTCGCGCAAAATTTTTTCCCAGTCAACCCAGCTGTAAGGAATGGGTCTCTAATGTCATAGGGGGTAGAATGAAGTAAATGAGAGAGAAGAGGGGGGAGGAGAAGTTCACTACCCTCACAAACAATAGCTCGTTGTGAGAAAAGTAAGGTTGGGTCTCTAGCGTCATATCCCTCTCAAGAAACAAGGACAGGGGTTATCTATTACCTTTATTTTTTTCCTTGAGGAGTAGCAAGGAATAAATAATTTTTTTTTTTTTTTTTGCTACCCATGCCTCAACCATTTTTTCATCTCTCTCTCTGAATCTCAATCTCTCTCCATCTCTCTCTCTGAATTGCCTTGGTGTTTATGTCTCTGCATAATATTTGTCTTCACCTGATAAAATGTAGACAAAGATTAGATCATGTCTGACAAAGTAATTTATACGACGGGCTACGATTGTTTACATTACAACATTGGCTTGTTGTTTGGGTCCGTAACCTGCCAAAGACAAAATGCTAGTCCCACTGAATGAGTGTCTGATTTTTCTGTTTTCTGGTTGTTATAAACTACTGTCACTCATATGAATAATTATTTTCGTGTTTGCCTGGTTTGCATGTGTGTGTTTTGGATAATTGTTCGCGTGCTTGCGTCTTATTAAAGCTGCACATGCCTTTCTATAGTTATGTATTTTTTTAGAACTTCTCTTGATGTCATTTTAATTCCACCTAAACTGCAGCAAGCTAGCGTGATTTCTCTCACTAAACTTATTATCAGCCAGAAAGAATTTTGCATTCTCTGTCAAGCTAAAAAAAAGGAACTAAAGACTTTGCTGGCCACGACAGGCTGCACAGAGGACATCAAAGTAAAATGTAGATTGATTTCCCATGGGGCATTGCATTAAATAGTCAACATCCAAAGCATAATTTGATATCTTTTGACTCGGATTCTGTCATTGACCAAACACTTTCATGAAGTGACCCAAGGGCTGGGTCACTGCATCTTGAACAGATCCAGATCGACAAGAAAGTCCGCGAAGTTGCTTGTAATGTTTCAAAAGAGTTTTGGCATGAAAAGGTTTTGTAATGTTCTCCGACTGACATCGTCCACTGGGAACTAGGCACGGCGGTGGAAGGTTATACGCTGAACTTTGACCCTAGTCTGGCCACCCTCATCCACATGCATAGGATGCACAGAAGTCACAAAGTCGGTCTAAATACCCTCGCATAAAGCTCACAAGCCCCAGAACACTTACACGAAGTTGTGAATCAAGATATTAAAAGGGATTTATTAAAGAAACTTCAGATGAAGGTAAAACCTCACTCATTCAAAATTTGGATCCTCTAAGGGTGTCCTAGTACCATCCGCTGTTTGTACTTTCATGTCTGACAGCTTGTTTCTCTCTCTCTTGCACTTCAGCCATCCAGCCATCCAGCCACACACACACATCTGCCGCCATCGCACTGCATGTATCCGGTTCCTATGGGTCATCCGCTTGTGGGGATCCTCCCTCGATGGTTGATGTCGTGCTGGACCTCAGAAACGAATAGCAATATACAGCAGACAGTCATGGCACCCCGGTGAACTGTCCACTAGAGATAACCCCGTCTGGTTGTATGTCGTCACCTCGACATTCTATCCCCCTGTCCACTCGGTATACGAGAGCTACCCCCGTGGTGACAAGCATATGAAAACCATCCCTGTTCAGGGACACTGAGTTGTTTTCGGCGACTAACTGCTCAGTCTAATGGTACCGCGCTGAACTGAACAATACCACTGACAGTCGCTAAACAAATACCACATTCATGGTTTGCTTTTGACCTTTGCCATCTCCACTAGGTTGCACTATGACTGAATTCCCTGTTGTTCTCTGAACGACCGATGACTTCTCCAGTTTGGATTGGCGTACACAACCATAGTCGAAGACCTTTTCTCAACGAGTGGTCACTGGTATCTTGGCCACGACAGGTGGCAGTACTGAACAGTTTGTTGTCGCTGACTGGACCTTGCAGTTCTCTGCAACTGAATGTACACAAAGGTCAAGTTTATATTTGTTAATCATATTTATCACAAATACATCAACCATCTTTTCTATGCAAAGGTTCGATTTGACAAGTTTTCCTAATGTCTGATCAGGACTTGTACACTTGTATCTTGTACAGTACTGAGGAGACTATCACTGACCCGACCCAGCCAAAGGAGAAACCATCATGAAAAACAAAGCACGATAAAACACTCTTTTCCATCCCTCCCTTTGTTTACATTTCGACCTTTCAACAGCCCTGAATTAAACTGTCGGCCATCTCATGATTCACACGCAAACACACACTGACTGCTCTCCCTTCGCACCTTCCCCATCTTTCGCCATTTCCTATCCCTTCCCAGCTTAAACAAAACAGGTTTGTGACACACAGAACTTCTAAAATGTGTGGAGATGTTAGTAAAAATGTCAACTATTCATTCACACTAAGAAACTGTCAATAAAGATTATCTAGAATCGCGATAATCACAAGATACACAATAATTTTGATAATTTTGCGGACCAAACTGTCAGAAAACACGCGGAACACCAACCCACGTAAGCATTCTTTGCTTACTTAACAACAAAAAATAAAAATTTGAAAAAATCGGATATCATGTCGTTTAAGCAAATGGAAAGTAACTTACAGAGAAACCATTTAGCTTTTAAATGTAGCATTTTCCCCTTCTGCATCATTAGCCGTCTGCGAACAAGCAAAAAAATAAACACGTGACACATCGGTAAGGAGCGAATGTGAAAGTCACGTGACTGACGTGAGTCACTGGATGTGGGATTGGGACAAGACCATACTAAATCCATGCCAAACCAATATCACCCTCTGCTGCTAGGTGTTTCAGAACGACAAATTAAAGATTAGTGTAAATTTTTTCAAAATTTTTTCGACGAAAAAAGCAATGTCAAAAGTGAATAGTTTTTTTATTTTTGTCTGAGTAGCCATATTAGACGACAGTAAAGGAACAGGCTGAAAAATGTTAATTTTCTTTGATCGAATTTTGAAAAGACAAAGATATTGCACTGTGAAAGGAAGAAGAGAAATCAATGTGCCTGGTAGCGAAATTCTTTTCTATTTTCTTTCTTCTTCCGGTTTGGAGTTGTTTCCCCTTCAGAATAGAAAGCAGAAAAAAGCTAAGATCAAGTGAAGGAAAAGTGTGCTTCATCAAAGCAAAATAAACAAAATGTTTGGGCCAAACTAAGAACGAAACTTCTCTTTTAAAACTTTGTGTATATCTTGGGCAAACTTCTAGCTGCTATCTAAATATATTTTCTCCAAATTATAAGATGTTTTGACATTTTTAATTTTTCGTAAGATGTCTTGGTGTGCTTTTAGACAAACAAGATTAAGATAGATTTTCCTAACTATATACATTTAACCTGGCCTGCTTGTCCTTTAAAATGTTTTAAACTCTTCTTGTGAATGTTTTAATTTATAAAGGCAACACGAGAGATAATATTATGTTTCTGTGTTCTGTGTTCTTATTAAATTCAAACACCATTCAGGCATCACTCATGGCGCCTAGAAGCGAAATGATAATGATCAATTCTGATGAAAACATAGATTTTCTTTTGCTTTCTTTATTTATTTATTTACCTTCTATGATTTTAAAGAAAACGACAAGCCTTGGTTTAATTATGTTGAAGGAAACGATTGAAGTTCTTTGAGTAAAATCTGCTTCTAGTGCATGTCACTGACAAACCGACTCCCTTTGTCTGGCCAGTCGATCATGGGAGGTAGAGTAGAGAGAGTTGGCATCCAATCTCATCTACAGATTGTAGATGACCATAGTGATGTCCAGCTAATAGAGCTGCGGCTTTCTGCTGTCATCAGAAATGCAAAATCAATAGGTTCTGATTGAAGAGGGATTTAAATCACATAAATAATTACAAATTACTTGTACTAACCACAATTAAGGATGTACAAGTAATCCAGAAGATTCTTTAGTATATTTACATGATGGAAGTCGTAAGACCCGGTTGTTTCATCATCTTGTGGTGCTGATGATGGTCCCAGTTCTGATAGGATCCTGGTGGTTTACAATGAATCACGGTATGATGTCTTGTGGTAAAAATCAAATTATTTGCTAAAATCGAAATCATAATAAATGTCACTGAAAATACATGGAAAAACTATTTGGACATAAGGTGTTTGACAGCAGTATTCATCCCCACACATCACAAGGCGTGACAGAGACATTTAAATAAACTCAATCATTGAAGCAAATATTACAGGAAATGGAAGTTTGCAAGCAACAGCTTCCAAACTACAAATATACGATAATCATTGTTGGTTTAAAAACAAAGTGTTCGATTGTTCTATTCTTCATTTCTTACAGATTCTGAAACCAACTCGGTGCACCAACCATCCATGAGTGTGCTAGCTTCCCCTGTAATAACATTTATGTATTCTGGAAAGGACGATAGACACCGTAAAGCCCAGAATAAAACCGCCTGACATGAGAGAGAAGAATCACAATGGTGTGCAATTTCCTCCCCGACCATCGGCTGACATTGGGCAGTGGACAGACGACCGTGGAACTATGATAATATCATATAAAAATGTCGATATCATCAACCGTCCTACAGAGAAGTCCCATAATCCCACCGGGATCTTCGCGGTCGTCCTGTGTTTTGGGCTTGTTTTTGTTTTTTGTTTGCTGCTCAGTTGTTGACCATTGCCTTTACCGCATTGTGTGTGTGTGTTGTCTCCAACAGGCATATCCTGTGTCTTGCTAAAACTATCAAGTTAACAGGACCTGTCTTTTTATTGTCAGATTTATTTTCCAAGCCAAAAGTCAAGAATAGCGAAAACAAATTTGAACAGCCTTCAGCGCAGTATTTTCGCTTCATCCTTACTTCGTATTGGATGCCTTTTGTTATTTAGTAGCCTAGTAAATAAATAATCTTTTTGGGTGTTCAGTGTAAAGTAAAGAAAACAAACCCGTCGGTTATGCTTTTTCTCTCTCTTGTAAACGAATAGTTGTTGTCTTCATTGCTTTTCGTGAACAAAGAATTACATCTCAAGCAACGTGATGCTTCTCACTTCTTTCGAGTAATCATTTTACGGTTATTTATTTTACTTGTTTTTTATTTTAATTTAAATCTCATAATGGCTTACTTGTCTTTTAACTGCTTGGACCTTTTTTTCTATGAGCCTTTTAAAACAGAAATGTGAAAAGCACTAAGCAGAGCTTGTTAAACAGAAGAAGAAAACCTTTTCCTTTGACATCACTCATTATTCTTAGCACCTGCAAGTGCTCTTTCAAAAGGTCTCAAATGGCAGCTCGTCCTGAGGTTAGTTCGTCCATAAAATTAATGTGAGGTGAACGAAAGTGCTAGAGTTTTTAAGGCTCTGTCGGTGCGCTTCCTTTGTTCCCTCACCAACGATAGAAGGACAAACACAAACCGAAATGGCGACTATATACAAGGATTTGCATTTTCTTGGTCATAAGCTTCTGTAAAAACAAAGATTGAAAAGGGTAGACAATGGTTGTATTTTTCAAGAAGCGGTAGTATCAAAAAGAAAATATGGCCTTAATGTCAATATTGTAAAAGGATGGGTTGTCGACCTGGCGGAAGTTAAACAAACCGCTCAGCCACATACAAATACTGGGTGGCGATTTAAAAAGTGAATGAATTAGTTTTGGGGTTCAATGGTACAAGTGGGTATAAAGGGATTTAGATAGTGCGGGGAAAATTGCATGTAAATGTTGAGGTATGTAAATCCAAGACGCCTTGAAAGTCAACCTCTTCCCTAAAGTTGTTCTGTCTGTTGATATAAAAAATGAGAGATTATATTGCTATATATTGGCAGTAGATAAAAGACAAAGACATTGCTTGTGGTGCGAATATTTGACTCTGTAGACACACAATAGTCATCTTCCAGAACTGAGCTCGTGGATCTTGTGAACTTTACCTGTGTAGTCTATCTGTTGATAAAGTCTGAGTTGACATTTGAGAAAATAAAAACCTACTGTGTTCATAATTTGGTTAGTGGTTGTTTTTTGTTGTTGTTGTTGTGTTGTTGTTGTTGTGTTGTTGTTGTTGTTGTTGTTGTTGTTGTTGTTGTTTGTTTGTTTGTTTTTCTGTTTGCTGTTGTTGTTGGGGTTTTGTTTGTTTTTTTGTTGTTTCTTTGCAGAGCTGGTGAACACTTGTAGTCATTTTTAGTACATGAGACTTGCTCACCACCCAACGACGAAGTAAAAAGTCGGCTCGTGAGCTTTTTTTCTGAAAGCTGGCCAAGTGCGCAAATTGTTTCAGCAGCGCTAGTGTTTATTTTGTACTCATATCAATGACTTGTCGGTAAATAAAGTATTATATTACTTCTGTAATGCGTCTACGTGAATAATTCATGGCGCTGTCTCGGACACTTCCTCCTGCTAACCACAAAATAATAGCATGACCCCTGGGTGTAAATAGGGGCATGACAAATGGCGCTGAAAATAGGGACCTGACTAGAATCTGGTATTGTAAATGGCAAATCCTTGTTTCCGCTGGTCACAGAGTTCTCGGCACACGTACCTTACTTAATACAAGAAGACAAGTACGTGTGATGAGGAGCGGCTTAGTGCTCGTGTATGGTGCACTCATTGGGTGTTGATGGAGGTGCGACGATGACTGAGAGGTTTGCAGAGCACTGAGTGCAATAAATATTTACACTGGATGACAGGTGGACCAGGAAATCTCTTTAGCTATTGCACAGTTAAAAAATGCACTATCCCCTATAACACAACACAGACTTTGTACTGACATTCTATCCCTCCCTTTGCAGACACAGGATAGGTTATATTATTATTCGAGATGAAAGGATCAGACCAGCACAGACGAACAACAATTAATTTTCCTGACACCATACCAAACTGCCCCAAGCGTCGATACTGTGGATAGGTTGCATTCATTGAGCGAACTGAGGACAGACGACATCATGGGATCTCTTGACAATCACCTCTACTCCACCTGTGCAACTCTAAACATGAGCTTCAGAAATACAAAACAATTTCTGAAACCAGACATCCTTGAGGAAGAGTTTTGTGACAGCGAGGAAAATGACAAAGAAATCAAAACCATATTAGCAGGTGGAGGAGTTGCGAGGTCCGGTTAAATTAATAATCAAACGCTTCCTTGTTGCCTCCATGCTTCTCTCCACCCCGCCACGCCCCTCTTTGGGTATAAAAAAGGGTTTTTCCACTTTCTACTCCCCCATTCTCCCAATCTGTCATCTAAAGTTCGATGAGTCACGTTGAGGTGGAGAAACACACAAATCTCGTGGTTGAAGTTTTTCTCGGGACACTCCGGTCTTCCTTTTCCTCTTTCTCATGCAACTGCGTCACGTTCTCCTCCCTTTCACTGTGTGCGGTGATCCAAGTTGTTAATGTCGCCCAACACTCCACCCATCAAAAGGGTTATTGGCGAGAAATGCGTCAGAAGGCTATAGCCTCCCTCTTGTGTGAACCCAGTCTCCTCAAGTCGGAGAAAGTGAAAGGTGGAGTTTAACAGCCCACCCTTATCAGCCACCCGCGATTGGCTCTTTTCTTATCACGTGTAGAGTGCGTCCTGATGTTGTAATTGGGGTTTTAGCCTGAAACTGTTAGCAAGGAGGATACACAGGAGACTACGGTGTGGTACAGTGTGTTGTAACCTGCACGTGACCAACACTCGACGCACACGAGTTCCAATCCCACCTCAGCCCAGACCTGTTCAACATCACGTACAAGATTTTCATTATAGTAACTTGTTGTTTGTTGTGAAAACGTGACTAACATCCTGTTCTTGTTCCGTTATCCGGTTGTTGTTGTTGTTTGTTGTTTTTTTTTTTTGTTGTTGTTTTTTTTGGTGGTTTTTTTCGGTTTGTTTGTTTGTTTGCTGTTGTTGTTTTGTTAATTTGTTTATTTGAACTATCAGTAGTTGTGGTGTATGCCTCCTACGAGAGTGTGACCACAACTCACTGATATATCTATGTACATCATATTCACTATTTTATAGTGTAAGCAAACATTTCACCAAAAAGAAAGATAAACTAGATAATGGGTTCCAGCCCTAGGTTTATTTTGATGGGACATCTTCAAAATAAGACTTAAATCGTCGACTTCGATTTGTGCTCAGAACCGTCGACTTGCCACTGAGGACCGACGACACCACCACGGTAGGCAACAGCGACTTTAGGCGGGCTGGGCCATACACTGAGGCTTAATGTCAGGTCGTGTTTAACACTCCACATGCAACCTCGCCCCAGCTCTGGAAACTGTCAGACTGCTGTGACATTCATGGCATCGCACCCAGAGCAGTTCTGAGAGAGTCGTTGCAAAACAAGAAAACTCAGGAATAGCAATGGCTGTTTTATCTCGGCCCTGTAGTCTGCAAGAAGATTTTTTTTTCTATCCGACATTAAAATGCTGCAGACAGCTTCAAAAATTAGAGAGCACCATCATTTGTACTCTTTATCCCAGCACGAGTTTGGTCTGGCATTTTGTTTGTGCTCGTTATTTGCCATTTGTCTTCATGCGCCGTGTTGTGACAGTTGGACAAAATATTGTACTTTGGTGGATACGTTTTGGTGTGCGTTTGTTTGTTTGTTTGTTTGTTTGTTTGTTTGTTTGTTTGTTTGTTTGTTTGTTTGTTTGTTTGTTTGTTTGTTTATCATGTGTGTGAAAGCGTGCACAAGAGAGTGAGAGAGTATTATGCTTGCCTATGTATATATACACGCGCGCGAGAGAGTGAGAAAGTGTGTGTGTGTGTGTGTCATGAATTTCTCTTAAGGATAGCTACAAGCATCACAACAGTTATTATTTGCTTTATTATCATCATAAGCTAAACCACAACTCTCTTTCCCAAACATCAAACTGTGAAACACATACAACTCACGTCTACAGCATATTTATTATTTATCATTATTTTAGCGCACGTTATATATGTAAATGTACTTACTATCTTTTTTTATATCTTTGTGATGAAGTTTATTTTTTGAATGGGTATCTAACCCTTAATAGGATAGGAAACGAAACAAAACAATGATGAATCAAAGGGGTTTCGACATTATCTCGATATAGAAAAATATAGCATTTAAATATTTTTAATCTAGTCAACATTGGCTACAAAAGACAAATTCAAAGATTTTTTACATTTTGTAATTAATCATGGTGGCGTGAGGATAAAATCCTTCTTGTTTATTCTTTTTCCGCAGCAAGATTTTAAGTAAAGACCGCCTTCTACTACATTTGCCAGTTGCCTCCCCTTGTACAACCGATGCCGCCAGATGGCGTAAGTGAGGATAAGGTTTCTGTTGTTTCTAGCAGAAATTTGCCTGGCAATCTGGTTTCCGACACGCGACTGCCTGTTGTGGTGTCATGGAGGATACTCGTCTTCCCTCTCCAGGGCTTTGATGATGAGCGAGTGGCGCATAAAGCCTTGACCACAAGTCGCGAACGTGGCGCCTCCTAGGTTCTTGCGGAAATTCTCCCCCCTTAATAACGTCTGGACCACGTCCGAGATATCTTCAACCTGATAAAAAACATATCATGTGCAATTTTTAATTAAACCTGACATATTAAAAGGTCACTGAGTCATATTTTTTTAGAAAGTAAAGACCCTTCTGAAACTGGCGAAATCTGATTAAATAACATCTATGGCCACAGGGGTATGTGTATGGTAGGGGACATATCATGAATTCCAATATCTTAATCATAATTATTATTTCTAGTTACAGTTATGATATCATGCATGATTTTACAGTTTAGATCATGTCTTCAAAGTCTTATTTTCAGATAAAAACTTGAAACGAGCGCTTGACTTTCTTCGCCTGTCGAGTGAGATTACTGTGGAATGTCCCAAGATCAAAGATGAAAATTACCTCCTCGCATGATGCACGTCCAAAAGTTTAGCAGCTTTGATGAGGGATATAAAACTGCTATCTAGAAACTCCTCTTTCTCTCTTCTTTCCTTCAAAGGTTTTCTTCCAACACAGGTTTACTTCTTTGACTCAATACCGGAAAATTTCTTTTGGCTCTTTTTTTCGTATTTTTCTAAGCTTCACAGCCGGTTTGTCGTTAAATTAAATCAGATTTCATTCTTGAGGTGATCGATCAACTTTCTCCTGATGATGAAGAATACTGGAGCTTCGCAGTCCCAGGCCACCATTCAACCCTATATTTACGAAGTGGAAAGCTGGTTGATAAATCGCATGCCAGAGATAAATAATCATTGTCAATGAACTCTCCCGAAAGAATCTTTTTCTATTACAAGGTTTCTTTCTTGGCGGAGCTTTGATTTATTTTTTTCATACTTACATAAAATTCTGCTAGTATGGTAAAACATCCTTATTAAGACCCAAACCATATCGCTTCAAACATTCTACCACCCACCTGAGTCCAATCGACTTAGTCATGAATATATCGTGGCACATTAATACATCAAGTTCACCCTTGATAAGGGTCTGCATAGGTAAAATAATTCAGTAGCTTCATTAGGTATTAGTCTCCAAGGAATGACACCACACATTGTCTGACCTTTTCGGATCCTGTTGGTGTTAAAACACTCCGAATGTTCTCTTAGTTGGTGTGTGTGAGAGAGAGAGAGACGAATGAAATTCGTGTTCCCATATTCACTAATAATTAGTTATTTTAAACATGTACATGTATATTATCTCTTTTATGTCGTTTATGTATAATTATTGGTAGAACGAGCACTATCTTTAATGGCCCATGGGGATCAGTGAAGTTGTATTGTGTTGTGTTGTGTTGTATTCAAACTAAGAGAAGCGTCTTTAGAGATGAATTGGAGATAAAATAGAAAAGAGAAATCAAAAAAATCGTGGGCGGGAGATATTTTTGGACAAGATTGGGGAATAGAATGAAATTTTTTTAAAAGAAAAGTTTGACATGCATTGCAAGTGTTGCTAATTTTTGCTGGTCATAACAGATATCAAAGCAAGAGCAACCCCCATAATGAAACTAAGATATTTTTATGACAGACTAAAGGAATTCTATTCCTAATAAAAGAATTTCTGACAATTGTTGAAAAACAGAATAACAATTCAAAGAATTATTCTAGTCTCCAAATGCCAAAACGTTCGAATTCTGTCTACTTTCAGGAGGAAACTGGGAAGGAATTACATAAGTATATTAAAAAAAACTGAAACATTGTTGAGTTCCAGAAGAAACCTGAACCTATCTCCCACCAGTCGATGCGATTAAGGTTGAAAGAGCTTCCAGAAAGAATTGTTATTGACAGGTCAGTATTCGATTTCAACATCAAGTGTATCTATAACAAAAAAAACAAGCACAGACCTTGCTGCCGTCTGACTTTCATGTAGACGAAATGGCTTTGGCGACATTTTTAGAAATGTCAGTTCTTGTTCACATTAAGCTTTTTGTGCTTGTCGGGGGATCTGAAGAGGAGGAGCAGTGTGGGTGGGTGGGTTGTTTGGCTGAAGACAAGGTGGTTAAGTGAGTGTAATCGTGTATGTTTACGCGTTCGAGAGAAAATGTGTTTTCTTGAGGGAGGGTGTTCTGGTGCGTGGGTGGGTGTGGACATTGATTTATGCTCTATTTTCACTCTCGTTTGATATCACATGACCAATGTTGACATCTCTTTTAGAATATTAAGTGTTTTCCGTGCTTTTTCTTGTCAAGCAGTACCAGCAAAACATTCATAATTGTTTTTTCATATAAAAAATTGTGTTGTTTTGATTGTATTGCAATGTTTATTTCCTGTTATTATGTATGTTGCTTTGGATTCGGTTTTTTATTTATTTCCCTGATTACTTAGTATTGTCAAAAGTATTTTTTGACTGAACCAATACATTTTTAATCACCTAAACACACCTATAAAGTTCAAAAGTTTCAAACTTATCCGGGAACGCACCCACTTATCAAGAGAAACGAGACGATGTGATAATAAATGTCAATGGAGCGAAATCTTGTAGGATGTTTCATTTGATGAATTACTTCCCCTGCTGAACGCAAATGGGAGTCGCAGCTGTCGGAAATAATGTGTTTTGTATGTCATACAACCACTCTGTTTCAATTAAAATGTGTGTGAGAGAGAGAGAGAGAGAGAGAGAGAGAGTTTGTGTGTATATGTTGTGGTTTTTCTGTGTATTTGTGTGTAAGTGTGATAGTGTGTATGTGTCTGTGTGTCAGCTTGTGTGAGTTTTGAACGTTCATCACGCCTTTATGTCCAGCCGTTATTGTGAAAACATCATGATCTCAATTTCTAGTCTAGATACAATAAATATTTTATTGACAGTTTCCTAGAGCAAAGCCAAAAAAGGACGAATGACAAAGACTGTTTTCTCTTCCCTGCCTCCTCCTTCACTTTGCGCATGCGCAGCTTAAAAACCCATTAACGTTGCCAAGAATATTAATTACTTCTTGACAGTATTTTCGTTGCATAACCAATTTACCAAAACACCAATCAAATACAGGTTTTTAAAAATCTAAGCAGAAAGGTGGTTTCCCGTGAGTATCATCCTTAAGAACACCCCACCAACCTTCATTTGCGTTTGGTCCTTGTGTCTGCCCAGCGCAATGCAAAGGAATAGACAGACATACTCATGAAAGTCTCTGTGAACAACAATAACAACTAATTTATTGTAAATGATAAATATGAAAAAGTAATATTAATAACTTTTAATAAGCGAAGTAATTGATTACTAAGGAGAAAATTGTAAAAGTTTTGCCTTCAATCTGTGGAAAAGAACAGATTACGAAGAAAACCTCTATTATCCTGTTTATCCATGGCTTTACCAGTGAGGATGATAACAGCGATACATGTGTATATATGTATATGATATATATATATGATAAATATCATACAAGTGCTAGTAATTAATTTTAATCTTTGGTTTAGTCTTACTTTTAAAGCTGGACTCACTAGCTACCACCATAGAACACTTCATTGATGTGATTTAATTTTTTTATAAATTTATTTATATTATTTATTTTTCTTTTGACGTATTCCCTCAGCATATTCTTTTTATATAGTGGTCAGTACATCAATGTAGTTTGTTTGGTTCATTATTAGTCACATTTATTAAATATCCGAATGCGGGCATACTTTTTCAAAGCGTTTGTCTTGCTTTTTTACCTCAAGGGTAGATGTGGTCGGCAAGGCAAGATTTCTCCACCACAGAAGAGAGGACGCATTGTGAATTGCTATCGCTCCGGAGACGGAGGGTATTTTGCGGTAAATCTGATGGACGAGAAAATCGCCGTTGAAGACCGTTATTATCGGATGGGAAATGACGCAAAACGATTTCTATACACTGTCTGTCTGCAGAGGTGCTGAGGGTGATGCTGCCTCCCTCTTACAATCATGGCTGGATGCAATTTTTTTTTCTAGTGACTAGTTCAAGCTCAGTTCTAATCAGTTACAGATAAATAGTAATCTTCTGGTTTCTAGATACTAAACATCGTCAAGTGCAAGAAGAGATGATGCACACCACAAGATGTTAAAGCACTGACCTGATGACGAAGGATGGAATTTTGCGATTAGAGATCTCTTGCACTTAAGGCAAAACAATGACCCAGTGTAAATGGGAGGGTGAGTAGGTTTGTATGTATTTTTTCTTTTTGCTTAATTACACTTTCTTGACATCGACGATCTCCCACATCATTAAAAGCTTGCGCTCACACACATACACAAATTCTAACTGTACAGATATACGCATTCTCTCTCTCTCACATACACACACATATACACATACACATACACATACACATACACATACACATACACATACACATACACATACACATACACATACACATACACATACACATACACATACACATACACATATTTGGATTGTTATAAAGTCTGTAAGGTCTATAGAAGTGCGATTTTTCTCAAGTGACTGGATAAAATTCAGGAAGATTACAAGCTCCTAAATAAATCAAAGTGTTATTATTTAAAACGTGTGTTCAGTAAAGTGAACATTTTACATCATATCTAAAGTGTTACATGTTAAAGACTCTGAATAAAATCAAAGCAAGAGTTTGGGATGCACCTGCACCTCATCTTGTCACGTGACGAACTCTAGTGATCTCAAGGGCGGTAACATCATGATGATGATGATGTATGTTTGATGAATTGATGAATGATGGATAATAACGATGATGATGATTACTCATTTGTTACTTTATTTTATATATATACAAGCAGTTACATACAATGTTTAAGCATTTAAAACAGTTCTTATAAGCCTTTTGATAAAAATATAGGCAATGGTATCACACAAATTTGTGAGTGACATGCCAGTTGATGTAGAGAGATATATATCAAAGTTACACAAGGCTATGCACTACAAGTTTTAACATTATGTGGGATAAGTAATGCCTTTTTAGGAGCCAGCGTGTGTTATGTGCTCACAATTTGCTGATTTAGCCCTATAATCTTGGACCGCTAATCGTCTGCTCATCATCCGAGCTTTACTAACATCAATAAACATGCTTGAGGCTCTTCAGTCAACTGGAATAAATGGTAATGCTGCAGAAATCTTACTTACTTTTTGTAGAAACGATTGTCTCACTTTATTTGTAAACTTTTATTTAGTATGTACGCTATTATAAAATAAAGGGAAGTAACATCACTGTGGTAGTTTTTCATGAAGCGACGAATTTTTAAAGAAGTTGCCTCCCTTTCTTCAGGGTACATTCTCGTCTCGCAACACACTATATGCCACACATTCTGACATTTGCATGCTTTTTCACAAACACAAGACAGTCATACAGTACGCAGGTCCTATCTAATTTATTGCCACCCTATTAAATTGCACTTGGATAAAATTACATTTCCGTTTTTTCAAAAAGCACAGTATCGTTAGCGCGTTCCGTCATAATCCGTCACTAATCAGTCAATATATATAGAGAGAGAGTTCTGCCCTGGCAGGTAAAGTCCTCCACTGCTGCCAGCTTGTGACCCTTGACCTCGGTGTGTAGCTTTGTCTTACAGGGGAAGCTATAAGTAATATATAAGTTGGTCTCCCGCGGTGCTGATAGTCTGGCAAAAGTTGTTGCACTTTGAAAAAAATGCACATTCCACCTTCATCTTAGTTATTGCCTGCAGCCTCCACAGGCTGAACGGATTGAAATCCATTCTATGCTTCGTTGACTCTATCATCCCAACTATAGAAAATGCTAAAGAGTGTTGGTGCCATCAAGCAGTCCTGCTTGGCGCTCTTGGTGACAGAAAACGGCTGAATTCCTCCCAAAGAACGTTTATAATAACCATGCAGTCATGAAATTGCCAGACGAGAAGAAAAAACTTTCGTGTGCAACAAAACATTTCTATAATCTCCGGAGGGTGTCACTGTTGACCGTGTCTAAGACTGCAATAAAAAAGTAGTAAACAACGTTTTTATACGTTATATTTCATTATTGTTTTAGCTGAATCTTTACATTTGAGTTTAGGTTGACCTGTGTTAGTTTAAATCCCTATCTTAGTAAGACATCTGACGAAATCCATGTGTATGCAGATATATGTATTTAATGTATGATACACATCTAAAATGTTACTGGGTTGTAATAAATTAGAAAGTTCATGCATCGGCAGAATAGTGTCTTGTGTTTGTGGGAAGGCGCATGCACATGTTTGCGCGAATGGCGTGAGATGGTTGTGCCGAAACAAGGGAGAGAATTTCTGCCATTGCTCGTGGCTTCATGAAAACGTCCACAGTAATGTTACTTCCCTTTAATTTTAATCATAGTTTACACACAGCCCAGGACTTGCAAGACAAAAAAAAAATACAATAAATAAGAGAAGAAAATGAGTATACTGCCTATAAGAAACCTGGCGTTTTAACTTACCACAAAACAGAAGGATCTGTCGAAAGTCTGATGCTTTCCAACGATTAAGTTCACACAATGACCTACACTTTCTTGCAAACTCATGAGGGATGCATGTTCTGAAATTAAGTTAGTTTTCAAGGTGTGTTGGATTTACATTCCTTAATAGTCACATGCAGTCTATTTTCCACACAATATCTAAATAACTTTATACTCACGTGTACCACTAATTCTAAACACTAATTCAATCACTTTTTAAGCACCTTTCAGTATTTGCAACTGTGCCTTTAGCTTGTGTTTTACTTCCACCTGGCCGGACCCCCCACCTGACATTCCTTCTACAAGCAACAAGACATTGACACACCTTTCATTGAGCGATCAGACTACATCGTGAGTCTGTTTGACCTCTTGACACTCGCCTATTCTCCTCCCCCGCCACGCTCACTCTGTCCGTGAAAGTCGGTTTTTTTCCTCTACCCAGTCCCCCATTCTCCCCACCTGTCACCTAAACAAAGTTCGATGAGTCACGTTTGTTGGAGGTACAGAAATGTAAATGCAAAGTTTTTAAAGTGTTTCTCATGGTACTCCTGTATTTCGCTTCCTCTTTATCGAGCAACCTCCTAACATCCCCTTACCTATCATTGCGTGCGTTGATTTAAGTTGTTAACGGAACTTCTGAAGAAGGACAAAATCGAATGGTATCGCCTGTGCGAGGGAAGGTAGGAGTACACGGGGTGCGCACTGTTGGGGGGGGGGAGGGGGGAAATGGTGTTTTACGCCGTGTCAGCAACTGAGGCTATATTACGGCAAGCAGCCAGCCCTGTAAACAGTTGCCACATGCAGATGGGTGCGCACTGTAGCGTCCAATTACAAGTTCTAATTATGCAAATCATTGGTCCCATGTCTTCACGTTAAACCCAACAATAATAACAAGAAGTTTACTAAGTTATCGTCACCATATTATTTCGCTTTAAGAAAAAACCGCTACTGTCACAAACGGTGGGAAAGGTTACGAACAGTTAAAACACTAAATTCGTGCGTTATTCCGCGAAATGGATCCAGCCTATCTAACTGTCTATAAATCAGTGCTTCCGGCATCATATCAATAGGGATATTGATACACGTACTCCATTACCCGGCCCCACGCGGATGGTCGGCCCCAAGCCCCGCGTGTTCCTAACGCTGCCTCTGTCTGTATCGTTTCACGGAACCTCTCAACTTGTATCTGTTTTTAGATGTTTGTTCTCTTCCATAAGCCAGCTATTGCTCCTTAGTTTGGACTTCTCCTTCATAACTTGACTGGCTCACCCATCACATAACTCAACAAACACCCTAGTGGTGGCACGTATTTACTAACGGGCAGGCCTGACGAGAGGGGGGGACAGGGGGGTCTGGTGTACCCGGGCCCGCGGCTGTCAAAGGGGGCCCGGCCTTGGTCAGTGGATTTTTTTCTTCTTCTCCTTTTCTTTTTCTTTTAAAGAAAGGTCTAAGGACAGAACACTCAAGCATTAAACATGCAGAAGTTGAGTTTCAAGTCTGTAGAATACAATTTCGGGGTGCTGGGGCCTGTCGTGAGAAGTGTAGTCAGCGGGTATCATATTCTCGCTGGACAAGCCAAGAGGAGACGGCCGCTGGACACTAAAGATTTTATCGCGTGTGAACCGCCCTGAAGAACGTTTGTGCCATGAGATTGCTGGCTACAGGTGCAACTATGGGGGTGGAGGAGGGGGCGGGCCCTGCAAGCAAATCGGAATTAACAGTGGAGATCAGGCAGGTATGTTACTGATGTGTGCACTCTGTGAACCGAGATGGTGGAGGCCCGCCCCTGGCGCTGCAGCCTGTAAGCGAGAGACATCAAGGCTGCTTTTTTTTCGTAGTTACTAAGCAACACTGAGACTTTCTTTAACCGTATCTCCATCACCAAACAAACAACTACATTAGTCTACACAGTAGATCCTTGATACAATGAGACTATTTTATCCTGTAATACTATCGCAGCCAGCAAAATAGAACACATTATTGCAAAACATTTTAAAAACTGCCGTCCAGCAAATATTAGACTTATAAATTGATCACGGTGGTGTCGCGGGAAGTTTGGAGCTGGAGGAGGATGATAAAGAGGAGGCTAGCATGAGAAAGGTAATTTAAGTGTAGAGACAGCGTTCGCACGGTGGGTGGATGGCCCGGATAGAGGTAGGGAGGAGAGTTATGTCACCGGAAAGGGGAGGACTCGGACTACTGTAACTAAAGGTGTGGGACGATCGCACGACCTCCGGCGATGTACCAGCATCGCCCTGTAATAACACATCGGCCTCCGACCTTCTTTTGCTCTTTGCCAACAAAGCCCCCGGTAAAAAGGAGATACTATCTACCCACCATCCGTCCCCCAAAGCCACCTCGGAATCTTTCTTATTGTGCGCTAGTTGTCTTCAAGGAAGCTGTATACAGTCAAATCTCGCTACTGTATATATACCGGGACCGAGCAAAAGTGGCATAGTAGCGAGGGTTCGTAAAAACGGCTTTATTTGCTGGTTACTTGTCAGTCCTATGCTCTCAAGAATTGTCGGCTTCGCTCGCTGTCTCCTCTCATTCTCCCCCTCACCTCTTCATCCTCCACCCCTCCCAACCACATCCGCGCACCTGCATCCTGTTGCTAGTCGACCCCCTCACACCTTCCCTCTGTCACGTCACTGTCACCCGGCCAGCGACCACCAGACCCCCACATTGCCAGCCTCCACCCTCCCTGTGTGCGTGCCATGTGTGCGTCCCACCTAACTGCGATGTCCCACACTACCATACAGTATTAGTAATCGAGCACTGCGCGGAATTTCACAACTTGTGTCTTTTAACAGTCACACAAAAGTGGCATACAGTCAAATCTCCCTACTATGCCAATTACCGGGACCGAGCAAAAGTGGCATAGTAGCGAGAGTGGCATAGTAGCGAGGGTTCGTAAAAACGGCTTTATTTGTTCAAGTTACCCGTCAGTCCAAAGCAGGGGTGGGCAATTAATTTTCCCAAGGGGCCGCATGAGAAATTGGGATGGTTTTAGAGGGCCGGACTAATATAATTAACTCAGTTTTACCTAATACTGTATGTATAGTATATATACTGGCGGGCGGGCCGGTCAGAGACAGGAGGGCTTTGCCTAGGTCTGGTCCAAAGCTCTCAAGAATCGTCGGCTTCGCTCGCTGTCTCCTCTCATTCTCCCCCTCACCTCTTCATCCTCCACCCCTCCCAACCACATCCGCATACCTGTATCCTGTTGCTAGTCGACCCACCTCACACCTTCCCTCTGTCACGTCACTGTCACCCGGCCAGCGACCACCAGACCCCACATTGCCAGCCTCCACCCTCCCTGTGTGCGTGCCATGTTCCATCCACCTAACTGCGATGTCGCACACTACCATACAGTATAAAAATCGAGTTTATTGGCAAATAGCATTTGACAAGGCAGGAACATCAGTGTCAATGAGAGTGACTAGCGTCTCAAATTGACTGACAATAATGAAGTTTGTGAGAAAAGCTCATAAAGTTTTTAGTCAGCAGGTAAAATGACAATATTAGTACAGTATAACTTTGTTCTATGAACTATTACGATTCAGCTAAAATATGCTAAACATTTCTATTTTTCTGTCATTTTTACAAAACCTTCTAATCTCCTTAAATATTAAAAGTATTAACACTTACTAGCTAACTAGTCTTTAAAACAGTTGCTTTGTCTTCTAAAACTGAGCAGGTATTTTAACGGCTAGTGACTGATGGGGGTTGAAGTCGACCGAGTTTATGCTTCGTAAAAAGTTGGATGAATTCAAAATTTTTGCTTTAAAGAGTCTGAAGGCGACAGTTCAGTTCAGATATTTGTTTACGTGTAACTGCATGTGTGTGTGTGTTGTTATTGTGTGTGTGTGCGCGCGCTCGCGCGTGTGCGGTTTTGCTAAAGGAATAATATAGGAAGGGACTTTCGATAGGTGCTGCGTGTTTGTTATGTAAGTTGATAAAAATGATAACTGATGTGCTCTGCTGTTCGTCGCAGCAAACACTTTTTTAATGAGGTTATTAACGACACTCGATGAAGACTTGTTTAGGCATTTACTTCTTCGGTTCTTCCTCTTTACATGTAGAAGTATAAATCACTTACATAGAGAACATTTCCTTGCACGTCAGTGAGCTTAGTACAAAAGCGCAGCACTTACAACAAAAAGCTATGTGATACCTCTAGCAGTTGTTCTAATCTGTCGAGGTTTTGACATCGCTGCTGACGTAACAGTCCTTACTAAAGGGGGGGGGGGGTCTGTGGAGCGGAGTGCTACAAGTCTGATCCTTTAACATCATTTGTCCTCATTTACTAACCACTCGCATGTAAACAACTTTATGTTCAAGTAGTGATGTAGATCCTAGTGCACTTGTCCTACTGTTTGCAGTCTATATTTCGTTACTGAATGAAGTGTAGATATTGAGATTCGAATTGTAAACATACATTATATACTGGGAAAATAATTTACGATTACAAGTACAAGGGGCCGGAGAGGTCGTCTGTCCCGGGGCCCGGGCTAGCTCTCGGCGGCCCTGCTAACGGGTACGTAGGATGTGACATCCATTTCTCTTCTCACTCTTCACTTCAATTCATCTAGAGCAGGGGTCTCAAACACGCGGCCCGCGGGCCGAATGCGGCCCGCGAAACATTTTTGTGCGGCCCTCGGCCACGTCCTCGGTGTATATGTATGTTGTGCTTGGTGATTAACTCCCGCAGTGAAAATTACCCCCGTTATTAGTGACAGAGACAACGTCAACTTATTTTAATAAACTAAACTGCCTGTGCATGTAATAAACTACACTAAATGTAATTAATAATTATAAAAACTTTATTTTAGCATTTAACTGCAGTGACAGTAGTGTTCGTAAAATTTAATGAAAAAACATTTTCTTTTCGTGGTGCGGCCCGCTGACTGGCTGTTACTTTCCACTGCGGCCCACATGCTAATATCAGTTTGAGACCACTGATCTAGAGGAAAATGAATAGAATCCTTTTTCCGTGCATTCAAAAAGAAGCGAGCACTTATAAAATCCGTGTGAAAGCTTGTAACCTCCCCCAACACACACACCTGCTTAAAAATGGCATGTTTATCTCTCGTTAATTATCCGCACCTGCTGATGGCGCCAATCTGCCAGTTGACTGCTGGTTGTCAAAAAATTGGCTCAAAGGCCACGGTTAATTTATGGGAAAAATGAATGAAGCTACACTGCTTTGGAAGGTCTGACAGTATAATTGTAGTAGTGGAGAATTTCAGTAGGTTTTTTTCAAAATGCACATCGTCTCAGTAGCTTGATGATGATGATGATGATGATGATGATGGTGCATGATGATGATGATGATGATGATGAAAAAATAATAATAAATGCAAAATTTGTAAAGTGCATACTCACACTACTAAGGAGCATGTTCTTAGCGCTTAAGAACAAGAACGAAACATGGACAGCATACGAGGGACAGGAAAACAAACAAATAAATTATGAACTATAAAAGAATAAACAACCGTACTAATCGAATAAAATCAAATGCAGAAAACACAAGGAGGAACCAAATAAAAAGAACTAGAGAGTAACATGATATTGCAAAATGAAGGGTGTAAAAAAAACTAGCATTATGGGAAAGGTTGTTAGGAGTAATGTTTACGGAAGAGGTGAATTTTCATTGCACGTATAACAGATTCAACAGTGGGTAGGTGGTGGATGTGGAAAGGAAGAGAGTGTCATTGTTTCGCTGCACAACAAGCAAAAACCCTGTGTGTGGCCATATGTTGTTGTTTTGGTGACAGCTTACCTGTACATGTAAGGTGGTGGGGATTGAGCAACTGATATATTCTGAATGGCTTCAGAGGATGTAAGAGCACTCGCTCTTCAATGTTGAAATACTCAATTGGTATTAATGTAGTGAGTTGTGGTAGGTCGTGTAGTGTTTGGTGAATGAATGACGTCTTGTGTCTGACGTCTTGTGTGCGTCATTTGTTCCACGTCCCTTGAAGCAGAAAAAAGACGTCATATATATAGAGAAAAAAAAGTTGCTCTCAAAATAACCAAGTGAGCGAGAAAAACACAACAGTCTTCTCCGCCATCTTCTTAATAATTCTCTCAGTGACAGTCTTCTGAACTTGTGCATCTTCGATTCGATTCACCTAAAAAATCTCTTCATCATTATAGTCATCATAAAAGTGTCCTTTCAGCTGTTGCTGAAACTTCCTAAAGATAAAAGTGAAAGCATGAACGTAGATCCCCTGGACAGCTTGCAGACGATTTTTTTCACTTAACTGCTAGAACGAGGCTCGGGACCTCAGAACTTCCGGTTAAGCCTACATTGGTTTCGCGAAGGACTTTAATGGCTATGTCAGCAAAGTCTGCAAGAGTAACATCAACAAAGAAACACACAAAAGGCGGTTGATACTGCTGCTGGTAGAATGTAACTGCAAGTATTGAGAGCCAAGATTTGTTCAAGGCACTTGGAAGAAGAATGCATTAAAAAAGGCACTGATCTTATTTACCTCTTGCTCTTCTTTATCCTGTTCATGTTATAGTTCGCGACTACAAGGCGACAATTTTCACAGAGCCAAGGATTTGCCCATTAAAAAAATAAATTTAGTTATTAAAAATCGCGTCATTCATTAAATTACTTGAGAAGTGTATTGATTAAATATTCTTCATATTGTTTTTAAAAGCTCGCTGTAGATGAATAGGCGTAGAACAACGAAATACCCGATTTTATATAAAAGCGAGAGACCGAGGTAAAGCATATATATGCGAACACTTCATGATTCTAGATCTAGAAGTTTAAATACGATTCATATATTATTTATTATTTCATACGAAAGATTTCCGACTAGTGAAGCAAATACTTTTGTGTTCTAAATAGATACAAGTTTGGTTAAAAGTGCAAACAAGCAATACAGTTACGGTAATTATATTGTTGATATCAAACGTCTCATTAAATTCCATTTTCGCGCTGCTATTCCGGAAGTACGACCGGCCAGAGGCTCGCCGAGACTGACCGCGGATCACTTCGCAAGAGGCCGACAGTGAGTCTCGGCGTACAGACATCAGTCCACCTATCTACGTCCATGGTGAAAGTGAAACATTTTAGCAAAATATTGACTCATAGTCTTCTGACGCCTCACCTTAACTGTTGCCTTAGGGGAGGGAACCTCACCTTTGTGTCTGTTTTTCCTTTTCACCTCCCCTTCTCTGTATGAATTTTATTTAAACTCCTAATTACCTGTTTGTATTACACGAGTCTGTGCCTGATTTTCCTTACCAAAAGCTTGCCTGTTCTTGCCTCAGTCTCTTGTCCAGGGCGTTATTCAGTCTCTCCAGGATGATTCTGGTCAGCATCTTGTTAGGAATGGACAACAATGTAATCCCTCGCCAATTGCTCCATTGTGTCAGGTCGCCTTTTGGATATAGCTTTACTAGATAGCCAAGCTTCCAGTCTGCTGGAACTTGATCTTGCTCCCAAATTTTCTGCAGCAGGGGATGTAGCATCTCTGCTGCGGCTGTTGGGTCTGCCTTGTGTGCCTCTACAGGAATGCCTTCTGGGCCTGCCGCCTTGCCAGAATTCAAGGATTTGATGGCTTTGATGATTTCTGCCTTGGTTGGTGGGTTGGTTTTCACTTGGATCTGTTCGGCAGACTGGGGCAATGTCCAAAGTGGCTTTTGGTGGTGTCCGGTTCAGTATTTCATCAAAATGTTCCACCAGAGAGACCTTTGTCCTGCATCCCCGGTGATGACGCTGTCATTCTTATTTTTTGCTGGCCTGCATGCTTTGATGGTTTTCCTTCCTGAAAGAATTCTGGTGATTTCGTATAGTCTCTTCGTGTTATTTTGCTCAGCTGCTTGCTCTGCCTCTTTTGCCATCCTATGTGCGAACTGTCTTTTGTCGTCTCTTGTACTCTTCCTAATTTCTCGGTTTACCTCCCAGTACTTTGCTCTGAGCTCTTCTTTTTTCCTGCTGGTCTTGACCTTAGTTGATCTTCTGCTTCAGCTAGTCTCTTTCTCTATCTTTTGCCAGGTCCCTAGAGTCAGCCATTCCTTGTGCTGTTTTCCTTTTTAACCCAGAACGAGTGTGCAGGCAGTCCTCTTCGTCTCCTGTAATCCTGTCCAGTGGTTGGCCACTGTTTCTTCCAGGAGTCCCTCTAGCTCCACAAACCTGTTTTTAATTTCGGAGTTGAGTTCAACTCTTCCTGCTTTCTGGGTTTGCTAAGAAGCTGCATGTTGAATCTGTGGTGCGGTCTGTCTAATGAGTCACAGAAGAACCTCAGCTTTATCTTCACGGTTGCCACAAGCAGGTGGTGATCTTTGGCTGCATCTGCGCCTCGCCTTACCTTGACATCCAGCAGACTCCTTCTGAACTGGCGGTTAATGGTTATGTCATTGATCTGGTGTTCTGTATGTCCATCTGGTGAAGTCCAGGTGGTCTTGTGAATGGTTTTATGTGGAAAAACTGTGCCTCCGACTACAAGGTAATTGAACAAGCAGAAGTCTGTTAGCAGCTCACCATTTTCATTTCAGTTGCCCACACCATACTGTCCCATTATGTGTCTTTGTCTGTGTTGTCATTTCCAACTTTGGCATTCATGTCGCCTATGTCAGGGCGTCAGACAAGTTTCGTGTCTCCAAGCTTTTCTTCATTGTCAAACTGTCGGAAAACAGCAATTAATTTTCTTGTTCCGCCATTAGTGTTGTCTCAACCTTTGCCTTTTTTAATTTGTGATCATTCTGTTTCGAAGATGCTTAACTAAATTGGAACAGTCAAAAATGTCTAGCAGGTACGTAGCTGTGTATACTCCGGTCTACTGCACATGTTGAAAAAATAACCTTTTCGTGTAATGGTGTCACTGGCTGATCAGATTAGGTTTGTGTACATGCTCAGGGGTCTCACAAAGACTATAGAATGGTTTTTTTGAAATAGGAGACATGGGAAAGGTGAGCAGTGTAGCGTGCATCTATTTTTAGTGCATTGTGTGTGTGATCTCTTGTAGTCCATGTTGCTTGTCCTGTCGATATGATCACAGTAAGATTAGCTGGCGATGCTGTTGATATGACAGTCTGTGGCACAACCCATTTTGCTAGAAGGCGTTACAGAGACTGTACTATGGAGTTTTTTCTGTTTTCCATGCCTTGTGACTCCTCGCTTACACGTGTATACAGGTATGTTGTGTTCTTTCCTAAATATGTTTCGTTCACAATCATTCGGCACAGGAACAGTCCATGTTCTAGCATATGAATTGCAGTAGAATTACCAGTGGAACGTAATGAATTTACTTTATCCTGACGTTTTTATGTGAATAATTATAAAATGTGGCTGTAACACAGACTATGCCCACTGGCTCTGCCAGAGACACTAAAGAACTAAATCAGCAAATTAGTGCTAGTGTTGACTTTTAAATTTGGTTCACTTGGCCTAACTTCACTGAAATAGGGTGTGGAAAGGGATTCAAAAACTGTGTACTAATTCTTTACACAAGATAGTTAGCTTGTTACGACAACCAGTCAGATCAGATACAGGATTGGGTGCCTTCATCAATCTATTTGATATAATTTGCTATTTTTCATCTGCCTGTAAATCTTTACCTGTTAATTTACTTATAAGTATAGGCCATTCCAGGAAGTCTACCCTCTGACCATAGAACACCTAAGACATAAACTAGAAAGCCATCAGTGAGCATTAATTAATCGTTACTATGATACAACATGGTCACTGTCAAGAGTAATGCATGATTACCAATGTACTTTACATGAAACTGTTGACATTATGTCTACCAATTTAATGTTACTTCACCAATAGTATCAGTTAGTGATAAGAATGAGGTACTCTGTCCCCTTATTAATGACTCCTGTCTCTTGTTTTGCCTTGGCTGAAAAACAGCCGAGCAATTCAAAAATAAATTACTTAGTTATCTTTATTGAATTGAGTGTGCATGAATTTTAGTCCCAAAGCAAGCAAAAGCCATGGAATCAACATTTCACATCATTTTTTTTCTCATATACATCTATGCAGCTAGTAAAACTCTTCTATTTATATAATGCTTAAGATTCAATTGCTTTTCAGATAAATAGGCTTGCCTAAACAGTCCAGTTAGCTTTTATACAAAAAAGTATTACATGTATGATGAGAATCATTTTCTACATAAACTTTAACTTTTGACTATTGTACTTTTATAACCATGGCATTGACACATAAGTATAATGTCTCTTTTAAAGCAGAAAATAGCATCAACATGAAGTTTTAAAACTATAACATTATGATCAGTATTAATCTTGCACAAATGTAAATAAAGCAGATGATACAAAATTAATCAAAAAACAAGGACATATATATATTTATTTTTATTCCAACTCAGTGTATATTAATTTTGTGACAACAATATAAATTCTCATGGGTTTAGGGAGGGAGAGAAAACAAAATAACTGTCATCATACCTTTAATTTCCATCATAACAAATGTTTGAAAATGGCATTTTCGTTTCACAGCAAAGTAGACAGTATGAAAAGGCACTAGCACATACAAAAACATGGGGCAGTCAATAACATAAAACAGGAATCAGTTGTTGTGTTTCAAAAACTGTTAAAGCAACAGCATATGCAAATATACATATTACAAAAGATTAAATGATGGAAGGAGGGTATGTACCAGATCACAGAAATTTGTGCTTAGGAGTGCAGATCATTGACCCATATTATGGATAGAGGTGCATTTTGAAAATTAAAATAACTTTCAACATTTGAGCTAAAAGCCTTTAGACTTTTTTCAAGTCCCTTCTGTTTTGTTGTTGAGGTAAGTGTTGACACTTTAAACTTTTCCACATACTTCTTGCACTTGTGGTGTGCATAAACCATAAAATATGATTTGGCAATCATAAATAAAATATTCTCTTTTAATTTTTGAGATGTTAGGACAGTGTACATTTGTTCATATAAGCAAGTGCTAACTGATTGTCTGGCAACAATAGGTAAAATACAAAGTACAAAGTATGCACATTTTTATCAAAGAATTGTCTAAATATCGACTCTAACTTGAGAAAAATTTGAACCACATTGAATTTTAATTCTGTAAGTCCCTCTCTCTCCAGAATGTGTCAGTGATTTTACAGCAGGCTCAGAAGCTCATGTACTGGTGTTAGATTCATGTTTATACATATCAAAATATCAAAACCTAGCACCTAACTCCCTGGAGTGGGTAATGGAGGCTGAGTGCAACGAGCCACTATTGCCAGCGGACCAGATGCCTTGCGGTACTAAGGTACTTCTCGCAAACTCAGTCTCAAAGCTCTACTGCCATTCCAAGCAGGACCAGTTTCTACGCCGAGAAAAAGGTACAGGTACTGCTTTTCGCCCACTATTAGTACAGGACAGCTTGGGCACTGTCACCCACCGTTGCCAGTCTCGCGCCGCGCCTCTCACGCGACAAAGCGTAGGGTGGAAGGGGATGCTGGGTGGAGGGAACAAGCCCAAGTACCTGCACTGTCAGCAGTACCTGCTGACCTAAACGAGCGCTCCCGCTACAAGCACAAAATAGATAATGGTAGAAAATAGCTACTTTTCTAACTCTAAGCTCTATTTTTATCCAGGTCTGAAAAATCACTAAACGATTCGCCATGTTGTGCATATTTAGTTAACTAGTACAATAAATGCAGTGGCTAATAACAGTTAAAAAGCACGTAAATTTCAATTATACACAATTATTTTGGAATTATACACATAAATATCACAGAAAGATGAAGTAACATTCAGTTTTTCTTCGCCACTCATTTCAAGTACACTATCGTCCTACTAACACAATGCCAGATGTGAATGTGTTCAAAGCAACATCGTTAAAAAAAGCAATAAGGATTTAAATGTATTACAGAATGACAGTAGTTTAAGGCACGTTCCTTAGAGTCTAAGTCTAACTTAAAAAACGATAAACTCATTTCAAACCACTCTCTCTCTCTCACTCAGAAAAGCAATGAGTAAAGAGCGAGAACTTGCTGACAAAACCATCTTCTTGACTCTAAAAATAAATACAAATACTATGATAATACGCTCTGTTTGAGTGTAGATATTTTACAGTATAATTGATATATTAAAAACAAATTTATAAACATACTAAGAGGATTGCTTTAATATTAAAGGATTCCAAGATTGCCGCGCATACAAAACATGGTGACCAGAAGCTGCCTGTTTATACCGCCAACGCAATATTTGTGAATGAGTCATTGCGCGCGACTACCATTGGCTGTCCTTCTTGTGGTGTGTCTGGCTCGGCTCAGAGGTAGTACTTGCTATGTAGTCTTTGAAAGCCTAACAGCTGTGCGCGTGCGCGTACATTGGCCAAGTGACACATCACGCTGCGTTGACTGTGGAGGACGGGGAGCGTAGACGATTGGATTAAACTTGTTGTTTTTTTTTGTGTGTGTGTGAATACGGGAAGACAAAATCCGGGACACAAAGTCACTTTTGTTGACTTCATCGTCATTGCTCGCCTACTAAGCGGGGGGAGGAGCATCAGGATATTTAAGGAATCGCAGACACCTGTGTGGCTCAACCTCTAAACCCTGGAAGCCAAGCCAAGTGTCTCGTCTGCTGGTTCCGACAAGTTTCCTACAGAAATAACTGTTTTACTAAGACAGCAGTCAAAAGCAGCCTCTCTGTACTTTACTTCGTGACAACACTACTACCAACTGTAAGACATGGTGAGAAACACTTTTCTATAATTTAGCTAACCAGGAGTCTTAATATTTTAACACTACTCATTTATTATTACACAGAGAATATTGTTATTACTTCTTTAATTGTTAACTGTCTTTACTGATATACGCTTTTAATTTTTTCTTATTAGTTGAAGTACTCTAGTAGTCTGTTTGTAGAGGGTAGGGCTCGAACACCTCCCAGGACTTTTCCTTTCTCATGCCGGCTGTGTACGTAATATCCACCCGACTACTGGCGACTTGACCTATTGCTGCACCAGAAGTTAGGATGTTACCTGAGCCACTTGGCCACACAGAGCGGGGTAGGGGTGACGACGGGGGGTTGAGAAAGGTCGTGGGAAAAGAGTGGGTGGTTCTGGAATGCTCAATGGGGAGAGAATACGTTTAGTAGCTTGAGAGTTGAGGGAGGCTGGGGCACTGGTAGTGTAGCTTGTCACCACTGCAGTGAGCTGCTCATGGTTCAGATCTCGTCTCAGGACACTCTCTGTGTGTCACATCTGTTCGCAGGGCTGGGCGTCGTGGGTTCTCTTCGGGTACTCCAGTTTCTTACCCACCATCCCTCTTCTCCAATAGGGCGAAATCGCCGCAAGATGGAAGCACTTTCCTACTAAACAAGCAACAACCCTAAACCTAAGTTCCAGCAGCTTGTCCTTTCACTCCTTTTCTGTGTCAACATTTCTACATCCCGAGTAGTGGACAAGCTGATGGCAACGTCTGCTGCATTTTATCGGTCCCAATATCTGGGATTTATTTTTTCTGTCACATCGAAATGTGGGAATATATGAGTTAGCTCCTACAATTTTTCTGAGACGTTTTATAGTGATAAGGTGTGTCTATTATCTTTTATACATAAATATTCATAAGCTGCTAAACTTTTTTTTGTTCCCGTTAATTCATTATTCCTTCTTATTTCAAACCTTTCTTCGCTTAATTACTTCTTTCGCGATCAATAACGATGATAAAAGGCGATGAAAATATATTAAGATGATAAACTGTCTCATGGTACAGACAGCGCCTTAATTCAGATTTTCAAGATTTTCCGAAGTCGATTACCATGTGCTCTGTATAAGCTCATTTTGGTGGGCTCGATTTCGGACTAAACGTTTCTTGTGTCTAGAACAATAAATCTTCCCAAGTTCTTCCCACAGGCATTGGAAGCAAGGGTTACATTTCACTTTGGCATGCCGTGTCCAAGACACGATGAGATTACACTAAGGTACCTCATTTTGTCTTAAAAATAAATCATTGAAACTATTTACCAAAGCAAAATGAAGTTACCAGTTTTATTTACAAGCAGTTCTTAAGGATATTCTATGTTAAAACAAACTCTTCTACGATCAGGATAAACTAATAAGCAATATGTTAAAAATACTTTGACTTATTACCTTGCGAAAAGGGGTGTTGTGCTGACTGAAAGATGGCATACAAATGCGACGGGAATATATCCCTCTGGTCAATCATATGAACTTATACCTGCCACTGATTTATCTACAAATACTGAAATAATAAATAATGACTTGTTTCCTCTTAGCTATTGTTTATCAAGTTCTAACCTTCAATGACCAATATAAATTATTATCCACTAGGTCGCAAAAAAACGAAAAGACTGTCTGAAAACTGATTGTTATGCGTTTGGACCATACGACAGAAAGTGTTTTGCTGTATATGAATAACCTCTGCCCAGTGCTAACAGGTCAATATGTATCTGTAAACCTCAGGCTGTGTAGTTTGTCCTTATTCATTTGAGAAAAGAAAAACTATTTTGCCTTTTTTCGTGGAATAAACGCTTTTCAGCAAAAATATTAATGCGATCAGTTAAACACTACATATATGTTCGGACAAGATAAAAAGAAAAAACCACTAACAAAATTGTGAATTTAAGAAATTAATATACAAATATGGGGCAGACTCACTTCAGCAGGTTTCACGTGGTTCACTGTGTGCGATTATTAAGTCGGGCTGGCAAAGTCTTTTTTTTTTATCTTGGCAGACGACACAGCTGGAAGAGTCTGATTCAGCCCCTCACCGATGTCAGTAATGTCCGTCAAAAGACTTTTTTCTTCCTCAAAAAATCATAACACTTATTTGTAATGAATGAATAATAGAGCTATGTTGTATTAAACACTTAGCAACTTTCCTTTTACATTTATATTTGGCTGGATTAACTTTTCCCCTTCTGTGACCCCCATTTACCCAGCTCTGTACAGAAAAGAGAACATTTTATCATTAAAATATCTCTTAAGAGTCATTGAATTTTTTTAATTATGGTTTTTTTTCTCCCGCAGGTCTCAAACAAATGGTTTGCCTCGTGTGTGTGTATCTTCTTCATCATGAGTATTGCCACTTGTCATGGTTGCGCTTTACATAAAGGGCAGCGTGTGACCGACTGTGACACAGATGCCATGATCTCGCGTATCTGCTACAACTGCGGAGAATACTACCCAGAAATTTTTCAAGAAGTCCACTCCAAGTGCTGTAACAACGATCCAGAAATGAGAAGATTTTGTGAAGATTGGTACAGTGAAGGTCCCTAACAAGGCTAGCAGCTGTCAGGAACATTTGTACCCAACCAGTTGGGTTTTTTCTCCCTCCTGTGATGCGACCATTTGTGATGTCCCCGTCTCCTCTAATAGGGCTAACTGTTGCATAGAATATTTTGTCCTTTGTTGCAAGAGAGTGAATATAGTATAAGTAGTGTATAAGTAGTGTCTCTCCACTCTCACTTCCAAAATCAAAATCAGGCCAGCCTCCGAGTGAAACTCTGAATAAAATATAGTTGTACTGCAATTTTTATCTTTGTTGTGTTCATGTACGACTATCCCACCCCTACGTAGCCATCAGTTACATAGTTTTGGCATCTGCTCGCTTGGTATTTTAAAAAAATTCCCTAGTGTCCTCGTTGTCCTCACTTTGTATTGTCAGGACTTTGAAATTCCCCGCCTGAAGTTGTTTTTTACTTCTTGGAATTTACTTTTTAACATTTTTTGCTCGCCCTTATTTCTATTGCATTTGAACACTTTTGTGTAGGGTTGTCATACATACAAACTTGACATACACTAACATAAATTTATTTTAAACTTGAATCGGCATTCCACCAGTTGAAATGAAAGTCTGTTGGTCGCAGAGAGCTTGTTCATGATGTTCTCCAAGAAGATAATAAACAACAAAGGTGATAGGATACATACTTGACATACCCATACTGTGGTGTGTTGCTAAAAGCGCTCTCTGTAGTTATTCAGCAGCACTGTACTCGGCGTTTCGCTGTACTATAAACTTACTGGACCTCATCTCTCTCTTCATCATAACCCTCATCGTCGTCATCATCTGTTGCTTGAGTACCATATAATAGCATTGTTGGTGTTGTTCAGTAACATGAGCTTGCGTGCTCAATATTAACCAGCCTAACTCTTTAGAAATAGGAGGATTATTTTTTCGCTCATCCACCGATTCCACGCATTTTTCAAAATCTACATTCGACACAATCAAAAGGAAGTAACGAAGAAACGGTTTTAGGGATATTGTCAATAAACAGTTCCATTAAAATGCTAAATTTTTAGCAGAAGCAATAGGGTCAACGTCTATCATTTAATCATAATACATTATTTCCCTCTACCTTGCTTTAATTTGTGCGCCTAGTGGCCAGCAGACTAGTAGGTATCGAACTGACAACTTCTCTCACCAAAATCCAGATACCATCTGGAAAGATATCAGCTAGGCATCAGAGGTAATTAACGGCTGAGATTTATTATGGAATCCGCAGTTTGAAAGACAAATAGAAAGACAGCTGGTACTCGGGCACAGATGCTTACATACACGAACACACACAACTGCACCCACGAAAACACGCACACGTGCGAGCACACACATAATCACATTATCATACAAAAGGTCACCATAGTCCATGCGCACGCGCAGGCACACACACCAACAAGCAAACGCAGGCAGGAAAGACCACGCACACATCGAAACAGGTATCAACATATATACCAGCTGAATCACACTCACACACGTACACATAAATTCGATATCATGCACACACAGACTGACGCACATATACAAACCAGCGCAAGCACGAACATGAACATAAATACACACAAATATACAAACATGCAAGTGTACAAACATACGAACACATTTACAAATACATATAAGCACTTACGCACGCTTACAAGTATCCGTAAAAGTCTAATTTTATAATAATTTTATTTGTCGAACACATGTCGCCTCGTGGAGACAAGCTTAATACTGTGAAACAAACGAGCAAACACAACTGAAAGTTGACTTTAAAACAGGAATTTCATATTTGAAAACTAATTTTCTTAGGGACAATTGCACGAGGAATGTGTCTTAATGATGGCAGTCACTGGAAGTTTAGGCAATCCCCTTTACCTTTTGGTTGTTTTTTTAAGTATTGCCTCCCACCATTCTCTCACTCTTCATGCCGCTATCCTGCTCTCTGATCAACACAAAGTTTGCATCACTTCTTTGGGATTTATTCCAGAACGATCGTCCTATTTAAAGAAACAAGCCACCCTTGGGATAGTAAACAAACAAACAAAAATCCCGGTAGTAATGGGAAGGAAATCGTTGTGTATTTGTTGACAATGTAAATGTGATTCAAATCCCGTGGACTATGTTTTAAACAATAGAAGCCTGACATGGAAAAATTCACACAGGGAGGCACATAAGTTAATAATTAAGCCAAATAAATGCTTACACTGTAGCAAACGTGAACAAAGTGCATGGATGAAGATGAAAGTGAGTGGAAAGGTATTCTTGATTATAAGATTTCTTTTGGAAAGGTGGGTTTTGAGGCCAGATTGGACAGAACTTCGGTTCTAGATGGATTAAATAGATGCTGCGGCTCCCTAGTACGATCCTGTAAAACTTAAAAGCATTCTCAAACATCTAATTTTAAAAAAGGATTTCTAAATATACATATAAATTTAGAAAAAAAAATCCATCGTACCATACGGATTTCTACTACTACTGGTTGGGGCGTGATTCAAGGGAAATAACTGCTTTATCAAGATAGAAGCAGTGATCAAGGTTTCTTCCCTTATACTTTCATTACTCAATAGCTTCTGTCCGCACAACAAAGTGAACAAAATTTTTTAACTGCTATTTCTGCTATATTTGGTATGAACAAACAATTTATTATTGTACAGCAAGGATTCAATTTTAACATTTTATACTGCTCATTGTCGTTGAACCAGTCCCTTTCTTTTTCAAAATTCATGTCAGATCAAGATAAAATGTGATAAGTTGGCCAGCAGTACTATTCTTACCTCACTAAACCCATGTGCATTACCATTTTAAGTACGAAGTCAGAATTGTAGGCCCACACACAACAGTTACACATAATGCTGTGTGTGGAGATATATATATATATATAATTATAATATGCAACTCAATCTTAAACTAATTACAAAAACTTGTTTTAGACTTATCAACATCGTGAAAACTTAGAGGTCTATCGTACATGTTGCAAGAAATGTTTATCATTAAAATCGAATGGATGCACTTTGAGGACAATAGTAACTATGAGGATAAGATATATTTGAGACAGAAAGTATTTGGGGACATCTATTATATATATATTATTTGTGCCATCTTGGTTACAATATGATTACATCGTGATTGACCTATGACTTTATTACCACTCATTGAGTAATGGCAAATCATCAGAGATTTCCAACTTATTTCTAGAGCTCACAATAAATGTAAGCATTCTGATAGTATAAATGTATAAATATAAGTGTAAGTGTTCTGAAAATGTACATGTCTACAGTATTCACATCTAATTGGCATATTCACGACAAAAGGAGACACACAGAGAGGACGGTTGACCAATGTGTGTGGGGGGTATGGCGCTATACTGATTTTAGAGGCCGTTGTACTATATTAAAAGAACCACTTAGTGAAAAGAGAACCAGAAAATCACGTCCATGACATGTATAGCATTCCTTCACTCAATATATAATGTTTGTCATGTTGTAGACTCTTGGGTTACATTTGTTTTAGGTGGTTATGTAGGTATACCAACCCAATCAGTCATGTCTACTTCCTCTCAGCTACATGGGCACAAACAAGATCAGACATCGTCTTGAAAAGTCAAGCATCTCTTGAGATACTTTAAACAGTTTCTGACTAACATAAAAGGAGATTTATCAACACCTGTAGACTTACAGCACGACTAAGATACAGAAATATTTGCCGTTATTTACGATCTCCAGTAAAGAATGTGATGGGAATAGATGTGTGCCCATCCTGAATCCTTCTGGTATGAAGTTTACCATATACTCAGTTGATAAGTAACAGACACGATGCTGAGGAGGTAAGGTGTGCAACATGGGTGTTGTATTTGGTACAGCCGGGGGGTATCAGCACCAGGCGCTCTGTGAGCTAGCCAAAGATAACACATCGGCATTTCCTTAGCCACACTCGAGAATAAGCGTCCTGTCATGTAGAACTGCTTGTCCATGGGGACAGACATGTGTTGATGTTGGTACACTTAAAGAAAGTACCGAACGTAAAAGCCTCTTGCGCTCTAAGGACTCAATTCAAAACACATTGAACTTGATTTTTAATACTTGAAATTACAGAATAGAAAACTTGGTTTTTAAAAAAAAAAACAAGATAAAAACAAATTTATAAACCAGACAGTATCCTAACACAGTACCCTACATAATTATCAAGAAACATAAGTTCAGTAAAATATTGTTCAGTACAGTGCGCTTTGTTATCACTGTCGCTTTCATAGGAGCAGATCCTTTCACATGTTCAAGGATGCGATCTTTATCCTTGATAATCGTAGCGACAGTCGAACGACTAAATCCTAATACCTGTACTGGACTCTATGACTTCCGCCGCACGTGGAATGAGGCGCACGTACAGTTCGACTTACGACACTAAACCTCGTAAGTCGGAATGAGCGTTGTATGAAGCGTCGTAACCACGAAACGACGTAACTCGAGACCGTCGTAACCCGAGGACTACCTGTACTCTCTAACTCTCTTGTGCACGTTTTCTGGCTACAACCCAAATTACACCCGGACGCACCCTCTCCCTGATAAGAAAGGAGCGGGTGGCTGATAAGAGTGGTCTTTGACCTTTCACTTTCCCCGACTTGAAAACACTGGGTTCACACAAGAGGAAGGCGCTAGCCTTCTGACGCACTTCTTGCAAATTACCCCTTTGATGGGTGGTGTGTTTGACTGCTTTAAATAATTTGGGTCATTGCAGGCAGTGAAAAGGAGAAGAATGTGAGGAGGTGCATGAGAAAGAGGAAAAGGGAGACCGAAGAGTACTGAGAAAAACAACAACCACGAGATTTTGTGTTTCTGCATCTCAACTTACGTGACTCATCGAACTTCAATGTTTAGGTGACAGGTTGGGAGAATGGACAGTGGAAGAACCGTTTTTATGCCCAAAGAGGGAGCGTGGTGGGGTGGTGATTGTCAAGAGATCAGAAGGACCAGTGATGCCGTCTGTCCTCAGTTCGCTCAATGAAATGCATCACAATATCCACAGCATCGACGCTTGGGGCAGTTTGGTATGTTGTCAGGAAAATTAATTGTTGTTCCTCTGTGCTGGTCTGATCCTTTCATCTCGAATAATAATAATATAACCTATCCTGTGTCTGCAAAGGAAGCGATAGAATGTCAGAACAAAGTTTGTATAGGGGATAGTGTATTTTGTAACTGTGCAATAGCTAAAGAGATTTCCTGGCCCACTTGTCATACTGTTTAATATATTTAGTGAACTCAGTGCTCTGCAAACCTCTCAGTCATCGTCACACCTCCATCAACACCCAATGAGTGCACCATACACGAGCACTAAGCCGCTCCCCATCACACTTACTTCTCTTCTTGTATTAAGTTACATGGAACTCTGTACCGAGAACTCTGTGACCAGCGGAAACATGGATTTGTCATTAACAATACCACACTCTAGTCAGGTCCCTACTTTCAGGGCCATTTGTCACGTAAGTCATGCCCCAATTTACATTTCCTGGTTAGCAGGAGGAAGAATCTGAGGCAGCACCCTGAATTATTCCTGTAGACGCATCACAGAAGTAATATAATACTTTGTTTACAGACAAGTCATTGATATGAGAAAAAATAAACACTAGCGCTGCTGAAACAATTTGGCACTTGGCCAGCTTTCAGAAAAAAAGCTCATGAGCCGACTTTTTAACTTCGCCGTTGGGTGGTGAGCACATCTCATGTACTTCAAATGACCAGAAATGTACACCATACAGCGATGGTGCCGAGCCGCGAAATTCGTCTGCACACCATGGCTGAAACGAAGTAGGGATGTGCCACAGCAAAATATTAGTCTTAGTCGAGGAGGTTACCAGGGAGAAGAAGAGGCTTTTCTAAAAAAAGAACAAGATGAAATAAGAAAGAAATGAACGAATTTGAGATCAGTTGTTTGCTTGTTCGTTGAATTCTGAAGTAGAGATACTTTCGAAGACACATCGTTTAATTCGATTTGCTTACACTTAATATGTTACTTTCTTGTCGTCATGTTCGTTACCTTCTCTTTTTTATATATCTTGACTGTGATTTTGTTTTATTTCTTTTTGTTTTGTTAGCTAAGGTTGGAAAAGGTGTGTTTAATCAGTTCGTTGACAAATGAAATAACTAATAGAAAGAAGAGCGCAATATGGCAGCGAATTGCGGAGATATGAAAACATCTGGGAATTCAATCATAGTGCAACCTAGTGGAGATAGGAAAAGTCAAGACGAAATCATTAACGTGGTATTCGTTCAGCGACTGTAAGTGGTTTTGTTTAGTTCAGCGACTATAAGTGGTGTTAGGGTTAGTACCATTAGACTGAGCAATTAGTCGCCGAATACACCCCAATGTCCCTGAACAGGGATGGCTTACACATTCGTGTCACCACCCCATGGGTTCACATTTTTCTTAAGTTAGAGTTTATATTTAGACAATGCTTTGATGGACAGGTGCAGACTTTGTTCTTTGATTTGTATTTTACCTATTGTTGCCAGACAGTCAGTTAGCACTTGTCACTCCCTTCTTGAAAATGTAGGTCTTCCTTGTCCTTCCTTTGCAAAAGCTTGAAGGCCATGCTTTTGTAAGGAGATCGCGTTCATTTCTTTACCAAACAATTTTGCGAAAATATCTGATCACTTGAGTCGTTGAGGTCACTATTATCTAGTTCATCCGGCTGTGTTGATTTAAAAGTGATAGAAATCTCAACATCTGCAGTTTGAAAGCATGCATTTTTTTAGTACCAATAATTTATCCAGTTAATAATAGATTCTCAAAATATATATTTTATTGATAAAAAAACAAAAAAAATGTCTGATTATGGTGGTAAACTCTACATATGCAAGTTAAATATGTCATTATCTTTTCAGTTGACTGGTTGGTTGATTTGGTGGGAAAGTGTTTCAACCTTAAGGGGATTCTGTTATGAGGGACAGAATAAGATACTCAGATTTGGATACGTTAGATTCCAGCATGATAGTTTACATTCACAAAAGTGAATGTTTGTCTGTCCCGACATCGTCAGCGTCTCTCGTTCACACTCTACCGAGCACACCAGCCGAGTCAGATAATTGCGCGTTCTTTCTCTCCAATAAAAAAATGATTCGCCTGTACAAATCTGCCTATGTTTACTAGTCAAAACACACAGTCACTAACACAATGGCTATTCTTTTCTACTAGCCCATCTACGAAGTGCACTGAACTCCTCACACACTATTAAAACTCACTGTCTTGGCAATGGCTTTTCTAATACAATCACAAAAATTCACTGCACCTATTACACACTATTAAAGCTCTCTGTCATGGCAATGGCTCTTCTTACACAATCACAAAAATCCACTAATGTACTGCTAAAGCTCCTTGTCTTGGCAATGGCCTTTTCTTCGACTAACACACTCAATAGTGAGGCCCACTGTCTAGCCAATGGCTCTCTATTCCGAATGATGCGTCCACCTCAATCTCCAACTCCCTTCTACCTCTATACAAGTACACAGTCTCGGCAGTCTTCCCACTCCAAAAACTAAAAACACAATGCTTCTCTCCACCATCAAGCATCCAATTTCACCTCCTCTCAACCTTTGCTCTCCCTTCCCCAATCTCTCATCGCTGACTCCTCTCTCCTTCTCCACTCACACCTCTCTTTCTTTTCTTTTTAAACATCTGAAAGACACCAATTCAGGAAACGTCCATCATTCACACCCTTTCGCCCTCGCACGTGCTCAGTACTAGTACTCTGACTAGGTGCCTGACATCGTCTTCTAGGGCTGTAAACATTTGTTAATACTACAGCTTCCATAATAAATGTCAGTCGTCAGTCTCATGACTTCTGATATCCAGTTGGTATCTTTCTAGGTGGTATCTTATTTTTTGAGAAATTTCATTTAATTGCTTAATAATGATAATAGAAATGTGTGTTTAAACAAACAAACTGTTGATGAAAAGGCGCGACATATTTCCATTATTAGATAAGTATGCATAATTTAGTACTTTTAGAAATGTGAAATTAAAAACAGATTTCATGCACATGCAATTTACACAAATCATGAACAGTCTTGTAAAGGGTAAAGGTAGTGAGGTAGTGAGGTAGCTGCTTGGAGGTGAGGTGTGAGTGTTTATATCAAAAGCTGTGAGGGTGAGTGAAGATTGGATTTCACATCACAGCAACATAAGCTGAAATTGAAAGGAAGAAAATTGTGGGAAGAAGAGACACACGAGATGGTCTCACCTCATGACCCTACCTGCTAGCAATCTGTCTCCAGGCCAGCGCTCTCCGCAGTGTGATAACGGTGATGATTGTTGCCAAGGAAACAACAATTAAGACAATTAAGAAAATTATGGCATTATCAATACATTATTGACACTGTAAATGTGTACAGAGCAATCAAGTAAAAAGTTCCAATGCTATAGACCGGTAGACATAGAGGCTGCACTCCTTTGTCCTTACTTCTTAAGAAAAGTAGGGACGCAGTTGCTACTATCAACCACTACTAAATAAAGTCGTCGCTAGCAGTGTTTATCTTTGGAGTAAATGTCTAGGTGTTTGGCATTTAAAATGACTTTTATCTAAGAACAGACTTTTGTATCTTTTATTCATGAGAATTGCTTAGATGACGGTAGTTTGGGAGAGTTTTAATACATGTATGACAGCTTACTATATTTAAAAAGGATAACTTTTATAAATTCAAACAGCACATCCATGAGCACAAATTTGCATTTGTTTAAAATCCATGAAAATCTAATTTATGCGTATTTATGACCATGAGAAAAGTAGTTCAAAGCAGACTTACACATTAATATAAACATGACACAAACATGCTCACATTCAAAAGACTTGTTCACATACTGAGACAAAGATTTCTGTTTACATACAAGCATGCAGCAATAAATTCTTACATAAATCATAATGTTAATAATAATCATAATAAATAACAAATCATACTACTACTATTAATAATATTGTATATATTTATATACATTCATATCCCTTATTTTAAGAACATTGGTTCTAAATACATTATATTTCAAATATTTAAAGATAACAGCGAAGATTACTATGAAATATACAGCCAGCAGATACTCAAAAGTGATCATTCACACATGTACTTTAATTAAAGATTTATAATATTTTCTTTCAGACTGTTCTAAAACAATTTTAAATTACTTTAGATTAAAAGCTACAAATGATGTAACTTCAACATTTTTCGATTTCTTTTTGTTCCTTTCTCAGAAAAGGACACTGAGCTGTCTCTAAGAGAAAAATGAAGATAAACATTAATAAACAGATTAATCACACTCCCTTTCAGATCACATGCACCAAGTGGAAAACAGAGGTCTATGCTTATTAGCTTTCCCCACAGAAGTCGAATCAACTGATATATAACTTTAATTTAGCTTTTGTAGGAGAATCTTGCACAGTTCTAGAGCATGCAGGCTCAACTGCAATATCTGCTTGTTCTTCTGCAACCAGATGTATAAAAAAAAATGCTTATAATGTACTGGACAATATCACCCCTTACCTCATAAATATTTTCTTAATGAATGAAAAATAGCAAGAAGACATGATTTAAAAACAATTACCATGCAAGACTACAGCTTTCTGAGAAATCCTGAGCTTCTTTACAGAGGTGAGTTTGGACATTCTGTCCATTGGTCGCTTTCTTGAAGAAGTCACCTAAGGTACTGTACAGGGAAATGTGATTTACAGATTTTGCACCTATAAGCATGATGAAAAGGAGTTAACAGTAGCCACAATATCCAACAGATGCTAGATTAGATAGGTAGAATCTGTACAAACACACACACACATTCAAACAGACCTTTTGCAGTGCAAGCTATGATCATCATGAGCCTTATGTGCCAATTATAGTGATCTAGCATGATAAATGTTAATTAATAAAATAAAATATGACAGAAACAAATACCCATAATGATAAAATATGGCTTAGTAGTAGACATGGGAATATTTTATAATCTAATAATCATAAATTATCAACCTTGCATGGTGGATTTGGAATGGAGAAAACTGTGGGTTCAGCATTCCAGACAAGACTTTTTTTTGGAGTTGGACAGTTGGATGCCACCCTAACTTCAAAAATTTATGTCCCCGAGAAAATACTTCACTCCCCAACGATCTTCAAGAAAGCTTAAGCACGGCCTTTCCCTTTACCTGTCGATAAAATAATATATCCTTAACACACCTGTGTTAAGTGTTTATAATGGTTTCGAAAACAAGAAAATGGAAAATATCATAAATGCATATAAAAATTGCAAAAGCAATGTAGATTAATGGAAGAACATGCATGACCGGTCAAAGCTCTGCAATAAATAAATAATTAAATAAATTTAAAAAAATTAATAAAGATGCAGTTAAGGCCTCTTAGAAGAAGAGAAGGGTGACATCAACAACGTGGCGGAGCATAAAGAGTGAGCAGTCATTCACTGCAGGTCCTCCAAAGCATCTTTAACAAGTACAAAATACGATTGTCCTTACTGTGGGACTTTCACTGAATTGATCTTCAAACATTTTTTGAATGGGTGGGTAGTTGATACAGTAGTTGTTATGGACGTCCTGTTCTTCTGGCCATGTAGAGGCGCAGATGTTGCAGAGGTTTTGTATTCGGACGTTTGTGTCACAATCGGTCAATGTCTGCTTCATGATGGGTTGGCGCGGAATTCACTCCCAAGAGAAGTATGACGACACACATGAAGAAGAAAATCCCCAACCTTGTAGAAAGCGTTCTACTCGAGACCTGTGGGTGAGAGAAAAAACCAAATATGCGTTTAAATTTAACTGTTAATTCTAAATTTGTAAATGTTTCCTATTTCGATGTATGGGACTGGGTAAATGGGTGTTGCAGAAGGTTAAAGGTTAACCAAGTCGAACACCAATATAAGATAAAAATTGCTAGCAAGTTAAACAGAATATTTTGGCTGGTCTCATTCTATCGAAAGTCTAGTAGTCACTGTTCTAAAAGCGAAATTGGAGTCAGCTCCCGCTAGCTTCCACGTTCTGGTTTGTGACCGAGTTAACTGAGTACGCTTTACAAGTTAATGGCCAGAAATTTTTACTGTTTCTTGAGAAAGAGAGAGAGGGAGGGAGAGAGGGAGAGAGGGAGGGAGAGAGGGAGGGAGGGAGGGAGGGAGAGAGGGAGGGAGATAGTGAAAGGAATTCTTAGAATACTATAATTAACTCTTTACAACAGTTGCCACATGGAGATGAGGAGTGGCACTCCCGAGAGGAGATGAGAACAGAGGACAGCCAGCGTACAGCATTAATGTTGCGTCAACAGAACGCCAAGAGATGGGAGGGCGATAAGTCTTAGAGTGATGGTGATGGAGATAAAGATAATTAGAAAAAGGAGATAGAGACAAGAAGTTGGAAAATATGAAAATGGGTTTTAAGAGGGTGATGGAAGGAGAAACTGCTGGACCAGAAGAATAGAATTAAAGTCTCTCCCTTTTCTCTCTCTCTCTGGCCTTTCTCGTGTATTTCAAAGTCCAAGGATGATGCAACACACCTCATGTGTAGGACGAGACCAATGGGCTTCGTAGAATCTTCACCTACGAATTGCAAGCTAGCGGTGTAGTTATTTCCATTTCCATATCTTGTGACTCCTCGCTTACACCTGTATACAGGTATGTTGTGTTTTTACCTGAATATATTTTGTGCAGTCATGCGGCACATGAAGTGTCCCTGACCTAGCATGTGAATGACAGTCGGATTGCCACAGGACAGTTCTGACTTCACTGTACCCTGTGAATATTCATGTGAATATTATTATAAATCGTGGCTGTAACACAGACAAGGCTCATTGGTTCGGCTTAGACCTGGCAGTTGGCCTGTTTGGCAAGAAAGGAGGACAGATCTCCACGTGCGCGGTGGTCGTGTGAAGCAGCACGCAGCGTTGACGGTAGAACACGTGGGAGGGAACGGCTGCGCTAAATTGGGTTTCTTTAGGAATGTGTGAACAGAAAATAAGTTCCGGACAAAAGCTTCCACAGCGGGACTTTCGCCCACTAAGTTGGGGGAGGACCATGAAGATATTTAAAGAATCGCAGACACCTGTGTGGCTCAACCTCTAAACGCTGGACGCCAAGCCAAGTGTCTCGTCTGCTGGTGCCGACAAGTTTCCAGTGGAAATAACTGTTTTACTAAGACAGCAGTCAACAGCAGCCTCTCTGTACTTTACTTCGTGACAACACTACATACAACTGTAAGACATGGTGAGAAACTTATTTTTTAGTTTGCTAACTAGGAGTCTTAGTATTTTGACACTACTCATTTATTATTACACAGAAAATTCTGTTATTACTTTTCTAGGTGTTCACTTTGTAGACTTTTTTTATACTTTTGAAATTTACTTTTTAAATTTTCTTTTGTTGACTTTTCTATATTGCCAGATTTTCTTTAGTGTTGTCATACATACAAAACTTGACATATTAACAAATATTTATGTTAAACCTGACTTTTCTCAAGTTCGTAATTCGAGTGTCACTGTCCTTGCCTCATCCGAGTGAAATAAATATTTGCCGAACTGTATACGCAGTCACACGCTTTTCCCATTGAGAATAATTACATCATGACTTGCAGCCAGAGGTGATTGGTTGGACCAAATTGTGTTTATCAAATGTAAACAAATAGAACTTTGAATCGTTTATTCAATTCTTGATTGCAGCATTGACAGAATGTACCTAGTGACGTGCACTTTATCTGAAACCTTAGTATTTGATTTATCGATGGTTAGCAATTATAGGCTTTTACTGATAATGTCGTGAACTCTGGGGTAGGAGGACGTGTAGATGGTAGAGGTTGTGATTCCGTCCTTCGGCCTATCACACTCTCGATACATTTACCGCGTGCTCTCACACTAAATTGCTCATTAATTAACACTTTTAATTAGTTCGAGTCCCCAAGCACGCATAACCCAGGGTTCATAGGGGTTCTTACAGGTCCTTACAAGTCCTTATGTAGAGAAATTTCGTCGTAAGGCCTTACGTGTCCTTATATTTGCCATGCGTTCCTTACAATTCCTCACACAGGTCATAACATTTTCTCTGTGACCCTTACAAGTCCTTAAATCGATAAAATATTATCATAGATTTATTTTCATGCCTCTTCTAAATCAACAAATTTATTTTCGGAGTCGACTTTGGCGCAAAATACAGACGATTCTTCGCCTCACCGCTATTTTAATCACATGACTGCCAAGTCTCGTTCGCGACGAGAACTTACGTTTCGCGAGATTTTAGTCTTGACGGTTGACAACGTTTCTTTGTCTTCTTGACGATTCAAAAAATGCCGGGGAAGTGTTCTTTTCAGCAGAGCTGGCTAAAGGAAGAAAAATAAAAGGACTGGTTGATGGAAGACTTTAAAGATAAACATTTTGCGCGATGTGCTGCCCGCGGAATATCCTTCAATCTTTCGTCCATGCGCGAAAGTGTTTTGAAGAAAAAAAATAAATGAACTGTTATGCTTGACAGTTTCGACTCATTCCATCTTTGGTTTAGCATCAGAATCACACTCTTTTCATTCTTCAACAGGAGCGAATTTTAGTCCGCAGCTAGGGAGTAACTTTAGTCCAACACGGGGTAGGTGTAGTTACAGACTAGCAAGTGACTAACTTACGAGCGTCCACAGCAACTCGGTTTTCGTTTATACATTTTGAAGAAGAAACATAGGACGACGATGTGAAACTTGTTTTTGGTAGCTAACCTTAGTCTACTAGTGTACTTCAAGGGACGCGTAAACCCACGCTACAGCCCTATTCTATTCATCACATGACAGATAAACAGGCGCAAAGCAAACATGATTGCAACCGTTTACCAGACTGTTATTAACAAATACCCTACGTACACAGTGAACCACCCTCTTCCTTTAAAAGTCTGCACGTAGGTGAGTCTGGTGCTTGTGTTAGCTTTAGTGTTAGGAGACAGGAATCAGTGGAACACATATTCATATATTATTAAAGTCTTATTATTTTTATATGCTACAGACAAGTCAGATTTTTTTCTGAAGTATTTTAATGATAGTCGTTCTTACTAATTAACGTCAGTCAGTCAGTCAGTCAGTCGTCCTCGGACCGGTAGCTGTGGTTGGGAGGGGGAATCACAGCTGACGGGCCACCCTTTGCCTATTGTGGGCGATAGTCAGCAGGTCCTGTACAGGACGACCAATCCAGTCTTTGATGTTGGTAAGTCATTTCGTTCTCTGACCACCGCGGCGTCCGCTACTCTCCAAGATGCCTTGAAGGATGTTGTGCCCAGTCACGTGACCAAAGACGTCCACGTGCCCGACGCGAGCAACGAAGCGAATCACTCCTCGCTGGACACAAAACACGTACACGAGGGGACAATATAACAGGTAAGTTTATTGGCGGTCGCAAAGTACTACTCGCCAACTTAAAAGAAAAAAATGGAGAGAAAATTACATTCTAGCAATCATTCAGATTTAAGTTCACTGTATTGCTGACTTAATATTGTCTAGTTAATAATTCAATCAAAACTTTACAAAGAAAGATTACAAAGACAAATATCGGGTAGGCTCACTTTACCAGGTTTCGTGTGGTTCACTGTGTGCGATTATTAGGTCGGGCTGGCAAAGTCATTTTTTTGGCAGACGACACACCGATGTCAGTAATGTCGTCTAAGGACGGTTTCGTTCCTTAAAAAAATCATAACACTTATTTGTAATGAATGAATATCAGAGCTATGTTGTCTTAAACCCTTTGTAACTTTCCTCTTACATTTATATTTGGCTGGATTAACTTTTACCCTTCTATGACCCCCATTTGCCCAGCTCCGTACAGAAAAAAAGATAATATTTTATCGTTAAAGTCTATCCTAAGAGTCACTTAATTTTTTTTAATTGTGGTTTGTTTTTGTTTTGTTTTTTGTGTGTTGTAGTTTTTTTTGTGTTTTTTTTTTTCTCGCAGGTCTTAGACAGATTGTTTACCTGGTGTGTGTGTGTCTACTTCATCATGAGTTTTGCCCCTTCTCATATTTGCACTGTACATGAAGTGAAGAATGTGACCGACTGTGACACAGATAGCAGCATCTCGCTTGTCTGCTACAACTGCGCAACATACTACCCAGAACATTTTCAAGAAGTCCACTCCAAGTGTTGTAACAACGATCCAGGCACGAGAAAACAGTGTAAAGATTGGTACAGTGAAGGTCCCCAACAAGGCTAGCAGCTGTCAGGCACATTCAGACCCAGCCAGTGGGTTGTTTTTTTGTTTTTTTTTCTCCTTCTGTGATGCTAGCATTTGTGATGTCCCCGTCTCCTCTAAAGGGGATTAATTGTTCTCACAGAATGTTTTCTCTTTTGTTGCAAGAGAGTGAAGAGTGAATTCTCAGATTCATGTTATTACATTTCACTCGCTTTTCCCCTTAGTACTGGTCACACAGTGGATCTGTGAGAAGAGGATTCATGTTAATATATCATAGATATAACGGGTAATAAAATAGTTAGTTATTATTTATTAGAGAAGCTGTACTTCGAACGACATCTGGTATCATCAACGATGTGCAATACAATCTTCACTCACCCTTACAGCTTTTGATATAAACACTCACACCTCACATAAAAACAGCTACCTCACTACCTCACTACCTATGTGCATGAAATCTGTTTTTAATTTCACATTTCTAAGAGTACTAAATTATGCATACTTATCTTAATAATGGAAATATGTCGCGCCTTTTCATCAACAGTTTGTTTGTTTAAACACACATTTCTATTATCATTATTAAGCAATTAAATGAAATTTCTCAAAAAATAACAAAATTTGTTGTTAAAATGACATCAGATACCACCTAGAAAGATACCAACTTTATATCAGAAGTCATGAGACTGACGACTGACATTTATTATGGAAGCTGTAGTATTAACAATAATAAACAATAATAAAATAACTAGACTGACAGTGACCAGCGGGGATGGCATGTAGTTATCAACAATACAGTACAGCTTTTTATTTTTTTTAAAAAAATTAGAAAAACATGATAACTGTATATAACTGTATATACATTCCGGCTATAAAAATGTAAATGTATTTGTAATAAATTGTTGTTTTCTAAACTTCTTTAGGTGTTACTCATTTTTTATAGCCCGAATGTTATTTATACATATTTCTTAGTATTATATTATGTCTAGTTATTTTATTATTGTTTGTCATATCATACCAAGTAAGATTATTCTTCCACGCCCCTTTTTCGTAGTATATAGCTAATCAGATAACACTTGCTAATCATGTTTCAGACTGTTAACTTGCTAGCAATTTTTATTTTATATTGGTGTTCGACTTGGTTAACCTTTAACCTTCTGCAACACCCATTTACCCAGTCCCGTACATCGAAATAGGAAACATTTACAAATTTAGAATTAACAGTTAAATTTAAACGCATATTTGGTTTTTTCTCTCACCCACAGTTCTCTAGTAGAACGCTTTCTACAAGGTTGGGGATTTTCTTCTTCATGTGGGTCGTCATACTTCTCTTGGGAGTGAATTCTGGGCCAACCCATCATGAAGCAGACATTGACCGATTGTGACACAAACGTCCGAATACAAAACCTCTGCAACATCTGCGCCTCTACATGGCCAGAAGAACAGGACGTCCATAACAACTACTGTATCAACTACCCACCCATTCAAAAAATGTTTGAAGATCAATTCAGTGAAAGTCCCACAGTAAGGACAATCGTATTTTGTACTTGTTAATGATGCTTTGGAGGACCTGCCGTGAATGACTGCTCACTCTTTATGCTCCGCCGGAAAAACATTGTCCTTCATTAACCTGCGCCTATTACACCATTTTACCTAACTCGAAAACTCCGTAAGCCGAATATTTTTTTTTCGGGTCCATTTGAGTTCGATTTATCAAGGTCCGACTGTATTTCATTTAGAAAAGAATAACTTATGGTATCGCCAGGTAAAGGGGGAAATGGGTGGTAATTTCCTAAAAGGCGCAGGTAAAACTAGATTTTTGAGAAATTCATAATGCTCATTGGTTATGCCGGAAATATCGATAACAAAGTTAACATTAGCGTCACCATAAGTGCTTTTTCGTCATTGTCATTTTTCATTAAAATCATATGAATGCCCCTCTAAAGCCAAAAACTGAAACAAAAATCCGTAAAAGTGGACAAATAATTTCCTCAATAGCTATGTTCTAGATAGGATTAAACTCACTGACTTCAGTAAAATAATTTACTGTTAATATAGTAGTAGTAGTAGTAGTAGTAGTAGTAGTAGTAGTAGTAGTAGTAGTAGTAGTAGTAGTAGTAGTAAAAGTTGGCCAATTGATATAACAACAAGCAATATGTGGATTCAGATTTAGTTTTGCAAATAATGTGAACAGCAGTTTTTTTCTGTAAATGGTTCTAGCAGTAGTAAGCTTGCATTATTGTTGTATTTTGTAATGAGATCAGAAGTGGCTAAGTTACCAAAAGGTCACTTGAAATTTGTATCAATATTTGTTTACATACGCCCGTTGCTTCCTTTGCATAAAAATGTGAAACGTTTACTTATGTATTTGCCTATGAAAATATCAGAGAAAATGTCTTCTACTATCCTGCTCAGCAGGAAAGGAATACTTTAATGTTTGAGAATCATATATAAAATATACATGCTTGCGTTTTCAGCATAGTGTTGTAACACTGTAATTGTAACTATGTAATGTGGATGTTGTTATGGTGATGGGGTCATGGTAATGGAGAAGGCGGTCCTGCTCATTGGTCAATGAAGCGTCAGCTCCATGCTGAATGACTCACTGCTGTTTACTGATAACACGAGTCGATGTTCCATCTCTTACTTATTTCTTACTTTGTCTATGTTGGTAATGTTGGAAATAAAAGTTTGCCTAATTAAAATGGTTATTCTAGCCAGAAACAGATTTTTGTCGATTTTTTTAAGAACATACACCAACGAAAGTACAGAAGAGCCGGAACTGCATTCTCAATTTTCTAAGTCGTTGCACTTGGAGTGCGGGCACACATGATTGCATAAATACACGAACACACAACTGCAACCACGAAAACACGTACTCATCATGTTACGAAAGCAGTCCGTAAACTTGGCAGAATTTTTTTAACTTAAAAACTTAGTAGAAAAACTAAGAAGCTCCGATCTTCGTCAAACTAGCCAGCTTTGGCTACAACATGGAACTTGTACTGGGCAACAACGACTGCCAGAAGGAAGAAAAAAATGTGTCCTGACGACTCGTGGACAGCACGAAGTTCAAGCACTCGCAAGTCCTGATGACAGTCGAGGAGAGAAGCAACAACTTTCTGAACAAGTCACAAACCTCTGAGCTCAAAATTCCAAGTGCAATGAAGCCAAAGCAAGTCTGTTGGTAATCTTTGCCCTGCCTCGCACCAGTCCTATGGAGATCCACTGTGGAGGATGGGGTTGCCGTGGAGTATTAGAGGTAATGTTAGGTGCAGGAGTCTCATTGTTAGTCATCCTGAGCACGCGTTTATCAGGACTAACGCTTCAGACAACTGAATATCTTACCAGTCGGTGTAGAGTAGCCTAATTAACCGCGCAGAAACCAGTGTTCGATTCCCGCCTGTCTGAGACAGTGAAGTTTTCTTCCCTCTGTGTGGTTCCTCCCGCTTCCCCAAACACACCCACCCCAAACAACAACAAACTCTTGCTTTAACGCATAACCCTCTTGTTGACGAGTGCAGCACACAGTAAATAAAATATTGTTCCATAACCATGAAAAATTTACATGACTGTACTTACAATCTGAACAGAAAAAAGTAGCGATGGAAATTCATTTGTAAGGATCTTGCGTGCGTGCGTGTTGGCTTGCTAGACAACAGGTAATCTTTGCATTAATGCCCAGAACAGGCAGGGGAGTCTGGGTGGCGACTCACATTCTAGGCACGACAAAGTTGTCCCGCTGTCGTGAGAATCATTTCCCCCTTGCCTGTCCACCCTACCCCCTTAGCAGACTCCCGTCGCGTGACTCCTGGCGTCGGTGACGGTCACCCATCCGGAAATATAGGAACTGTCAGGACAGCCATGTTGCTGAAATGTGCTGGGTGCCTACCCACCTTGGGTCTGCACTCACCCGTGCTCGGGCCCCGAGCATAGCAAGGAATAATATATTTGAAAGTATTACACCCTGTAAGTTTGATTTCTTGTTTGCAATAAAGGTATTTATCGTCTCAGACGTAACAAAACTGACTTTAAGCTAACTTTAAAAAAAAATCTTTGAATAAACAACAGTCCGTCCTTGTTACATGTTACGGGAAAAGTGATGATGTTGTTGTCACGTCACGATTAAAGCGAGAGAATTCTGAAAGTCTGGACATAATATATTAAAAAATAATGTAGGATGACCAGAAAGGTGATGATGATAAAAACGACGATGGGTTAGGACTGTCATGCTTGTCATTCAGAGGTTAGCAATACAACATTACCTCGAGTCCTACACCTTTCACGGAAAGGTTTTACATATCATCGCTCATTCACTCGCTCACTTGTTTGCTCTTCTGCGCTAGAAGAGATAATTATTGCCAACAATTATTATTATTATTATTCGGTTTTCTGAGGTAATTATGTGTGTGATCAAATAATTTTGTTACATAATGTAAAAAAAAAAAAGGATGACTATTTAAATGGTCACTGCAACAATGTTAATGTTCCAAACAAGTGGCAGTCCACAGACATTATCACACAAGATGATGTTGACATGACATTTAAAGGTTTGATGCAGACTAAATATCAGCTGAACCGTTTTCATTCATCCTTAATTTAGTATTTCACCACTCCATGAACACTAATCACTCTCGTGCTTTTATGTCAAAAGTTTAGACATTGTTTTCTTTTTTTTCCTTTTTTTTTTTTTTTGTTGTTGCTGTCTGTTTGGCCAAGAGTGGTGATGCACAAAAAATTATTCTTAACTACAAAAGTTCCAATTTTAAATAATCATTATGTTAAAATTAAAATAATACAAGATATGTAAGTTGCAAAGTCTTTCAGTGGATTAGTAGCAACACCTCTACGACAGGACGCCAGACATGACTCCACTTCATGATTTGAGAACTGTTAGACCAACGTTTAAACAAAGAAAGTAATAATAAATGAGATTGAGGTATGTCACAAACCTGCTGCGCTATATTTTTTAATGTTGTTGTTTTTTTTTAGCTAGGAAGGAGACAGGGAAAAAGTAACTGGAAGGGGGAGGTTGAAAGACAGCAATTACTGTCTGAGTGCGCGCCACACAGGGATGGCCGGCCGGGCTTGTTTTTTTGTTGTTTTTTTTTTTTTTTAATCAACTGGTGTTGATAGGTTGTTTTGCTCGAAGAACAAAGGAAAGAGTGTTTGAGTGTTTGGGATGTTGTTGTGTGAGTTTTTCCTTGACGGGGGCGGGAGAAGTAACAGTCTCCTCGGTGTCATCAGTGTGTCCGGACGTTTTGTTTGCAACAAGTCTTGAACCGACTTGGTGTTGTAGTCCTGACGACTGTGCACATCCTGACCAGATTTGTGTTATTTAACAAGTCCTGAACAGAATTGGAAGTTAGCCCTTGACTGGACTGGGCACATCCTGACCAGATTTGTATCTGTTGAGGTGAGTGTTATCTTTGTGATTGTTCGGTGAGCGTGTGTTTAATGTTTGAAGAATGTTAGTTAAGTTTTGAACTTGCCATTTAGCTAAAGACTTTTTTTCTCCAGGTTTTTGTGGGGGTTTTTTTCTCACTTTTGTGTTTGATCTTCGCTTATTCATCGTATCCGCCTCAGGCTCACAACCAGAGCTGAATTAGAAATAACTTCAGGAAGAGCATCGGTGTCAGTGAAAACTTTGTGTTACTTTCAAGTGGACATATTTGTGTTACCTAGAAGTGGAAACTTTGTGTTATATTTCAAGTGGAGACTTGGTGTCATTTCAACTGGAGATTTTTTTTAGGGGGAAGGGGGAATTGAATGGTCGGAAGAAACATAAGATGTGTTGTGACAGTGGAAGTGTTCGGACTGTGGGTTCGGAAATTTGGAATTTGTTTTTTTGTGCATGGACCAGCTGTGGAATGTGGCAAACATATCTCACATAAAATATAATAGAGAAGTCCGACATATTTTTGCCAAACACATCAACTTATCTATTGTAATTTAACAGCATTGATGCTAGAAAGCTCTGACAAAATCAACTTTTTAAAAATATGTAACAATTTAACATCTACATGTCAGTCCAAATTTTAAAATGACAACATGACGAGGACGATGTAGTTTAGCTTATAGTTTACTTATTTTTTGAAAAAATAATGTATATTTAAAACAAACTTTACCACAGACAGTCACAATAATGTCTGGGTTTACTGTCGTGTACCTTGCTGTATGTAGGTGTTAAATAATTTACTGTATCATTTGACACTTTGACACTAATGACCAGCGTGTCTCTTCACACCATTGAAAAATCTGTTTCAATACAATTTGCTATAATTTATATCTGATATCTGATATCTGGCATCGACATTCTCTCAAGATACCGTTTTTATTTTTGCGTTTATTCTGAACTATACGTTTGTCTTTTCTTGGAGGTGTTTCTCAAATGTAAGTTTTATTCACTCCTTAAAGATTATCCTTTTCTCTTTTTCTCTTTTTCTCTTTCTCTCTCGCACGCGCGCACACAGATGTGGGTCCCGCTCTACAGTCTGACAGAAGCGGGGGGCGAGGGCAAACTGCTCGCTGGTTTCCTCGACAATGGAAGAATAAGCTGCGGTAAAACCTAGTCAATGATTGCCAACTGGTGTGTGAAGGCGCCATCACTTTCATGCCACTTCCGGCGTGTCATTTTCCCGCGCACCACTTCTCTTTTGCCAGGGGAGGCTATTGAGGATGTTTGAGGCTGGGTGGGTGCACGGGAGTGGTACATCGGGGGACTCGGACCCGAGGTCGGCGGCGTTCGACGAGCTGCTGCAACTTTTGACGCCGCACAACAGCCCGACTCAGGTCTGGTGCACGGGCGCCCCCTCGCCGCACGAGGCTGACCGCTTCATTAGGCGCACCGTGTCGCCACGCGTCGCACGTGCACTGGCGCGGTCCTCGCGCGGCACACTTGTTTGACTTGCGGTCGCCCGCGGCCCACTGGGCCAAGGTGCAAGGCTCGGCAGCTAATCGCCGGCACTCCCCCGACCTAACTGGTAACCGAACCCTACCCCCTTCCGCTGATTGCTGCGCGCGCGTGTCTGATAGGTCACGTGGTGTGTCCGACTGGTAAATCACCCATTTTCTTCACCTTCTCAACTGGCGCTCCGATTGAACGCCGCATATTTTACGACCGGGGTAGGTCGCCAGGCCGTCACCACGGTCACGTGACTACCTCGGGCAATCAAATTTAGCATTCTAATGTGATGCAAGCCAAGACTGCATCGATATTAGCCAACTCTAAAATGTCTGGATCATCACTTCATCTGAGTTAGTGTCACTGACATTGTTCATTAACGTATTTTTATTTTTTATCCAGTTTTTTCTGTCATTTTAAATGGAATTTTGTATGTTAGGATAATGCAAAAGTAAATGTATTAGTCACCCCTTAGAATAAGGGTAGACTTCGTGTTCTGGAAGTTACTGCATATGGTCACTGGTTTGTGCCTGTGGATAGGATTCTGCTTCCCACCCCACCCCCCACTCTCCATCCTGCTCATTCTTTTCAGTAAAAATAAAAGTGGCTACCTGATTTATAAGGAGCTATTTAAAGCTTACAGATGTAAATGTGGCGGAGGGAAAGCTTTGATTCCGCTTTCCACGGGACGTACTCTAGACATGATGAGCCACTTCGGCCAGTAGGCACACATTTATACATGACAATTTAAGTTCAAAGAAAATGTAGTTACACTGGAATCCAATCAAAGTTGGGCAAATCAAATACAAATGTCTTTCTCGCCGTCATGTGACCTTCAGCAGTTCATTAGCACGTGAAGTTGGTGGTTAGGGCAAACGAGAGAAAACAAAACCAGACTTCAAAAGCATGTATCAATCACCTTCCCGTAAAAGCAACACTGATGTTTCAAAAAAATAAGAACAGATAAAAAAAAAACCAATTAAAAAACTTGCACACACCGTCATTATACAAGAGTGAAAATGTTTTAATATTTTACTAGAATAAATATAAAAGTTAAAGAAAAGTTGGACAAAAAATACAATAGTTTCAACTGTTCTTGTTAATGGTAGACGCCAGGCACTGTGATGTAACGATGCCAGTCATTCTCTGGGTGTCTCACTTGTACAGGTGAGGGACAAGGTGTGCAGCTCACACAAACTATTCCATGTTGATAGACACAGTTTGAGGGATCTCACCAGCTTCCCGAAAGACACACTTGATGGTCCTGTCTACGGTTGGAGGATTCCCAAGTTTAAAAACCATTTGAACAGCCCTGAAAATAACGGTTGAAGAAGCTTCTACAGGACACTTTTTTTTTAAAGAAAAATCATCATTTTCACGAAAACTTTTGCCACTAAGACATTTGCCAGGCAGCTAGCACTGTTTTTTTCGCAGGTATCTGTGCCAAAAGTGTGGGCTGGCGAGCATACAACTCACTTCTGCAAGAAATTATGTTGGAGACGTGTTTCACGGAATGTTGTTTAAGAAATGAAATGAGGCGGCCCCAGAATGTATACACTAACAGTCGCTGACAACAAATTTAGCCGACTGCCGAAAAGCCCGAGGATAAAGTTTCAAAACTGGTGAAGACGAATGCTTGAAGCTGTGGCACCATTGTAACCAGAAGGCAAGATGTCTACCAACTGTGCTACCTTGACAAACGAATCTTTCTATTTTCATTGACTTTCTCGACGCGACAACGACACAAACAGAAATTTCTGAAGCCTTCTGACATGGACAAAACATCAGATTTGGATCAAATTGTTTTCTTTAAAATAAACTCTTCCTTATTTAATTTGCTTTCTTTAAAGTCATGTAAAACAAAAGGTGAAAAGTTCAAGTGTTTATACCTTTAAATTAAAAACGTTGGAAATAACAGAAATTTTCTCATGACATGTCCAGCAATTCAATTGTACTTGCGAGGACGAGGGGATGATGTATAAATGTATTTGTTGTTGTTGCTGCTGCTGCTGCTGCTGCTTTTGTTTGGTTTTTGGCGATAGCACAATGCGTCATACAGTCAATGTCCTCCTTTACTACAACCCTTCCTCAGACAACCCTTCTCTCTCACTTCTTTAAGCTAACGCCACAGTTATCAAAAACTCTTCCTTGACGACAGAAGCAAGAGAACAAAAAGAGAAAGAAGAGCACACTCACACCACACACGCACGCATGCAGAGGACACACGCCCAGAACTGTAACAACCTGAGCGTTCACAAATCACATTCACAGCAAAGGCATACTTCACATGACAAAACAGATCCTGTGTCCAGCGGTCTCTGAAAGGTGATCAAAAATACACATTTCCTCCATCACACACATACACATCTTCCAGCCTGTCTATGTAGTTAAGACGGCGGAGGACATTAATGCCGAATTGATGCAACCTGTCTCTCCCAGAGTGCATTTCAACTGTTTGCCCGCCACTGATCTCCACCAAGAGCGATTTTCTCGCTGAGAAATGTCTTTGTGATTGCGCCAGCTCCGTGGGTATATGTCTCCTTTACAAACATTTCGGAACATCTGACTGCAAAGGTTCGACAGCCACAAAGAAATCGCAAACGTCTCCACTTTCGAAGAGGCCAACCATCTGTGATATCATTTTGTTTTAAATCGGAGAGGGAATCAACACCACGATGCCCAAACAATAAGGAAAGTGTAGAAGAGAAGACAGAAGAAGAGGAAAGATACAGGGAGGAGGATACATGGAAAGTGTGACAGCGCTGTGTGATTAACTCCCCATGGGGCTTTGAGGAACCGTAAAAAATGGACAGAACTGGTGGCGAGGTCACCGTTGGTCAACGAGCATGAAAGCTGGGGTCACATGACAGTGATTTGTCACTGGCCACCTTACAAACTCAGCTTCATCTCCATGTTCCGGTGAGATGGTCGAGGAACTCGGGAAAATGTGCTTCTGGGAAGAGATGGAGATGAGAAATGATGTTACAAAAACCAGATGCGTAGGTAGAAATAGTAGGTTGCCATGAGAACGCTGTGGTAGGTAGAAGTGTATTGGAATATTAACGTCTCTGTGGTAGGCCTGTAAGTCCAGATGTAACTGTGCTTTCAACATGATCATAGACTTACAAAATGGTGGAAGCAGCACACACACACACACAAACCCACTTATCTTTTTAGTCTTCTTTGTCCTCCTAGTGCCGCAACCATACCACCCCAGCGGATCCGGTTCTGGGCCGAGGATCGATCTCCTGGTCTGTCTCCGAACCCTGCGTTTCATCTGTGGGTTTAAGTCCAGAACTTGTCTCGTTAAACTCGGTGTCAAATTGCAATAAAATCAAATTGTCAACCGTACACTGCAGTCTATGTAAAAACTTATTAAATACATTTTTTACTAAAATAAGGATATCGCCCGGCAGCTCTTCCTTGCGATGTAAGTGTAGAAGCAGGACTGAAGTATCGTTGGAAGTCAGAGAAACATTGCAGTGTACTGCTGACGTCAAGCAATGTCTGTAAGACACAATAACAAACACGTTAATGCTTTGTACAAAGCCAGGATCGTGTGTTTTCACGAGCAAACCGTCGATGTCGCAGTTGAAGATGTGAAATATTTTCACGGGTGAGTGAGTGCTGTGTCCTGGTGACCGTTAGCACGGACACCTCGTGTCGCGTAGTCACTGGGTCAGTGGAACTTATTCTCTCCCTTGTCTTGCTTGTGTCTTGCCGTCCACACAAAGTCCCCGACATTATGGGATAGCAATTGTCATGAACTGTGGAGGGCCGGCCATCTTGTCACTTATTTCTTGTTGGTGTTCTTTGTAGGGTACTGTAGTCCATTTTCGATGTCCTCCATTGACTGGGCAGACAACTCTGACCACGCGTACAATGATGTCTGGAGGGGAGAGGATCGGGTAGGTTGTTGCCGTCTGTCACTCCGATCTTGTTCACTCCATTGAGTATGACGTATGTGTTCCTGGCAGTTGGAGGTACCTAGAGGGACAGTAGCAGGGTGTTTGTGGTCCGTCGTGCACTAGTCATCTTCGTTAACAGCAGCCTCGTTGTCGATGACGTCACCGGTTCTGGGGCGTTTGTTGACGAAGTTGACTTTTTCACGAACTTTAGACACGTTGTTTGCTAACGGCTGTATAGCCTGGTGGCTAACGACGAGGTCTGAAGACTGAAAGGTGGTGTGTTCAAATCTGACAGTGACAAATAAAAAGAGTGAGTGAGTGAGTGAGTGAGTGAGTGAGTGGTACCTAGAGGGACAGTAGCAGGGTGTTTGTGGTCCGTCGTGCACTAGTCATCTTCGTTAACAGCAGCCTCGTTGTCGATGACGTCACCGGTTCTGGGGCGTTTGTTGACGAAGTTGACTTTTTCACGAACTTTAGACACGTTGTTTGCTAACGGCTGTATAGCCTGGTGGCTAACGACGAGGTCTGAAGACTGAAAGGTGGTGTGTTCAAATCTGACAGTGACAAATAAAAAGAGTGAGTGAGTGAGTGAGTGAGTGAGTGAGTGAGCCTTGCCATTGCATTAAAAAAACTTTTATGATTCAATAAAGTGCTATTTGAAAAATAGAATAAAGTTTGTGTGATGTTTCAATGGAAGATCAAATCACAATCTTTTGGTGCAGTTGTCTACCTTACTCTGACAAAAATATTGTTTCATTCACACAACTCTTGTTAGAACATCACACTAACATTGTAAGATTAGTTTTATTAAGATGCGAGATATCAGCCGTTACACACCTGCCTTGGACCGCAGGTGTACAAGCCGTGGCACTGAGCGGAGGTCAGCATCAGCAGATTGAAGTGATCGACACGAGTTTTTCCTCTTTCTATAGAGTGACGTCCCTTCGCCTGACTAGAGGAGATTACCTGTCCGTCGCTTTTCCTGTTATTCTGAGTGAAGTTGTGTGTGCAATGTTCATCTGTGCACCTATAACACGATTTCATATATTCCTGGAGCTAATTTTGTGTCTGCGCCATTTTTCTTCTTTTCTACACCATTTATTTCTCCTGCCATGTCACCGCCATCTTGTCATGATTGAATTCTGCAGACACACTTGGCTGTGAACAGGCGACTTCTTTGTTGTATTCAGATGACACACATTTATGTTTCTGATCTCATTCATCACGACGACAGCTTGAAGGTGAGTTTTATCACACATTGCAGGTATCATTTGAAGTCAGCCAACCAGACTCCCTGTCTTTTCCTCACCAACCAACCCACCCACCCACCCTCACCACCCCGTCTCTCAGTCGATATCATCTCTGCTTGATGATTCCCTTCCCTACACTTGTTCAATGGAATCCAGCAGAGAAAACGACATAAAAGGAAATTTCTTCGGGAGATATTTTTAAAATCTGCTTTTATCGTTTCCTGCAAATTTTTATTTTCGCGAAGCTACCGTAGTATTTTCTCCATTTCCGTTAAAATGTTCTTGCACAGAATTAAACTAAAAACAATTAAAGACAGGCATCGCTGTTGGTTTTGCTCTTTGTTTGCTACATAAAAATATTTTCGCTTAAGGGTTAATTTTAAATTGACATTTTTGTGTGGATGTCTCAGTCAATTAAGATCACATTTCAGTTGCTCTGCTGCTCAAAGGTGGGAAACACTCAGCACACAATTAGTGTAGTACGAGAATTTAACATCTCTTAGAGAATTTAGACGACAAAATACTGGGTTGCAAAATAGAAAATAAATGTAGTCGAATTAGGTTTCACTCAAGTTTTATTGTTTTAACCTCTCTTAAAGATAAAATAGTTTTTACACTTAAAATAAACTTCAGAAAATAAAATGTGTTTTTTCCCCTAAAATAGTAAATTATTACTGAAATATTGTCTCAGACATCTTTATAAATCAGTGACTAACAGTCAGAGGAACTTAACAGACGGTAGTTAAGATCCTGTGTGAAAGATGGTCGTTAATGATAATTCCTGTGAGTTTTGCCAGCTCCTTCACAAAGGTTAGAGGTTACTGGTGAGACTACGACATCGGGTATCCATGATCCTGAGTATTTGTAGACAGAGCACAGTTATGAGCAGGACAGTAAAAAGGATTGTTTTCCTACTTTTCTGTCATTTTCCATCCCAATCCCATACGACCACGACTAGCGGAGTGAGTAAGGTCAACAGCACTGGACCCAGTCCACTACACAGTCCATCTCCCTCCTCTTTGCACTCTACCCCTAGGGGGCAGCACGCGTACCACAGGAGCCTAGATCCAGGAGATGATCGTGACGATCGTGACAAAGAGACACGGATGAAGACTTATTTCAAGAACAACTCTGTTGTAGAGATGCTGGATGCCATCGCTAACTCACACACACGCCAGGGATCGTCTCATCTCGAGATACAAGGTAGAAACTGCACGCACCGCGCTGTCAGATATCACGTGATTGATAACGAGAGTAGAACTCACTGGTGTTTTCAGCCCGGACATTTCTATCGACTTTCCACACCCGACACTCTCTTTTGTTCCATGGATGTGAGTGGTCCACAGCAGACGGTGGCCGCCATGAGGTTACAAAACCTGAGTACAGATTGTGATGCCGATGATGACATCGTCCTGCTCCACGATGCGAATGTGACTCTAGTCCCTGCTTGTACCTCGCACTTCCCCAAAACATTTATTAACGATTCTCATGTTGTCACCTTTAATTTGACCTTTATTATGACCATTTTAAAAAGGTTGCCTGGTTTCAAGATGACCGTTAACATCACTACACTGCCAAAGGTGAATCGCCAACAACTGAAAATCACATTTGATTCTTCAACGTCAGGTGTGTTATTTTTTGGTAAAATTTTCCGCTGTATACAATGGTAGATACAAATACACAAAGGTACAAAGTATTTAAGAAGATCCAATGTATCAGGTATGACTCCCCTGATTGCTTATCTTACACTTTAATAGGCGTCCCTGCGGTTAGTTGTTATTTTGTCGGCAACAGCCTTGACATCAAGGCAATAAGCTAATCACACTCTAAAAGACAACGAAGTACGCATGCAGGATGTCCCACATTTGACAATTAAAGCAAGTACAAGACTATAACTCTTTTTGGCATAGAGTGTAAGTAATAACTTTTCTGTGAAAATGAGGATTTCATTTTGCAATGATCATCAGGTAAAATCGAGTTAAAAGACTGGATGTACAACAGATCCTATCCACAGTTTAAAAGAGTCTCCCTGCACCTGACTGCGCCAGATGACCATATTATTGTCCTCCACCTTCTCATGAAACATTATGTCTGCAAGGACAACAACACCGATTATGTCACCTTTCGAACGGACAACAACACCTTAACGTACACGTTATGCAAATCATCAGCAAATCTCTGCAATGCCCTTGCTTTCTATTCCGGGTGGGTATTCATAGAGTTTGCCAATCATCAAACTTCTGTGACAAGAGACTTCACAATAGCTTTTGATTTTCAACACAAGTCACAACCACCCGTTGAACTGTCCGGAGACAGGTGGAACTGCTCGGTTAGTGACTGGCCGGACATGTGGCAGGACACTCCCTGTATCATGATGTTTGACTGTAACAACAATGAAGCAGAAGGTGGTTGCTGGCAGGGTGATGGCGCATTCAAGCAGGGAATATTTCAGGTGGACGGGCGCTGCATTGCGGTGTCGCGTGTAAATCAACTGTCGACTTGGCACCTTGACAGTGAATGGTGTCAGAAGCGAGGAGGACAGCTGGTCAGTCTCAGTACCAAAAATATGATACTCCGTCTGCCAGCAGTAATGGTTGTGATGGACAACAAAATGCCACGTGATGTGAGTCCAGAATCCGTAGGAAAACGTTTAGAAAAAATTTATGAGAGAAACCTCATACATTCCATTGGACTGACGACGATGTCGCATACATTGCCAATGTAAGTTCACTTGTCTTATTGACACTTATCTAATTTACACTTGTGTTATTCACACTTATTGTTTTAGGTAAGAGGTCGTTTCCATGCATACATTGTTTTGCCGTCTATTAAGTTGTATCAAAGACTAACTTATCAGCCGATTGATTACTTTACCTGGTTTTGTTTTTTGTACTTTGTCAGGTATAAACACACTCTACGGTGGTTGGATGGGACTGTGGCACTTACCACCAACACAAAATACACGACAGGTAGAAACTATTGTTTTTTTATCGAAGGACTTATTAATAATTATGGAGATATCTTTCTTGACTTTTCTAAAAGCGCTTGTGACAGGGCTAAATTAATCACGAGCCGCTTATGCCAGTTGCCTAGGAGTACTACACAGCATCCAGTCATCCCACCGCCAGTCATTTCAACAAGGCAACCCACGCCTACAGGGTCAAAGGTCAGTAACAGACTTGCTGCGGTATGAACGTGTTGACTTGATTATGTTACTGAATAGTAAACTTCCTGTTACAACCTTGCTTAGCAGTTGTTGCCATCTTGGCTGTTAGGGAAGATTTTGTTGTATTCACATGTGTACTTATTACATTTTTATCATTACATATTACACGCACATTACACGCACATTACACGCATGGCTTGATTGGTAGATTACATCAGAATGAGATGATTGCTCATTATTGTCAGTCTCGTGCAAGAATTGCAATATTGAAATACTGAACAGGCTGCGTACATCCGTTGCCCCGCTAACCACTTCACTCACGTGTTCCTGGCTTGTGATGGCGGCTCTGCCTGTTGGTCCAATAACAATGGCGCCACGACTTCCTGTTCGGCACCACTGACGTCACTTCCGCCGTTCTTTAAGTGCGTGGGTGTGGAGGACAGCGTCCCCTACACCTTAGTGTGTGACCATCGGCCTGACTGTAGGGACGGAAGTGACGAAGATTTCTGCAAGTTCCCCCCATGTGGTAGTTTATCTGTCCTTTGCAGCGATAAGAAGGTAGGTGCTTCTTCTTCAAAGTCAATTGTTTGCGTTCAAGTAAAAATCAAATCAAATAAAAAAAAATTAATTCAAACAGTAGATATCAACATTTTGTCGGTGTCACTCGTGTTCGGCAAAAGGATTTATTTTTAGCAGAATTATTTACTCACAACATAAACACATCTGCACGTGGGTTCTAGAAAACCGCCGAGTTTGACATTCTTGTGTGATGGAGCACAAACGGAGCATAATTTGTGATACAGAATTAACCACTTGATAAGAAAGAAATTCTGTCTCACGTATCTACCCCACTAACCTGTTCTTTCCTATTCTTTCATTTGCGAATCTCTGGGGCAATCCTTACCTCCATGTCACCTCCCTGATAACAATGACACGACGGCGGCACTGAAGGGTCTGAACATTACTATAAGTCGGTCTACTGTAACTGCTATGGTTAAGTTTTTTAATAATAAAAATTTCCTAAAATAAGAAATCTATCTTAACTACTTATAAGTAAAAGTTTAACATTGGATGCAAAAATACATTTTTACTGTATTTCTATTCTGTCTTATTTCATGAAATGATTGAAGACAATGTCGATTGTGGGCAGTGCGTTGATCAGACAGAAGTGTGTGATAATCAAGTGGACTGTGATGACCAATCGGACGAAGAGCTGTGTCATGTAGATTCTTGGAATGAAACTATTTCTTACGGGGACTTCATTTTTACAACATCTCTAAGACTAGATTTTCAAGATGGACGGCTTATTCTCAATGAATACAAGACACCTAACATGTCGAATGTTTCTTGTCCTGACTCCTACTTCACGTGCACCGGCCTTCAGCAGGTGTGTCTTCCTGTCTACCTCCGTTGTAACGGGCTGTCCGACTGTCCTGGTGGCGAAGACGAGGCGGCATGTGACAGGTACACGTGTCCAGGTTACTACCGCTGCTGGAAGTCTCAGGTGTGTGTTGACGACAGTCACGTGTGTGACGGGGTGTACCATTGTCCACTGCGTGATGACGAACTACTGTGTCACGAAACATGTCCTCAACACTGTGACTGTCACGGATGGGCCTTCGTCTGTTCTGACATTTTCCCTGCCGCTGAGTATTTCAACCTTCGCTACCTTGATGCCAGCGGGACATCACTGACCCTCGCTCATCTATGGAACAACAGTTTCCTCGTTCATCTCTCCCTCGTCCGTTGTAATCTCACCAAACTACACCAAGTCACGTTGCGTAACCTCCGCATTCTTGACCTCAGCAATAATAAACTAACAGACATAAATAGCGATCTGTTTGCTGGGTGGACAAGTCTAGAGTTTCTAAAGATAAGCAACAATCCTCTCACAAACTTTTTCTTTCAAGACTTTATTCACCCTTCTTCTCTCAAAGTCCTAGACATGTCCGACGTCCGACTGTCAGAAATCGACTTTGGAATGTTTTCTTTCTTCTCAATGTTGACCACTTTGAATCTGTCTGGTAGCTTTATTAATCACGTGACCAAACAAGGTTTTGGTAATAACAGTCACTTGCGCGTGCTGGATGTGCGTCAAAGTCCAGTCTCGCAGTTCCCTCGAGAAATGTTTCAGGCTTTGAGCAGACTGGAAACTGTTTTCTCCGACAACTACAAGCTGTGCTGTCCGGCAATACTACCCCGAGGGTTCAACGTGCTCAACTGTCATGCTCCCTCCGATGACGTGTCTTCCTGTGACGATCTGCTGCGCTCCAACCTGTACCGCGTGGGTCTCGCCATCTTTGCCTCGCTGGCCTTAGTGGGCAATGGCGGCACACTGCTTTACCGTTTGATCTTCTTGAAGTCGGCAGGTAACGTGGGCTACGATGTCTTTGTCACCAACCTGTGTGTGGCCGACCTCCTCATGGGCATTTATCTCTTAATTATCGGCATAGTCGACTACAGGTACAGAGGGTCTTACTTGTGGGAGGATGTCAGTTGGAGAAACAGTGACCTGTGCAAGCTGACAGGTTTTCTAAGTTTGTTATCCTTGGAGGTATCCGTGTTTATCATCTTTTTAATAACCTTTGACCGCTTTTTGGTTCTCCGCTTTCCTTTTAGCTCGCTGCGTTTTACCAAACGATCAGCACAGATTGCATGTGGTGTTGGGTGGCTGACAGGTGTGAGTCTGGCAATCAGTCCTCTTCTCCCTGTGACATCACACTGGCACTTCTACAGCCAGACCAGCATTTGTATTCCACTCCCTACCTCCAGGATTGACTTCCCTGGCCGTATGTATTCCTTCTATGTCATAGTTGTCCTCAATTTTATTTGCTTTCTCCTCATTTTTGTGGGGCAAGTGTTTGTTTACTGGTCTATTCGCTCCAGTTCCATTAGTGCCACGAGCACCTCTAAAGCTGCTAACGACTTTACCATCGCTCGTCGTCTCATCACAGTCGCCATGTCCGACTTCTTGTGTTGGTTCCCTGTAGGGCTGGCGGGAATTCTCGCGTCCTACGACATTCCTGTCTTTGGAGAAGTCAATGTAGGAATCGCTATTTTTGTTCTGCCTGTGAACTCTGCACTTAACCCTTTCTTGTACACACTCAACATTTATTTAGAACGCAGACGGCGGGCGAGAGAAGACGAAAGACGGAAACACATCATTGCACAACTGAAGTTGGCCAACTGTTCCTCCACAGCCGGCAACCGGAAGGGCAAGATGACCAGCAGTGATGCTCTTGACATCGTCAAGACTCTCCTTACCATGAAAGTCCTATCACTAGAGGAGCTAGTAAAAACTATTCCAGAGAAAGGGCAAGAACTCTAACAGGCTGAAAAGTTATGCCTTCTTCGGACTCTACAATCAGCTTTTCTATATTTCTAACCTTTCTGTGGATGCATTTTTAACTTGTAGACAAACTTATCAAGTTAAGTATATTTCCAATTATAATTGAATTTTTTTTTAAACTTCTAATATTTTATTTATCCAAAATCTTTTAATCGTTTTTACATTTCTTCCGCCTGAATTTGAGACACAGACTTTGAAATAAAAGCTTTAACCTCAAATTAAGCGACTAATATTTCTGACAGACTTAATGAGTGACTGGCCAAGGATTTAGCAAAACATAATCTGTGTCTGCTAGACCTCAGTTAATGTCGTTTCCCATTTTTTTCTAAGAGAAATAGTTCAGTCTCTCGACTGACTGGAAACTGTGTCTTTGTACTGAATAGTCCGAGTCCTTGCGATGACATGTCTTCCGGTGAGCATCTGCTGCGCTCCTCCCTGCACCACGTGGCTCTCGCCATCTTTGCATCGCTGGGCTTAGTAAGAAATCTCAGCATTTGACCGCTTGTTTATCAACTGTCCATATAATGGTTGGCATGAAGTCTTTGTCATCAACCTGTAGATGAACAAGGAAAACAGCATCGCCAGCAATAATGATACGAAGAGCACATATTATGTGTCAACTGGAAAACTAATAATGCTTCATAAGTGTTACTTCATCAGTCTACTGCTGAATACCGCATCCTCGGCGACATGAAATTACATTCAGTTGTCCCGACGAAGTTTTATTACTGTATATTTGAGAAGAAATTAATGTAACAAGATAAAAATGAGACCCTCCACGACGAATTGAGTCTGAAGTCGCGCGGAACAGTTGTGTGCTAGAGGCCCCGAAAGGTGACAAGGGTCAGTTTTGTGTAGTTTGACTTTAAAAATGGATTTCTTGGTTATTAAACTATCAGGAAAATACACTGCGATGTTAAAATAAAAATTAGAAATTGACTTTAAATGCGTTTTAATCGAGGTACCCTACTGCGATCCGTATCGATGTCAGACGCTGTGTCCATACTGGTGCCCTGTCATAACTCACCGTGTTATACCTTGCCAGAAAGCCCGCAGTCTGTATGTTCAACTTTTTTAAAGAACGATTCAAATATTAACCAATCAAAAGATTCGTCTGCAAAAGTTTGGAAATAAACAAACCTGGTTGGCCATCTGGACGCTAATCTTTGAACCCGCTTTTCTCAAAATAACCGCCACTGTACTTTCACACCTCAAACCTTTATAACTCACTCAATGTTAGGGCTAGAAGAACAACTTTTATATCAAAAGAAAGTTCAGAACCTATAGTTTTTAAAAATATTCCATTTGGCAATTCTCAAATTTCTGACTTAAGACTCATTTCGTCGTGTAGGGTCACAAATATATTAAAGACTAACCCCAAAGGTAACTAGTAGGAGGACCTGTGGGTGATGACAATACCTATTACTGATAGTCTAACCATCAAATTTGTTATTTCCAAGCAAACGACAACGAAAGACAAGATGCGGTTGTTCAGTTATTATCAAAAGTATTAACTTTCTCCTGTGTGTGTTTGTTATAAAAACAAGCTCATAAGGTCATCAAGAAGTTTATAACAGTATCGCTTCTACTACTTTTGCAGATCCAAGGTACAAACTATGAATTTTGGTATTAAATATGATTGGTCGAATTGCTCCTTAGCAAACACAAGTAGTAAATATATATAATAAGTTAAGACATGCAAAAAAAATAAAGATAAAGTTATGTCGATATTAAGTATCATGATACAGCAATCAAAAGCCAATCAATAAATTACATGTTAAATTTAGGAACGTCAATTATTTTAATTATTTTTTTAAATTATTTTAATGGTTCAGCTGTTCTATGTACCTGCTTTAAAAGTTAAATTATTTTAAACCCAGCAATTGCAAAGTTTTAGCAACATTAAAAAAGTTTTATCAAGCCAGTCATTAAGACTTTGCAAGATTTCTTGAATCTTTTGAGCTGACATCCACAATTATATCGGCTTATAGTTGAACACGTGACTAGTACACAAATGAATTAAAGACTTTGTAAAACTCGTGGAATTTACCTGCAACATCTGATGTCCTCCTCCACATTTTTCATCAAATCCAAGCAGGAATCAGGTTGTGTTGACTAAACAGGGTGTAGAGTGAGGAGGACAGTGGAAGACAAAGGTAAGATTGCAATGAATGTGTACACTGCCATGTATGCCGACATCATTGAATATCAGGTGTTTCTTGTGGTTAAAAACAGTCGACAGTATTTAAACATAAATACCTCTTGCTGAATATAATAATGTGTTGACGGTAAACAGTCATTACAATGACACTTTTCCTTATGTTTCGGAGAAATTTGTTTTTTAATATCTAGCTTCACTTTTCATTTTCATTTTTTCATTTTTGACAAACTAACACTATGACAGGACATCTACTTAAAGCTAATAAACATACACGGGTGTCTGTTGTAAAAGAACTTATTTTGCATTTAGGAACAGAATGTGGGGAAACAGCAATACTCCGGTTGTAAGAAAATGTTTTAGAGGTTTTTTTGAACAAATTCTTGTAAACCGTCTTTAACAACACTGGCCAGTGATTTATGTATGAATTAGAGATCTTAACTTTATTTTAGCTTTCGGAGTTTTCTACCTTGTGAAGGATGTGTTGATATATTATTGATAGTGCGATGGTTCAGGAAAGTTTATACTTCATCAGTATGAAAACAACAACATCGTGTATTTCCCACTCACTTAACTTGTATGTAAACATTTAGAGTTCATATATCTTATTATTCTCCAGGTCGGACGCCTAAGAGTCGTGTGGACATGGTCACGTGGGCCAGCCACACTCAGGGGAGGGAACCGTGATGGTTGTCAATAGTTCTCTCCCCGCAATGAGGGGTTAGGTGCGACAAGCTTAGTGGGGTGTGGAATGCACCAACACTTTTCTTCCACTTCTTTACCACGAGAGTAAGCTACTAAACACACGGCAATGCTCAATGCTGTGCACTTTGTGATTGAAATAATGAGGTTTTGTACGTTTTATCATCACGCCAACTTTCATACAATGTCAACAATTAGTTGTGCCTGTTGTGAAGGAACATATTCTTGTAGGCGGCTCACAAACGTGAAGCCTCTTTTTCTCTAAATGGTCGCCACAGTTCTTCTACACTTGAAACCTGTCTAACTCACTCTACTTTGGGACTAGAAGGACAATTTTGCTATCTTAACAAAGATAAAAACCTAGACATTTAATACATATCTATATCATTGTCGGCGGAAGACTCATTGTGTGGTGGTGAGTCACATTTGCCGGTACCCCATGTCATTCCCAATGTTACGGAAGTGGCCCTCGGTCTACTTCTAGTTCTTCCTAGCTACTATCCTCCCTTTCCAAATGACCTAATTTCCTTCTTCGTTCTTGGAGGCTGCTTACCTGCTGTTTTTCCTAAAACCTGCGAGTCCCTCCTTTGGTCTTAAAGATGAAAGGACGTCGTTCATGACCCAGGGTTGTCTTCTTCCCTTATCTCCCTTGCATTTGGTTGTTGACAGTATCGCCTCTTTGATGGTTCCAGTGAGGGTGTGTACAATGATGTCCAGTTGGAGGATGGCTAACTTACCCCTAGCTTAGCCTTAAAAATTTCACTAATATTTTGGTTCTGAACAAAGGTGGGGAACGTGCGGCTCTTTCAGTCTTTCAGTCATTTGATCCGGCCCGCCAAGGCAATCGCAGATTTCACTAAATGTATTGTTGTTGTTCTGGTTTTTTTGTTTCACTGCACAATCACAAAGGTGTACAATCCCAGACTGACTGGCACTGCTGTCCTCTGAATCACCACAATCCGAATTTTTGTAATTAGGTGCGCAAAACCTATGACCTGCCACCATTACAAGCACAGCAAATAATCTGTTTACGGTTTTAAAATATATTTTTATAATTAAATAGTTCCTAGCGGAGACAGATTATATAGCAACAAAGTGTTTGATCTTAATGCACAATTTTCCCATACATTACAAAAATGTGAACAAGTTTGACCCAGTAGATGAGGCTCATTATTAGGTAGATAATGTTGTCCGGCCCGCGAATGTTCTAAATATCAAGCTGACCGTTTGAGAAAAAAGGTTCCTCACCCAGGTCTTGTGGCTTCTCTAAACCTATTCGGACTTTTTAATATCATGTTGTTAAACTACTTTTCAAATATGTGAACCAACCCTCCTCTTACTGTGAACTTCTAGGGTCAGAGCGATAAACGAAAAAGGAGAGATGTTTATATTATTTAAGATACACAGTATTGTGTTATTATGTTTTGAGAGCTTTTTATACTTCTTGTTATGCAGGTGACTTATTATGTGTCCTATTTACTTCTGCTTTGTGACTGTAAATGCCCATTATGAATATAAAGAGAGAATAAAAACTATATGTGCAAAGGAAGTGATCATCTTGCAAGTTTGTGTTAGTATCATGGCAGTGGGTGTGTTGATGAACAGTTGTGGTCACTGTGTGCAGGATGCCTACATCTCGCAATCACAACACTGAAACAGAAAATGCTGCACACAAGCATGAACACAACATCTAGAGGATGACAGTGAGAGTGTGGTGGTGAGGCCAGTCCACAGCTGTGCGCTAAACCATTCGACGAATGTCAGTGGACAAAGTCACAGTGAACACAGCTCCAGATCCCAGAGCACAAGGCAGGTCGATAGCGGACACGTGACCGGAAGTAGTAATCATCCGTGTAATGGTGTCAGGATTGTTGCTGTGATGATGGACTCTTGACTCACATGGTAGAGTCAACATGGCGTGTGGTAGAGAAATGTGAGTTTGGATGGTGTGTGCAGGAAAGAAAGCGAGAGCGACAAAGGGAGAGAGGGAGGGAGAGAGAGAGGGGACAATGACAATGGCAATTCTTTAGAGAGAGAGAGGTGACGGGAAGAGGGGGGGGAGAGGGAGGAGAGATATGGGGAGAAAGAGGGAAAGGGAGAAGTCTCATCGTCGCTCCCTACAGAAGCCCATTGTTTACATGCGCAGGAATGTCACAGGTTAGTAACACAATAGTGCATTAAACAGTCAATACTAGCTGGTCCCGCTGTTTAATAATTGATCAACCTAACTACAGGATGCAACGATCAACCTAACTACAGGATGCAAGTAAAACAGAAAGACCACGTGACCTAAGAACTGCTCAGTTGCTGGAAGAGTACAAAGGTAGTTCTCCCGCTGCCTGCCTTACGAACAATAGGAGAGACTGCGAGACCCGTTGACAAGAAAGAGGAACAACTACAAACATAAGAAGACTTTTGTAGGAGTAGAAATATTTCAGAAAGGTGAGGCCTTTATCGTAGTGCATGCTGTGTACAGAGAGGGAGGTAGGGACTCATCGCTGGCCCTTACAGACGGTAGACTGTCACAGAGGAGGAGGTACCCACCCGTCGGTCCATCCTTCCGGTCCCCCTCCCTCCGTCTTGTGTATTGTTTGAATCATCATCATCAATGTGTTTTCTCTTGGGTTCTCTCCTTCTTGATTAGTCTGCCTTTCCGATATCCCTTTGTAGATTACTTTTTAACTAACCAGTCGTCGTTGCTGTTATCTCATCATCTTCTCTGTCTTTTCTACTTCCTCCTCATCGTTGCGTGAGTTACTGTCACGGGCAGGTGAGAAAGCTTACCTAAGTGAGTGAGTGAGGGAGTGAGTGAGGGAGTGAGTGAGTAAGTGAGGGAGGGAGTAAGTGAGGGAGTGAGTGAGGGAGTGAATGAGTGAGTGAGGGAGTGAGGGAGTGAGTGAGTGAGGGAGTGAGTGAGTGTGAAAGGTGAGGGAGTGAGTGTGAAAGGTGAGTGAGGGAGTGAGTGTGAAAGGTGAGTGAGTGAGTGAGGGAAGGAGTGAGTGAGTGAGGGAGGGAGTGAGGGAGGGAGTGAGTGAGTGTGAAAGGTGAGGGAGGGAGTGAGTGAGTGAGTGTGAAAGGTGGGGGAGTGAGTGTGAACGGTGAGTAAGGGAGTGAGTGTGAAAGGTGAGGGAGTGAGTGTGAAAGGTGAGTGAGGGAGTGAGTGTGAAAGGTGAGGGAGTGAGTGTGAAAGGTGAGGGAGTGAGTGAGTGAGTGAGTGTGAAAGGTGAGGGAGTGAGTTTGAAAGGTGAGGGAGTGAGTTTGAAAGGTGAGGGAGGGAGTTTGAAAGGTGAGGGAGTGAATTTGAAGGGTGAGGGAGTGAGTTTGAAAGGTAAGGGAGGGACATTGAAAGATGAGGGAGTGAGTTTGAAGGGTGAGGGAGTGAGTTTGAAAGGTGAGGTAGGAAGTTTGAAAGGTGAGGGAATGAGTTTGAAGGGTGAGGGAGGGAGTTTGAAAGGTGAGGGAATGAGTTTGAAAGGTGAGTGAGTGAGTGACGGAGTGAGTGTGAAAGGTGAGTGAGTGAGTGTGAAAGGTGAGGGAGAGAGTGTGAAAGGTGAGGGAGGGAGTTTGAAAGGTCAGGGAGTGAGTGTGAAAGGTGAGGGAGTGAGTTTAAAAGGTGAGGGATAGAGTGTGAAAGGTGAGGGAGAGAGTGTGAAAGGTGAGGGAGGGAGTGTGAAAGGTGAGGGAGGGAGTGTGAAAGGTGATTGAGGGAGTTTGAAAGGTGAGGGAGTGAGTTTGAAAGGTGAGGGAGTTGAAAAAGGTGAGGGAGTGAGGGAGTTTGAAAGGTGAGGGAGTGAGTTGAAAGGTGAGGGAGGGAGTTTTGAAAAAGGGAGTGAGTTTGAAAGGTGAGGTGAGGAAAGGTGAGGAGTGAGTTTGAAGGTGAGGAGGTGAGTTTGAAAGGTGAGGGAGTGAGTTTGAAAGTGAGGGTGAGTTTGAAAGGGGGGAGTGAGTTTGAAGGTGATGAGTTTGAAAGGTGAGGGGAAGGTGAGGTGAAAGGTTTAAAGGTGAGGGAGTGGTTTGACGGGGTGAGTGAGTTTGAAGGAGGAGTGAGAGAAAGGAGTTTGAAACGTGAGTTGAAAAGGTGAGGGAGTGAGTTTTGAAAGGTGAGGGAGTGAGTTTGAAAGGTGAGGGAGTGAGGATTGAAAGGTGAGGGAGTGAGTTTGAAAGGTGAGGGAGTGAGTTTGAAAGGTGAGGGAGTGAGTTTGAAAGGTGAGGGAGTGAGTTTGAAAGGTGAGGGAGTGAGTTTGAAAGGTGAGGGAGTGAGTTTGAAAGGTGAGGGAGTGAGTTTGAAAGGTGAGGGAGTGAGTTTGAAAGGTGAGGGAGTGAGTTTGAAAGGTGAGGGAGTGAGTTTGAAAGGTGAGGGAGTGAGTTTGAAAGGTGAGGGAGTGAGTTTGAAAGGTGAGGGAGGGGTGAGGAGTGAGGGGTGAGTTTGAAAGGGTGAGGGAGTGAGTTTGAAAGGTGGGAGTGAGGGAGTGGAGTTTGAAAGGTGAGGGAGTGAGTTTGAAAGGTGAGGGAGTGAGGAGGAGTGAGTTTGAAAGGTGAAAGGGAGGAGTTTGAAAGGTGAGGGAGTGAGTTGAAAGGTGAGGGGTGAGTGGTGAAAGGTGAGGGAGTGAGTGAAAGGTGAGGGAGTGAGGTTTTGAAGGGAGGGAGGGAGTGAGTGAGTTTGTGAGGGAGTGAGTTGAAAGGTGAGGGGAGTTTGAAAGTGAGTGAAGGGGTGAGGAGTGGTTGAAGGTGAGGGATATCTGTGAGGTGAGGGAGTGAAGGTGAGAGGAGGGAGTTTGAAGGAATGAGGGAGTGTTTGAAAGGAGTGTGTGAGGGAGTGAGTTTTGAAAGGTGAAAGTGTGAAAGGTGAGGGAGTGAGTGTGAAAGGTGAGGAGTTTGAGTGAGTTTGAAAGTTGAAAATGGTGAGGGAGTGAGTTTGCATGAGCTTGAAGGTGAGGGAGAGAGTTTGAGGGCAAGTGAGGGGGGAGAGGTGAGGGAGGTGAAGGTGAGGGATGTTGAAAGGTGAGGGAATGAGTTTGAAAGGGTGAGGGAGTTGAAGGTGAGGGAGTGAGTTTGAAGGTGAAGTGAGGTGAGGGAGTGAAGTTTGAAAGGTGAGGGAGTGAGTTGGAAGGTGAGGGAGGGAGTTTTGAAAGGTGAGGATGAGTTTGAAAGGTGAGGAGTGAGTTTGAAGGTGAGGGAGTGAGTTTGAAAGGTGAGGGAGTGAGTTGAAAGGTGAGGAGTGAGTTTGAAAGGTGAGGGAGTGAGTTTGAAAGGTGAGGGAGTGAGTTGAAAGGTGAGGGAGTGAGTTGAAGTGAGGGAGTGAAGGTGAGGGAGTGTGAAGAGTGAGGAAATTTTGAAGGTAGGGGAGTGAAAGTGAGTGAGTGAAGTGAGTGTGGTGAGTTGAGGAGTGTGAAAGTGAGTGATTGAGTTTTAAGGTCAGGGAGTGAGTGAAAGTGAGGGAGTGAAGTTTGAAAGGGAGGAGAGGAAAGGTGAGAGAGAGGAGTTGAAAGGTGAGGGAGTGAGTGAGTGAGGGAAGGTGAGGGAGGAGGTGAGGCAGTGAAGTTTGAGGGTAGTGTGAAAGTGAAGTGTGAAAGGTGAGGGAGTGAGTGTGAAGGGAGTGAGGGAGGAGTGATGAGTGAAGTGTGGAGGAGTGAGTTTGAAAGGTGAGGGAGGTGGTGAGTGAAAGTGAAAGGTGAGGAGTGAGTGAGGGAGTGAGTGAGTGAAAGGTGAGAGGAGTTTTGGAAAGGTGAAGGGAGGGAGTGTGAAAGGTGAGGGAGTGCGGTGAGGGGAGGAAGTTTGAAGGTGAGGGAAGGTGAGGAGGAGTGTGAAAGGTGAGGGAAGTGAGTGGCAGAGTGAGTTTGAAAGGTGAGGGAGTGGAGTTGAAGGTGAGGGAACAGTGAGTTTGAAAGGTGAGGGAGTGAGTGGGTGAAAGGTGAGGGAAGTGAGTTTGAATGGTGAGGGAGTGAGTTTGAAAGGTGAGGGAGTGGTTTGAAAGGTAGAGGAGGGAGTTTGAAGGTGAGGGAGTGAGTTTGAGGTGAGGAGTGAGTTATTTGAAAGGTGAGGGAGTGAGTTTGAAAGGTGAGGGAGTGAGTGAGTTGGAAGGGTGAAGGGAGATGAGGGAAGATGAGGGAGTGAGTTTGAAAGGTGAGGGAGTGAGAAAGGTGAGGTGAGTGTGAAAGTGAGGGCGTAAAGGGAAAGGAGTGGAGTTGAAAGGTGAGGGAATGAGTTTGAAAGGTGAGGGAAGTTTGAAAGGTGAGGGGAATTTGAGTGAATGAGGTGAGTGAGTGAGTTTGAAAGGTGAGGGAGTGTGAAAGGTGAAAGTGTTCTGAAAGGTGAGGGGGGAGTGTGCAAAGTGAGGGAGTGTGAAAAAGGTGAGGAGGAGAGTGTGAAAGGTGAGGGAGTGAGTTTGAAAGGTGAGGGAGGAGTGTGAAAGGTGAGGGAGATAGTTGTTAAAGGTGAGTGAGTGAGGGAGTGTGAAAGGTGAGGGAGTTAGAGTGTGAAAGGAGTGAGGTTGAAGAGGTGAGGGAGTGAGTGTGAAAGGTGAGGGAGGAGTTTGAAGGTGAAGGGGTGAGGTGAAAGGGAGTGGAGTGAGTTTTGAAAGGTGAGGGAGTGAGTTTGATGAGGGAAGGTGAGGGAGTGAGTTTTGAAAGGTGAGGGAGGGAGTGAGGTGAAGGTGAGGGAGTGAGTAAGAGTGGAAGGTGAGGGAGTGAGTTTGGAAAGGTGAGGAGGAGTTTGAAAGGTGAGGGAGTGAGTTTGAAAGGTTTAGGGAGTGAGTTTGAAAGGTGAGGGAGTGAGTGTGAGGGAGTGATGAGGAGGTGAGTGAGTGTGAAAGGAGGAGTGAGTTTGAGAAGGTGAGGGAGTGAGTTTGAAAGGTGGGAGTGAGTTTGAAAGGTGAGGGGTGAGTGAAAGGTGGTGAGGATGAGTGGTGAAAGGTGAGGGAGGTGAGTTTGAAAGGTGAGGGAAAGTGAGTTGAAGGGTTAGGTGAAGGGAGGAGTGAGTTTGAAAGGTGAGAGGAGTGTGAAGGTGAGGGAGAATGAGTGTTAAAGGTGAGGGAAGGGAGTGTGAAACGTGAGGGAGGAGTGTGAAAAGTGAGTGAGTGTGAAGGAGGGAGTGTGAAAGGTGATGAGGTAGTATGAAAGAAGGGAGTTTGAGGTGAGGGAGGTAGTGAAAGGTAGGGAGTGAGTTTGAAAGGCGAGGGAGAGAGTGAGTGTGAAAGGGAGGGAGTGGAGTTTGAAAGGTGAGGGAGTAGTGAAGGTGATTTGAAAGGTGAGGGAGTGTTTGAAAGGTGAAGGGAGTGGTTTGAGGGTGAGGGAGTGAGTTTGATGAGGTGAGAGGTAAAAGGAGTTGAGTTTGAAGGTGAGGTGAGTGGAGGAGGTTTGAAGGTGAGGGAGTGAGTTTGAAAGGTGAGGGAGTGAGTTTGGAAGGTGACGGAGTGAGTTGAAGGTGAGGGAGTGAGTTTGAAAGGTTTAGGGAGTGAGTTTTGAAAGGTGAGGGAGTGAGTTTGAAACGGTGAGGGAAGGGAGTTTGAAAGGTTGTGAAAAGGTGAGGGAGTTTTGAAAGGTGAGTGAGAGTGAGTTGAAAGGTGAAAGGTGAGGGAGTGAGTTTGAAAGGTGAGGTGAGTGAGTGAGTGAGTGAGGTGAGTGATAGAGAAGTGAAGGTGTGAGGGAGTTTGAAAGGTGAGGGAGTGAGTTTGAAAGGTGAGGGAGTGAGTTTGAAAGGTGAGGGAGTGAGTTTGAAAGGTGAGGGAGTGAGTGTGAAAGGTGAGGGAGTGAGTTTGAAAGGTGAGGGAGTGAGTGAGGTGAGTGTGAGGTGAGGGAGTGAGTGAAAGTGAGGAGGAAGTGAGTTTGAAAGGTGAGGGAGTGAGTTTGAAAGGTGAGTGAGTGTGAAAGTGAGGGAGTGAGTTGAAGGCAAGGAGTGAGTGTGAAGGTGAGGGAGTGAGTGTGAAAGGTGAGGGAGTGTGAGTGAGGGAGATAGTGTGTAAACGTAGGGAGGGAGGGTGAGTGTGAAAGTGAGTGATTGAAAGTGAGGGAGTGAGTGTGAAAGGTGAGGGAGGGAGTGTGAAAGGATGATTGAGGAATGAGTGTGAAAGGTGAGGGAGGGAGTGGTGAAAGGTGAGGGAGGTATAGACCGGTGGAATGGAGGAGTGAGTTTGAAAGTGAGAGGAGTGAGATGTGAAAGTAGGGAGTGATGAACGGTGAGGGCGTGAGTTGAAAGGTAGGAGGAGGGAGTTTGAAAGGTGAGGGAGTGAGTCTTGAAAGTGAGGGAGTAGGAGTTGGATGGAGTGGGGATAGTTGGTTTTGAAAGGTGAGAGGAAGGGAGTGAGTGTGAAAGGTTGCGGAGGCGGTTGAAACGTAAGGCTGGAGTGGTTTGAAAGTGTGAGGGATGTGGAGTTTTAAAGGGAGGGAGAGTGAGTTTGAAAGGGTGAGGGGAGTGAGTGGTGAAAGGTGAGGCGAAGGATGAGTGAAGTGACGGGAGTGAGTGGGTGAAAGGGTGAGGGAAGTGAGTGGTGAAAGGTGAGAAGGTGAGGTGTGAAGGGGAGGGGAGTGCAGTGAGTTTGAGATAAGCGTGAGTGGTGTGGGAAAGGTGCAGGGAGTGAGTTTGTCAAGGTGAGGAGTGAGTCGAGAAGGTGAGGGATTGATTGTGGGAACAGGTGAGGGAGGGAGTTGAGAGGAGTGGGGAGTGAGTCGTGATAAGGTGATGGGAGTGAAAGTTGAAAGGGTTGAGGGAAGAGAGTGTGCAAAGGTGAGGAGAGAGGTGAAAAGGTGGAGGGAGGGAGTGTGAAAGTTGGAGTGAGGAAGTGTGAAGGTGAGGGAAGGGAGTGTGAAAGGGTGATTGTAGGTTGTCTGAAGGTAGGAGGGAGGTGAGGTGGAGGGAGGTAGTGAAAGGATATGGGAAGTGAGCTTTGGAACAGGCGTAGGAGTGAGTGTGAAAGGTGAGGAGTCGAGTTTGCAAAGGTGAGGGAGTGAGTTTGAAAGGTGAAGGAGGGAGTTTGAAAGGTGGGGAGGAGTTGAAGGTGACTGGAGTTAGTAGGAGGGTGCAGGGAGTGAGTAGAAAGGTTGAGCGGAGTGAGTTTGATGGTGAGGGGAGTGAGTTCTGAAAGGTGAGCGGAGGAGTTTGAAAGGTGAGGGAGGGAGTTTGAAATGTGAGGGAGTGAGTTTTGAAAGGTGACGGAGTGATTGAAAGGTAGTGAGGAAGTGAGTTGGAAAGTGAGGGAGTGGTTTAAAGTTGGGAGTCTTGAAAGTGTTGATGAGTATGAAAGGTGAGGAGGAGTTGAAAGTGAGGGAGGTTGAACAGGTAATGGAGTGAGTTTGAGAGGACGTTGAGTTTGAAGAGGGAAGGGAGTGGAGTTTGAAGGGGGTGATCTGAGGGCAATGTTGAAACGGTGAGGAGGATGTTGAAAAGGTGAGGAGTGAGTTTGAAAGGTGAGGAGTGGACGATGAGTTTTGAATAGGTGCAGGGAGATGAGTTTGAAACGTTGAGGGAGTGAGTTGAAAAGTGGAAGGGAGTAGTTTGAAACAGTGTGAGGGAGATGAGTTGAACAGGTGATGGAGTGAGTGTGAGAAGGTGAGGTGGAGTGGTTGAAGGCAAGGGAGTGAGTCTTGCAAAGGTGAGGGAGTGAGTGTGAACGTGAGGGAAGTGAGTGTGAAACGTGAGGGAGGGAGTCGAGGAGAAAGGTAGTGATGTGAAGGTGAGGGAAGTGAGTGGAAGTGAGGAGTGAAGTGAGAAAGGTAGTAAATGAGTGTGAAAGGTGAGGTGGGGATTTGAAGGTGAGGGAGTGAGTGGAAAAGTGAGGGAGGAGTTTGAAATGGTGACAGAGAGTGGTGGAAAGGTGAGGGAGATAGTGTTAAAGGTAGGGGAGGATGGGAAAGTTGAGTGAGAGGAGTGTGAGGTGGAGGGAGGGAGTGGTGAAAAAGGTGATTGAGGGAGTTATGAAAGGTGAGGGAGGGAGTGCTGAAAGGTGAGGGAGGTACGTGAAAGCTAATGGGAAGTGAGTTTGACATGCGAGGGAGTGGTGTGAAAGGTGAAGGGTGAGTTTGAAAGGTGAGGGAAGTGAGTTGAAAGGTGAGGGAGGAGTGAAAGGTGAGGGGGGATTTGAAACGTAAGGGAGTGAGTTTGGAAAGGTGAGGGAGTTAGTAGGAGGGTGAGGGGTGAGTTTGAAAGGTGAGGGAAAGTGAGTTTGAATGGGTGAGGGAGTGAGTTTGGAAAGGTGAGGGAGGGGAGTTTGAACGGTGAGGCGGGGAGTTTGAAACGTAAGGTGCTGAGTTTGAAGTGTAGGGAGTTAATTTAAAGTGGTGGAGTGAGTTGAAAGGTGGGGAGTGAGTTTGAAAGGTGAGAAGGCAGTTGAAAGGTGAGGGAGGGAGTTTAAAGGTGAGGAGTGAGTTTGAAAGGTGAGGGAGTGAGTTTGAAAGGTGAGGGAGTATGAGTTATGAAAGGTGAGGGAGTGAGTTGAAAGGTGAGGGAGTGGTTTTGAAAGGTAAGGGAAGAGATTTTGAACAGGTGAGGGATGGAATTGAAGAGTGACGGGAAGTGAAATTGGTGATAAGGTGAAGGAGCTGTCTGAAAGATGAGGAGTGTGTTGATAGGGTGAGGGAGTTTTGAAATGGTGAGGTGAGAGGAGAAAGTGAGGGATCGGAGTTTGAAGGGTGAAGGGAGTTGAAAGGAGTGAGTGAGTTTTGAAAGGTGACGGAGTGGTGTGAAATGTGGGGTGAGTTGAGTGTGAAAGGTGAAGGGATGAGAGTTGAATAGGTGAGGGAGTGAGTTTGAAAGGTCAGGAGAGTGAGTGGAGGTGAGGGAGTGAGTTTGAAAAGGTGAGGAATAGAGTGGTGAAAGGTGAGGGAGAGGAGTGTGAAAGGTCGAGGGAGGGGGGTGTGAAAGTGAGGGGGGAGTTTGAAAAGGTGAGAGAGTGAGTGAGAAGTGGTTTGGAGGGTGATTGATTTGAAAGGTGCGGGGTGAGTTTGAGGTGAGGAGCTGAGTTTGAAAGTGAGGGAAGTGAGTTTGAAAGGTGAGGAGCTGAGTTGAAAGGTGAGGGAGGGAGTTTGAAGGGTGAGGGACGGGCGTTGAAAGGTGAGGGAGGGAGTTTGACAAGGTGAGGGAATAAGTTTGAAGGGTGAGTAGGAGTTTGAAATGGTGAGGGAAGATTTAAAGGGGAGTGAGGGAGTTTTGAAAGGATGAGGGAGGAGTTTGAATAAAGGTGAGGTAGTGATTCTGAAAGGTTGAGGGAAGTGAGTTTGAAAGGTGAGGAGTGGTTTGAAAAGGTGAGGGGTGGAGTTTGAAAGGTTAGGGAGGGATGTGAAAGTTGAAGTGAGGGATGGTGAAAGGTCAGGGAGTGAGTTTGAAAGGTGAGGGAGTGAATTTGAAAGGTGAGGGAGTGAGTTTTGAAGGGTGAGGCGTTGAGTTGAAGGTGAGGGTGTGAGTTTGAAAGTAAGGGAAGGGAGTTTGAAAGATGAGGAGTGAGTTTGCAAGGTGAAGGGAGTGAGTCTTGAAAGGTGAGAGTGAGTTTGAAAGGTGGAGGGGGAGTATGAAAGGAGGGAGAGAGTTTGAAAGGTGAGGGAGTTTGATAGGGGAGAAGTTTGGTTGTAGTTAAAGGTGAGAGGGTGTTGAAGAGAGGTAGGAGAGTGAGTTGTTGAAAGGTGAGGAGGGGTAAGTTTTGGAAAGGGAGAGGAGAAGAGTTTGACTGATGTTAAGAGTGATTTGGAGAGTAGGGAGATGATATTGAAGGTGAAAGAGGTCTTTTTTGAGCGAGAGTGAGGAGTGAGTGGAAGGGAGTTTTGAAAGGGAGTAAAAGGTGAGAGGAAAGAGTTGACCAGCGTGAGGGAGAGAGTTTGAAGGTGAGTGAGGTGAGTGACGGAGTGAGTGTGAAATGGTGAGTGAGTGAGTGTGAAAGGTGAGGGAGAAAGCAGTGTGAAAGGTGAGGGAGGGAGTTTTGAAAGGCTGACAGGGGTGAGTTTGTGAAAGGTGAGAGTGAGTTTGCGAAGGTTGAGCGATAGAGTGAAGGGTGAGGGAGAAGTAGTTGAAAGGTGAGGAGGTGCGTGGAAAAGGTGAGCGGAGGAGTGATTGAAGGTCGAGAAGTGAGGTTTGAAAAAGGATTGGGAGTGAGTTTGAAGGTCGATTGAGGGAAATTATGAAAAGGTGAGGGAGTGAAGTTTGCAAAGGCTAGGGGGGGAGTGGGGAGTTTGAAAGGTTGAGGGAGTGATGCTTTGCAAGGCTGAGGGAGTGAGTTTGAAAGGGTGAGGAGGGAGTTTGAAAGGTGAGGAGAGGGAGTTGAAAGGTAGGAGGAGTTTGAAGGTGAGTTAAGTTTGACAGGGTGGGTGAGGGAGTTTTTGAAAGAGTGAGGGAATTGTTTTAAAAGGTGAGGTCGACAGTGAGTTCTTTGAAAAGCGTGAGGTGAGGAGTTGAAAGGTGAGGTAAGTGATCTTGCAAGTGAGGGATGAGTTCTGAAGGTGAGGTGAGTAGAGATTTGTTGGGAGTGTTTTTCGCAGGTGGGAGGAGTGACTTGTGACGCTGAGCGGTGTAAGGTGTGAGGCAGTCGGAGAAAGGCTTGGGAGTGTAACATTGAAAGGCTTGAGGGAGTACGGTTTGGAATTGGTAGCGGGATGACGTCCCTGTCACGGGAGGGTTGGTTGAGGGATGAATGGTGAGGAGGCGAAGTTTGACAAGACTGGTGTATGTGACGTGAAAAGGCTGAGGGAGGATGTTGAAAGTCGATGGCGGAGTGAGTTAGTTGACATAGGTGAGGGGGGCAGTATAACAGGTGAGGGAGAGAGTTGTGCAGGGTTAGGGGTTAATTGAAGAGTGAGAGGAAGGTGAATTGAAGAGGGTCTTGATGAGGGTGTGGAAAGATGATGGGCAGCTGAGGTTGTTGAGAGGGTAGGTAGTGAAGATTTGAAAAAGTGACGCGCGGTGTTGCGAAGGGTGGAGTGGACATAATTCGAAGGGTGAGGATGGGAGTTTGACAGGCGAGGGAGTGTAGGATGAGACGGGTAGTGTTGAAAGGTGAGTGAGTGGATGTGAGAGGTGAAGAGCAGGTGTCAAAGATGATGGAGGAGAGTTTCAAACGGTCAGGGAGCGAGTGTTGAACGGTGAAGGAGCGTGAAGGTGAGGGATAGAGTGTGATAAGGTAGGAAAAGAGTGATGAAAGGTGAGGAAGGTGAGGGAGTGAAAGGTGAAGAGGAGGTTACAAGCTTAGTGAGGGAGTGTGTGAAATGGTGAGGGAGGATGTGTGGAAACGTATTGAGGGATCGTGAGGAACTAGAAGTTTGGAAAGGTGAGTTTGGAAATGGTGAGGGACACGGAGTTTGAAGGTGAGGGAGTGCGTTTGAAAAAAGGGTTGATGGGGAGTTGAGCCTGGGTAGTTTGAAAGGTGACGGAGAAGTCTCGAAAGGGTGAGGGAGTGAGTACTTGAAGGTGGAGGGTGGGATACGCTGAGTTTGAACGAGGGAGTGAGTTTAAACGGGAGGTTATGGAGAGTGAAAGTCTGAGTTAGGATGAATTAAGGATTGTGAAGGTGACGGGATGTGAGGAGTGAGGAGTGAGGAGCGTTGAAAGGTGGAAGTGAGTTAAAGAAGTGGTGAGGTGTGAGGTGAGACGTTGAACAGCAGTGAGTCGAAAAGGTGAGGGAGTCGAGTTTGAAAGGTGAAGGGAAGTGAAAGTGAGGGAATGAGTTTGAAGAGAGTTTTGAAAGGTGAGGGAGCGAGTTTCAGAACGGTGGTGTAGGCGAGCGAGTTTGAATTGAAGGAGTGAGTTTGAAAGGTGTTTGACAGGTGGAGCAGGGTGAGTTTGCAAAGTCGTGAGGTAGAGTGAGTGAATGAGAGGTGGGTGAGTGAGTTGAAAGTGATGTGAGGTAGTTGTGTACAGAGAAGTTGAGGTGACGAATGGTGAGGGATGGTGAGTTGAAAGGGTGAGAGTGAGGAGTTTGAAAAGGTGATGAGAGTGAGTTTGAAGGGAGGGAGATGAGTTATGCAAGGGATTGAGAGTGAGGGAGGGTTGTTTGAAGAGGTGAGGGAATGAGTTTGATTTTATTGAGGGAAGTTTTAAGAGGTGAGGGAGTTGAGTGAAGTGAGGGAGGAGTGAGGATTGTGACGTTAGTGTTGAGTAGAAAGGTGATGGGATATGGGAGTTGTGAAAGTCTCTTCTAAGTGGAGTGAGGTGATTTTATTGGAAAATGGAGGTGAAACGTGAGTGAGAGGGTTTGAGGATTGAGTTCTCTGAGTATGAAAGTGAGTTGAGATAGGTTTGAGAGAAGGATTTGGTGAGAAGGGTGGGATATAGGGAGTTTGGTTTTGAAAAAGAGTGGAATGGCTTGACTGAGTACTGAGAGAAACGGAGTGAGAGTGAGTGAGTAAAAGGTGGAAGAGTGTGTGAGTGAGTGAGTGTGTTAGATAGAGGGAGTGAGTGAGTTTGAACGGTAGTTTGAGGTTGATGAGTTTTGAGATAGGGTGATTGAAGTAAGGGAACTCGGGTGAGGGGAATGAGTTTTGAATGAGTCGTGAGAGGTGAGTGCGTGAGTGATGGAGTGAGTGAGTTGAGTTGTGTTAGAATTGTGGGTGAGTTTGACCGTGAGTGAGTTTGAACAGTTGAGCGTTGAGTGAGTGAGGGTGAGGAGTAGAGTTGAAAGTGACGTGTGAGAGTGAAACGTGTGAGTTTGAAGCTTTGAAAGGGTGAGTGGCAGTGAAGTTGAGAGTGAGGTTAGTTCGACAAGGTGACGTGAACGGAGGTGGAGTTGAAAGGTGACTTTGAGAGTATGAGTAAGTGCCAGTGAGTTATGAAAGGTGAGTGAGTTGAAAGAAGAGGTAAGGGGAGTGAGGTTTTGACAATAGGGAAAAGTCCCGAGCTAAGGGGTTGTGAAAGTTGAAGTGATGGATAGTGAGTGAGTGAGTGAATTGACAGGTGCGCATTTGTGAGTAGAAAGTTGGTGAGTGGGTGAAGTTTGAAAGTGAGTGAGTGAGTGGTGTACAAGGGTGAGTGGAGTGAGTGTGAAGAGTGATTGTGATGTGAGGGAGTGAGTTGACGTTGAGTGAGTGACGTGAGCGTGGTTGAGAAGGTGAGTTGCAGAAATGGAGTGAGTGAGTGAGTTGAAAAAGTGAGTGAGTATGAGAAAGAAGAGTGAGTTTGAAAGTGGAGTTGAGCTAAAGTGAGGTTGAAAGAGGATGAGTGAGTTTTTGAGGAAGGGTGAGTGAGTGAAAGTGGGGAAAGTTTGTGAGATGATGTTGTGGAGAGGTTTTAAAGTGAGGGAGGTAGTGGATGAGTGAGTAATGAGTTATTGAAAGGTGAGTGTAGTGGTAGAGAGTGTTGAAAAGTAGTGAGTGTGAGTTTGAAGGAGTGTGAGTGAGGATGTGAGTTTGAAGGTGAAGGTGAGTTTGAAAGGGTAGTGAGTGTGATTGGAGTGAGTGGAGTGAGTGAGTTTGAAAGTGCGTGAGGGATGGTGAGTTTGAAGGTGAGTGAGTAAGAAGGTGATGAGTTGAGTGGTTGAAAGGTGAGTGAGAGTGAGTGAGTTTGAAAGTGAGTGTTTGAAAGTGAGTGAGTGAGGAGTTTTGAGAAAGGTGAGTGGAGTGAGTTTGAAAGGTGAGTGAGGTTTGGACAGGGAGTCGAGTGAGTGATTTGAAAGGTGAGTGACTGTGAAAAGGTGAGTGAGTGAGTGAGTGAGTTTGAAAGGTGGTGTGTTCAAATCTGAGTGAGTGAGTGACTGCCAAACACCGGGGAACACGTATTAGCATATACCAGTTGACGCACACTCACAAACGTACACACAAATTCTGCTGCCTATGCACACACAGACTTACACAAATGTACAAACCAGCGCAAGCACGAACATGACACATAAGTACACACAGATATACGGAGCAACAGTTGCGCGTGGTGTACAAACATACTGACACATCTTACAAAATACAGCATAAGCACTTACGCACGCTACAATATAATACTGAATTAGTCTTAATTTATGAAATAATGTTTATTTGTCCAGCGCATTCGCATCGTGGAGACAAGCATAATACTATGAAACAAACGAGCAAACACAACTGATCAACACAAAGCTTGCATCATTTGTTCGTCATTTATTCCAGAACAATCATCCTGTTTAAACAAACAAGCCAACCTGGGGATAATAAGCAAACAAAGAAAAAGGTGGTAATGGGAAGGAAATCGATCGATGTTTATTTGCTGACGATGTAAATGTGATTTAAATCCCGTGGACTATATTTTAACATAAGTAAGCCTGACATGGAAAAATTCGCACAGGGAAGAACATAAGTTAATAATATTAAAAAGCGGCAAATAAAAGATTACGACTGTAAGCAAAACTTGGGAACAAAGTGCATTGAGACGATGAAGAAGCTAGAAGTGAGTTGAAAAGTATTCTTGAATTATAAGATTTTATAAGAGGTGGGTTTTGAGGCCAGATTGGACAAAACTTCGGTTCTGGATGGATTAAATAGATGCTGTGGCTCCCGAGTACGATCCTATAAACTTAAAACCTATCTCAAACATCTGATTAAATAAGGATTTATAAATGGACCTATAAATTTAGAAGAAGAAAAAATCCATCGTACCATACGTGTACAATACTCCTACTGTTTGGGGAATGATTCAAGGGAAGTAACTGCTTTATCAAGATAGAAGAGTGATCAGGGTTCCTTCCCTTCTACTTTCATTACTCCATAACTTCGGTCCACACAACTAAGTGAAAAAACATTTTGTAACTGATACTTCTGCTATCTTTGTTATGAATCGATTTATTACCGTACAGCAAGGATTCAATTTTAACATTTTATACTGTTTATTATCGTTGAAACAGTCTCTTTCTTTTTCAAAATTAATGTCAGACTCAAGATAAAAATGTGATAAGTTAGCCAGCTCAGGTATATCTGAAGCTCATAAAAAAACCCTCATGTGCATCTAACATTTTAAGAGTACGAAGTGAGAATTGTAGGCCCACCACAAACAGTTACACATAATAACTGTGTGTGGAGATATTATATATAATTATTATAACTTGCAGCCTTCCCCCTTGTTGATTCATCACACCCTTGCCGGGTCGGGGGGGCTTTGCGTGTTGTCTACGATGACCCTAAGGCTATGCCGTGACAGGAGCATCAGCTCCTATAACAGGGTACCCATGGTCGGGACAGTCGAAGGGTACGAGACCAGAGACAAACGAGTGGCCCGCGAGTGTTTGAAGTTCGGTAGGTGGTGGGCCGCAAAGTGCGCACTCTGGCAACACAACCGAATCAACCACATCACACAGCCATGGCCAAACTGACACTGGAGACAGAATTGAGAAAAAAAATAATATACACTCAATCTGAAACTACATTACAAAACTTGTTTTAGACTTATCAACACTCTGAGAAGCTTAGAGCAGCAGGTTCTCTGGGGGTCGCGACGGTGCCTACAGGGGGTCGCGAAGGTGATCCTTTTTTTAAAAGTTTCTTATACGGTATTAGTGAAACATTAGCCTTAGATTGTGTAATCGAGTGGTGAGGGCGATCAAACTCCAACATCTCCTTCTCCTATTCAAGTACAACTGGTCTCGGCAATCAGTGACTTCTCACAATTCCAAAACTCCTAAACACAATCCCCCTCTCAACAATTAAGCCTCCAATCTCCTCCTCTCGGCCTTTTGCCCTCTCTCCCCAATCTCTCATCGCTGACTCCCCTCTCCCTCCATCCAGTCACCCTCTCTCTTGTTTTAAAAAAACATTTTAAAAAAGCACGCATTCACTGGAAACGTCCATTCAGTCACGACCCTTTCGCCCTCGCACGTGCTCAGTCCTAGTACTCTAGTCCCTGACAGAAGGCATGACCAGGCAAGTGCGGGGGTGGGGGCTTAAGAACGACCGATGACTGCTGCTAATGACATATTTATCGGACATATTTGAGAAGAGCTGAACGTTGTGAATACTTCTCTGCAAGGGAAAGACACCACCATATTACAAACAACTGACAAGATGAATGCACTCAAACCGAGGTGAACTTTAGCTCAGTCATCAAGGGGTAATGAACTGAAAATGTTAAATATTATTATTATCTTATGAGTAAACAAAGATACAGAGAAAGATAGAGATGAAAACATTAAATATCAATTGTGTTAAATTCAGTTATCTGTATGATTGTGTCATTTCCGCTGGTCATCCTTATCATTTTTATTTTTCTTTCTCTTTGTTTATTTCATGGAGAAAATATTCGTCAGTCCTAACCACGACAGTGTGTTCATATAGAAGCAGTTTCGGCCTACCTTTCTCAGACCCTACAGCAAGTATTATAGTCGGCTGAGAAAGACGTTGATTTTAGCGGCAGTCGCAGTGTCTGTGTGTACCTTTATACCCGCGACCTGGATAACACCATAGTGATTGGGGGGGCAAAGCGCATCATTTAATCCACATGTAGGTGTCGGGCAACAGGCGCCGTGTTTGTTTGTTTTGTTTGTTTGTTGTGCGTTTGTTTTGTTTTGTTTGTTTGTTTTTGTTTGTTTGTTGTTGTTTGTTTGTTTGTTTGTTTGTTTGTTTGTTTTTGTTTTGTTTTGTTTGTTTTGTTTGTATAGGGCGGGGGATGCAGTGGAGGGGGAAATACAGAAAAACTATCCACTTGTTTTACTCCCAGAAGATATGTTCTGACCTCCCATGGTGTGTCAAAAAACTTTAGACTGGAAGTTCTTAATGTCATGGATATCTGATGCTTATCTGCCTTCAACTGATAACACTTGTCACAAATCACAAAGAGATTTTTTGTTTAACTTTCTGTAACGGGGTATCTTGCGTACAGGCTACACGCACCCACCCCGAGAAAACTCGGCTGGCCTGCTTAGAAGACTCATTTGTGTACACACTCGAAGGATTAATTGTTGTGTGCAAGCTCGAAGGACTGATGTATACGGAGGACTGCTATGTGTACACAAGAGAGTCGTGTACAAAGTACTGCTATTACATGCCCAGTCGCTATAAATGCGCCCCTAAAGAGCTCGAAACAAGAAACTTCTACTTATCCAATCCTCTCCTCCCCATGTTTCCAGATTTCGAACTTTACACCACGTTGAGCAATCAAAAAAATTTTGCTAAATCACTGTAAAGACTTTCATCAGGCGTAAGGCACGTGAGGTCGAAGTGGGTTTTTCCAGTTATCTCCTGACAAGCACGTGTGCTGGTGGTCACGAACTAGTTTTGTTGTCGAAACTTGCTTGACAGCTGTTATTTTTGTTTCTTGTTCTTTAAAATAAAAATTCAATTCAGTGGATTTAGGGAAGTCTTTGTTAGTATCTATTTGTGAACTGTACAGTTTATTCTGCTTTCGAAAAATATTAAAGTGAAAATGAATACAGTTAAGCTTGCGATCGCGGTGAATCTCTTTAATAACTATTTTGCGAGAGATAAAGATACACTTGCAGAATTTCTTTTTCTTCGGTAAAAATGCGATTAGAACAAAGCAGACCTCACCAGCAAATCACATAATATATACAGAATATACAAAATAAATATACAGAATAAGCTAGAGACCCTTGTTAATGGTCCGTCGTTTTAATGAGTGACAACGTTAGACGCACCTGTTTTCATTTATTTAAACTTCTTTCACACGCAAACACACCCGCATGTGCACACATGGAAAAGCATAGACATATATATATGTTTTACATTTCACGTGTCATCCAGCCACTTAGAGGTCAGGGTTCAGTTAAAATACACTTAGGATAAGACACCAGGCGTGATAGAGTAAAAGTCCCTGACAAAAAAAAAAAAGATAAAGCTTTGCAAGTTGACTGAACGATTGTTGCTGATGACTCAAACCTCGTCTGCACAGACGACTGTTCCTCACTTCGATCATCTTATGAACATTGACCTGTTTAGAGATATAGGTCAGTGATACGACTTAGACCTGTGTGTCAGTGTGCGTGCGCGCGCACGTGTGCATGCGAGCTACCTCGTGGGTGCATGAACATCTGTAAAGTGATGACCCTTCAATTCACCGGCTTTAGGGGGGCTAGCTCTCTGATTTATTCTCGTCCTTGCTGGACCATTCCTATGCGTGTGGCCGGTTTAATTGTTTCTCATCTCCGACTTTCAACTTTATCGAGCTGCTGTATCACAGTTGTTGTTGTTTTTTGTTTTGTTTTGTTTGTTTTTGCTTTTATTTTTTTTTTTTTTTTTTTTTTTTTTTTTGGCTTTTTTGGGGTTTTTGTGTGTGTGTGTGGTGAGCCTGCCTTTGGCTAAAGAGACACGCTATATATGAAAAGCGTTTTGAAGCCGGCTGGTGCTATGTAAAGGCTGCCAACCAACCACTCCTTCTTCCCTATGTAAGGTGGACGTCAACCCTTTACATCTACAATGCTGCACCTTCACTTTAAATATCGTGACAAGAAAAAAAATCTCTGATGGACTAACTTCTGATGCACTTATAATTTTTTATTCATGTTCATCGTTACCGATACCAAAAACGTATGGAATTCCCGAAATAAAGACCAGATGTGGATGACCCATGACCTGCTAAGATAGGAGTGGGAGTCGCGGCTCTATGGACGATAAAGCAACAAAAAATACTCATGGTTTTAAGAAGGTAAACACGTACAAAGATCCTCTATCATAGACAAGAGAATGGACTCTATTCACGCGCGGGTCTTCCGCCTATCCAAAACGAGGTTTCTTGGACCTCGTGGTTAGAGGAAGAATGTACAAGGTAAAAGGAAAAATGTATACAGGAATTGAAAATTTTACACATAAGAATTATGCAGGTACACACCATGCAATATATAAACATTCACATGAGGAACAGCAAATTAAACAGGCTGGTGACACACAAATGCAAGTATTAAAGTCAATTTTTCTAGTCAGTGCCAGTCTGATTCCTACATTTGTATGGAAAAAGTAAAAAATAACCCTAACATCCATGATAATCTACTGCATTGCTTCACCTTTTCATACTGTTAGGAAAAGCATGATTAGTATAAGCACATCGTAAAATTAATTTTTACAGGCAACATATATGTTGCCATTTACAAACCGTGTCACACAAAAATCTTATCTAATAAGCAAATCAAAAATCCACTATCACTCGTGGTGAAATTTGTTGTTATAATAATAACAACTGAATTTGTAAAGTTCGTTTTTCTGTGGAAAACACTAACAGCTTTATTTATCCCAGGGGAGAGTTAGAAAGTATCTCTATAAGGAAGCAGTGAGTCAAGAATTGCCCATCACAACATCAACAAACAACAATTAATGTCCTGCGCACGTACAGTCATAATCAAGCCCCTCACACCAGCCAGACCCCACATATCCTCAACAGACTGCTCGCATAAAAAGAGTACAAGAATGACGCTTACAGAAGCAAACATTTAAACTAAGTGAACGATAAACAGGAAGTGAAATCTGAAACTGTTTCGAAAGCCAGTCTACTAAGATATAAGAAAAGTAAAATGCAAGCAGCATTGACACCGAGAGCCAGCAGGGGCCCTATAGAGCAGACCTGGGCAAACGCCGGCGCGTGGGCCGGATCCGGCCGCCTCCTGTCTCTGAACGGCCCGCCTGGCCGACCCCAAGCGCCCCCAGTCAGGGGCCGTGCTTGCTTAGGGGCAGGCAGACGAGGCATCTGCCTAGGGCCCGGCGCACATTTTCATTAAATAACAACCGTGGCGATCGTGGCTCGTCCGGCCCCCCTAGCCACATCCACAACAACCTGCCGTCCCTGCCCTCCACCTCGCAACGTAGATCGGGCCGTGAGGGGGGGGGCCTGCGGCACGCTGTGGGGAGGTGGTCCAAGGGGGAGAGTACATAAGCGTGCAGGGGTAAATCAGCATCCATATCTCTCTGGGCTGGGAGTAAAGATCGACTATTGTATAAACTGTCATTGAGTACCCCTGAGTTAAGAGCGCGGAAAACCATCCCAGTTCTTCTCATGCGGTTGACATGGAAAAATCCATGGTAATTAATTGCTCTGCTATAGTAGGCAGGCGAACCTCTGCGGTGCCCGCGTGTAATTGTTATCATAAATTTATTTTCCCAGTATATAATAAATATCTTATCGATTTCAATATCTATATTTCCACACAATATTTAATAATAAGACGCAAACATTGCACATGGCGCGACAAGCCATTAACAATTACTATATACTAGGCGCTAGCATTGCTGACCTGAGAGTTCGGCCAAATCACTGCAGGTTGATAATCTGATGTTCTGCGAAAGACCATGCGTGTGTGGTTAATATTAAAGTTCGCGGAACAAAATTGACATGATAGATCAAGCGTTATAGTACCTGCATGATCGCTCCACTAGGAAAATCTCGCTCAACAAGGAAAATCTCCAGAGTGATGAATATACGTCAACCTTTCTCTTAAAGAATATGAAGGCAAGAGCGAGGAAAAGAGGCGGAAAACAATGAAAAAAATCACCGCTAATCAAGCTGGGGCCTCCCGCGTGACACCCGCCGACACTCCCTCGATCAGGTCTGGCAAGCAATCGCGCAACAATTAAAAACACTACCTTTGCATGCGAACTTGCGCAGATCTTCAGGAACAAGAGCAAGAAATACCAAATAAATTTTTAAAAAAGGAGCACTAATATTTCTCCATCCCTGCCCCTACCTTCCGGGTTTGTCTTCATAGTTTGCAATTGCATGTACGTATACCTCCTATAGTTACGTTCCTTTCTTGCATGGACGTGTATACGTTCAATGTTTCTTGCGCTTTTATATAATATGATGCATCGTCCCATTATGTTGTGCGGCTTTTCCTGCTTAAGCCGACTTGCAGTGTATAAGTATTCGCATTTTAATATACATTCTATAGAAATAAATGTGTGGTCTGTTAATGGTGGCGGGCGTAAAAATCAACATCTGCGCAGCTGTGTCAGCAGCACATACTTCACAAAGCGTTACAGAAACAAAATGGACCTCTATTTCTCGCCTCTGGCCCTTCACCATAACCATCTACAACGGCATTTTACAGAGCACAATGAATGCACTTATTCAGTGAAAATCACGGAACATGTAGATAAGAACCCTTTTGTTTCAAAAACAAATCATTGCGAGAGCTTAAGGATTTCCAGGTTATCTGTCATCAGCGTGTGATCATGAACTTCTATATGCATGAATCTAGTAATCGACTCTATCACGTGTATCATTGATTCAAGCTGAATGATCGTTTTTAAATCAATCGCACACTATCAACAAGTAAGTCCTGAAATTAATAAATGTTACAGCTTTCCTTATAACTTTAATGCACTTCCAGCCTACACATCTATTTTATCAGCCCGTATATACATATTAATTTACTAACTGATTCACTGTATAAAAAAGCCTAAACTGGATCTCTGTTAGTATACATAGTTTTGTTAAGGCGTAGGAATATCTACTTGCAACTATGCAGTGCTTATATTCCACATTGAACGGGCGTGCAACTCTCAAGCGATGCCTGGTCGCTGAGCAGACGCCCTAGAAAGTTGGTGTAAGTGACCGGGAGTCCGCGTAGGCGGTCAAGATGCTTGAGTGCTTTTAGTCTAGTTCTCATACACTCTGCATTTGCGGGGTAGTTTGGGGAAAATCAGCAGACATCAAGGAATGGGCCCTTCTCGTTGCGGGATCTAATGGCTATGACAACTACAGGCATCAGGTCTGTAATTAATCGTTTATACTATACCATGGAGACAATAACATCGTATAAGAGAGTGATCGAGTATAACACTGGATTGTTATGAACGTGAGAGTAAAACATCCAAAATATTGTTTGAGTATTGCTGTTTTTTAGTCTATGACGCACTTTTTATGGCTGATTTAATCGATGACTGCATCTTTATATACTGTGCTTTCTTTTGTTCATATATAGTCATTGCATCCTGTTAGCACATATTTAGGTTATACATTGAAGTAAACAATCATAAAACGAATTATGTTCCTTGTTGCTTGCACATTATTATGTGAACTTTGATCTTGGTGCCATTCAAAGTGGTGACAGTAGTTCGTTTAACGTTATACCTTTGCAGGCAGATATCTGTCATGCCTACCATGTGATGAGTAACCATGGGATTCCAGACGATCAGATCGTTGTCATGATGTATGATGACATTGCCAACAACAAAGAGTAAGAAAAAGTCTGCAATGCAAGTTATTTATTAATGTAATATTATATGAAATATGTATTATTAATGTTCTAAAGAAGCGCTTAGTCTAGTATGATAAATATGGAATTACAAAAATTAGAGGGAATACTTTATATATTTACTCAGATATCTGTGCAATCCTTCACAGTAATTAAATTTTATAAACTGTCTTTAATGACCCCCAGAATATTATGATTCCAGTCCCAGAGCAAATTTTGAAAAAAGAGAAAATTTTTATGAATATTAAAATGATAACTCTCCAAAGGAAATAATATGAAGACTTGATCATTGATGAGATCTGTTTCTGTCCTTAAATAAAAGCAGTGATGTCACATGTTTGTAAAGATGATCTTAATGATGGGTTTAATCTCATTCTTATGCAGAAAAGCACTTAAGTTCATGCACTGTTTAGGCTTTTAAATACCTATGAACAACTGCACTTGGCAGTTTCATAATCAGCATTTTCATCAATTTCTGTTTAATCTTAAATCATTTTGCGTATATAGTCCCTTTTTATCCTTTCAGCATGGTGATTTTTCATGTTTTTCGATGTTGATGCTACATTGTTTAATTTGCTCTATATTCTGGTACAAGATAACTCTGCTTTATCTTTTCTTCCCTGTAGGAATCCTTACAAAGGTAACATTATTAATCAGCCTAATGGCACAAATGTTTATCCTGGAGTGCTGAAAGACTACACAAAGAAAGTAAGAAAATGTGCATTTGCATGCACTTATTTGATATATATACATGCATGTGTGTTCATGAGCAGTTCAAGTGATAATAAGATGATAGAAAATGATATATATTTAGAGGAATATTGGACTTCATTGGATGCTGTTTTAATTTTTACTACTGTGTTTTAAACAAAACAAACCTGCTGATGCAATTTTAACCTCAAACGTTTCAGACAGTAAGCAGTGATGTAATAGTAACTTTGACACCAGTGATTTTCATGGAATTGGCATACATGACTGTAACTGACATTTTGCTGAAGTGCTTGTAAGTATGTTTTCATAACATCCGATGTTTCTTTTTATACAGAATGATTTTAATCAAGATCTCTTATTATTTTTGGAGGTGATTTATTGCTGTTGATTGTGACTGTGCAGGAAGTAACACCTAAAGTCTTCCTTAGTGTCCTGAGTGGTGACCAAGAGGGTGTAGAAAAATTAATTGGCAGAAAGGGCAAGGTCATTAACAGGTAAAGCTCCAATCTTATTGTTAGATTTTAAAGTGCTTTTTAAAGTCCAAGCTTTTTTAAGCTTGAAAGAAATGTATAAAAGAAGAGTGGACAGTTGGTCAAGATCTATGACCTGTCATGTAAACACCCAGCACCAAGCTTGGGCATTCAGTGTCATTGCTTAGTATGTAGAGTATCAAGAACCTAGCTTCCATATTAGAGGTCAGCCATTTTAGACAGACTTAATTCTACTTTTAACTACTTAAAAAAAGCCTGACTGTTGTTGGACAATGCCCTTTATACTTATGAAAATCTGCCAACCTACAGTCCAACTACTTGATGAATTTACAGCTTTTGATAAATCCCACCAATGAATAATATGAGGATATTTGCAATCTTATCATGCGGCGGTGTGATTTAATGTGATTCTTAGAATTGTTATCATGTAAGTTATGCCATTTGTAGTACATTACTGACATCCAGACTTCATCTTTTATTGCATGGGTTATTTTAAGTTTGTTTTATGCAGTGGACCTAATGATCACGTCTTTGTTTACTTGCTGACCATGGTGCTCCAGGTCTGCTTGCATTTCCCTCATCAACTGTGAGTTTTTACAAGAAGTCACTTAAATTCCTTATTATTTTAATTGTTTGACCACAGTACAGTGCTCACTAGATACTCATGTTTTCATAAACTTTGCAATCTGTTCATTGAAACTGTTTTAATATTGATGCTTTTAGCCTACAGTTGTAATGGTAACACTGAATATATTTGAGGAAAATTTATAGTACAAGTGTTGAAGATATTTATGAAATATAAATTCAGTTATCCAGTTTATGATATATAAATATGTTTTATATTTGTAGTATATAACTATAATTATTTGCTTCATTAAATTGTTGATGAGCTTAATACCAGTTCATTCTTCGAGCATGGTACTTTTTTTTTTCTTTCATTCTTTTTTTGTCTCTGATGTGTGGTTGTTTCTTCTCTCAGCTGCATGCCCCAGCTCTTCAAAAGACTATTCTGAAAATGTATGAAAACAAACGGTATGGAAAGGTTAGTAGCTGCAATATTGCCTGAGGGGACAAAAATTAAAACTCTTTTTTCAATAATCTGCTTCAATTTGCTAGTTGCAGATTTTTTTTTTTCACTTTCAATATTTCAATCCAATAGAAAGTCTTAGCCTGTTTGAATATTATGAAAAATATTCTGACGAAGGAAATATTAATATCTTTTAATGTTTTCCTCTGTAATTGTTTATCACGTGCATCACACATTTATTCCAAAAAAGCAGTCAACAGAAGATGCATTATTTGCCCATAGAATGCTTTCTTTACAGTCTTTTTTATGTGTTGGTGTTTCTAGATGGTATTCTATGTGGAGGCATGTGAATCAGGGTCAATGTTTGCAAAGCTGCTTCCAAAAAACATCAGTGGTGAGTAATTGTTACCATGAGTAACTTTTTGTTCTGCATTTATGTTTATATTTGTTGTTATAAACTGATGAATAGATTTATTACTCTGTCATTGATTTCATTCACTCATTCCAGAAGTCTTTTTTTTTATTTTCAATTTACAGTAGTTTTTATGTTTGAATGTTTGTTTAAAGTATTTAACTGCCTGCTAATTTGCTTTTTAAATCTTAACTTCAAGTGTACGCCACGACTGCTTCAAATCCACATGAGTCCTCATATGCCTGCTATTTTGATAAACATCGTAACACTTATTTGGGTGATTGCTACAGCGTCTTCTGGCTTCAAGATTCAGATAAAGTATAGTACTTTTTTATAATAAAAGTACTAAAATATTTCTTTTTTTATTTGTTATGGCTCATCAAGGTAACATTATCTCATTCAGAACTCTCCTCTTAGAAAATTAAAGTTGTTAGATTGCTTTAGTAAGTTATACCTAATGGTGAACATTGGTAGATTTTTTTGTGTTTGTGTGTGTGTATTCATGTTATTATGGGCATTTTTATATATTTCTGTATTTGTATGATAAAGGTGTCTCCTAACATTAAAGTCATATTTTATTGTTTTCTCTCAAGGTTTGCCACACATTTATGTGACAGATCAGAGAATGAGACTTAGTTGGAAGTTAATATGCATTTTAATGTTTCCTTAGGAAAATTTGCAACAGGAGACACTGCAGAAGCAGTTTCAAGTAGTCAAGAATGAAACAAAAACCAGTCATGTTATGGAATACGGAAACTTGGTATGAAGCCATAATTAAGCCTGACCTGTTTTACTAAATCTTTTAGGACTAGCAGTTTATGGCCCTGTACCAATGTAAAGTTTGTTCTAACCCTTACTGTCAAATGGAGAATATTGAAAAGATTTAAGCTATAGCAGCTGGTATCAATTGATTAGTTTTTAAATATTTTTGAATGATGTTAGAGTAGGAGTTTGAATATGTGTGGCTGTTGTTTGAGCTTAATTTCACATTAAGCTTAATCTGTTTGTTTGTTTGTTTGTTTTTCATTTTGGATGACAGTAAAGCTTAAAAACATGAGGTAGAGATTTTGCTTAGCTATGTAAGGGGGATTTCAGTCAAAAGGCACAGGTTTATTTTTACTTTGGTGCTATCAGAAACCTCATGTTGTAACATGATTACATGGTACATTAGTCATATTACTCATCATTAGCAATCTTTTCTTATGACAATTATTTGTGTGCAGACAATTGCAACGATGACAGTGGCTCAGTTCCAGGGGCAACAGTCTGGAAAACCTGATGCAGCATACAATGCGAGAACTGCACCAAATCCACTGGTTAGTTGTTTGCTAAGATTATGTACACCTGCTTTTTCTTTTCTGTTATACTGCCTAGGTTTGTTTCCTTCTGTTCTCATAAAAAAAATTTTAAGTTATCTATATATATATATCCTAATGATTCTCTACACGTGTTACTTTTATATCCAATAGGTGGATGCAATGCCATCACGTCAGGTACCACTGTTCCTTAAACAACAGAAAGTAAAGAATGCTAAAAGCCTTGAAGAGAGGAAAGCAGCTGAAAAAGAGTTAACGTCTTTGAAAACAGTGAGCATATTAACTCTTCTTTTTTTTTTCATCCCACCCAAGGAGAAATACAGTATTAAAGGTCACTGTCTATACTGCCACATTCAAAAACACATATGATTGTTTATTATTGGGGCACTTGGTGATGCAGTCGCTAAAGCAACTGTCCCCACAACAGTAAGATTTGGGTGTCATAGGTTCATGCCTTGGCTCCAACACATATCTTATTTGGATGTGACACCTGTTTATAGAGCTGTCGGTGATCTTCTTCAGGTAGTCCATGTTCTGACACCCTCTGGGAGTGGAGGTTCGTGAGGGTAGGGGGTGTAGCGTGTGTTGGAGTTGTGTGGTGTGTAGTGTATGGGTGGGTGGTATGTGTCTTGGTGGGGGGGTATTCTTGCAACTTCATGTGTGTAAAGTTCCCTGAGCCCAACTTATCATTGGATAAATAAATATTGTTATTGATGAACAAATATAAGTCCAGTTTTATCATTTAAAAAGAATGCCAATAATTTCACTACTAAATTTGTAGGACTATCTTTCAATGTGTTTTTATGGCTCATATATATATATAACATGTTAGCATTTTTATTTCATCAGCTATCCAATCTTGGTCAGAATTGTGAAATAAAATTTTTCATGGGAATATTTGAAAAGATTTATCATGGAAATTCTCCTGTTTGTGTATATTCCAACTGTATTGCTTGCATACTTATTTCTATTGTTGTCAACAGTTTTACCAGGAAACACAGAAGCTGTTTATGGACATTGTAGGAAGAGATGATTACTTTCGCCTTCGCACACAGCGCCTGTCTATCAGCAAATGGGAATGCTATGAGAATGCTGTCACTCAGCTGGAAACCTCTTGTCCTGGGATGCGCCTTTCTCAGGTAAAAGATAAATATCTTTACTGGGTTTATAAGTCCTCTGGCCAGTTTGGAGAGAGAAGATTTCCACAGCAAGAACTAGTCTGTCAAAAGAGAAAACTAACACATTTCATTTCTGTTTGGTGCTTGCTGTGTTGCAGATATTATTATACATTGCATTCATTTTTATGCTTTGTTTTGAAAGTTAGAAAGGACCATATCATAGACATTGATAATTATATTCCACTTTTAGTGAACAAAAAAATGTTAAAAAAGATAAAAATAAAGGACCAGAGTGTCTTATAAATTTTGGGGGGAGGGGTCAGAAATCAATAGTATCAGCATAAGATGCTTCCTGCTGTGCTTTTGTCTGCTAACATATTTTATTTTTTATTCTGCCTTTGATTTCTGACTAGTTTATCAGTTATTGTCTTTATTTGTGATACAGAATGACATTGCCCTGGAGCACCTGTACCTTTTGGTCAACACATGTGAAACTAGCTATTCGGACAAGAAACTGACCTCTGCTATAAAGACCCTTTCAGAAAATCGCCCATTCTGTCAAGAGTCCAACTAAAACACTTCTTGAGTTATGATTTTCTTTTTTGTTGTTCTTCCTAGTGGTTAAGCTTATTAACCAGAGGTTTCTGTTTTCTTGATTTGTGATGAAAATTGTTATTACGAATATCTCTACATTTCCATTTTAACCTTTGTCACAACATAAGCTGGATTTGTTTTTGTGGAAGGGTACAGATGGAAGATGACAATGCCATTCTCATGCATGAGGGCACATATTTGGTATCTGTGTTGTCCAACTTCTGTGATAAAAAAAATTCTATATGTCATGTGAAATAAAGTCTTTACTAACAAGAAAGGACTTAAGCGCTTTTTTTTTTTGTGCCTATTTTTGCTATGATTTGCTTCTAGCAAAACTATATGGAGAATAACATTCCCTTTTTCTATCAAAGTTTTAAATTCAGTAGATCTTTCTTATAATGGAAACGTCTTTGCATTAGCTATGTTTTTGTTATACAAGTATATGTTAAGTTTGCTTAAAAGACAACAGGGTTCTTAGACTTTTTGCAAAGGCATGTTCACAGAATTGTTTTCATAGGTGTGGAATCCAATACTGTGTAAAGATGATGTGTGCAGAGAGTTTTCTCTTGATGTGCTGTTGGTTGTGATCTCAGGCTTTGGATAACCTAGGTCACAAAATTTAAAGAATCAGAAGTATTAAGAATTTTTCAATAAATGGATTAAAAACAATTTTTAAACCAGGTGTGTGGTCATTGTTTATGCTTTGTGTGTAATCTCTGTCGAGAGCAGTTTCTACTTCTGCTGAGTTCAAGAGAAATGCAGAGAATGGAGGAGGTAACAGCCAAGATTTATCCACAGTATGTTAGGGCGTTCAGCCTCTAAGCAAGTCGCAGGGTGGAAAACTTCCTGTTTGCTGCTCCGACTCCAACATTAAGGCTCTGTGAGATCATTAAGCTGTTTATCATCATGGGAATAAACTTATTACATTGCCAAATTAACGCTTCCTGTTGATTCCAGTGCACGAACACGAAGCTTAGAGGCAGACGTTCTTAGTGGCATGCCTTGATTGAGTGCATCATTTAATAATAATAAGTGGGAATTTATAAAGCGCAATATCTCAGCCAAAAGTGGACTCATTGCGCTGATCAAAATCACAAAATAGTAATTTAAAAAAGTGTTTAAGAAAAAACAATGCGAGGACTCGCTGCGTCACGGCAGTAAAGGATGACCATCGATGTAACCACGAATATCTGGCAGACGATTTTTTTTTCCAGTTAACTACTAAAACGAGGCATGAGACTACAATTAAAGCTTCCGGTTTATTCACATTTCCGATTGACTACTAAAACGAGGCATTACACTACAAACTTTCCGGTTTAGTCACTTTCTTTGTTTAGGCTTCACCGAGACTAACAGCGGATCATTTCTCAAAAGGCTAAGCGTTGGTCTCGGCATACAGACATCAGTCCATCAATTCACGTCCATGATCCACCTGTACACAACCATGCGTACGGCCAACCCAACGGATCCCTCCTTCCGCTCACAGTAGCTCAGCATCTTCACCTGGAAGGAAACGAAAGGTAAGCCGTGGTCGTCGGTCTAATAGAGACTTTGTGACGACGATGCCCATTTTCTCCCCTTTGCTGGGTCAACTATGGGAGGTAGCCTGCAACTAGTGATGAACTGACTAGTGCTCGCGCCTTTGGTTTCAGACGCCATAACTGTGATCACTAGGCTATCCGCCTTTTCCCCAGATTACTATACAGATCACACTTGATAATAGCTAGATCGCTTCTTCCATGGGTAGTGTTTGTTCTTTCCAACCATCTTATGTTCTAGAACTTTCAGCAACAATGGTGTTCTTTACCCGAACGACCATTTGCGATGATATAGTTTCACCGCACAACATTTGGCTCACGGACATAGACGGTATTAGTTCGTGGTTTGGCTCACTATTCCTCATATTAGGTTGCAGCAGACTGGCAGTGACCGTTGGACTACAGCCAAACGGATGATCGCCTTCTCACATCGTGCGCGGTGCGAACTGTGTGTATGAGCGAGCATTTCAGTCGCTCTCTGTATATAAAAAATGAAAAACGTGTCTAAAAGGCAGACATCGATAATTATACTGCACTGTAAGTGAACAACAAACAAAAAAAGATAAAACAAAGGGCTTCCGAGTGTCTTATCAAGTTTTGGGGGGTCGGAAATAAAAGCAGAGAAACTTCAATATGACTGAATAAATAGATATTCAGCGAAAGAGAAGATTTAAAAATAAACGTAGGATTTTTTTTATTTATCTTGTTTCCAGCCTTTCGAAAAGAAAGAACAGTTGGCAGTTGTCCACAAAATAAATATCCTAAGATACCTCAAACCATGGTTGGCATTATTATTTTGGTGTCTTTTTTCCAATAAAAAAGGTGTCTGCGCGCTGGATTTGTAAAAGAAAAAAAAATCAGCTTTAAACAGTGCATACAGACACAAAATCACAGCTAATCATCTAAATAGCTTCAAAGAAAAAGTCTGGTGGTCTAACCTTTTGTTGTTTGCACTTAAGAGCTACCTTTGTAATTGCCTGAATGCTTGAAAAATGTCTGAAAGCGTTCATGAAAACGCCTGCCCACGCTTATAAAAATCAATGTAATATTTCTAAATAGGATAATTTGTACAAAATTATGGTACCATAATTTCTGAGGTACCACACCCATATACTCAAATACTGAAAACTGTACAAATCTACTAGCAAGCTCGCGCTCACAAAAAAAAAAAAAATCAATGTAATAGTTCTAAACTGGATATTTTTAATAATCACATTTCTATTGTTCCACACTCAAGTACACAAATACAAAAATGTATACAAATCTGCCCGTGCGCGTGCACACACACACGTACGTATATATAATTATATATGTTACGAATCCAGGCCTATTTTACCTGTGCGAAATCGCTTAACGGTGTAAGCACTTGTCCCTCCCACCATCATCAACAAGCTTATTCCACCCAAAGAAAAAATCGGCAGCGTAGAATCCTTAGGTGTGTGCATGTGAACTGTCGTCGACAACTATTTTTCCCTGCTGTAGTCGGCCACAGCATCGACCTGAACGGTAGCTTTTGTTATGCTACACAATGACCACCTTACCTGAAGACACGAACACGACGGTGGCGCTGATACCGCTGGACAATCCCGATAGTATCATGAGTTTTGAGACTTACAAAATCGTTGCAAAGACTGTACAATGCAGCATCATGCCATCGCTTTTTTTTATCGGAACACCGACCAACATCCTCAGCATGATCATCTTCTTTCGTCAGGGACTGCGAGATCGGATGAACCTCTGCCTCTTCTGCCTCGCTTTCACTGATCTCATGTTCTGCATAGTTCTGTTCATCATGGTCTCCTATTGTTTTGTAGGAATCTTTTCTCCCGATGACGAGCAGTTCTGGAAAACGTTCTTTATAAAACACACGCTGAATTTTGTTTATGGTTTCGCCTACTCGTCCGGGTGTTGACGACGATCATCGCCGTAGAGCGGTGCGTGTGTGTCATGTTCCCCATGAAGGTGGCCACACTCATCAGTACAAGGAGCATGGCGATAATTATCTTGGTAACTTGTATTTATTCAGGGTTTGTGCGGCGTGTATATTGTCAAGGAAAGGCTTTCACCCGTCAAAGACCCGGCAACTGGCGAATATTTCATGATCATCACAGACCTGTATCTTAGTAACAGTTTTTTCAGAATCGTGGAAGACATCGTTTTGTCCTTTGTGTCTTTCTTAACTTTTACTGTTGTGTTTTTAACGACAGCCACGACTTTGATCAAACTGCGCACTGCTATGTCATGGAGGAAAGCGACAGCCAGGTACGTAGTACAAGATATGACTGTTAAATAGGAAAGCAATTCAAATGATAAATTGGGATTAAATTATAGACTGTCTGATGACAGCTCTCGTGCGCGGTAGTTCTTTGATGTCACTCGACATCACAACATAGCAGCCTACTTGAACCATCTCTAACCTATTATGAATTTTTTCTGCGCAAGAAGTGTCTGCGGTTTCAGAGAAGGAGCAACTACATTCAAACTTGGAATAAAATTCTTCGAATTACACGCCTTAAACTTTACTTCTTACATGAAGACAGGAAATGAGTTATATGGATTGAAATCTGATTTGGGTCGCCAGCTTTCTTTCTGCCTCCACACAGCGTGCACAGTGTTAAAGTACATTCTGTAACTGTGGTGAACTATGACTCTTTCAGTCTATCATAGGGTCAATCCATGCCATGTCCTTGTCTTGGAGAAATGAGTCACTGTGCAGATGGGATTTCTGGGTCAGCGGACTTGAACCTTGTGTTCAGTTGTGAAGTGGCTATGGTCTCAGGATAAATATTTATTTTATATTTTCTTCTCGATGTCAGCTGTCAGATGTTCAGCTTTCTCGTAGGTACAGAAGAATTGAGAAAATTTTTAATTTAGTCAAGATCGAAGCCAAGGTTGTTCATGTTCATATTTTGTTGAGTTCGCTGCTCTCTGAACAAATCTGGTTTTGTGGGTGCTGATGTTCGTCTGCATCCTTTGACTGAGTTGAGCCAAGGTAAATGAAAACAACTTTTTTTGTCTGTCGATGCTAGTGGGTTAGATGTGCTGTTAGCCACGAATTTCTTTTTCTCCGAGTCTTCCATTCCACGTGAACAGTTCTGTGGTGGCTCTTTTGATGGGTAGATATGGTTAAACTGCTTCTGGAGGAGTAGATGTAATGTTAAGTTTCCCCAGCTTGATGCTTTGAAGGAACAGGTTGAAACAAAACTGAAGTTGATAGAATTCAAAAATAACTGTAAAATACTTAATTCTTGAAATCACATTCAACTGGTCTTTCGCTTAATTTTTTCCATTTTTGCGTAATGATTTGCGTAAAAATATTAATGGTTTATGTCTGTTAAAGGCAAGTGCGAAGAAAAGATTCTGATGGTAATCATACACAGAGATGTGAAAGATTCTGATTACTATCAAACATTGGAATGTGGAAAGAATCTTGTCCCAGTCCCGCATTAAAGTAAAAGATTCTGGCCAGTGTTATACATGCAACATGCAGAAAAAATACTCTTTTTCTTGTGCTGATGTGATGAAAATGATAATGGCTTATGGTTATAGCAGAAAAACACGAATGTTGCTTTAGAATACTTCTCTTTCCATGCTTTTTCTACAAAGAATTAAGAAACGAGAAACCAACTGCCATTGTTTTTCTAAAACCTTTTTTCTGTCTTCTCAGTGGCAACGCGTACCTGAAAGGTCAGGCAGTGCTGATGAGGATGTTGGTGGCAGTGTCCTCTCTTTACATTCTGTGCACAGCCCCTAATATTCTGTTGGCCATGGCACGATTCACCGTGAAAGAGTTTCGCGCAGATGGTCTTTACGGAAACCTGTTCTTCGCTACGCACATGATCGGCGTAGTCATCGTCATGTTCAACTCGTCCATCCAACTTCTTCGTCTACCTCATCATGTCGTCTCGCTTTCGCCAAGAGCTGAACACATGCTTTCTGTGTACTCGTTCTTCAGCCTCGATACAAAACGAACTGTTGGCTTCAAAATCCGAGCAAAGTAAGACTTTGTCAAAGGCTCACTAGTTTCATTGTGTCTCTCTAATTAAACTCGGTCATCCAGTTTTTCTGTGGCTAAGGTTTTGCTGAACAATCACACCTTTCCATATTGACCTTTCCCTATTAATATTTAAAAATTTGAAGATCAGATCAGATAAGGTATCACTAATGACCCAGTCAGAACACACATCTACTTCCTACAAAAAAAGTCATGTAACAGCATGATTGTGGTATACAGAGGTAAGCCTAAGAACGCTTTTAATGTTTTATTATTACTTTACTATATGCAGAAACTGGTAGATCCTTCAATAAAAATATCCAGCACTCCCCTATTTACAATTATCGTACTAAATTGCCGGGGTATTGTTGGACAACAAAACTCAGATATTTGTATAGATAAAGTTGTAAGGATGCTACCATGGATGATTTAGACACTCAAAAAGAACGATCAGAATTGTGTGAGTTTGGCTTCATTGAAGCAACATATGACTTCGATGTTCTTCATACTGGGAATAATGAAACTTCCTTTTAATGGATATTAAAGTTTAAGAGTATCTTTTTATATATAACTGAGTCCAGCTTGTGTCTATACTAATAACACAATTAGTGCATATTTAAATGACTGGCATCACGTACATTTGTGTATTTAGCTGAAAAAAGACAGCTGTTCCTCTGTTCAAAATCCTGGTCAGAGACTCCATGTTGATGGTAGACCAACGGGTTATAAATACAGAACTATGAAAATCAGGCGAACCTATGCTTACCAGCTACTATTATGGCATTACTATCTTTGTCAACCACTACTATCATTAACCTGGTAACTGGATATTTATTATTTCAATGTTATCTTTATTACGGTTAACTCTATATTAGTTTCCTCTCTGAGTGACAATTCACTTCAACTACCTCACTTCAACAGTGTTCATTATAGTTTTCATTAAGATATAAGCGATGTATGCGAAGTTATGCTTAACTTAAAAAAAAAACAATTAGTAGTAAACTGTTTAAACATTTTTATTTTGTATACATAAATTTTGATATGTGTTTTTCTGTAAAACGCTACACATTAATCCTTGAGAACTGGGCAGGTGGATGAGAGATTTGATTTATCACACAGACACATTCACATTAATATAATACTGGATGGAAAAGTTACATGCGATGCTCGCACCCCAGTCACTGGAAGTCTCTCTTACAGCTTCCAAACCATCACTCCTACTCTTTGGCGAACAAAAGATTTCGCAAGGTGTGAATGAAAGTACAATCAGAATCGACACACAAGTTATCAGAAATGCATACAAACAATCAGTTGCTCATGTAAAATAGGCCCCAGTACTATCTCTGCAAGACATTCTTCCAATGATACGGTGCCGCTAACTCCCGTTACATCATCCAGTTACATACGCACACCAACTTAGTTCTGGCAGTTGTGACTGCTGTAGCTTTTTTCCTACGTCTCGCTGTTTCCACGTTGCGAGTCCACGTTTGTGACGAGTAGCAGGTCTCCGACTGTCCGTCGTTACTTCCCCCGCTCGGTCCGCCAACCACATCAGAGAGCGACGACACGGATACGTCAGGTGACTTCTTCGACAACTGCTTGTTCATCCGACTTCGGTGTTATACAGTACACCGCGGTTTGCCACGACCACCAACCTGATGTGGTGTATAATCTTCCCTACTCGGACTCTCTGGAGCGCAGGTAAATAAACAGACGTTCTTTTCTCAGAGAACTGAGACTTCTCCAGCCGACCTTGGCCTCGAGCTTCTACTTCTGCTTCTAACAGGTAGCCCACGATTTGATGGCGCAGTCCTTGCAGTTTTCACAACGACAGTCCCAAGAGTTCCGACTCTTTGCCCCTGAAGATTTTCTCAGAAAAGAACCCTTTCGGGTCTTGAGGATCATGCATGAGAGAGTTTGGTCAAAAGTACGATGATAAACATTTTAAACATTTTAATATGAATGGGAAAATGGATTCTTATTGTGCATGTGTTAAAAATCGTCTTTAAAGACGGATGATTAAGAGTTAAGCTAAATGTCGTATGCTTTCTGCATGTTCATGGGTGTTACAACCAGGACAAAACTGTCTTTAACATGTGAACGGCAAGTCACTCCACTGTATTACCATGATGCCAGAGTTACTATATATTTCCTCTTTCACAAATGCTTTCTGCTTATGAAATTTGTGTAAGAAAACTTGAAAGATCTCTGCTGTAAAGGTAAACACTTTCTTAAAGAAAGACCAAATAATAACGGTTACAGGATTTGTCTGCAGACCTGCAATACAAATTCGTGCATATGGAACCGATTTTCGGATTTTATTTAACTGTAGAGAATGTAGATTAGTTGAATGCTCTCTTAACACATTTTATTCTAAATTTTTTGCCACTGTTTTGATGTTTGGGCCGGTGAGGCAGCCACTATTAGGAGTTGTTGTGCCGTCCATACTTAAGGATCGGCTTTCCTGCGTTCAGATCTTCCCTGGACAAGTTTTTCTATCCTCCCCACTCCCTCTTGCTTGTGTAACTTATTTACAGGGCTCGCTGCTTTGCTGTGATATTTTGTCTTGTTTATTTAGTGTAAAACACTTCACTTTTACCTCCTCCTTGGGAGCTTTACACACTAACTGGTGGATGATATTGTAATTAGTTTTGTGCATTCTGTTGTGCATTTGAGTTTTAAAGATGCTTGTCTAATATAATCTGGCATCACATCAGCCTTCAATTCCTTTATAAAATGGCAGCAGCTGACGCGATCCTCTTTAAATATTTTTCAGTGATGCTACATAGTTCTCAGTATTTAGAGAGCCTCAATTTTTTTTTAACCATTTACAGCTCAGTCTCAGATGTGAATGTCAGAGTATCATTAAGTCCATGAAAATTATACAGTATGAAGTTTTTAATGATACGAATAAAAATTAGAACATACTCTTGATAAATTACATCTGGATTGTGAATTGAGTCACAGGTACCTCAGTGCTCGGGACTGAGCCCAATGCTCTTCACACTATGCATTTAACCCTCGTCTGATCTGTGCGCATGACATACTCCAATGACGCAATCGTGCAAAAGTACTTATTCCACATATTTTCTCAGTTTCACTAGCTTTGAGACTTATACTACGGATGTTCTCTCGGGATATCTAGCAATAAGCGTCAATAAAATACTGAAAAAAAAACTTGCTCCGACAACTGTTGTGGCATAATTCTAGCATTGCTTGTTGTTGCCCTTCTTCGGCAGACGTGTGACAAGTAGTTGAGTCCATTATTTAGGCTACAGTTTGCATTTCCAGAGTTTTCCAGTTGTGTTTTACCGTCACTACCCCGCCGCAACTCTTCTGGGAATGTTGTAGACCATCGGAGACTCCCCTCCCCTCAAACTGCATACGGCCAATGGACCTCTTCCTATAGAAGGTTGCAGGGTTGCTGGTCGCTTCGGAGAATGCTTGGGTTTGTTTCCAGCGGGAAGTTGTTTATGCCAGTATTCAGTCCATCGGTTCTTCTGTGAGAAGATGACCATTGCTATCTTCGATGACTGACGCTTACTGCTGCCTTGCTGTAGTGATTGTTTTCAATAGTTCATAGGCTTTTGGTTTGTCATCCCACGCCCATCCCTTCATCGATTTCGCGACTTTGTCTTCTCTTCGATCCAGTTTTCCTTCGTTGCCTTCATCCTCTTCCGAACATCGCTATTTACTTTTTTCAGACGTTGCATCGAGGTTGATTTTCTTCCCTCGTGGCCCTCTTTTGGTCACCCTAGCAGGACAGAATGCCAACAATGTACTGGTCCCCTGATGACGCACATGGGCCTTATATACTTTCTATGCGACCCATGTTTTCAGCATTCTATGCTGCTAGGACAGAAATCATAAGAACCTCCATCGGAAAACAGCTAGGGCTGCTTTGTCCTCGTCGACCGCCCTTGCAGCTTTCGGTTGTTGATCAACTCTTCCGTCACTTCATCATGCCACTTTATAACCACGATGAACTGAAATAATGTACCATGAAATTTATTACAGAAACACTTTGGAATGCTGAGCAGTTCCCATTTTAATACACCAAAAGATTTTCCAGACAAAAACGGGAAAACGGCAGATGAAGCCTACCCATAGCAGCCTAGTTTTAGATTATCCAATATTAGGTTTCTGACAAATGTTTCTGAAATCTCAACATAAATTCTGTCCTTTTCACGTAAAGTAATGTTGACAGTTACCAAAATTTGATTAAAAAATCAATGGAATAAAAAAAATTGAAACTGAGTACAATTACAAAGTTAATTAGGCAGAGAAATGCCCATGTAAAGTGACTTCCCCACGGTAAGAATTTTCTCAACGATGTGGACTTACTGCCATCTTGCCTTTTTAGGGGTGGTTTATGTCCTTGGGTGTTAAAATGTTTGCACAACTTATCTGCCTGCAGCACAAACTTACAGTCTTTGGATTTACAAAAGTGTGTAATATAAAGCATATATACATAAATGTTTTCATAACAATGGAATATTGAAAGTGTATATATTGTTTAGGTAAGAATGCAAAAAGATTATATTGGTTTCTACTAAGTACTATTTACAGTACTTAACGCTGGATTTAACTATTCAACCAACTGACACACACCAGAACTCCAATAAACTGAGTCCATAATGCATCAGTGTGGCTGGCTTAACACTCTTGTCTCATTTAATCTCACAATGCAACAAAATAAAAGACCCACCTCATGAATATTTGTTACCCAAAAGACTTGGGTTTAGTTCACTACAAATACAAATTCTTAAATTCTGAACAAGTAACACTCTTCCATGATTAAGGCCATAAAATACTGGCATTCTCACTTACAGAGCAAGAGGTCTCATTGATGATGTCATACATATGATACCAGTTCTTCAATTAAGGAAGCATTAAAGATGTCAGCTTGACCTTTTCAAGTATGTGGATGTTTAAAGAGTTGTGTCTCACAGACAGAAGATTGCTGTCAATGTTTGAGTTTTATTTTTACTAACCTAAGTGCTTAAAAATATTTGCACTGGGGCAGGTCTTTAAGGCATGGAAAATGCAAAGAAAAAAAAAAGCTGACAGTAAATGAAGTAAATTGCACTGTGTGTAAAAAAAAGTGTATACATGTATAATAATCAACCTTATATGCAATCAGTTTGCAACTACAGTTAGTTCAACTCAGGCAACAACAACAGTTGGAAAAGTACTACTACTTTCTCAGAACAAAAAAAAGCTGATAATAATATCAAACATATCACATATGAGATTCATATATCCTTCAGGATCAGTTCAAGCATAAAAAATATTCACAGCATGTACATGCATACCAACTCTTCCTCTCACTCACACACACACACGCAAATAAATATGCACATAAAAGCTCATTCATTACTTTTTTGCAAAAAGATATTTTAAAATAAAGATTACATCTATCCAAAATTGTGAAACGCTGAAATGCCATTAATAAGATATGTGGTAAGAAGCCTATAGGTTACATGTACGTTAGGACTGGCAGTATCTAAAAAGCACCAGATTTATTGTGGTTTTAGGGGAGAGAGTTCTAAAGAAAGCTGCACATCGACGAACACTGACAAAAGTGCTTAAATATGTTGCTGACTATATGACTGTTGTATAGCAGGAGATATATTTCCTGCTACACAGCAGACTGTGAATATCCTGAGCAATAGTTAAAAACCATAAATTTTGCATCCCCCATGAAGTAATTTTTAATATCTGAGAATCAAAATGAATTTTTAAAAAGTGTCCTAGCAAAACAAGACTTTGCAGGCACATACACATTGTTTAGGCAAGTTGAAAACCGTATGAAATTCAAACTTCAGTTTGAGCAAATTGATCACTTGAATCCACATAACAAAAAGTGAAAGTATTTTAAGAGACATCAAAAACTAACATCAATTTTGGCTCTGGTATGAGATTCTCACCACAGTCATGCCATTCATTTGATGCTTTTCTTTTCCAAAAGTCTGGAAGATCAGCAGATACAGGATGTATTTTTGTTATCATTTGCAAGCTCATTTAAAGTGCAAATATTTTCATGCTGAAAGCAAAGATCAAGTAAAAATACAATTTCTGCATATGTAAAAGAAATAACAATACATATGCAAGTTTTAAGTACAAAATGTAGCCGAGATTGCAAAGTAATGCTCTTGCATGCAATAATCTCTGACATGCCGCAAAGTCACAACACAGTGTCAAGGCATTGGTCTAAAATAAAGTCCAAATGACAAAGTTTTGCACATCTTCTGAAAACAAACATTTATGATCTGACTTCATCGAAGCCTCATTCATAGTCAACAAAACCGATATATTTTCAGATGTGTAACAGATGATGGTACTGGAGGTCATGCCCTTGGATACTAGTAAACTGCAAATATGCATGCACATATACAAACACGCATGCAGTTACTCAAACATTTTTTAGACATAAAAATTAATTCCAGTGGGGTTTTTTTCTCATACAGGTACTTTGTAAAATACCATCTCACTGTAAAACAAAAAAGGTCCTCATAACCAGAAAATAATTATATTGCAAACAAGTGGCTTTTAATATCATTTCACTCCATTGCGTTCTCTAGAGAAATCAGACTGGGCATTTTGTCGACGACGTTGCCGCTTCAGTTTAGCGATGTCCTCACCGAAAAACATCACCTGTCCTTAGAGCCGAAATGAGATCATCGAATTCACCTGCAAAGGAAAACATTCTGTATATATACCTTGATACATCTTATGTAGGGTGAAATAATAACCTAGATATTAATCAGCATGGATTAAAGTTTTATAAATCAGCAGTTTCTGCAAAATCTGTACAATGTACCTTTCTCATGATTGTCAGCGGCTATCACTTTTTGATCTTTATCTGTAGTGGTATTACACTTTTTAAGCAGAAGACGTTTCTCTCTCTCTTTCTTCATCTGCAACATCAGATGATGATCATCATTATCGTTTATATAATGCATTTGCCTGTTTGGCAGTGAGCCCAATGCACTTAAATTAAAAAAACAGCATAAGTAACAAATACATGAGCAACAGCACATGAGCAAACTTTAAAAAACAACAAAAGGGGAGGAGAAGGAGGGAAAACAGTGAGAAAAGGAAGAGACCACCTGAGGGCATTGAAGAGGCAGTTTGTAGGGCCAGCCCTGAGAGCTTCAAAAGTAGTCACCGTACAAAGCAAACGGAACAAAGGCATTCTAGAGACAGGGATCAGAGAAGGAAAAGGAGCGGCTACAAAATGTGTCTGGAGTCATTACCTGCATTCCTAAGTGGTACACAAGCACATAAAGACATCACTAACAACTGATAACTTTAAAAATGCATTATGCATTAAATGATCATTGCAAGAAGATGGATGAATAACATTTCTGCTCATGCTTTTCTTGTCCAGTTTTTTTTTGGTGGGGTGGGGTGATTATGTCTTAGTACATTTTAACAATTTCCCCAAAGCCAGAAATAAACAGCTGTTTGTGGTCACCTGCTCGTCAACTTTCTTCCTCTTTTCTTCTTCTTCCTTTTGCTTCTTGAGTTTGTCGTTTTCACCCTTTGCATCAGCAAATGACATCAGGAAGCTGTCAAAGATGCCAAAAAACACATCTGGCTGAACCTGCTTGCTATCTTCGCAGAAGGATTTGAGCACCGAGTCATACTGCAATAGAAAGGGTCAATGCCACCACATTATCTCTCATACATTTACAAAAAAAAAATTTTCCAATGGGAAAATACAGCTCAGTCAAATAATTACCTAAGCATCACAAAACATTTTCTAGTGTATAAGCTCATTAATGCATTTAATCTATGCATTTATGGTGCATTGAATGAACTCTTTTGGGTGACAGCACTCATTCATTTTCTGTATTTATGCTCTGCTTGGATTTACATTCAACAATATAAACCAGCTCTTGGTCAAACAGTTCTGGATTTAAATATGCCATCCTTCTACACCATTAAATTGCAGTCAAATTAAGTGTATAAGAACATCAATAGAAACGCCAGAAAACATTGTGTAAAAATCTAAATAAGTACCTTTTGATGCATTTCTGAATATGACTCTTCTACCTCAGCAAAGCTGTAGCTGGCCACAGTGCAAAAATCCTGCATCACTGTCACAAATCTGTCTCCAGGGTTTTGGATTTTGGTCTTAAAGAAGCCAACCTCCTTTTGCGCAAAGGTGCACACACACATATACAAAATGAAAATGCAATTTTCTCTCAAATCAATTTTTTTTTTTTTTTTTTATCATTTATTAAAGGCGATCGAGATTTGAGTTAAATGTATATGAAGACATTTGGTTAACATCAAACAGGTGTCACTGTTTGAAAATTCATTTAGCCTGGGCATGGATTGATTCAGCTTTTGATGTTAGGATTCTTACTCCGATCAAATAATATGGTCATGGTGAGATTGATTCAATGTGGTAGATATACTTGGAGTGATATGGTTTTGCCTCAAAATAACCAGGAAATATATGGCTTACTTTTTCAATATCTTGAAGTCCTTTTCGTAGAGCATTTATCTCTTGTTCCAGATCTTTGAAGCTGTCCACAAAAACATGAAGTTTTTAATTAACATCTGAATTTACCCTTACTTACAGGCATTCATTCCTTCTAATTTCTTGTTCAAGTTTTATATTTCTAATGCAAAGATGTCAAATAACATGACCAAAAAGATGTAAAAGTAGAAAACTGACTTTTTATGTCTATCAATAAAAAATAGTGTCATTTTACCATTTTCCTGTTAAGGATTCCATTTGTGCTAAAATGAGAACACATTTTTCATTTCGAAAAGCTTATAAGCAAAAGTCAGGTTATAACCTTGATAGGCAATTGAATGGGTGACTCACTTGACTTTGGCTGCATCCTTGACATGAGGCAAATCATCTTCCAACTTCATAACGTCCTCAAACTGGAATTAGTCAGAATATGGTGAGTTAGCTGACACAGGTAATGGACTGATGATGTTTTTTCAGATCTTCAAATAAATTAAAAAGAACCAAGTTCTCCAGTTTTTACCCATTTAAATATATCATTTTCTTATGTTAACAATTTTACCTTTTTCTCCAAAGTGCTGACAACATAATGCAGCAATGTAATTTGTTTGCTTATGCTGGAGCGAGTGTCAACCATTTTATTTAGTGATGCTGGGTGAAAGCCCAAGGCATTTCCACGCTGTCCTCGATTCATGTAGTTACCACAGGCCAAGACTAGTTCTAGCAGCCGCTTCAACTTTCGACTACGAAATACTTCTTTGCATGCTTCATGTACAGCTGAAAAAGTAACACGTACATTTAAAATATTTCTATATTCTCAATGATATAAGTGAAAAGCAATCTGAATTTGACATCCAAAGCAAAGGATGAAGAACTCAAAGGAGAATTAATAAAGCAGGCACACAAGACAGAGATAAAGAAAAAAAAAGAAAGAAAACTTTTAAAAATTGTCATGTGAGAGAAAATGGTCTGAGATATGTATGGCAAGAAAAAGAAGTGTTATTGTGTGTGCATACACCTACAAAAAGCAAAAATATATTTTCTTAATACCTTCAATCTTCTGTTTGCAGTCATGCCTTCGCTCCTGGAACTTTTTCTTGAAATAAAGAGCTCTCAATCGTTCCTCATAGTGTGTTATCCTGTTTATTAAAATCCATAAATATCTCCTTGAATAAACCTCAAAAATATTTTTACTTAAATTTTATGATTTAAACATTTTCTGTTGTTAACACTTTCAAATTTAACACTTGCAGCTCTATCAGATTTTTGCTGTTCTTGATATTAGGTAAAAGAAGTTTCTTAATACTTTTAGAAAAAACTTGAGACTTCATTAGCTCTGTTCTTCAGAAATTAGACATAAAGCAGATACATATTCATGCTCACATGTTTATGTTTGTGCAGGTTTGTGTCTGCAGTTTTGAAATATTGCAAAGATTTGAGAGAAAGACAGAAGGTGCATGTATGAATATTTATATACAAGTGCATATAAAATATGCACCAACATCTCTTATTGTCTGTAACTATATCTGTAATAGTGTAGCATGAATAATAAATGCTACTAAGTGCATGTTCTCACTTGCTCATTCATATAGAAATCTATCTGCTCTGGCCATGTTCTCTATCTCCGAAGCATATTCAGCAAGCATCTGTGACTCTTCTGGAGTAGGCACAAACTTCAGAAGCTGTGAAGAAAGCAAACATGCTTAACTCTGCAGTATGTGTGCTTGAAAATTATACTTGTTATAATTGGCTAAACAGCTCTTCTACTTGCAACCATCACTGCCAAAGAAATATTCATTAAGAATAAGGTAAAATGCTTTTCAAAATAGCAAAAAGCTCACACTGACCTGCTCTACCATGTCTTTCGGTAAATCTTCTCCTTCATCTACATTCATCACAGCACGGGCCAACTCTGAGTTAGTCAGCTTCAACTTGGACAACAAAATTGTACAGTTCTGAGCTCTGCGGCCATCAATAACAGTCAGAACTGTTGTTTTAGGCTTGGAAAAGCTGTTCTGATTATTCTGTTCTTCGCCCTCTTCTGAGGGTTTCTGATATGCAGAGAATGTATGTTCGAAGTCTTGTAGATCTAAACTGCCAAACATCTGTATCACAAAAGGTGTGCTTCTTTTTAGTCAGCACTCAAAATTACTAACATTAAAAAACTTTATGATTCATAAGAATATCTTCTGGCATGAAAATATGAGTAATAAACAAGCATATTATTTTACCAAAGTAAACTTTTTACTGAACTGTCTGAAAAAATCTTCCAAAAATATGATTAACTGATTAACAAGAAAGGAAATCTGTGATTGTCAACCATCTACTGAAAGGTATATTTGTAACAGATATATTGTTGGTGCATGTCCTCTTATAGTCCTATTTTAGAATGCTGATTTGTTACCGTCTAGTTTCCTCTGTCTACCCGTCGTTATTACCTCCACTTGAAGTAACCTCCCCTCTAGGGAGTCACAATTATCTTTGTACATTTAAGTTACTTTTTTCCTTAGCAGACAGCTCTAACAAAGATAAATCAAAGGTACTAACTTCCAAAGGTACACATATAATAAGAATCTATAAGGATCTCGGATCTGACATGATCTTGAGTTGTCTTTCATGCAAGAATTTTTTACATGGCAAGTTGAATCATTTTTGTGAGTTATGATAACATCTCACCTTACTGTGATTAAGATCCTGCCATATTGATCCACTTATTTTGCTCTGCAAAGAGGATTAAATTCAGTTTAATGACAAGTACCTAAGAATGCACAGATATTCTACTTAATAAGTAATTAGCAGATGATCAGATGGCGAGATTGAAGAAAAATATTTGTGGCTTTCACATATTCATGTATGTGTGCACATACATACTTGTGTTCCTTAAGTATGCATAATACACATATACTTTGTAAGCACTCATACATGCATCCACATATATTTATTGATATTTTACCTACCTCTGGAACCTTTGTCCAGTTGAAGGATTTCAGCGACTGAGAAGGTTTAGGTATATTTTTTAATTTGGCAGATAGCACTGCACTTAATGATGAGCCACCTGAAAAAAAGTGCTACCTGTCTTTACACTGAACAAGCTATTATTAAAGCTTATGGAAATTTAAACATTCAATATTAGCCTTATTCAAACCTTCTTTACTGTTGATACAATTTATGATCAGTATATTATGCCTACAATCAGCAAATCATATTGATAAGTAATGATGTTCTGAATGAAGTTATATAATGAACATTTTCCTGTATGAATATAATATTCCTGCAATCTGGAAAGTTAATGTATAATAATGGGGATGCCAATGTTTAAAGCCAATCTGATGACCTGACTCTAACCCTAACCCTACCAGGTGCACAAGGTGCAGGTGGAGCACCAGGTGCTGGAGGTGGAGGAGGTGGTGCTCCTGGTGGTGGGGGAGGTGGACACATAGGAGCTGGAGGGAGCTTTCCAGTTAGGCTTCTGAAGTCACTCATTATTGCTGATGCTGCTGTTGAGAGGCCCATCTTGGCATCATCTGGCAGACTGCCAGACTGCATAAGATGCTGCAGCTTCTGCTTCTCTCCTCTCTCAGTGTCTAGCTACAAATATTAATAAAGTGAAGTAGGTATAATGCCGATACTGCATGAGGGGAAAATGGTATGGAAGGCAAGACTTTTTGCCTTAATCTCTACCAAATCACTAAATACTTCCTTGCCTGAGTTGCATCTGTCAACAACATTAGTCATATTCAATTACCACCTACTCTCTTCTCTGGTTACACATTTGATATACTCATATAAGCACTTATTCTGTTTTGTTTATTGTGTAATCATATGTATGATGGAGACAGTGACATTGTGATTGGGATTCACTGCTACACGTAAGTAAATGTAAACACTCTTCTCAGATAACAAAGGACACTGTTTAAAATATCTTCCGGTACTCAAGTACTTCAAGTTACTGCATCAAATATTTGCATGCAGCACAGTACCTGCAGTCGAATGTCTTCCACTCTGGCAAGCAACTCTTCAAGCTGCTTGCGAGTTTCTGCATGACTTGTTGATTCTTTCTCCAGTCTGGTTTTCATCATATTCATGGTGCTTGTAATCTCTTCCTACACCAGAAACATATTTAAAAATATATCAATTGACAACATTTGATTACTATCAAAATACTTAACTATCTTAATGACAATTATGGGTAATACAACATCTGTCCTTAAATTATGTTTGATGTAAGCGTAATTAGTTATTGAGGACTAGAGGTTTGGTCTCCTACTTAAAACATATGAGGTTTTGATGTTTCAAGCAACTAAAATGCGATCTATCTTGGTCACAATGCTTAAGCACCCATTATTATTATTATAACAAAATATACAAGAGTTTGATAAGACATAAAACTATGTCAAATATGCTACCATGATGATGATCAACAAAAACATTATGACAATGTTTTAAGAAGAGCTTATAAAAGTACCTTTTCTTGTGACCTGACTTCACATTCTCGCTCTTTCTTGGCAAGCTTGGCATTGATCTCCTCTGCTGTCTTTTCTGCTTCCCTCAGCTTTTGCTGGTATACTTTAATATCTGTTTCACTCTGTAATCTGTAAGAAAAAATATGATTATAGGTAAAATGTAAAGATAGAGAGTGAGGTGTTAAAGAGGCTGCACTTTTTCTCAGGCACAGCGTTTTGAAGACGTTCCCATCTCTCCCTTGCAACCATTTTTACCCAACTAAGTGATTAGTCAACAGCTGGATCAACTGTGATAAGAATGCTGCACAACAAGGGTATCAAGCCAAATATTCAATTGAGAGAACTTAAAATATAAAGTGCCAAAAGTTAAATGAAGATCCTGTCAAAAATAAAAACTTACTGCCTCACAATGCTCTTGAGGTTAATCTCCAGGGGAGCGCCGTCTGGATCTTGTCCATTTTTTTGTTGAAGGATAACTTGCTGCAGGATCTTATCCACCAGCCCCCAAACAGCAAATGCATCATTTTTTCCATCTACAAACCCATCCACAAAATGCTCTTGTCATCTTTGATGACACAGGAATGATAAGGTATGCCAATACAAATGGTTTAACCAGCCAGTGAGTGCTTTTTGTAACATGTTCATAATTTGTGTGTATGTGCCACCTATGAAACACTGCTGTTCTTTTTATCTAAACCAATCAGCATTAGTACTTAAAAAAAAACAAAAAAACTATGCCACCTTGATAACTACCTCCCCTTCCCACCACCAAAAGAGTTCATACAGTATATTAATTGCCTCAATGTTACAATAATATAAGCAAACAATGACAATAGATTATATGAAGATGTAAGTGCCTCATCAGTGACATAAGTACTATCTGCTAATATAACGGTCTTCCATTCATATTCATATCTGCAATATAAAAAAATCAAAAGCAATTGTTACAGCTTGCTTAACGTACACGGCAGGAGGAGAAGGTGATAAAGTATGGACAGCAGGTTTGGGTATGCAGTTGTCAGTGATAATTTTTTCCTTAGCACTTCAAACATGGCTGATGCACTTTTGCTATCCACATGTACCTGAAAGTGAAAGAAAATGTTGCTGATGTCTTTCAGCTGCAGGTCAAAATAGGTATGGAATATAATACAACTTTTATGCAGATATATTTTATATATTATATATTTTAGCAGATATATATACATATAAAGCTGGTAGCTTAAATATAATACTCATGCAAATGAAGGAAAATTATGCTACTCACTCCTTCAAATCTTCTTGACAGTTCTTTCTCATCAACATTCCGCACCATCTCAAAGAAGTCGAGATGTCTTTTACATAACAGAAAAAACATATGCAAAAAAACTTTATCATGAACCATATAATTCAGGATACATGAAAACAGAAGTATGAAAAAAATGCCTTCACTAGTGCTAGTATTGTGCAAAATTCAAATAGACTGTAACATTTTTTAGAGTTTTGTAGCTAAGCTTGAATGATTCTTCGTTCCAGCTGGCATTATTTCTTCTTCTTCTTCTTCGTCGATCACTCAAATGGACACGCCTGCCTCCTGCACAAATGATGCTGTGCGCCGCAGGTCCACCAGGCTGCCGTGTAGCTTCCTCGATACTGGCGTCTCATCAGTCCAAATGCGGTGCCTGAGTTCTTCGTGCATGGGGCATTCTTGCAGTAGATGAGTTGTTGTCTGACTGCCTGTCTGGCACAGGCACTGGTCTGTCTGGCCGATCCGGAGCTTGGTATATAGGTGGTGATTGAGACGGTTGTGGCCTGTCCTCAGCCTGAAAATAATGACCTGCTCAGCCCTTGTAAGCAGGTAGTATGGGTCGTTTCGGTTGAAATGTGGGTGCTGCTGCAGCCACTTGTTGTGCTGTTTGGCCTTGATGATGGTTTTGACTTCACTGAAGGTGGTGGACCTGTCTTGCTGCTCTTTTGTGGATCCTTCCTTAGCAAGATTATTTAAAACCATGGATTTAATGAAGAGGAAATGTAAATGACTGTTTTATTTGAAAATAAAATGTATCTGAGATTTCATAATTAGGGAGAAAAGTGGTAGACAAAGGACTACTCACCTGTCTAATGTAGCATTGCCGTAAGTTCTTAGTTTCTGCATGATTGGTACAATACCCAACATCAAGAACTCATAACGTAAGTGCAGTCGAAACTCCAAATGGTCCTAAAATCAGATGCTAATTGTTAAGTGGAGCACATAGCAAAAACATAATAAAATACTAACAGGACATTACATTCTGATTAGTGATATTGAAAACTGAAATGTGGGAGATATATTTCCCTGCATTAGATATTATGTGTCACTTGTTAACATTCAGTTTTTTATAGTAGCTTTCCTTGTAAAACCCAATTTTAAAAAATTTGACAAGCAATTCGAAAGTGAACATGGCGTAATGAATAACATATTATTTGCATATTTGCTATGGTGGAGCCATAAACAAATGTGTAGCTGGATAAATTTTTCACCTCACAATCATGAAGACCAACATTACTGATTTATTAAGACAAATCTGCATATAATAATGTCTGTGAATATAGTCACAAAGGTTAAAGCAGTTGCCAGAAGACAGAGGAATATTAATAGCACTTGCCTGACCCGGTCCATAACGTAATGCAGCATTGATAAAAGACATGATTGCTGTCTTAAGGCCTATCTCTTCTCTGTATTTTCCTGTGCTGCGATCAAGGTCGCACATCAGCAGCTGTCAAAAGAAAAGGTAACAAGTTCAATTTTATGAACTTTCTGACTGGTAATTTTTGATGACCATTTCATAAATATAGATGGATAGGTGTGTTGGTGAAGGATAAAAAATATACAGATTTTTTAAAAAAAGAAGAAAAACAGCATATATTTCACTTAATCAGTAAGAAAACATATTTTGTTTAGTCATCTTCAAAGGTATCAATATGAATGCATACATTCAAAAGCTAACTGCATGTTTATACATTAAACTGCTGGATATTATGTTCACATTATTACATATGATGATTATAACCACAAGTATGTAGAAAAATCATCAGAAACATTGTACATTAAACACAGTCATTACCTGGAAACGGGTTCTCTCTCCTGCATAGTTCTGCAGGTGAAGCATAGCTTCTAAGACTTTTCGGTGTCCACCAGGAACCAGACACATAGCACCAAGAATCTCTAAGACTGCTGTCTTGGTTTTTACATTATCAACAGCCAGACTCTGAGCTATAATGTTGATGGCAGAGGGATGGGCTAGCACATGGGCTCTGCCTTGCTGAAGACAAAAGTGGAAATAGTGATAAACTAAAAAAATTTTTGTTTGTAAGAATGTAACAGATCTGGGAAGGATAAAAAAACAACAGTCAATATGTAAAAGAATAATAATGTCCACACCGAATTGTTCATGAGAGCTTTGATGCAGCCAATAAATGAAGTGTGGACTGGACTTTCTGATGTGGCATAGTCCATGTTAGACAGGAAATCAACCAAGCACTGGAGTCCATTTTGCTGAATGAAGTGGACAACGAAGCTACGAAAAAAAACACACACACAAATTAAATTTCTGCTCCATAAAGATAATTAAATTACTTAAAATGTAAAAAACTAAATTATGTGATGTCTTCCCCCCAACATAGCAAATCGAGATCTATTTCTAATGTGATATCAAGAAGAATTCTGATAACCACACTTGGAACAATAAAAGTGATGTTACTTGCAATCACAGCTGGAGGACAATACCTTCATATGGTTTCCTTTATGCATCGTGTAGAGTTTTCACATAACTGGAAATATTGTCACCTAAAAAGTGCCATGCTAAAGTATGCTGAGTTCAGGGGAACTGCACTGTACAAGTTATCTCAATTATTATTATTAGCTATATTATGGTGTTATTGCAAACTTGACAGACAGCCTGTGTATTTGTTGGTGTTGCAGATGTAAACCACTCACCTCATAGGCTGAGTGCGTAATGCTGTCTTGAGGTTGTCTACTAATTTTGTCTTGTTGTCAACATCCTCCTCCGACAGACCCAGACAAACCTAGGGATTAGGATGCTTATTTAGCAATTACATACTTTTAAAAAAGCTTCATATACATATACAAGATTTCATACTGTCTGATTAATCCTAAAATCTTGAAGCAGCGATGTCTCATTCTGCCTTACATTAGCATCAATCATCCAGTTTGTAGAGCACTTATTACTTGAGAGGGTGAGATCATCTTACATCACACAAAAAAGGATTCATCCATACCACTCCCATAACAATTTACTGTCATTATTAATATGTATTCCAAAGAGGCAAAGCATATGTATATCACAGAAAATATTACTAATAAAAACAATCATTCAGAATACAGCGTTTATTACTCCAATGCACTCAATAACTGTAAGCTAGATGGGTGGAACAGAACCTTTTAATGAAAGTATTACTATATATATATATTTGCATATCTAAATTGCTATCTTAACATTTCTTACTCTGAATCTATTTTTAATGACACATGAAAGTTTTATAATGGTTCTTTCTATGAGGTTTTTATGGTTATTCTCCTGACAGAATACAACTGTGGCAGATGTCTTAAGTGACCCAAAGTAATTCATATGAAGTTCCTTTTGGCCTTTTTTTAACTTAAGAATATTCAGGAATGAATTAGTTTATTTGGTGCTTATCCATACTGAAGTCAAAGTAAAAGTGTGCTAAAAGCCTAAATTAAGTGAAAATGTCTTCCCAGTCTTCAGTGTAGCCTTTTATTGCTGAAGAGATAGAAGCATTCTAAAAATACATGCAAAACCTGAAAAGTCAGTAACTCACAGGTGACATGGATTTGATTCTCTCAAGGTAGTAGCCAGGAGTATTTTGTGATGATGTGTCAACGTCCTGCAAACGAGTAATTAATCAAATCCCTGAATCTCTGCAATTTTCACTGTCTAGAAATGAACATTGGTTTAAAAAAACTTTTTTCAACCCTAGATTACCCCTGACAGCAAGAAAGAGAACATCTCCCACCCGCACTTCCCCAGCACACCCACGCATGGACACATGCACACTCACAGACACTCACATAATGCACACCACACACACAATTTATATGTACATTTATATGTACACTCACATGTGCACATACACATAATTCACACACACATGCATGCACATGCACTTATGTTCACATATGCATGCATGCGCACACAGGCCAGTATGATGCCTGCACACAAACAGGAAGATTTCAATTATAATTCTTCATTATTCCAAGTAACCCTCATAATTCAGTCAGTACCTTTTTCAATCAGAACAGACAAGCACTTTAATAAATGTAACTATTTTCTGTAAGCGTTTTGCAGTACATGTACCAGTTTCAGAAGTCACTATAGTGAGGATTAGAATGTTGGGGTGTGCCGGAAGGAGAATATGATATGCCAATGCTTTGAATACCTGTGGGTGGTTTACACCAGGTGACAGCTACTGTGTGATGCTGGCACACCTGCCACAAATATGTCGCCTTTTTTTTCTCATTCCTATGAATTGTCTACCATTTTGATACTTAAACTATAGTTTCTGATAAAATAGCCTATGGCTACCTATACAAGCTTCCAATGTGGACATATGCACGGGCTTCACCCACACAGGGAGAGTGCAGCTCCCTGTCTTTGACACCCCACACCCCACCCCCTCATCTCTCTGTGCATCCCTCAAAAGCCGACCCAGAAACTATCCGGTGTCCTCTCGGGGACACACACGATATAGCATGACCCAGTTGCTCACTGAGTCAAAGCGACATTCCAGTGCTGACCCTAGCATGCCCATGAGTCAGGAAGAGTTGATAATTGTCCTCTGGCCGCCAGCTGTCAAGTGGCCACTTTTGAAAGACTCGCACGGACAATTCTGGTTCGACTTTTCTCTTGTATGCGCAAGCAAAAAAAAAAAAAGTAGGCCAGCTCACTTCTGGTCACACGCTCTGCTAATGAGCAGTAAGCAATAATACCCACTCCCCCATATATACATCCAATTCAGTGCTTTAGTGCAACCCAGTTCTGCTGTACCAGTCCTGCCCACACCTCTTCCCTTCTACCTTTTTCATCAGCCATTGTAGCAGCCGATGGGTGGTATGTACAAAGGGGTGCTGTGGGGAGGGGTAGGGGAGAGGTGCTGTCGAGAAAATAAGATGATGTCCTCAAGGCCGGTATAAGCAATGAACGATGGCGCACGCGCCAAGAACACGCACGTGTCGTGTTATATAGTTGTTCTACTACGAGTTTCGATCGCAGAGCCTGTATACTTTCACACTCTACCCCTCACATCGCCGCCGTCTTCATTTAACATCTGGTTTCGCAGTTCGTTTAAGTTGCCATTTCGCTTCCTCGTCACTGTTTACCCTCCTTCGGCTTCAAAATGTCAGCTGCCAGGAGTGGTAAGGCTGCCGAGATAAACAAATTGGTTTTTGTGTTTTTTACTTTTTTTTAAATTTCCTGTAAAGGCTATAGTCAAACAGACTGGGCACACTCGTCTCCACGGTAACCTAAGCAGTAATTCTCAACAGCGACGACAGCACAGTAAAGAGATGGTCTCAAAAGAGCTGTACAAGGGTGTCTATTTTTTAAAAAAAATTTTGGGGGTAGTGGGGAGAGCCCATATGTTTGCCATCTTTGCCGTCTCCTTTACCGACCTCCCTAAACCTCTGCTACAAAGAAAGAGAAATATGGGAAGACAAAATAACACGTTAGACAGTTGATGTGTGTGGTGTGCTGAGTGTGGGAACCACCTTCCTTCTCACCAGACTCATTACTGGACATGATGGAAAGCAAGATGGCTTCGTCATATCCGCTATAGCTTCTTCACTATACCGGTTATAAATCCGAAAAGTTTGTTTTTTTTTTATTTTTACATATATATATATCATTTCATTTCTGTGACATCATAACATTGCATGCCAGAGAAGCAAACTGCAGTTAATACAATAATAAGTCAGCTGAACAAATTGCATATTATGATTTCTTCATTCACCATATAATTCTTTGAGTATATATGATAAGCATATGCAGTCATAATTCCTGGAGTGAATATGACAGATGAAGCAAAAAATTCAACCCATTCCCATGAAAACAAAAAGTTAACCTCTCTAGAAAGGGTTCTTTACAAATATTTCTTGAAAGTTATTTGGCATGTAAAATTTTTAACTAGCAAACAGTATAGTAAGCCATGCTGCATACCGTGACTTCCCTTACAAGCTATCAAGTTCATCACTGCTGCTGCAGTAGTCCCAAAATTATATGCAGTTGTAAATCATAGTTCAATAACTCCAAAAGGTTTATTATCTTTGAGAGTTATTGCTAATTTGCTGCAAACTGTCGCTTTCTCTTCATAAGTTCGTTTTCCGGCGATTCTTGGAGATAACAGGAAAATAAAAAAAAGAGAGAGATATACATCATTCTGGTCAAACAGAACCAAAAGAGTGATCCAGAGCGGGACAGAAGAATCCAGAATCTTACTCAAAGCTGCAGGATATCTTCTGGTGTAAAATACGCGGATCAGTTCCATTGCAACCTTCCATTCCTTCTCTTCCTATGCAAATTGATGAGGAGGAGGAGGAGGAGGAGGAGGAGGAGGGTGGTGATGGTGGTTCCTTTCGGTTTCTAAAGTCGCGCACAAAAATAGTCTTCAAACTGTTATCGTGACCTTCGCCCTGTGAAGTTTATTGACACGTGCAATAACCTCCGCTCTGTAAACTCCACGGCTATAGAAACTGTCGTCAAGTACCTAAAACGAATGATTTATCGCTCATCGTTGTGTTCAGTTTCTGCAAGTTCCCACAGTTATACACACACTTTATGGCCTTCCCTCAACAAGGGGCAGTCTCCAAATTGCTCGTCGACAATGCTGCTTATCAAACTAATTGATGCGGATTCCCGACTTGTTGTGTCATTTACTTTGCACTAGACCACCCATTTCACATTAAAAAAAAGCAGGGCAAAGACAGCCTTGCACTTGATAAATAATTCATCACCCCAAGACACGGACAATGTTTTATAGACTAGTTTGTTGTTTCGGCCGTGCAACTTATGAACGTTAGTGTGTAAAATCACACGTACATATCTGAAGGATGACTGTCTGTTTGGTGGAACGGGCGTGAACGTGTTATGGTATTGCTAATTGTGTTTGTTGACCTGTGTACTCCTAACCGTTACTTCCTTACAAAACTGCTACTAACTGCCCTCTGGGATAAAGTCGTACCTTATAACTTTTCTTCAAATGCTGAGAAATAATGTCATCAGGTATTTAATTTGTCCAATAAAGAGTAGTTTTACATAATCACATTGCCCGCTTACTAAAAGTAAATGGACCACTGTTTTAATTTGCGACAAGACCGCAGCATCTCGAGCTATGTTTACCCGAGCGCACACCGCATTGGCCAGATGGTACGACCGAGACCGCCTGACACAAACACAAATATTCACGCTTTTCCTGAACATTGCTAAGTGCCTAGAACATCTCGAAAGGATCGCCACTATGGAGTTTAAACATGGCATTGTCATTTTTGTCCCGTCTGCGGCCTCATTTTCTGCCTGTGGATGTTTGAGAAGGAAGGCAAACAGGTGAGTCAGGCGGAGATAAGGCTGCTTGCAGCCCCTGACGCCAGACGTGACTAAGCCGTCCACTTGTGGCTGCGCCATCAGCAGCCATCGGGCGCTTGTTACTGTTGCCATTGTTTGTGCGACCCACATCTCTCCTCCCCACCCCATTACTCCTTATCCTTGCCGCGCGCCCATGCACACACACACTTCTGTGTCGTTACAGGTAACCGAGTAATTTATACGTGACGTAACCTAGAAGAGATCACAAGTCCACCCAGGTTCTTCGGTTGCCAACCAAAACAGTCCTTAAATACATCAGTCTTCCAGCTTCCCTACAAACTCCCATAAAAAAATTGGTTATCTCTCTATATTGGTATGATTAACATTTCTAACCACCATCATCCTTACATGACCCTAACCTCTGACCATCTAGTTTTCCAACTCCTCGTGCACGCACGTACACACACAGAGGAAGCGGACAGCCAAGTAGTTATAGAGGACTAGCAGTCCGAACCGATAGGCGTGCCGGTTCGATATTTGTGTGGCGTAGAGAACTTCCCCCTACCCCCAACACACTAGCAGTTCATCCAACTGTCGTAAATGGCTACCTAACTGCATATTGAGTTGAATATGGTAAAGCAGCGAGGGAGAGCAGATGGGCACCACCCATACATAAAGCTGACCCCGAGAAAAGGGAAGTCTCTTTCCCCCAATGGCCTGAAAAAGTTTTGGAACAACCTTTACCTCCTCGTCGTCAGGTTCTTTTGGATAAAAGACTGTGAATGTGGTTAAGGTAACTATTATGTTCGAGGTTATCAATTTGGCATTTGCCTCTAAAGGATGGAGGGACAACATTTGCTAGCACGCGCAACTTGGGTGCTGCCAGGGTTAACTTGCGTGTGAAAACAAAACGCTGGACGGGGCTGGCTGCCAGCGTTTCTATTTGCCAGAAATTTGATGGCGGTTTTTTTTTATCATGGCTCTGGTGGCTTCTTTGTCACAATGACTTTTGGATGAAAGACTGTAACTGTGGTTGTGTAAAGCAGGCTCGACGCCTGGCGCGATGCACTCTGACCTTGCGTTGGAAGAGGGTATTCATGCCTGCCCGATTCTTATAGGCGTTCCCGAGTTAGTTTTGTGCCCCACCCCACCACAAGATTAGCTGAATACACATACACACAATTCGCTTATATAATTATCTCTTATAGAATTAATAGCAAGTGAATTTGTAATCACTGACAGTAGAGTTTACGGAGGAGGGTGTCATTCATTTGCCTCGAGCAAGAACTTGTAGTACACATCCATGCCTCGAGGGAAAGCCCCTTTGTGCTTGCCTAACATTTCGCCTGCAATCTGAAACAAAACCTTGCTTCACGTATATTGTTCTAGCTTCTCCATAGTATGTAGAATCTTTGCACACACAAAAATAGTCAAGCGTTTTAATTGTGATATCTGTGACGCAGAAAAATGTTCCTATGGACTGCCGAGCCCATCTTTTTCCTCCAACCGTTCTTTTTTTGGCAAGGAAAAAATAAAACTCTCGAAAAATCTATAGTATCAGTCCTTTTATAGTACTTGTATAGTTTTATAACAAGCACGGGGTGAAAACGTTTTATGAAACCACGAACTTATATTACTGGACTGCTGGCAGACGATGTTTCTTTTTTTTTTTTTAAGTTAACTACTAAAACGAGGCAGGAGACTACAAAGCTTCCGGTGTATTCACATTCTTTGTTAGGTTCGCCGAGACTAACAGCGGAGAACTTCGCAAGAGGCTAAGCGTTGGTCTTGGCAGACAGACAGCAATCCACCTACACACATCCATGATGAAACCTTATGTTAACGTGAAAGACGGAAACGTGAACATAGTTCACCCATCACTTCAGACGCCTAAACCTGGTGAATCTTTCGAACCTTTTTATTTTTCCAAGCCCTGCTACACACCACCAGAGCAGCAAATTTTCAAGCTGCTTATTTACTATAAATCGCAGTACTACCTTGAACTACATAAACAACTAGACGCATACTGCACGATTGTGAATACTTGTAAGAATTCACTATAACTACTATCCGACAGACCTTTCTATTGTTATAAACCTTTATTAGTTATTCCAGCGTCCTCGTCCCATTCACAGGCCAGTTAATTAGTCTGTCAGTTTTAGTACCTCACAATGATACTAAATAAAGAGAAATATGAAAGATGGCAGCTGATGCTATTGCATATCCCTGCATTACTCCACATGTAGCCTGGTGCAGGAGCTGATGCCAAGCATACGCAGAAATCGACAAGTGGAATAAAAACAGTTCAAGGTCACAGTCACTGAATACCAGAACACACATCGATCAGTCTGTCAGCTGCAGGAGCCGGGGGAGAGCTACATCCCCTCATGTCCCCAGACACGGATGTGTTTTCAGTCAGACGGTGGTCACTGACCCTGACGCTTTCTGAAAGTGAGTGGGGGGGGGAGTGTGATGAAGCACGAGCAAAACAGAATGATGTAGCTATGTAGCTATAACAAAAGATTAAGCTAGCACCACGGCGCACGCACCACAAGGAGGGTGGATGGCGGTGTAAAAGCCGTTTGCCTGTGACCCAGCGCCCACCTAGACATTGGCTTGATGTCACTCGCCAAGCAATCAATACGCTGCTAACGTCGCTGCTCTTGTTGCCCGGCGGACGGACTGCTTGTGAAAGCTTTCGGTTTGTGGCCAAGTCTCCATCAGTTGCCACCGCAGCCTTCTCTGTTCTCCATCTTCCCTCTCCATCACCGATCAACTCCTTATACAAGTCGATCACCACCTCCCCTCTTTCTTTTTTTTTTAAACTGACACTTCTGGGCAGAAGTCTACAATCTACACAAATGTTTTTGACAAGCACGTTGCAAGATGAGCTGTTGCAGTAAACTTGTCATCAATTTAAATGTTTCCTTTTGTGAAGAAGGTTGAGACAATGCCATTCACAGTAATTATACCATTAAGCGTTGTACGTGGTATTCACACACTATAATGGAAATGCACTCCAATGTCCAATTTTTGCCATATTTCAATGTGTTCCTGGATACATATTTCATGTACTCACTACTATCACCAAACTGTAATCAAAATTAGTTGTAAAGTTGATATACAAGTATAGCAAATATAGCTAAGCTACATAACAATAGCCCAGCACCACCTCCTGTTTAAATTCACTGCTACCAAACATTAAAAACTGTTTACTGTCTATGTAGCATCAAGTGTACATACTTTGCATAAGCTTGCTAATTGCATGCTCTGTCACTCTAAGCTTTAAAAAGTTTGTTTTTAGTACAATGTAAGTTTCCTTTTTCATAATCTTTATAACAAGAGTACTGTAATTTTCTCTTGAGCATCAAGATTCTGTCCTTTCCTATTGGATATGTCTCACTGATCACCATCTGGAGCATGCATGGTGAGGTCTATTGTCCTGCTTACAATGCACTGTTGACTTGATTTTAATAAGTTTTCGACTTGTTTTGCTGAACAGTGCATCTGTTACTATCGATATATACATGGTAGCAGTCTCAACTTGCACAGTGTATTACTGCATGTCTTTAAATTAATGGGCTAGTAAGATGCATTTTTCTCTAATCACTGGATAAAAATTAGTGCAGATACTATTTCCACAAATTTGGATGAACAACCCCCTTCCAATTCTCAAGATACATCCCTGGAAACATCACCTTGTGCAGAATGAGGGTTAGCTGATAACATCATGATTGTGCACAGACCTACCCATTTAACATATGGTCCTAGCTCTCTTCTCAAGATCTTGTCAAGATAAATATATCCATGTAAAATCCTGAGATTTATATTATTGACCTCTGTGCATGATGATATTTGTATACATGTAACTAGCTGATAGAAAAGTAAGGTGGGGGTACTTGCTCAGATTTTGAGAAATAGTATCTGCACACTTACATTTACCTACTGCACTTTACTGGACATCCCTCTATACCTTTAAATGCATGAAGCAAAAGCAGAAAAGGCTACCTGATCAAACCACTACATATAAAATGCATCGGTTTATAACCAAGCTTTTAAGACCAAGACCCAAGCATACCAGTAATGCTAACATGTCATTTGTACCATAGTTGAAAAATGAAAAAGGCCTTAATCCATGCTCAAAAGCAGTTTATGAAAATAGGAGTAATTAGTAATGCTTTAAAAATACTGAACTTGTTTGCCAAAGCACCTGTTGCCAAATAAAATGAAACTAAACAAATCCACTCACCCAATAACTTTGCTGTAACTGAGATGTAAATACTTCTTTAAGATTCAGAACCCACGTTTTCACTAACATAGCCAACTTGGCTAGATTAATGGATGATGGATAATTCAGCTATACCTTTCTATTTGGTTTTTATTCTCCCAGTTTACAATGGCTACCATCTCTTTCTCTCACACACCCATACCAGTCACCAGATTCAGGTAATCTAATCCTTTCAGTGATAAAAATCTCTCTATAGTATTTACATATTTAGCTAATTCCGTTATTAATAGTCATCAACACATTATTCACAATTTTTATCATAATATATATATTATAAACATGTTTAAGTAACCAACAACACTTTGGTCAGTACATGTACTAGTGCTCTGTGGATGAACTTCATGCTAAATTTTTCTGGAAAAACAAAGATGCTCATCCCTAATGATTAGCACTTATGATTAGACCAAAAGAACAAAAGAATCTCAACTTTTCTGTGTTGCAGAACTGCAACACAATTATTATATGCACTGCTGGCCTGCGAGCAGTTGCTAAAATGTACCAGAAATCCCCATAAAACTTAGGTGTACTTTAAGGAAAGAAAATGTGCATATCAATTACCTTTTTCTTACTGCAGTAAATCTGCCACTTTTTTTCTGCTGGAAGGCTGTACAGGGCATCTCGATGAGGTTTATCCAAATCAAGCTCTGCCTTAAAGGAGAAAAAAAGTTTTCAACACCATATCTACTTCTTGTGTAATGCATGCAAGTGTGAATGTATGTATGTGCACTGATAAGAGAGACAGAAAAATTGATAATTATTTATTCTTATTTCCTTTTATCCTTATCAGAAAATTTATAAAAACTATGTCTAATGGCACACACACATACCCACAAATACATCAGTGAGTACACAGCATACAAAGTTACAAACGCAAGTAAATGTACTAAGAATGGCTTACCACCAGTTCTTCAAACTTTGCATTTAGCTCATTTTCATCTGTAGGCATGGGTATGTCTAGCATAACTGGCTTGAGTGGTGAGTCATAGTCAGTGCCAAACTTGATTTCTGGTGGGCCCCGCCCACCTAAGCACCAGCATAATCCTCCCTTACCAGGCATGATGACACTAGTGTAGGAGCAGTTACTGAAATTATACAATTGTTATTTGATTTTTAAAAAATATAGTGAATTTTTAATAAACTTAAGTGCTTCTGACTCAAATTAGAAAAAAAACATTACTAATAGAAATAATTTTTTTTAATTTACTTGCATAAAACAAGAAAATCTGCAATTGCACATTTTCAGCTGTTCTAATTAACAAAATCTCTTTTCACTCCATCTTTACAACAAAAATTCATATTATTTTAACTCATATGACAACACTTGTATTTTAAATTGAAGAAGTTAAAATCCCTTTAGCCAATATGCCACATCTCCATTCATAATAATAGTGAAATTGATGCACCGTTGCATGTGTTCTGCGCTACTCCTAAGCCTGCTGCGATTATTAGGCAGATTTTAACTAATCACTTAAGCAAAACGCCATGCAGCGCGTTGTGTGGCATCTCAAATGCTGGCACTGCGTACTTCTTTTTTCTTTCTTTTTTTCTTTTTTTACACTGCTTTTTCTTTTCTTGACCTTCAACAGCAAGACTCACTTCTAAGAAGTGTAAACTTACCCTCCGATGAAAAGAGCCACCGATGATTGACAAAAGGCTTTTGTAAACATAGGAAGGCCGGTCAAAACCTAGAAGGTGCTCGGGGTCTACGTTTACCACACGTAAGTATCCTTATACAGGTTGGTGAAACGGGGCAATTATAGTCTCTGTGCGTGTCTTCGTTTTCAAAAGAGGGTCAGAGGGATCGCGATTTAATTTCACATATTCCTTAGATATGGAGGTGCATATGATATCTATATTTTTTTCTAACATGACATATACACACATCCAACAATTAAAAAATTGTCGTTATAGTTAGAAACATCGCATAAATGTTTCCTGCTAAGAATTAAGTTTAATCACTTAAGTAAGAGAATTTTAATTGTATCCCACTGCTGAAACTGTTGACCTAGAAGTCGAAGTTTAGGAACGTACGACGATATCCCGTATAAAAAGTGAAGGGCCCCTTCGACGTTTATCCCTTAATGCAGTAACGTACGTTGCCCCCACTCACACTCCATCCACTTATATTCTTTCTGTCTTTTTCATTATATATGTCTCTTAAACAGTTATATATATGTGAAGACCTTTTGGATAAGTGTCACTTAAATACATTTTGTCAGATTTTTTGTGCCCAGGCATGCACAACAGTTTCGCAAATTTAAAAAATGTCTATATAGACCGTACATATATAAGTTATCACAATATACAATGCGCGCATAATGTGCGAGTGTTTTAAAGAGAGCGAGGGACTGGCAGAAATCAGAGGGAAGAGAACTTTTGAATCCAAGTGATGTATGTATACGAGCTTTGACAAATCGCGCACCCTCATTATTATAATTATATAGATCATTTACGATCGAAGATCCGCGTGATTGATTGCTCATCATTAGACTGCTTTTCTCGGATTTATTATTTCAGTTGTGACCATTCATGCAGCTCTTCTTTGGCTGCCTGTTCTTTGACTGCCTGAGCTAAGACTCATGCAAGTTGTGAAAGAACGCGCATGGAACTCGATCAATCGAGCCGAAGGCCGAATAAATTAATAAATTTGTGACATTTTAAGCAATACCGATTTAATAAAATCTTCTTCACAGATTTCTGTGCCAACTTTAAAGCAAGACAGACAATGTCGTGAAGGTGATATGGCTTTGAAATATATTCTCTCCGACAGCAGAGTAAGCGATGTCGTTTCACAAGCCAACATGAAAAGCAGACGATCAATGTTTCATGTTTCCAGACAGGGAAAACTATCACCTTCTACAAATTATTATTTTCTCATAAATTAAACAATAGACTAAAATTCGGTGATACAAATATGTGTGTAGGACTTACCTCAGCTGTCTTTTTCTTGGCAGAAAGTAAAGAAAGACATCACTTATTAAGAGAAATCCGCATGTGAGAAACGTCGTCTGTCAAACTTCCCTGCTGCCGCCGCTTTGACATCCTTGGATTGGCAGAGCGCTACATAGAACAAATATAAGCCAATCACAAAGCAGAAAACATTTACTGCGGTCCCTGTGTGTTAGGTATCATGGAGGACATTGGTGTAAACAACACTAGGTAGCGAAGATATCATGAGTCTTCGGCAAGTCATTTTGTTCACAAGATTGATTGATTGATTGACACAGAACAAGCAATCACAATGGTGAAGCAGACAATTAAGATCTTTGTCCGGATAAAACCGATGAAATCAGGAAAAACAGGGGTAAGTGTTTGTTGCGTGAAATAGACGATATTCTATGTAACGTCCCGAGTAGTACGTTTTAGAATTTGTAAACAAAAAAAATCAACGTTTTGAAATATTGCTTAGTGTGTTTACAAAATAGACGCGTTCCTCTTTTTTAAATTGCAAACATTCTGTTTATTGCTTCTATAAACACACGTTAAAAATATATTTTAATTAATTAATAAAGTGACCATCAAGGGTTAGCTCAAAGTGCTTTACAGAGAAAATCATATAAACACGCAAGCGTAAGAAGAATAATGGTCTCAAAGCAAAAAGTTTATTGTGCTCTCAAGATGAATGTGATCGGCATATATGCAATCATTACAGTTCAGTATACTACCAAAATATACTTTTTAGCCTTCACTTCATTCTTTGATTGTCTTTTGGCTGTGATTTATAGTTGTAGTATCAGTGGGAAAAGTAGTGGTAGTGGTGGCACCAATAAATACAGTTGTCATTGTCGGTGCACACATGACTTATATCACATAGTGGCACTGAAGAAAATGGATAAAGCAGGAAGCAGGATGGTAGACAAAAGATCAGAGATCTAGTCTTGTTCTCACACAGATATGGCATGAGAGACTCTTAGACGATGAAGAAGACAATTATAGGTCACAGACTCAGGAAAACAGTCCAGAACAGTGGTAGGCAAACACAGCTAAAACACAGACACCAAAGACAGTGAAAACCCGAAGGCACTGCAAGAAACAAAATTAAAAAAACAAGGAGAGCAGGTCCCTTACAGCTGGCAAGCTCATGGATGAGTGATTTAGCACAGTCTGCTTTTGGCCTACAGAAGACAATACAAGCAGCATTATTCTGAGCTCTCTGAAGTTTGTCCAGTAGGCAGTTAGTGAGATCAGCAAATAGAGAGTTGGAGTAAACCAGCTGGGACAATACTAAAGCAGATATGAGCCTTTTGGTGGCAAAAGCTGACAGGAAGGATCAGATATAAGTGATTCTGCAAAGCTCAAGGAAGATGGACTTATTTCATTGATGTGACATTCAAGAGATAAAGATATATCAATGATAGTACCAAAACTCTAGACGGTCTGTAGAGAGAGTTGTTAACCCCAGAGAAAGTAAAAGTAGTAGAGGATGGCACACATTCAGTTTATTTGCAGGGACTATTACAATGACCTCAGTTTTGTCATTAATTTTTGGTTTGTTGTAGGGCTTTCAGGCTTTCACAGAGTCAACGAGTTATTGATTCTTACGAATATTAGCATTGTTATATTTAGTATTAGAGTCTTATATAATTTTTTTATTGGTCTTAGATTTATGAGTTGGATGAAGATGAAGAAGGATTTCCTAGGCTGACTGCAGTTGTGCCTAAAGAACTAGCATCTGGATTCATAAACAACAAAAGAGAGACATACAAGTTTAGGTAAAGATTTTCTAAATGGTATGATATTAGAATTTAGAACATTTGCAAATGTCAATTTTTTTAATAAATTTTGCCATCAATAATATACATTATGTGTATGCATATGTTATTTTTTCTCAGATTTGACAAATGCTTTGATCAGCCTGCATCACAAGATGAGGTTTTTCAGCATGTGGCACAGCCTGTCATTGACAAGTATGGGATAAGAATAAACAAACTTTGGTTTCTGCTGTCACTATGTAATGAATATATCATAAATATTCTCTGTTGTGGATGCGGCAATCGACCATCTTAAACACAGTCCATAAAAACCATGTAAATATTAGTGTAGAGCCATTAAGCCCCTGTGATTGGGGTTCAAACTGCTTCGCTGCATCTTAGGTGATCTCGGCTTTTTGATAGTACCTAAATTACAAAAAAATAAAGAAAAAATAATTTGTTTTTAGCACAATCCTTTTTCAGGTGTTGACCCACAAGTCCCCATTTTGAAAGTAGCGCTGTTTTCTCACATTCATGATAATGAAGTTATAAGCCAACATTTAAATATTTAATCCATGATAGTGCATAGCGTGTCAATCACAGATATTCAAAATGCCTAAATGACAGCTATCAACATCTGTCTCGAGTGTTTGAGAGACCATGTCCAGGTCTGTACAATCCATAGTGTAAAAAAATTGGGATCTAAGCATTTTGCATAGCTTAAGCGAATTAAGCGTGGATTCCTGGACTGCGGCTTAATGGTCCTACACTGTATTCTGATAACATACTAAAATTAGAAAAGTAGATATTTTTCTTTTTCATTTCCTCTGCCACTGCCTGTTGATTGGTGTTATCTCCAGACATTAACTTTCACTCTTTACATCCATAAACACCATGCACCCTTGTGCACACACATGCATGCTGAAGACAGTTTACTGTCTCATTTATTTTATTCTATAGTTTGTAGTGTGGTTGTGAAACTTCTGTGTCATGTGGTCGGAATTTTTTGTTAATCTTTATCAAGCCTGTTACTTGTTCTATTACAGTGTCTTGGCTGGCTACAATGGAACAATTTTTGCATATGGCCAGGTAAATCATCCAAGTTTTTTATAGAGTATGTGAGATTACAAATGCCTAGTTTGTATTGCATCATGTAGATCCTTTGTAATTGTATTTTTAATAATGGCATGAAGCACCCAGTAGGCAGACCAAAGTATGCGTGGCTGCTTTTTCATCTGTCACTCTTATTCTCTTATTATTACTCTAAACAGACTGGAAGTAGAAAGAATTACTTTATATCACTAATAATTCTGTAGCATTCTGCTAATGGGTTGACATGAAACACTGAACAGCCAGTTATCTAATAGGCTGGTCAAGACATGTTTCATTGTTTCCTTCATTCATTATTTTCTTCTGAGCAGACTGGAAGTGGAAAGACATTTACCATTACAGGAGGAGCTGAACGTTACGTGGATCGTGGGATTATTCCACGCTCTCTTTCTTATATTTTTAGCAAAATGGAGAGCGTAAGTTTATTTGTGGCTTGAATTCTGTTTTTTCACAAATGCAGTTTAATGTCTCTATGACATAAAAATAATATGTTCACACCTTGTCCTGGCACATGCATGTAACTAGCTATGAATGTTGTTTGCTCATTATCCTCTTTGCATTGTCAAAATATTTTCATTGATTTTGATGTTAGCTCAGTTCAGGTCACTGAATGATATTTTATCGCTGGAAACAATTGCTTGATTTCTTGATGGGTTCTAAAACTGAACACTGCATAAGTGCACTTTTCTCCTTCCCACTGTAGAGTCCAGGTTTGACATATACATTCCATATTTCTTACTTGGAGATCTACAATGAGAATGGGTATGATCTCCTTAACCCCAAGCATGAAGCAGCCAAGCTGGAGGATTTACCGTAAGCTGTTTCCATTTAGATACATATACGCTCAACACACACATCTATATATATGTATCTATATTTCACCAATACTCTTTAAAAAAGTGCAATAAAATGTCATTTATGTGCATGAATGCATGTGTGCACAGCCAAGTATTCCTCCACTTGTTTATAAGAATTGTTTGTGCAGCATGTACATAATAATCTTTAAGCATGCATGAGCATGCATGTTATGTATAAAGTCTATTTTACTTTTGAACAAGTCTGCATACCACAACACATTCGACAGAGCACTTAAGGACCAATCTTTTCCTTGCCTTTTTTTATCTGTGTACCTCAGCATGACTTATTCTGAAGAAATGTATAAACAGATATGGTGGCAGAGTGAAAGTCGTCTGACATGGTGTCAAGTTTAAATACTAATAAATGAATGAACTTATCTATCAGATGATTAAAATGCCATGCACACTTTGAATTGCTCATAGGATGTGCTTCAGTGATGTTTGGTTTTAGGAAGGTGACTCTTTTGGAAGATTCTGATCAGAATATCCATTTGAAAAACCTCACTGTACATCAAGCCAATACAGAGGAAGAAGCTTTGAACCTTCTCTTTCTTGGAGACACAAACCGGATGATAGCAGAGGTTAAAAAAACCTAATTAATCATTCTGTGTTAGACTTTGTATGTAGGTTTAGATCATATATACAAATTTTAAAATAAATTTTATGTATCTAAAATATCCATCTTGATTATATTTTGAAAGATTTTTCATATTTACTAAAGAAGTTTTATAGTTGTTCACACTCTTTAGAATATTTTTCATCTAGCATGATTGACTTGTTCTATTTCTGCATTTAGACATACTGTCTGCCTCTGAGCAATATAGTTTTGTTATATCATTTATGTATTTGTTTGTTTGCTTGTTTTGCTTTTGGTCCTTTTATGTAAGCAGTTTATAATATTCCTAGATGTTTTCACATGTAAATTTAGTTACTTCACCTTTTTAAAATTATTTTTTCGATATGTTTCAGACCCCGATGAATCAAGCATCCTCTCGGTCCCACTGTATTTTCACAATACACATCGTCTCCAGGGAAACAGGCTCTGCAACTATTCGTCGTTCCAAGTTACATTTAGTTGATCTTGCAGGGTATGTCCCTGATATCGAAAGTTCCTCACCTTCCCCTTATAGTGTGGATTTGAGCTTTATTCATTGAAAAACAGAGTAGCTTTTTTTCTCAAACTGTATTTGCTCTGGTGTTTTCAGGTCAGAAAGAGTGTCGAAGACTGGAGTGAATGGACAAATTTTGACTGAAGCAAAGTACATCAACCTTTCACTGCATTACTTAGAACAAGTAAGAATGTGTAGCTGTGTTCATTTGTTACAATCTGTTTTCTTGACTGTGTGCCTAGTCAGATAGATTGTAGTCAAATTTTCCTGCAAAATCTCATGCAAATTTTCATTAAAAGATTTCCTGCCCTTCATTTTCATTTGATTTTTATACACCATCATACTAAAAGTACTCACGTTTACCTGATGCTGTCCAGGTGATTGTAGCCTTATCAGAGAAGAACCGGCAGCATGTACCATACAGAAACTCCCTGATGACGTCTGTGCTCAGGGACAGCCTAGGAGGAAACTGTATGACCACAATGATAGCAACTTGTTCTATGGAAAAAAAGAATATGGATGTATGTACTTCAACAAAATAAATATTGTGGAAGAGATGTTGATGTGCAGTGTAGATAATTATCTGTATTGGTGGCAAACTGAAGGGAGAAAATGTCATAGTATATGAACATTTATAACGAAATTTTTTAATATGTTATATAGCGTAATTTAATGCAAAATTGTGGAACTTAAGTGAATCAGAAAATGGGAGTAATCTATATAAACAATATTGATGACTGAGAAATGTCTTTCATATGTCTATAGCAATGTACATTGAATCAGGGTAATTCTTTCCTTCCCTAAACTCTCTTATTAGGAATCCATATCAACCTGTCGATTTGCTCAACGAGTGGCCATGATAAGAAATGATGTTATGGTAAATGAGGAACTAGATCCAAAGCTTCTCATAATGAAACTGAGGCAAGAGAACAAGGATCTGCGAGACCAGCTTGCCTTAGCAACTGGAGAACAGCTTCAAGATGAACTTACTGAAGATGATATCCAATGGTACTATCAAAATATCTCTGTTCCTTTTTCTAAATGAAAAGGATTTGTTTGGGTTTTTAAAAAAAAAACTTTTAGCATTATTATTTTAATTTGAAGGTTCTGTTGTGTTGTATTAGCTACAGACCCATCCTCACGAAGAATATATTTTTATGGACTTTTTGCTTGAGTATAAAAGTTTAGTTTTCTTTCTGCCTTGTTTATGAGGTAGTAAGTTTTTTCAGACGTAAACTGTAAGAAAATGATAATGTGTTGCTAGATAAATATAAATTTCAATGTTACATTTTCAGAGTTTACTCAGCAGCTGAAAAAGTTAACTGTGTTTTGTATATCACCTTAACTGAAACTGCTTTGCATGTAAAATGTACCAGAAAACACAGATTATTATAGCTAGATTATTGCCTATTGGGAAATCTCATAAACAAGGCAGATTTTTTTTTTAGTGACACCAGAAAAGAAGCATTGTTTTACACAGGGAAGATGATAAAGCCTATTTACACAAGACATTTCACATACTTGTGACTTGCCTACTGATATCTAATCTCCGTTTTCTTTCTTCCTCTTCTTTATTAACTTGATCCTTTCTGAAGTCAAATGAATTTTTATTTTCATATTTTAATCAACTGAAGATGACAAAAATGTAGAGTTATTCTAAGCCAAAAGCTATCAATTGTTACATTTTTCTTGTTATGGTCTTAACATAAAAATGTAAAGTCTGCTTATTTTTATATATCTTTTTGCATCACTTCCTGCTAATGAAACCTGTTTGGCTTGTCACTCAACACATACAGGTGTGAGGATGCAGTTCAGAGGTACTTGGAAGATTCTGATCCACATTCTTACCTTTCTCTTGGTCCTGACCTGCGCAAGATTCAAGCATGCTTTAAAATTATGAAGGTATGTTTCAGGAGAGTGTCATTTCTATAGAAAAGTCTGCTGCTCAGAAGCTACATCACTTTCATGTTTTAGTTTTGAGGTCATGCTTTGAAGACATCTGATGCATTGTTTATTTGCATATCTTTTACTCTATAATTCTGTAAACAATTATAATACTACTGATTTGCAGAATGACTTTAAGATTAAAGTTTTTGTTTTAAAGGCAATTAAATTTGCATTAATTTATAAAAGTTTATGCCCAACTTTTTTCGACTGACATAAAGTTGTAATTATGAAAATAATTTATTTGCTGTACACAAATAAAAACAAATAACTATGTAATAAAGAGTCAGAGCACATACAGACTGAATGTGCACCATTTCCAGTCAAGAGAAATAATTAAAAAAACTACACAGACAGAATAATAAGAACACATGCATTGATGGAGAGTACTGTCCCTTCACCTAACTGGCTGGAGGAGACCAGCTCTCTGTCATTTTGCCTCGTCTATGGATCTGCATCGTTTTGATTTCTCCTACTCATTCATTCATCTCTATTATGGATTTTTTTCTTCAGTGCTTGTGCTGCATCATTTCTTACAATAGACATCTTCCACTAACTTCCGCCTCCTGTTCTTCCATCTTGCTTTGGATTTTGACTATACCGGATTTTGTGCCTTCTTTATTGACACTTTTAGTTGTTCAAGCATTGTGGATCATGCCATTTTCTATTTATTATTTACGAACCACGTACATTGCTGCATGTTGTGCGGATTAGATTCTGGATCTATGCGCTTCAGCAATGTTGTCTGGTGATGACATATGTTTGTGTCATCTTGCATCTTGCACCCTTCATGTCACTGACTGCTGTCGCCTTTGCTTCTTCAGTGCCAGGACTGTGCTCTGCTCAAGTTCATAGATTCAAGAGTGACAAGCAGAAGGCAGACAAAAGTTATGTCAGACAAATCAGTAACAAAGCATTGTGCTTGTTCCTAATCTCAACTGTCTGATTGTCCACCAGCAAGTCAGCCTTGCAACATCACCTCCCCCCTTGAATACTTGTATGTGAAGGCTAGCCATGTTTTAATATCAGGGTTAGCTAGCGAACAGGTATGTCTCACTGGCCGCCACAGCTCTCTTTCTCCACAGTTGTAGGAGACCAGCGCTTGTGAACAGTCTATAACTACCCAACACACTGACGGTTGCCTCTAGTATTTCAGTCCAGAAATTCTTCAACAGAATCTGGCTATTTCTCAGTGATTGTAAAGCTAACCTGATGATCTTACTGCAAGAATTTGGCTATTTTTCAGGAATTGCTTTTGAGACCAGCATTCATTATTCTTATGTTTATGTGTTTTTCTGTTTAGTAAAGCGCTTTAAGCCCATCATTAATGGGGGGGGGGAAGTGCTATATAAATAAACATATTACTACTATTACATACATGGACACATGCAACATAACATGCAAAAGTTATGTCTATAGAATGACAAGTGTGATGATGAAACATGAAGCTAGTAAAACTCAGTAAATCAAACCCATGCACTTAATGGATTCGTATAGATTGTATTCCTCATCAAAATTGCCACTATTCTTAAACATATTTGTATGCAAATATAGAGGAAATTGTGCAGATGAGTTGCAAGTGTTCAGATTCAGTATGGTATAAGCATAGCACTGTTGAGAAACATGGCAGTCACATTGCAAAGTTATACTTGCATAAAGTTAGTCATTTATCCTGGCAGATGCGCATCCTTCAACGACCAGCTCCTGTACAACCACAACCAATTCCACAACCTGAAAGTACCCCTGATGTTGGTCCATATAGCAAGACTGAGCTGAAAAAGCTCAAAGACCTGTTGCTCCAGAGAGACAATGAAATAAATATCCTCATCATCTAGATAAGGAAGGCATATGTGGTCTTAATCAGGTCTCAGTTTTGATCCAGACAATGCAGAGTTTTGGCTCTTATTAACTCAAACCTTTAATTCAATTTAATTCAATATTAATTCAACCTTTTGCACTTTTCTAATAAATTTATTTGCACTTTATTATAAAGTAATTTTTAATCTTCTTTCTTATTTTAAACTTTTAATGGTGTTTATTTGTATTTTTGTAACTTCAACCACCTATTTGCTGTTGAAAGTGGATTTTTAGGAAGAAACTATAGATATACATATTCTTTAACCACCACCAGACATTTTAGTAAACATGTTGAAGAGAGAGAAAAAGCGAGCAGCAGATGCGCAGGCTTCAAAAGAAGAATTGGATCTTAGGAGTGTATCACAGAGTTCAGAGGCCAATGGACATATTTCACACAGAACCAGTGAACTCCTTGGCAAGGGCGACTTTGAGGTACCGGATAGATCCAACAATAAAAAAACAAGACAAGAAGTTCATCCTGTGCTTGAGAATAATGATTGCATGAAAAACAAAATCTGTAAGTAAGACACTAAGTAGGGAAGTTAGAATTATATATTAAGTATATTTCCTGAAGATGACAGAGTGTCTTGCAGAAACACTATTTAATGCATTTACTGATAGAATGTAAAAAAACTTTTTGCAAAGTGTTTCGAGGCTCAATCTTAAGGGAGGTAGGACAAATGGGATCAGTTGGGCAGTGGCTGTCGCATGGATTTCATTTATGTGAGCCGAACACAAAACTGGCCTTTTCATAAGCGTATTTTTATGTGAATGTTGTATTTTTAATGGGCATTATTAATTAGTTGGTGTTCAGATGAAAACACACCAGCGAAGCAGTATTTAAAACTTATTTACTATTGTAAAAATAGGCATGTGTCTGTCCTGCATGAGAATGTATAATGCTTTATTTGTTGCTGGTTCTTATGTGCTACAGTGGGACCCATGTCATTGGGACGGCAAGAAGCATTTGATATCTTTATGCGAGATTACAGTCAAAACCAGCTTATAGAGGAGAACAAGCAGGTCTTAAAACAGCGCTATGGTCAAGCCAAGGCTCTTGGAGAAAAGCTTAATGCAGCAAAACAGAGAATTAGTGAGTTCATTTACTTCTGTGACAGTACATAATTGTTTTTGAGCAACTTCACTGCAGAAGACAAATGCTCTTGAGAAATATCAGACTTCTTCATTATGTAATTTGTTTCACCTAGAGCAGCTTCCCCCTCCCTGATCAACCAACGCTTTCTTTCCTGTGACTGATAACATTATTATTCTACGTACTATTTACAGTGCACCATTTGTTTGAAAATGTAATCACAATAAACTGCATAGAGACAGCATGCCAAAAAAGGAAAATTAGTAAAATTGCTAATTTTCATTTTATTTATGCACTGATGTATTGAAGATTTTGATTTCCCTGATTAACTATAATTATATTTTTATTTGAAATACTACAGAGATCTTATACAACTCTGTTTTGTTTTTGCTGTAATTATAATTTAAATTCTGTGGTAAACTCAAATTTTCAGACCATCTGAAGGGGGAAGTAGATCAACTCAGAACCCAAGGTCTGCATCTTTTTGACAACTTTTCATTGCCATGAGCACTCTTAAAAATAATATTTCCTTCACTTTTTGCTTCTAGATTTATTATGCACATTATTATTTTATGGCAAGATCTTACAGTAAAATAAGGATTGATATGTAATATACTTCATTAAATTGTTTAAGGTGTTTTCTATATGTTGAAAATTTAGAATCATGATAACCACAGCCAAAATATACTAGTCATGCCACATTATCTCTTACATCTATAATTTTGACCATTGCTTGGTGTCCGAATGGAAAAAATATATGAAATATTGATTAGGATGTATGCTTATTAAAGGATTTATCTGCACAAAATGGTAATGTTTGCCATTTCATTCCTTGTTGGCTTACTGTTTCACTTAATTTTTTATGCATATTTTTATATTTGTGGGTAAAATATTTCTTAAACTTTTCAGTTGGTGTCAGTGAAGAGGATTTAAGAAAAGCGGAACAGTCATTGAGAGAAGAAATGGAGAGTGAGAAAATGATGTATGTTAGTTTCGTGCAATTTTTCTCACACATTGTTGCAAGGCATAAAAAAAGTATTTCAACTTCAAGTTTCATGTCATTAATTTCTTCAAAACATAGCCTGTCATGCTTTGTTGGCTAAGTCCAACAGCAGCTGTATGATAATAATAATAAGTACATTTGTGTAGCATGTTTCTCAAGCATAGCCAGACTCAAGGCGTTTTACAATCCATTTAAGAAAAGACTGTAAAATAACAGGAGTTTACAGGTTGCTGCACTGCTTGCACAAAACCAGCGACAATTCCTTTAGGAACAGTCTCTGGGCAAGATGATTGATAAAGGGCCTCATGAGATATCCTCTGGTGGGGGTGTTGTCTAAAAAACAACAAAAAGAGTTGTTTTCATTGCCATGGTTAGTATCAAGGGACCCATAGCAGTGTGTAGCTGTAGAAAGGCTTGAGGTTTCTGACAGTTAAGACAGCAAGATAAAGTCAAAGTCTTCATCACCTTCACACTCATCAGTAGAGATATTTGGCTGTCTCTCACATGTGGCAAGCAGTGACAGATCTTCCTTCTCACCAGTACCAGCCTTTCCTGTGAAGTGACTACAAATTCAGCCCAGCAAAATTTTTTATGGCAACACATTTGAAACAGCACAATCCAGGCACTGATGAAGCGAACACGACAACAGACCAGAAACACAGATGGAGCAAGATGCAGGCTGACGTCGTTGAAGTGCAGAGATCGAAGATCTTAACTTCACTTATAGCAACCTACATGGTCTGTCAATCAAAAAATGAAAAGCAACATGGCTTACGTCAGAAAAGTTTAAATGTCAATGAAGAAGGCTCATAATTCTGTTATGTCAAAAATCCAAAACAAGATGGCAAAACAACACAGAAGCAATTAGTGCATGAAAGTGTTGATTGGAAGAAACGACAAGCCACAAGCACTAAAGAACAATCCAGAACAGAGGAAAACGGTGCAACAAACATCACAGATCCCTAAAACTCAATGCAGATCCATGGCAAAACAAAACAACAGAGAGCTAGTCCCCTTCCAGCCAGTTAGACGAAGGGACATCACACTCATCTCAGCTGCATTTAGGGAATTGTGAGACACATCAGTTTTTAAATTATAAAAATCAGTTATGGTCATAATTGTAACAAAAATACACGACTTATAGTTGGCTATAAGGTCAGTGAATTATTTCTAATGTATTTACTTACCTGATAAATCAGGTACCTATTTTCAACGAACGAACGAATTCTTTATTGAATAAACCATTTGGTTTGTTTCACGGAGGTTAGACAATTTCAGAAAAAAAAACAACAGACAAACAAACAAACAAAAAAAATCATCAGCAATATTCCTAATAAATCACTAATCAATGCATATGAACATTTCTTCAAGAACTTATTTCATTCTTAGTTTTAAATACAAGATACAAAAATCTTGATACTGTATTTGTCTTATTGTTGTTTCCAAGGTATCTGTAAAAACTTGCGTTATTCCATCATTGCCCTGTTTATATGGTACTGTAGATTTTAGGACATCAACTTATTGCTATATACCTATTGCTGCTGGGTAAGCAGGGAAAGTTTTCAAGACAACACTGAGAAAGCCTCAGACCAGAAACCTATTGGTCCAAGAATTTCAAGCCACTTTAAACTTACAAGTCTTAAATAGCAGCAGTTATTGTGGCATTTAACATGTGCAAAATAACTTGTAATAGCATTTTAAAGGCAACAAAGCATGTTTACATTGGTGTTAAATGCATTTATATATAAATAATTTTTTTTTCAAATCTTTTTTGACAGTTACAAAGAAACGTTTGTAGAGCTTCGTACAATGAAAACAGAGATAGAGCATTTGCAGCATCTGCTGGAGAAGGCAAAGGTGAAACTCATGAAGGACTTTGAACTCTGGTGGGCACAACAAACAACTGCCATAAATGTGAGAACAAATTTAATTTTAAATTGTATTCTGTCACAGCAAATATATGATGGTATTTGCATTGTCTGCAAAATATGTATATGTGGACAGTTTGTGTTGCAAAGATAAATGTCTTAACAAGATTAAGTAACATTTTTAATTTCATTATTCAGGAAACAGAATCAAAAGCTGCCATTCGTACAGCATGGAAGACACCACCTTTAACCCCACCTAATAGCAGTGTCTACAGCCAAAAAAGTTATGGGGAAACTCAATCTCTCCTCAGTGACACAGACTCTAAGTTGAGTCAGCATCTGCACTCTGGACGACACAGTCATACAATGGCAGCCAATTTCACTGGACAAAAGATGGAGAGGGCGGACACACACTTACTGAAGTAAGATCATTTCCACAGAAACTCTTTCATGAAGTAATCTTTGTAAGACATAAAGATCTGCATTACTTTTAGAATCATTAACAATCAGGGAAAGACATGTTTGTCAACATAAGCAGTCAAACTAAAATTCAAAAAATGTGTGTATTCAAGGTCTTGTAAACACTTACAAGTGAGAGGTTAGCTAGAACTTGTGAGGTGCATGGAATATTAGCCTTTATTAATCCCATTGTAATTTTTCTCTCATATGCATTTTTGTATACATGAAGTACATAAAGTGCAGAGAGATTTTTTGATGTATACAACAAAGATGTGTTTATTTAATATTATTTTCATATTATTTTGTTTAAGCCAAGAAAAGCCAGAAGGACCAGGGGGCATTCCTCTGACAGGAGATCCACAGGTAGATGCAGACATTATGGCATTTGTGCGTGCAAGGCAAAATATTCTTCGCCAAGGTAAGAATAACCAGTGCAGCTGGGCTTGCACCGCAACTTTCTTCTAACAAATCAATCTGAAAATCAAGCATCTGTTTTGAAAAGTACTTCAACTGTGTCGCAGACACTCACATCTTAACGCTGCACCTTGTTCTACTTTTATTTTTAACTTAACTAACTCGAGCACCTTCCCAGGTCTAAATTTTCCACTTGGACAAATAAAGTTGATCATTGTTATTGTCACATTCTCGTACACACCTGGACATTTGCACGTTCTTTCTTCAAAAACTTTACCTATTTTGTAGGCCTGTATACGTTTGATAATATTAACTGAATTTATGCTATAATAACTCATAAAAATATACAATAAATGTTGAAAATAATTTCCTAGTAAACATGCATCAGTTAATCCTTACTACTATCTAAGGTCTTTTATTATTACTTATTAATATCTCTGATTCTAAACACAGTCCTGAGAGAAAAGTTTGGCACAACACTGCTTTCACTGTACCAACAGTCACTGGGGGCTAATATTCCAAAATCCGAATATATTTATTCGCCATACACACACTGACAAGTTATCTTGAAACGTAGAAATAAACACAACTGACGCCCACTTGGGAATAGACATTATGCACTAAATGACACTCACAGCTCAATATGACGCCGCCTCTGGAGACGAGCAACCTAACCTTGTTATATATCAAACGCTGCCTCTTGGAGTCAGACATTGCTTAAACCAGTGCTGCCTCTTGGGGACAAGAAACCTCTACTCCAGGATACCAATAAAACTGCGCCTGTAACAGTTATAAACAAGAACAAAATTACTCCCACATTAAAGTCAACTTTCTATGAAGACACAGCATTCACTCCCCCACACGTAGTGTCTCAGCACTTGCCGTGTCTCTGTGAGAATTGAAGTGCTGGCTGGCGACAATTTAGATCATCTTCCCCCTTTCTTGTTCCACCATCTAAAAAAACAAAAACCCAATTAGTCATACAACAGGTGTGGCTCAGCCACCATCACTGTTATCATCATGTCACCCCCTGTGACAAACTGGCAGATTCAAATGATTATAACATTTTTTCTTTGCAGCTCAAGGAAAAAGGTGACAAGCAAGGAACTGTCAGAAGTTTGAAATATTAAGACAAGGGTAGGAGAAGAATTTCATACAAGCCCTGTGTATGTGATGGCCAGATAGCTTTTTCCTGATGCATGTATCTTCAGATATGTTGATTTTTCTTATTTATTTTGTTACTTTACTGTAGAAACTTTGATGATTTAGAAAGCTGAGGGGCATAATCCCAATTATGTGGTCAGGCTTCATTTTTAGGGGGGAACAGAACAATTATAATTTGTTTAATTGGATGCTTAAAATTTAATGATAGAAATGTTTAAAGAATTGATAAATGAGGTTGCATGGTGGTCAGAAGGAACTTTTTGATTGGGTTAATGTCAACATGACTGAAAGAAAACAAGATTCTTCTAATTTTTGTAAGTGCTCTCTCTGTTCCCAATTCCGTAACTCCTCACTATCTCGCAGTCTCAAAGCAACTCATCCTTGTTTTGATATGCACTTGACTTAAGCAGAAAATTTTATTAGTCACTTGTCATAAGAAGGGAAACTAATATGCATACAGATCATAATCTTCTAATATGTTCACAACACTACCAGATAAGTCACTATGTGGATATAGAAGAATATGGAATTACTGTAAGTCAACTGATCTTCACAAAAAGTGTCTTCAAACATCTCTTTCAAAAAAGAAAAAAACCACTTGATCAAATATGTAGTTAGCTATAGATGCTGCTTGTTAAAGATTATTACATTAACCATATGGCTCATATTTCATAAAATAAGTATTTTAAAATGTACCTGCTATGAAAATTCAACATACATATGTTAACATTATTACATTTATGTAAAAACATGTATTTTTTGTGAGTAAATTAGTTTATATTTCACTGTTCATTCTTTTGCATTTAAAACCATTTGTCAACATCTTCCATGTGATAATTGCATTCACTTTTTGTGAATACTTATCTTGTATATTTAGGTACATGATTTTTAAAAGTATGCTAAAGTATTTTCACTAAATTAAGAACATAATAAATTTTTCATCTATAATCACATTAAAAATGAAAGGTAGACACTGCAGAACCTTTTCTTTTTTGACATGAAATATTTTAATTAAAAGGTTTAATGTGTAAAACTTTGTCTGAAGTGCATAACAGTGTAATTCAAAACTGCATTATGTTCATTAACTTTATGTAGCTGCCAAGACAAATGTTCAGAAAAGCATCGGAAAGCCAACTGCAGATTAATGACATAACAGATCGTGTGCATTGAAATGAGGCCGTCAGGACATCCATTTTATCTGTAGTTTTGAATATTGTTGTGTATGTTTGAGAGAGAGGAATGTTTGTGCATTGATAAAAAGTGTAAATAGAAATTTTAAATGCATAATGTCCGTTTTAATAAAAATAAAAAAATGAAAAATTTACTCTTTGTGCCAGTTTAATTTTTCATGTGGACAGGAATATATGCATCTGTTGCTTTGTGTCTAGACTGCTTTGTCATTTTATCGTCATGATGGTATCTTGAAATGCTAGGAAAAGAAGTTTAACTGGTGCATGGGTATTTTAGTTTTGTAACCCTGCCAATAATTTAATGCAGGTTTTTTCAAGGTGGGGTCTAGTTTTAAACAATGTTGCAATTAATAAAGATTATGCACAATTCTTATACATGTATTGTTAGCAGGAATGGTGAACTAATTTTCATTAGTTTGCATAATATCAAATGGTACATCATAATAAAACCTAAAAAAAAATCAAGAAGCCCAATCTCCTGTCCCTGTCGATCTTGGTTTCGTCGGAAACATAAAAATGCATTGGCATTAATTATACGAGTTATTCTGGTGAATGCAATCCGCGTGTTACGCGCTAAGTTTTTAGTAATTGTTCTCGTTGCTTGGGAAATGACAAGAGCAAAAAACTATAATTATTAAATTTTGCTATTTTAAGAAGCGGAAAAACGAAACTAAAAAGAACGGCAATCCCCCCAAAAAATAAAACATCAAATGCGTTATCCCCTTTGTTAGTCTTTTCCGCTTTGGGTCAAAACATATCGCACGTGTGTGATCAATGGAGTCGACTGCTGATAAAAGCCCGTACATTTCAGACCCGAAACTTGTTCCAAGGATTATTACAGTAAGAAGACTATATTTCGGTATTTTACTTTAAATTCCGCTTCGCCCATTGGTGTATGAACAGACGCGTGAGCAGGCTACAGTTTGTGCATATGAGAGAGAAAGCATAGCTGTCAACATAGGAATTCACAGCACACACGTGTGCACACACACACGACACATCCCACTCCCTAATCACACTGCTATAAACTTTAAACGTGGACAGCTAGGGTTTTAAAATAAGGAGAGAATGAGTTTGAAGCTGCGACGCATGCCAGAACTTGCATGCAGGCCCGTTCTTAACCCCCGCGGGGCCCGAGGCAAAGGGCATGTGCGGGGCCCTCACGCCACGATCACACGGTTTTCCATATGCCTAGTTACCATATCAATCAAAAGCGCGGGGCCCCTTGAAGCGCGGGGCCCTAGGCAGATGCCTCGTCCGCCTGCCCCTAAGCACGGCCCTGCTTGCATGCATACTTATCAAAATTCAAGACCGTCGCCAAGGTAATGCTCCCCCTAGATCCTGAATACTCAGACCCAAATTTGTTATGCACAAGAATAAAGCAGTTTTACTCCCATACTTCACTTTCAAACAATTTTTTTTTTTTGACATTAGGTATTCCAGAATTCTTGAGGAACATTGCCTCACACACACGCCCATTAACTGGTTTACTTGTATATCAAAATTCATAATAGTTGGAGTAATTGTTTCTGTTGTCTAGTTCCTCCATGATGAGTGGTCTGCAAAGAAAGGAAAATCTGCTGGCAGCACTGATCCACAATGTGTGGCTGATCATCTGCAGTCAACATTCAGGTACTTGTGTCATCAAAGCCAAATAGTTTGATTTATGTTATATATCTTAATAGGATTAATTAGCTCATGAGCCTTATCATTTTTTTTAAACAAAAGAACCTAGTCATGTCTACATTTTGCTGCCGATGAGATAGGCGACTCTTGTGATCTGCAAAGTCCAGGTCCTCTATATAAGCTGTTTGGTGAAGGTCCACTGGATACCAATGTTGTCTTGGGTCATCTTGTGCATAATCCACTCTATGACCATCAGGAAGATTGAGGGTGATAGTATGCAACCCTGTCTTACGCCGGTCTTCATTATGGAAGGTTTAGTAAGTTTTCCATTGTGGATAATTTGGCAAGACAAGTCTTCGTACAACCCCTGGATAATGTTTATGAGCTTAAGCAGAATACCATAGTGGATCATCAGCCTCCAGATGATGTCCCTGCCTACACTCTCAAAGGCCTTCTCAAGGTCCATAAGTGTTATATGAAGGGAGGAGTGCCATTCAGTAGACTGCTCAATTATGGTACGAAGGGTGTCTTGTCTTCTCACCCTTGGCTGCAAATCTTTTGGAAAGTAAGCCGGAAGTTAAATACTGGAGGATGAAAAAAACTCAAATATTGTCACAGTGGATTTACTTGTACAATATGCATCAGTTTGCAGAAGTGCATTGAATTGTATCTGCCTTTTCAGGGGTCATCCAAAACAGTAAGGTGAAGGTAAAATATTATTTTGTCTTTACGGTAGAACTCTTTACTATAGAGCAGACAGTGGTGTAATTTGGGGTAGAGGAACCGTACAGCGCAACCAAGTACCATGGAAGTATTTATAGTATAGTTTGTATAATTTGATGTGTGCACACACACACTCTGCATGCATGTAGGGATCATTTTTGACAATTTTGTACATTTCCAGGTATATCTTGTTCTTTTTCTTTAGTGAGTATCGAAGAAGGAAGCAGAAGGCATTTTTTCAGCTGGTTTTAAAAGGTAAGAATAAATGAACAGATAATGGCAGATAAATAGCTTGTCTAAAAGCCAAAACAGAAATACTGCTTCCTCTCTACATGGCACATGTCTCTTATAACTAAAAATATAAATGTATATATTGCCACTTTGATTAAATTACTCAATTTTAACCTTGTTTCAATAGATTTTTTATGGTAATTATAATTGTTGGCACTTTTCTTAGCAAGATATTAAGTTTGGCTGCGAATTGTCTAGTTTCAGCATATAAACACTGTTTTTAAGGACTCTAAAGAAAAGAAAAATTAACTTTTTTTTTCTAGGACTGCAGGTAGCTGAAACAGAGATGAAAAAACAACCAGCTTACAAAGAACACCTAAGTAAATCATCAGCATGCTCTCCAAAGACAGGATCAAAAAGACAAAGGCAGGTGGTTTTATTTTTGCCTCTCATCAGTAACATCATATTCTCATATGTTGAAGATTATTTATAAAGCCTTTTGCTTTCTGCCAATTCCTTTTCCATTTAATTTACCATAAAGAAGTATCCAATCTAAAATATATCAAGAGTGAGATGTCTTATAGTAGTTCAATTTATATATATATATCAGTGCATTTAAACATAAGTCTTGAAAGCATATTATGTTTGCATGGGTGTGCGCATACATGTGTGAGAGATTTTTACTGAAATATTGATCTCAGACAGGAACAGATGGGTGGAGATTCTGACTCCAATGAAGAAGACCTGATTTGCTACAAGGTAAATGTAAATCAAAGACTGAACATATAATAATATTGTGTATTTTTCTTCACAAATAAAATACTGGAAGTGATTCAGCATTGCATTATCACTGGAAACAAGTAACTGGTGAAATTTTCATACCTCTAGGATGATGGGGAAGTGGGTGAAAATTCAATAACAAATTTCCACTGGACAGACAACAAAAAAAATACATTGAGTTAAACAAGAGTGTGTAAAAAGACATTGTCACAAAATTTGAGTAAAAACGATAGAATGTGCTACATATTGCAAGAATTGAACATATAGTGTTCCTCATGTTCACTGAATTCTATCATGTCCCAGGTGTGTTTCAAGGTACCTCTATCCATGGCAATCATCAAAATATACTATACATGTATCTCCCTTTCCCTATGAATCAACAATGGAATGTGTTGAAAGTCACACTACTATGAAAATTATCACAAATACACATTTGTTCAGCTTCTTTAAACATTTCCATATGGTGTCGACAGTATAGGAACATAGTTTTAGCAGGCTTGATTAAAGTTCCTGCTATGGCCATCAAAACCTACATGGGTGCAAATCTGTCAACAGTCTCACCTGATGACACTTGTTAAAGTTCTGTCTTCGCCTCTCTTTCAGCTTGTTCATCTTTCTCTAAGTCTTAATATTTTAAGTTAAAGGTGTCTGATATCAGCACAAAATATTTGAATCTTTTGATGCACTGTTTTAAAGGATACCAATGCTGTGAATAACTCACTGAGGAACTTATATAAGGAGAGCAGCAGACTGCAGTCTCCTCTCCAGCAGTCTCCTCTCGGTGAAGTCCAGGCAAAAGTCAAGACCAAAGTTCTGACTCGACAAAATGAGCCCTCTGTCCAGCAGACACCTACAGGCACAGCACCATTGTGGTATGTTGACCGTGCTGGCTCGCAAAGTGGAAATGCATCTGCAGGTGTCAAAACTCCAGTTCTTATGGAAATAAGTGAACCATTGCAGGAAACAGAGATTGAGATGGTGCAGTCACCATCATCTTCATCAAAGCATAGTGTAAGTAGATGCACATGTTTGTTTGATCAGTGTGGTTTCTGTGTGATCCTATTGTGGCACCACATTTTCTCTTGTTCTCTCTGACCAGCACTCTTACCGCCCTATTCCCAGTTTGAACCATTCTTGGAAGCTGGAAGCTCTACCTTTAAGGAAATGTTTGTGTTCATGTTGCTCTCTTGTCCCTTTCCATTTTTTCTTTTTCAGCAACAATTACACTGATTAAAACTTTCACTGTTGTTATTCCAAACAGTGGTAATAACAAACAGTGTGTAGGTACTATATTCTTTTTATATGGAGCTGAGTGCTTTGTACAAGTTTTTCCCATAGACCTTACGGTAAAAGTTTTGACCTGCATTGTGAACAGTTTACATTAAAGTGAGCACTTGATGTCATTTCTACAGATTTCCAAAAAGAAAGTTAGAAAGCATGCAAGAGACAAGGAGATAGACATAAAAAAAGAAGGTAATCCCTCATCTTTATATTGTATTTTTTGTAACTTCAGTAGAGAACATCTAGCAAGATGGCCTTAAGTGGTTGAATCTAAGCTCAATCTGACTGAGAAGCTGGCAGTGTCATTTATATACAATCAAATTATCTAGTTAACACGCAGCTCTTTACTCACAGTGCTTGTTTATTCTTACTGTACTTTTTTCTGGTCATATATGCTAACAATATTCAGTCCCATTTTTCTTTTCATAATCATGAATTAAAAGATCTTTCATGACTGGTACACAGGCACACCAAAAGTACTAGAAAGCCATGTCACAAACACACTGGCACAACTTTTTTCCCAGGAATCTGTATTGAACAATTTGATCTCTAACCATGAGCTTATATCCAGTACTTTTTTTTTAAAAAAGTGGCAGGTGTAATGCAGCTGAATCCAACTGTCAACTTTTCAGAGTTTGTGGGCCATGACAAGATGCTGATGGTAAGTCTGTAAGTTTTGTTGTTTTTTTTTAACTCCAAAATTAAAATAAGTTTACATTTTAGAGATAATTTGGGCATGCCTGCAGTGGTGTAGCACGGAACAAAAAAATCAAAATTTCATCTTGTGTTATTTCTATTAAAACTTGACATAATGGATCACATGAAAAATAAGAAAATGAGTAAGCATTTCTTATAATAGATCAAGAGTAAAAGTATTTCTCTATTCAGAGTAACGACCAAATTGCTAACTGGAAAATACAGTGAAGAGAATAAGGAGCCCTATCTGCATTTTATTTAATGTGTTTAGTCGGGATGTTTCTTGGATGTTAGATAAGAAATACTAATGCTAGGTCTTGTCCAATGTTAAATTAAAAAAGGTTTATGGATGGATCATTAGTGATGTTATAAAACTATCTATGATCACATATAAAAAAAATATCATGGTTCATCTGGTCTTTGGGCATGACACAATTATCGAACAAAAAGAAGAACATTTGTGATCTGACTTTTGCAGATTATAATTAAGGCCTCTTTGTGACTTAGCTTGTCAGAGATGTTGAATAAATTTTTGTCAGGACTTATCCGACCAGCTGGAGCTGTTTCATCAACCAGAACTGTACTCAGAAGTAGACATTACACCCAACAGGGGTATTTTATTGCATGGGCCTCCAGGATGTGGGAAGTCTCACCTGGCCAATTGTATAGCAGGGGTAGGTATTACATTTGAATCTCTTGTCTTCTCAGTTCACTGTTGGTATTATTATTATTGACTTTGCTTCCAACAAGTGGTTATTTTACTGAGCCGAATAAGGCAATAAAAATAATGGATAATGATACCCGTTTACTAATTATCTTTAGGGAGTTTTTATTGGTAGCTGTAAAACAGTGGATAGCCAGTGAAGTGCCATATCAAAAGATAGAAAGAACCTGTTTGATCTGACATCAGCAAAGACTGAAGGATGAGTTCACTGACTTTAGTGTGCAAAAAAATTGGCTTGTGTCTAAAAATGTTTATATTAATAGGAGGAGAGATTGTTACTTGACAAAGAAATAGGTTTCGCCCACCAAAACAAGCAGTCTTTTAAGTATTAATACTTCTCTTTATGCTTGTTTGAGGTTTTAAGCCTGCAAGTATTGACCGTTGGCAGTAGGAGTAGTAGTAGTTGTTTGTTTGAATTTTGACAATGTCGTTGGTCAGGAAACCTTATGTGCATGTCTTTTTCCATAATCTCACAGCATCTTTCTGTGCCATTATTGGAAGTTCCAGCCACTGCTTTGGTCTCAGGCTTGTCAGGGGAATCAGAAAAAAACATACGACAGCTATTTGAGCAGGCTCTTGTAAGTACTGCAGATTTGTCCTGCAAGCTTTTTAGTTTTTCGACTGTTAACTTTCTTAATAGTAATTTTTTATGTTTGTTTAAAAAGGACACAGGTAGTTTTGTCAGCAGATTTTTTCAGGCAGTATAAGTAACATTCAGCAAAGAAAGTCAGGAGGCCTTTCCAATACAGGATCATTTTGAGTATGATCACACATGAGTGAAGTATTTTTTACAATGTTCCTGCATTTTCACCTCAAATCGAAATCTGGCTCTAGGGCACATGGGGGAAAGTTATGATATGACTAATACCACCCACATTAACATAATTTTGCAGGGGAACATTGTGTACAATAACAAAATATTACTTGCTTACAATTCTTGACACATGGCTCATGAGCTCCCACCCCTGCTCTTCCCTAAACAAAAAACTCAGTGACATGTGACTTAAATTAGAATAAAAAAAATTAAACATACAGATTATGCAATACAATATACAACAAGTTGGTTCATCTAAAAGGGATCCCAGTAGTATCTGTACTATCTGTACTTCTACTTCAGTGCTGTTAATTTTTGCAGTGTTCTCATTTGTTTAAATGCACATGTATTTAAGCGACCTTGCAGTGATGAATATTTGCCAGTATTTAATGTTTATTTCAGACTTCTGCTCCTTGTGTCTTATTTATTGATAACATTGAGAGTGTGGCTGCTAATACAGAAAATGCTAACAAAGAGATGGAGCGCAGGATGACTATGCAGCTGATGTCTTGCATGGATGGTATGTTCTCATTGTGAAAAAAAGTCTTCTACATCTTATCATTTGTGTATTATACAACAGTACCCTACATGTTTGAAGAAAAAGAAAATGTTCATTAGTTAAAGGCCTTTAACTGCTTCTTAAGATTTTTATTACAGTCATGCACTGTAGAACATAGTTTCGGTCAACAATGGACTGCATAAACACCAATGGTCCCATTATAACGGTCTTATATAAGGCCTGTTTACCAAAACATCATTAAGCAGTACATGACTGTATATGGTAACATTCACACAACAATGAAATCACTAACAACCATTTCTCAAAATATATCACTATCATTAAGAGATTCATGACTATATTGAGTTCAGTAATAAAAAGTTATTTATAATTGCATATATATATTATCTGTACACATGGTACATGTGGTATATGTCCTGTTATTCTTCAAGAGATGCAAGAAGTGCAATATGATAAAAAATGTTGTATGGATGGAGAGGATTCGTAAATATTCGTAAATATTCATTCTTTTATGATGGTGGGTCAAGTACGTGCTAATATCAAGCATACATTCATTTATGAATGCAGTAAAAAATGTGAGAAAAGCATCCATGCAGTTCTATATAATTTAGTTACTTATCCTTCATTATACTTTTAAGTCGGTGTTTTCCTGTTAAACTTGAAGGCATGCCCTGAAAGCATGAGTGTCCATGTTTCTATAGGATTAAAGTCACACCTTGAAAGTATTCTAGTGATTGGTGCCACAAGGAGACCAGACTCAATTGACAGAGCTTTGCGGATTCAAGGCCGTTTTGGCATGGAAATAGCTCTTGGCATACCAGATGAAAAAACAAGGGAAGCCATTCTGCGTAATTTAAGTAAGAAGATGACCCTGTCACCAAACATTGATCTAAAAGCAGTAGCTAAAGCCACTCCAGGATTTCTGGGTGGAGATCTCAATGATGTAAAAAGACAGGCTGGATTGCAGGCCTTGAAGAGATTAACCAGGTAATTTTCTTCTGTTGGTTTCTGTTGTGTTCTTGTTAGAAAATACAGAGAGCAGTGAAGAGGAGTTAGGAGAGGGCAGAAATCTAGCTAGCTAGGACAACCTGCTTTTTTTTTTGTGTGTGACAGTAGATTTACTACTTTGTGTGTGTTTGGGGGCACATTCTGTTATTTATTCATGATTCATCTTCAGTTGTCATAATTATTTTATTTCAGTACTTCTTAGACATTGCTCAACATTTAAGAAATTCTTATATGGGAATAAGTTGGGGTTGTTGTTTGTTTGTTTGTTTTTTCCTTTCTTTCCTGAGAAAAGACGAAACATGCCTCTCAGACCCACATTTCACATAAAAAATTTACAACAAATTTTTTTTTAAAAGAATAGATTGTTTTCATGGTGCTTTACAGATTGTCAAGATTCAAACTCAGGAGCATAAAGGGTGAAGTAGAAGGAAAAGATAACAGCATTTCACAAGAAAGTTCATTATGGAATGAACCATTACCACCTGCAGGTGAATTAAATTAAAATTTTGCTAGCTGTAAGGCATTTCTGTGTAAGAATACCAAAGTCTTATAAATGTTCTTAAAAAACTCTTATGAATAAGGATCAGATGCCTAGCTATGTTTAGTTCAAGATATATTTAAATAGCATTATATACAGAACAACTGATTGTAGTGGTAGTTGAGTAGATAAAAAAAGTTGCTCACATCAGTAGTTCTCAAAGTATTTCAGACCGCAGACCACTTTACTAAAGTAAAAAATATGGCGGACCACCAAGGCCTAAAATCACTCTGTACCATGAATTTAAAATTTAAATTGTCACATTTGATTTCATTACAATTCAAAACTAAATGCATTTTTGTGAAAGTAAAGTTTACATAAAATTACATACTTCACAAAGTATACATAAAAATTAAAAATAAGGAAGTGCTCTGCATTACGAAGGGGTAATGGATGACGCAGTTAAATGACACAATGTTCACCATGTGACTTAAAGACTTAGTGGGTAAGCAAGCATTTTATGCAAACAAGCAGTTGGGCATCGATAAAATCAAAGCTCATGTGAAATCAAGACTGGACCGATTAGCATATCTGACGATTTAAACATCACTTTGCTGACATATGATGACTGTCAGCTGTGGACAACCTGACTTATGCATGTGGCCCACAAGTGATCCGCAGACCACACTGAGAACAACTGGCTTACGTGGAAGCAATACACATAAACATGAGACAGCACTATTTCTTTTACTCTCTGTGTAGGTGCTGAGGGTGGAGACATTCTGTGGTCTGAAGAAGAAAAAAGAGAATGCCTGACAATAATGACAGAAGACTTCATGGTAACTTTTCTACAACTAATTTTGCAAGCTATTTCAATTTATTTCATTAATATCCACTGCAAACATGGAAATAGTCTTAGATAAGAAAAGCTGGATTATGTGATCAAAAAACATTGAAAAGGAAGACACTAAAATATACAGACATGTAGTGCATTCCAGGTTCAGTTTTTGTGAGTTTTTGGTTTGTTTGTTAACTGTTGTAGTGTTTTCATGATGACCTTGTACACTTGTGCAGAAAGCTATTAAGAAAGTACAACCTTCAGCACTAAGAGAAGGTTTTGCTACAGTGCCAGACGTGACCTGGGATGATGTGGGTGCTATGAGGGATGTTCGAGATGTCCTTGACACTGCCATTTTGGTGAGTGATACCCACTGAAGTCAGAAGATATTGCAGAGGGTGATAATATTTTCTATTTTTCAGAGTCCACAAGTACAGTGGCATAGGAACCAGGGGGGCAGTTCCCCCTCAATAAAGATGCTGAAAAAAATGTGAATGTCTTTCACTGTCAGCATAAAGTTTGCTCCCCCACCCACCACAAAACCGAGCATCTTCCTACGCCACTGAAGTAATCACGAGTTGACAGTAATCATTCTGTGCCATTTGAAAAAAAAACAGCAATATTTCAATAAATATTTCTGGAAGAATTTATCATTTGTTTTTACATCAGTTCTCTTGATCCTGCTTTGCATTAAATGCAATCAACTTTTTCAGGGTCCAGCACGTTACCCAGAAGTGTTTGCCCGTCTTGGGATGGAAGTGTCTTCAGGAGTTTTGTTGGTTGGACCACCAGGCTGTGGTAAAACTCTGGTTGCAAAGGTATAGATTCATGAATTGTGTACATTGTTCCTTAAAGAATGGGATGATGAAGAAAAACACATTCCATAAACATAGTTGTTGTGTGCTTATGCGAGATACATGGTTATACAGCAGTCTCTCACTTTCTTGTTTATCTGCATGAATGATGTGAAAATTTCTTGTTTTTACCAGGCTATTGCAAATGAGACTGGAATCAATTTTATTTCTGTGAAGGGCCCAGAACTCATGAATATGGTGAGTAAACTCCCTTAGTCCTAAATCCTACTTTTGATCTGACATAACTGCTTCCACTTAATTAAGAGCTTTAGAAAATTTTGTCATTTCCTTCACATGTTCACTTTTTGTAGAGGTTGACTTTATGAGATTCTAACAAGGCTTGTGTAAAAGTGTTTCTGAGGAAAGTGCTCTTAGAAATTGAAAGTTTTGATTGTCGCTTAGCTTCCATTCTCTGTGCTGTGTAAAAGGCATTTTTAAAAAATCTTTATAATACTTTTTGTACACATTTTATAGTATGTAGGTGAGAGCGAGAGAGCAGTCAGGCAAGTCTTTGAACGAGCCAGAAACTCTGCACCATGTGTCATTTTCTTTGATGAGTTAGATTCTCTTTGTCCCCGGAGATCTGACCAAGAGGTAAATCTCGTAGTACTTGACTTTTCTAAAAGCTGATTAGTTATAACATTCTGGGGTGGTTTTTTTTAAACTTATGTGCAGTTCTTCACAGTTGGTCCTATTCTGGGCAGGGTAAGGTGTAGTTTAGTTTTGTCGTTACTCATTGAGGAACATAGGGCCGCAACAACACCTAGGGGGAAGGTGTGTGCTGGTATTATTTATTTTTAGACTAAGCAATCATTTCATAATCTCAATAGCCATGAATCAATGTTTGTTGTCAGTATTGTGGTGCCTTTTATTACAGAATGGATAAAAGTATAAATATATACTTTGTGCTTACAACTACTTCTGAGGAAATGTGTACCCACATATTTAGTGCATACATGTTGGAATGGTTAAGGCCACTTAGCTAGTGTGAAGAAGTTGCTCTTTTCATGATGTGCAGTTTGAAACAATGCTGCTGGTTGTTTGTTCAAGAACAGTATTTGTTTTTCCTGTGTCTAGAATCAATCTAGTGCAAGAGTGGTGAACCAGTTATTGACAGAGATGGATGGACTCGAATCAAGGAAGCATGTGTACATTATGGCAGCTACAAATCGCCTTGGTCAGTAGACCTTCACTTCCTGGGATCCATTATGCATTTAGAAGTGGTTGTCTTTAAGACAATAAACAAAGTGGATGTGTTAATATCAGTAAAACCATGAGGATACTTGGATATGATATACCTAGGTGATGTCATTATTTGAGTGCTTTTTCAACAACAAAAAAATCACACAAAAGATCTTGTGGTTTTATGCAGATATCTTGGACCCAGCTGTGCTAAGACCTGGAAGACTAGGCAAAGTGGTTCATGTCCCAATGCCTAGCTCACAAGATCGTTATGAAATCTTTTGCACCATCACCAAGGTCAGATTGTTATGTTTACTTTATGGTTGTTAAATACATATTTATGTCCAGTTGTGCAGAGGTGAAACACTCACTTGTCACCAGAACAAAAAGGTCTTGGGTTCAGAACTCATCACAGGATAGAGAGAGAGCGATCTATGACACTTGTTCACAGGGTTGGCAGTTGGGGTTTTCTCTAGGTAATTTGATTTCTTCCCCATCCATCATTCCTTTCCTCTCATGGTGAAAAATCATCTGAAGGAGGAAACACTTGCCTACCAAACAATCTACCAACATATTTTGATAGGCTGGTGCATTGTGTTGTGGGAAGGTAGATATGAGGGGTGCATACTTAGAATAATATTCTCCTGATATCATTATCCCTTGTTTTCTGGAGATTTTTGGCAATGTGCCTTTACCATTAAAATCGTCAGATCACCCTTTGGTACACACTGTTCTGCATTGTATTGCACTGTTATAAAGGATTCAGTTATTTTTGCCTGTTGGCCAAGAAATTGCGCTATACAAATTAACTTTATCGTTCTTATGGAGAAATTATGTGGCTTGTCAAGTGTTAGTAATGTTTGTATATTATGTGGTTTCTTATAATCATTGATTATGATGCTTGCTAATATTTGTCAGTGTCTATTAGTTTGAAAATTGAATTCAGCATTGTAACCATTTCTTTCCACAATTCAGAATGGTACAAGGCCTTGTCTTAGTGAAGACGTGGATCTGAGAACCATTGCAGAAAGTCCCAAATGCGAAGGATTTTCGTATGTCAAAATTTCTTGTTACTCACAAGTATACCAAAATGTCTGCTACATGATCTGTGGAAAAATTAGTTACAAAATGCTCTCTTGATGAAAATTTCGTAAAATATAAAAAATATGTGCCAATAATGGATGGTTGAACCTTTTTAATTATTATTTCTCCTGAACTTTAAATTAATGATACGGCTATAGCTGTTTAACCAGCAGGTCTGATGCTGACATAGCCTTTAGAACGCAGATTGTTAACAATAAGCTCTGCATTCAACGGTTTTTCTGCCTCTGTCCACAGGGGGGCTGATCTAAAGGCTTTGGTGGAGGAAGCAGCCACTGTGGCTGTAAAAGAATTCCTGAAGTCAGATCAAGGCAACCGTGACAAAGTCGTGGTGACCAAAGGTCATATTGATAAAGCTCTGGAAACAGTGAGACCATCAGTCAGCAGAGAGGTGAAACAACTGGGCTTTTAGGTTCCTAACTTCAGTCTTGAGAAAATTAGGAAATCATCCTTTGCAGTCTGTCATGTTTTTCACTATCTCCATTAATTCTATTTTAAAGAAAACACTGAAAAATGTATTTATAGAAATGAATTGAGGAAAATGTTATTTTAACATTGACGGAAAAATTACTAAGTATTTTTCCTTATTTATTTCAGACACAAGCAAAATATGTGAGATCTGCCAACAAACAGTGGTGAAATAATACAAAATTACTAAATATTCTGTTATATGGTGGTGTTAGGGTCTTTTAACCCTTATAAATTATGAGAACTGCAGGTTTTTGTGTTGAGATCCTGCCAGTCATCAGCATAAAATTCATACTTTTAACCCCACAGACTGCTCTCATGTGTTCTCAGGAAGGATGAACCTATACAATATTCAGGGAGATTGAAAAATCCAACACTAATAACCACAGGATAAGTTTTAAAAAAACCAACTGCAATGCAATTGTACTTTTGCTCCCAATAATTCAACCATCTTTTCATCTATGCAAATTGGATACATGTAAACATGCGTGCATTCTCTTCATTTCCATTGCTCATAATGAAAGTCCCAAGTTCCATGCAGTGAATGATGAACAGCAAGGACAAAATGAACATCAAGGTTATAGAACAGAGAAGAAATAGGACACAAATCTGCTTGGTATAAATGGTATTCATGGAAGGTATGTGTTCCGAAGTAGCTTGAGTGCCTACCGGGCTGGAAAATGAAGGGAGCAAGGGGAGGAAATTAAAATAAGAAGACTTTAGAAAAATGATGAGCCGTGTTCACATTGTAACAATTCATTCCTTACAACCAAACATCTGAAAGTCTTTAACATCTCACTTGTACACAAGTAGATGGCTTGCATTCAGGTTCCTTCAAGATCAGTGACCATGACTCTTGACAAAATAATAGCTGAGACATTGTGATAATTGTCAAGCACATCAATGTTCAGTACATTTGTCTCAAACACATTCTCAGCTTTTATGTAAATACATCATGAAAGCTCCACAGAGCTAAATGAAGCTCCACTTGCTCTGGCTGAGGCAGTAAGGGTGATGCCTCGCGCCAGCCCTGTAACCTCAGGCATCATCCGTGATGGTAGGCCCACAGCTGGCATGTTCCCACCCATTGGAGATATGACTGGCAGGGGTCGCATGCTTGACACTGGCAAATAAGTTGGGGAGAAATCCTGAGTGGGAGACTGTGCACGGCCACCAAGGTGAGGTCCTGGAGGACTAAAGGGAGATGACCCAAGGGCAGAGAATGCAGAACCCCGGGTCCAGTCATCTTTGAAGATCTGTACAGTAAGAACTCGCACAAGGTTGGAAAGTCGGTTGTAGACATGTGCTAAAACAAGCTGCTCATCTGCATCACGACGCACCCGTACTTGCACTGAACCAGCCTAGAGAACAACAAATGAATGTAAACCTGAGAAAAAACTGGTTATTAAAGTTAGGAATATTTTATTGCTTCTGGAGGTAACGCTTTTCTACTCACAATACACTTAAGTGTAAAACAAGCAAATTTATGCATTCCATAATGTTCTGAATACACACACATGCACCTTCTGTCTCCTTTTCTAGTGCTGTATTAATGGAGCAAGGGTAAGTTGTTGCCCCAGGAAAACTAATGGCAAATGTCCTGTCTCTTTAGATATGAAGTGTTCCAATTTTGCAGATGCTGGTCTACGAAACCCTAAATACATAAAATAACATAGAGCAACATTTGTGACCTCTAAGGCCATCATAACAATGGAGACAGGACATTATTCCTCGATTTTTATCTTTGCCCTTCTATAATGACTTATCTTTGCTTCATGAATACAGACCCAGATCCTAACTTAAAATTCTCTGACCCCTGGGACTTTGTTTCAAGTTTTAAACTCCAGCCTTAAAACTTACCTGTTTCAGAAATATCTTGTGTAACAAGTAAACTCTTCTGCTTCTCACACTACTCACTTTTTAACCTTCTTCCTTTTGTTTTTAATCGCTATGTAACCTGGATGCATTTTTATATTGCATGCTTTATTGTAGGTCTAATAATGGTTTATTTGTAGTCCTATAAGCATAGCATATAGAGCTTTATAAATTAATTTACTGTTATTGCAATCCATGCAACTCACTAGTACACCAAAGGATAAAGTCCAAAAGTGCTCATGTCTGAATTCAAGTACTCCATCCAGAGTGGAAGCTTCTCGCAATACTTTGTCTAGCTGACTCAAGATGTGGGACGGAGTTGTCTGAAAAAAAATTCAATGAAATAATGCCAATTTTTCACCTTCTTGTTTGAAACTTTGCTTTGAAGTTTCTTCTGCAGGGTGCATAAAGCTTTTAAAAACACTCATATTTCAAATGTGTGATGGGGAGCTTAGGAACAAAAGCTCAATTTATTGTACAGAAAAGAAATGTAGTCAAAGTTTTATTATTTCCAAAGGGATTTTTGAAATTGTTTTATGTATTCCTTGCCACAAATCATCCCTATGAGTGCAAGCACATTAAGAGTCTTGTAGCTTTACCTGAAGTAAGATTTTGCCAGTGTAGACACTCATAGGAAACATTGTTCCAACCATCATCACAGCTATGCAGATGGCTGCCCAAGTGTCAGCAGCATGGTAAGACCTAAAGAGATGCAAGAGTGTCGAGGGGACATTGTTACACACTACCGGCAGATATCCATACATCGCATCAAGTGCTTTGTCATTCAATGAAGAAAACAGGTAGATAAAAAGGTGACTTTTAATGTCATTTTGCAACTTCAATATTTGCCTGATGTTGAACTACTGACAACAGAACATTCAGAGGCGAATGATAGCTTGTACACTGCAGGATTTCACCTTCATTAAATGTCTTATTCTATGTTACTTACTGTGTGTCTATAAGAACATAGGCAATGATTAAAACCAGAGAGCTGCCAAAACCCATCAGAAGCATGGGGTTGATACGTGGCAGCAACAATTTGCTCAATCCTGGAACTAAAGAACAGATGCTGCAACATTCCCAAAGCAAGCGTCTCAGATATTGGGTTTTGCTTGTAATAAATACAGGTGCATGTTCAAGACTACATCTGCATGCTTGAACAAACACAGACTCCTCCACACACAAAGAGTTTACTGCGGTATATTTTGCAGTTGCCTACCATACAATTAGGCCAATAAAGTCAACAAAAAATCTCTCCAACCTTTCGCTCATATCCGTCATGTGTTCCTGTAGCCAACTGGAAGTGGAAGCATCTACTACATGGTTCATGGCACGGTTGTTGATGCAAGAAGTCAAAACCAGATGCACCATGAATGCAGATACTGTTCCTACCAACAGGCGACCTCTATAGAATAGTTCCAGAATTAGAAATACAGTAAGAACAAAAAAGAAACAATGATAAATGCACCATAAAGCATTTTGAGACATGCTGTAAACTTTGTCAAGTGTTGTACATCAATTTACAAACAGTTTTGTGGAACAATTATAGGTCAGTCATATGACTATGACAAAACAAGAAAAAAAATAAAGGTTAAAACTGTTTACTTTGATAATGTCTTCAATTTATACACAAAATCATAAAAACGTAATTCAGTGCTATTATACTCAATGCTATAAAGCATCATGATGAGCTAACTGAGAAGTGCTGTGCCCTGCCAAAGGCAAGCTCAATAAACTACAAAGAAGACAGCAGGAAAATTAAGTAACAGAAAGTTACAAGAAGAAAATTAAGAATGTGCACACAGTGATGCACATGTCAATTCCAATAAAAAAAACACCAAGTGATATTACACAGGTCCATCTCTAAAAGATATGCTGTGATAAACAAATAACAGTAAGTCAAAACTGCACAGAGATAAACGTGACAAAAGGAAGGCAAAACACTGACAGCAGTACAGCAAGAAAGAAACACGGTGAGAAAGAGCTAGTGAATGGATTTCTTTTAACATGTCTAGAAAGCATTCTTGAAAAGTGTAGTAGTGTGACAAAGGTTATACAAAAGGAAATTCCACAGCTCCGAGGCAGCAGAGGTAAACAAAATGGTACATATTTCAGGATTGCTGAGAAAGCATAATCAAAGACCATAGTTGATGAAAGGGTGTGTCTGTCTAATGATTTCAAACAGAGCACAGTCACTACCTTGTGGGTCCCCAAGAAACCCTACAATGGCAAATTAATGCAAGCTGGTCTGGACTGGCCATGTTGCCCAGTACTACATCTTATCTAAAACCATCCTCCAGGGCTCTGTGGAAGGAGGGCACTGCCAAGGCAGGAAGAGAAAGAACTGAATGGAAAACGTGAAAGAGTGGATTTGCCACTCCATACAGGACCTTGTGAACACCACACACGACCGCCACAAGTAGTGCACCCTGACCATTCTGCATCTAGTCAGGTTTCTCTCCACCACCTCTTCCATCCGTGACTGGTACTGTGAGACCAGCTAATCTTATACTTAGAGCCAGTCAAGGGACTGATGTTTAGAATAATGATGACTTGGAGGAACAAAATAGGGACAGTTTGTACAGCTGAAAGTGCAATGTAGTAAAGTCATGCTTCCTCGCCCTCAGAACGAGCCAGGTAGCTAAATTCTAAAGTATTTGAACCTTGTAGAAGACACAATCAAGACCACACAGATAACGGCACAAACTAAAGTTTTAGTTTAGTGTCAACTGTGAGGAAAGATCTTTACAAAACTTATCTCACATATGGCAGTAAAAACTGAGCCACATTAATAAGAAACATGAGTCATGATGCTGAATTCTTAAGGAGATGTCTAAGTTCACAGGGAAAACAAGACACATACAACTCTGAATCATCTGTATTAAGACAAAATGGCTATGATATCAAGGTTAACATCAATATTATAAAAACCTACTTACGTGTGAATTTCTGGTTGTTGAATAAGACACTCGATGCTAAGTGGGTGATTGAGAAAAAAGAACAAAATATAAATGGGACATAGCAATTATATCTCAGTCATATGCCTCTCACATACTCTTCTGCCATTGTATTTCCCATAATTGCAGTTTAAAGTTGTGGAATGAAACAGCCTTTGAACCATTCCTTCAATGCAGTAAACTTCACAGAAACCTAGGTGTTGACAAGATCTCGACAATGGTCAACAAACCAACGAGATAAAAAGCAAACCATTAGGGGCAGAGTACATTGTACACTGAATATTCTTATTATGATTTCCACTTTTTTGAAACCTAACACCCATATAGCTTTATATCTTTCACACCGAAGCATAATAAGCAATCAAATAAGTAAGAAAACATTTGTGTGCAGTCTCCTGCATGTGATGCAGATGCACACATCTTGTACCTTTCTTTAATTATGAAAAAGGAACCCAGCTGTGCCAACATAGTGGTTGCAAAGACAGCCATCACTTCAAACCGTTCATACCTGAAAGCCAATACACAGGCAAACAAAATTATTTTTAGTCCCTTTTTTTAAAACCCATTGTAAACAGACAAAGATCAACTAATAAATATAATTGCATCAAGTATTAAGTAACCTTTCACTGAAAAAATTTGAAAAAAAAGTTCTATAGTCTGATTTGCTGTCCTATTTTTTATAGCAATCACACACTTTGTGATATTTAACATTAAAAGCAATGGAATAGTCTTTAACTGAACAAAATACGATTAGAAACTTACCCAAATGAAAAAGATGGAGAAGGGTGCTGATTTCTCACCCAGATACTCAACAAGCAAGTCAACAGACTGTGATGTAAATATAAAAAAATAAAATGCTTTAATACGTGTTGAAAGACGACATTAACCACTGCTCATGCTTACAAATAGTTTTTATCCACAGTTTTCAAAATCTAATAAACAATATTCCAGAAATTATGAAACTCTGCAGTCTTGTGGCTAAAAAACAAGCAAAAATATATCACAGAATAATGTTTAATGTGAAAAATATGACTAGTTCACCTGTTCTTTTTTACGGACATGGGACACATAGTTTGCTTCTATTTATTACATTACTTTGATGTAAGATCTTTACCTTAAGATGTCAAACACTGTCAGATTGGCAAAGGCTGTCAGTGCTGTGTAAAAAATACATTTGAGATTTATCACCAAAGTTCTGATTTTTGGCCTAACTTCCACTGATACTAATTTGCAAAATATGGATATGCATAAGCAGACTCTCTCTCTCACACACACATGCACACAGAGAATTAAATCATGAACAATAAAGTAATAACATATTCAATCTCATAAAATGTTCACAACTAAAGAGAGAACCAGAACTTACCCATGCTGTTTGTTGAATGACACCATATAAGCAAAATTACTGAAGCAAGTATGTTGAATGAGAGAAAAATGAAGATTTTCTTTGCCTAAAATGCACAAAAAAATTAATTTATTAAATTTCATATGCAAAGTAACATAAGAAAAATAATCATGTATTACCATATAGCCACTTATACATGTTCCAGATCAAAAAATGATTATGGTCAACTTTTATTTTTTACTCTTTAATAAACATCTAATCCAGTAATACAGCTTTCATAATAATTGCAGAAGCCATTATATGGCAGTAAAAGAACTTTCCAGTGGACAGATTTTTTATATTTGATACCATACAATATTTAAAATGGCAATGAAATACAGTTTCAGCTTAAGCCGTTCTGCTTTAATTACAAAAAAATAGAGTGGAAAATGAAGATAGTGTAACAGAATATCACCTCCTGAAGCTGAGCCAATCCAGACACTTCTTTAATCAGAGATCCCAAAAATGACTTGCTGGAACTGGGAAATGGGTAAATTGTTCCCTGAAATCAGTCACCTACAATAACTACAATGCACTTATATTTCCAGGAAAAATATGTGCCATGATTAATTTTTAGATCTTACATATTTTAATCAGAATTCCTTTAATTATAACTTGCAAACAAATAAAATGCACACTTTTTAAAAGACTTGTAATAATACAACATTCTAAAATTTTATGATATGGGGACTTACAGTAGTATAATACTTTGTCTTTGCTAATGGTGGACCATCTGAAATAATAAAAATATAAAATACATTTTACAAATTAAACATTTTATTTTTGACTGACAAGCATTTATAACATTAACTGAAGTGAAAGGAATTTACATAATTGAAATGAATAAGACAACTTATAAATGCTGAGTAAATCAATAATGGCATAGCTGTATAATAAAAAGCTCGGAGCAAGAGTAAGAAATCAGGAAAACAACTACATCCACAATGTCCATTTTCTGGCAAACGTTTTCACAAACATATGAAAGACGTCAACCAATTGATGGCATAATTCAACTAATGCAAGATAACATTTTTTATGAAGCGAAAGATGTGAAGTTGTCAAAGAGACACAGTGAAGAAAAGTGTGTTTATCTGAAAAATTATCACAGACGTATGAATGCAGTGCTGCTTTCGTCTGCTTTCGGACTCATTCATACTGATAATTTACGATATCCTACTACCTACCTCTTCTAAGTTTATATTCACACTGCTGCTTATCAGATCAGGCATCGTGTTGTAGGAAGCCATTGCTGGCGTAAAATCTACGATTAAAACCACATCGAACAAGCAAAACTCAGATCTTCTTTCTCCGAGTATTTGAGTTGATGTGGCGAAAGGAAACGAAGCTAACTCTTGAGACAAATGAGAATCAAACTTTTTGAAGACTTTGCACTTCTAGGAGACGCCTGTTACACAACCAGCTTTCAAATCACAACAAACATGTCTAAGGTGACTGCTCTGTTTACTTTTGCGCTAGTTGCGCTCAGCGTTGCTTCAAATTCAAATGATGTTTGGATAGAAATGTTTTCTATTCAGATGACCCAGGCAGTGGAGAACGATCTTCCTTTATTGCCCGAGCTAGCGAAAAATCTCGGCCTGAACTCTTTGTACAAAAGTATTGTGAAAGCCAAGTTGGCAGACGCTTTGTCGGCAGCAGGTCCTTTCACTGTCTTTGGACCCACCGATGCGGCATTCTACGCACTGCCAGAATGGGCAAAGAAGGCGATTGCCAATGTCACCGTGCTGTCGAAGGTCTTGGAGTACCATGTCATCAACGGAAAAATCAGCTTTTCGGACTTGGAGAACATGGATGAGAAACTGGTGCACACTTTGATAGGGAAACCTCTACGAGTGAATTTCTACCCCAACAACAAAGTGATTACGGCCCAGTGCTCCCCTATTGACTCAAACAATGCTGACAAGATGGCATCCAACGGCGTTCTGCACGAGATCGCACGGGTGGTGATTCCACCGCCCGGAACGATCGTGGACGCCATCACGGCCTGCCCCGTTTTCAAGACGCTGGTGAAAGCAATTGCTGCAGCCGATCTGACCTCGAGTTTCAGCGAGAAGGGACCGTTCACGCTATTTGCTCCGACTGACGCAGCTTTTGAGAAGCTGCCCAGCGGCGAGCTGGACAAGCTTCTAAAGAACAAGACATTGCTGGTGGAGGTTTTGATGTACCATACCGTGCCACTCACGTATTGCAGTCCGGGACTGGTGTCCTACACCAACCTGACCACGTTGATCGGACAGACACTTGCTGTGACGGTGTCTGGAGACAGAATTAAAATCAACAATGCACAGGTTATCCCTAATGGCGCAGATGGCAGTGTAACAAATGGTGTGGTGCATGCTATTGACCAGGTTCTGCTACCTCCAGATTTCTTACACAGAAGTCGTGTTTGAATCAAACAATATAATTTTTGAGGTTTTTTTTTGTGTGTGAACATAGAATTACAAAAAGCTGTACATTTTGTTTAACTTGCTTTGTTTCCCTGTATATACTCAGTCAGTCCTTGACATGACATTGGAAGATTCAGATTTGATCACTCCATCCACTATATATATATATGGCTAAAATGGTAAGAATTTTTTTAATTTCCAATAAATTTTAATCATCACAGCTTGCCCAAGGGGCTGACTTGCCAGAGATGTTAAAATAGATTTTTTGACTGGCTACTAAAGGTATTTAAGCAATATGTTAATATCAGAACAGGCCTACTAGGCACTGGTAGCAAGTACATGTAGCAGCAAAAAAAAGAAAAATCAACAACAATGGTAAGGTCATAGGGTCACCCAGTAGTGTAGTGGTTAAAATACTCGCTTGTTATCACTGCAGTGAGGAGCTCAGGGTTCAGATCTTGTCTCGGGACACTCTATGTATGTGACACCTGTTCACAGGGCTGAGCATTGGAAGTTTTCTCCAGGTACTCCAGTTTCCTCCCCACCTCTCCCTCTATAGTTCAAAATTGCTACAAGGTGGAAGCACTTCCCTACTAAACCAACTAACCAACCGGGTAAGGTCATCCCAAAACAATAAAACAATTTCATCCAAACAACATATGGCCACAGGATGTTTAGTTACTGTGCAGTGAAACAATGGAACTCTCTCCCTTTCCAAATCCCCACTATTGAAATGTGCACTGAAAACGCACCTCTTTCGTAAACATTACTCCTAACAACCTTTAAATGCCAGTCTTTTTTACACCCTTCCTTTTCCAATATCATATTGCTCTTAACTCTTGTTTTGTTATTTGTTTCCTCCTTGTGTTTTCTGTATTTGATTGTATTCTTCATTTAGTACAGTTGTTTATCTGTTATAGCTCATATGTTGTTTGTTTTCCTGTCCCTCGTATGCTATCCATGTTTCGTTCTTGTTCTTAAGTGCTAAGAGCATACTCCTTAGGAGCACTTTTCAAATTTTGCATTATTATTATCCCCTAACCATTTTAGATTGGGGAGTGAGGTGTTAGATACTTTACTTTTCTCAGAGCCAGCATTATATGAGAGCAATGCCCATCATTGCTTTACATTCCCAAACCTCTATGGAGTCAGGTATGATGGGTCAACTGGGGAAGCTTGATGTGCTACACTGGTATCAAACTGGCTTACCTCTGTGTTTTGGACACCAGTTATCTAATCACATGGCTATTTTCTTCTCCTAAATCTTCCATGGACCGAGTCTTAACTGTATTCATCCTATGCAGATCTGAAGTATTTTTAATAAATTTTCATGTTATGATATATAATCCTTAAAAATGAATCATACATTTTCTTTTAAATACGTGTATTTATTCTTTGGTGTGTTTCTGACTCAATCTTTTTTTTTAATCTTTGTGCAGCTTATTAATTGTAAGAACACAAAACTTTTATTCCAAACAAAATATAAAAATAAATTTGAAAATTACATCTGTGTATTGTTGTATACTTTATCTTTAGTTGTTGAGACATTCAAGTTTAGGGTATTTCTCAATCAACAACTGGAACTCTAATGTGAAGAATTTACAATTTACTTCAACGGTCATGGTGGCAAAAATCACTTGTTTGGCGGCCGAACATGCTTCAAATGGTCAGTACTGTCTTGCACGAAAAGTGATATATTCTTGGTAAAAGCTCATAATGAGACTAATGTGACCTGTAACTATTTTACAGAATTATTCAATTTCTTGTGTATCTACTGATTGTTAACTAATATAAACTATCAATGTCTCAACCCTCATTTTTGTTCAGGTATGTGGGGATGCAGGAGGAAAAGGTATACAATACATACATGTGAATATAGTGCAGTGTCCCTCAAACATTTTGCCCCATCAGACTTCTAGATTTTTTTTTAATCAGTAGTAGTTACACATATATATATATAAAATTAAGATCAGTTATATATATATTATGCACACATTTAAAAGTAGAGCTTTTACAGTTTTTTAAAACTATTGTCTTCATGAGTTCACTAAAAATAATTGCGGATTTTGGGTTATCACGGATGGTTCTGGAATGCATATCTCGTGATAAACAAAGGATTACTGTATGTATAAAGGATTACTGTATGTATAAATCCCATCTATGGTACAAAGAACAAATGTTATAGAGACCACTCCAGAGTCCATTTTTTTAAATTGAATATAATTGTGAGTGCATCATTGCTTGGGGACTGCAATATGCCACAAAACATTTACCTTGTCACAGTGCAGCACACAGTAACACAGGCATTAACATAGACCAGAAAGAAAACACCATTTGTCTGGCTAAAAGCCACTTCCTAGAAATTGCTGCTGCTCTAATCAATATGATGGACCCTAATGCATACACAGTATCCGCCTGCAATGTGCTTGACAAAGTAAAACCTGATTCATTGCCTATGAGAAACATTTTTCCGTAACCTGGCAACATTTTCTTTGTACATAAAAATACTTGTACAGTTTTAGGAAGGCACAAAACCACAGTAGTTTTAGACAGAAGACGTACAAACGGAAATTTGTATAGATCGTGGACTATCTGAAGCTACCTTACCGCTGGTGGAGTTTACTGTACACACACATACAAACACAACCGTCTCGATTAATTCTGCTCAATATTCATGACGGAAAAAAGAAAGCAAAAGAGGAGCAAACTGCCGTGTGGAGAAGAGAATTGCCAAACACCAGGAAAAAGTGGAGGTCCTGAAAAGGACCATTAGTAGGCAGGATGCTAAGTTGCTGGGATAAGTTGTGACGAGTAGTAGCAACCTATTTGCCACCGCTTGGCGGCTTCTGGGTTTTCTTGGGGAGGAGGACGGCCTGGATGTTGGGCAGCACACCACCTTGCGCGATGGTGACGCCGGACAGAAGCTTGTTCAACTCCTCGTCGTTGCGGATGGCCAGCTGCAGGTGACGGGGGATGATTCTCGTCTTCTTGTTGTCGCGAGCGGCGTTGCCAGCCAACTCCAACACCTCAGCAGCCAGGTACTCCAGCACGGCAGCCAGGTACACGGGAGCTCCTGCACCCACGCGCTCGGCATAGTTGCCTTTGCGAAGCAGACGATGGATGCGTCCCACAGGGAACTGTAGACCGGCGCGAGAAGAGCGACTCTTGCTCTTTCCCTTCACTTTGCCTCCCTTGCCACGGCCAGACATGATGCGAGCGTCAGTTGATTTGTGAGAAACGAGTGCAATCGAGCGTTACAACACTGGTTGCGAATGCCGGCGGGCGGGTTTTTTTTCGCCTTATATACCAACGCTCAGGCGGCGCATGTGTGCGACTTTCCGATACAGCCGCGCCGTCCTTGCGCTTTCACCCACCGCCGCACAATATAAGGGCCAGACGACCCGCGCGCTGCATTCATTCACTGCCTCGCTACAGATACAACGCACTATGGCTCCTAAAGTCAGTTCCAAAGGCGCGAAGAAAGCCGGCAAGGCCAAAGCCGTTCGCTCCGGAGATAAGAAAAAGAAGAGGAAGCGAAAGGAAAGCTATGCCATCTACATCTACAAGGTGTTAAAGCAGGTGCACCCGGACACTGGCATCAGCAGCAAGGCCATGTCCATCATGAACAGCTTCGTCAACGACATCTTCGAAAGAATCGCCGCCGAAGCTTCCCGCCTGGCTCACTACAACAAGCGCTCTACCATCACCAGCCGCGAGATCCAGACGGCTGTGCGCCTCTTGCTGCCAGGTGAGCTGGCCAAGCACGCCGTGTCCGAGGGCACCAAGGCCGTCACCAAGTACACCAGCAGCAAATAAACTTCAACTTATTTGCCTGCCTGCCTCTCACCCCTGACTGCTAATCCTCGTCACAGGTCCTTTTCAGGACCACCACACTTTCTCGGTGAAGACATTACGCTTCTTCACGCAAGTTAGCTTCTCACTTATTGTGTGCTTTATTTTAATATGTATTTACTCTGGTTTTGCTTCTCATATTTTTGACGTACGTACTTGTGTTTGTTCAGGTCTATTTCACCATCTCATTTATCTTCAATTATTGCTCGGTGGCTACTTCCTCCTTTCCTTGTTAGTGCCATCTTGACAAGTATTCTCTCGCTGCATTACCAAAAGCACACACGCCCAACCTTACTCTTTTTCAAGTAGTGAGCCAACAACAATATAGCCCCCCGTCACTGAAGGTCTCTATGACTCTAGGTACTGCCAACCCGCTTGCAGCACGTAACCTGATTTCTCTTTGCATCTTCTGTTGTTTATCATTCCGTTCCTTTGAATCTCGTGAATATGTCTCAAGCGCTAAGAGCACGCTCCTTACGAGCGTGGGTAGGCTCTCTTTATATACATTACGACATTATTGTTACTATTCAACGTTTAGTAACAACAATAATCATAAACACTCTTTTGTTTGCTATTTAGCCCAGCAGCCCTTTTGCTTTCTCTCTCCCCTTGACCAGTTTTTCCGTCTCTCGCAAGCACCTTATCTTTTTTTTTCCTCATGACTTGCCCATCAATGATTAACAGTGGTGTTGTGAACATTGTAACTTAACCAGCAGACGCTGAAAGAACGAAAACGTGCGCACCACACATTGATGAACAAAAGTAAGGAACCTCGTACAACAATAACAAAAGATAGCAAACTTCGCGTGAGAGAAGTTGACGATTCATCTGAAATACGTGGGTGGCTCTGAAAAGAGCCTAGAGGAGTTTGGTGTTGACGTGCGAGTTGGCTAACGCACAGCAGCAGCAGCAGCAGCCGTTGGTTTATGCGCGCTCACCGCGGATACGGCGGGCCAGCTGGATGTCCTTGGGCATGATGGTGACACGCTTGGCGTGAATGGCGCACAGGTTGGTGTCCTCAAACAGACCCACCAGGTAAGCCTCGCTAGCCTCCTGCAGAGCCATGACGGCAGAGCTCTGGAAACGCAGATCGGTCTTGAAGTCCTGTGCAATCTCGCGCACCAGACGCTGGAAGGGCAGTTTGCGGATCAGCAGCTCTGTGCTCTTCTGGTAACGACGAATTTCACGAAGAGCGACAGTGCCTGGCCTGTAACGATGGGGCTTCTTCACACCTCCGGTAGCTGGGGCGCTTTTGCGGGCGGCCTTGGTGGCCAGCTGTTTGCGAGGCGCCTTGCCTCCGGTGGATTTACGAGCGGTTTGCTTGGTACGTGCCATTGCAAATGTCTTGCGTTCAAAATCTACTCGACGAGACCAGCAAACTTGAAAGTCAGCGAGTAAATTAGCTTGCCGCAGGTACACTCACGCGCTTTTAAGGTCTTCACCAGCGTGTGATTGGTCCGCCAATCGGCAACTCGAAAAGAAGCGTGTTGTCATTAAGGCAGCATGCGATTGGTTGCCTCAAATGAAAAGCCAAGGAGCCGCGAGAAGTGGATGGGAGGGAGCCCGAGTTGCTGAATGGTGGTAACATCTACGAGGCGAAAGCCGTCAGCACTAGTCAACATTTCAACCCTTTAGCTTGTATGCGCATTACTACTAATAACCACTTTCCCCAAACAACAACAAAAGCATGACTGTCATGCTGCTGATGTTTTCATTGTACTAATGCAATGATGCTTTGTCATATGTTTAGTGAGCGCGTGCCTGCCCCAGTGCGCTGTCGCACGTACATGTTTCAGTTTGTCTATATTTTTCATGCATGCATGCAGTGTTTGGTTTGGGGGAATGAAAGAATGGCGTTTTTGTCAGTTGTACGTTCGAAACTTTCTTTTAGTCGTGCATCTATTTCTTGTATAGGCGGGCTGCGACGAATGGACGAGCCTCTTGACCATAATGGTCATTATTTTCAGCTACCTAGGTACGTAATGTGCGCCACCTCACTCCCCTATTACCTCACCACGGCTCACTTCAGTAATTTGGGTCAGTTACAACACGTGCGTGAAAATAGTAGTAATGGAGATCGAGTATTGATGTAAACGATAAAAGCCACATTATCCACCGTAATAGTAGTAGCAGTAGTCATTACGCGTACTGCAATGGTATACATCAACAAGGGAGGAACGGAAATAATACTTTCTAAGGTGACCAGACGTTTCGGGGGCGAAAGCGGGACACGTGCCGATGATGGTGTCGTCACCGTCAAAAAACGCCGATAAAAGTGATTTTTAAAGACAATCGGGACATTTGATGGACTTGCCAGAAAGCCAGAAAGAGGGACATTGGGCGTCCCGCCCGATATTCAGGCGGGACACGAGGTCAAAAGCGGGACTGTCCCGCCTAAAGCGGGACGTCTGGTCACCTTATACTTTCAGAAAATGTTAACGAAACAAGTAAAACGGAAGACAAGAGCACGAACGAGGCGAGGAAGGAAGAGCATGTAGCACGCTTAAATAACACTGAGGTTTGACCTAATGATTACTCATAACGACTTTTTTTTTTCTTTAAGGTTTATGTGGTGGTGCAAGTTAGTTGAACCACGAATTGTTTGCCTTGCATGATAATATATGTGTCAAGGTAGGATGACTGTAATGTCTGCATGGATGGTAAATGTGAGTGAAATAAAAGGACGCCTGAATGAGAAGCTTGTTTGAGCGGACATGTCGAGTTGTAAGCGTGGTAAATAACTTTATTACGTCTGTTTGTGTAAGTTTGCGCTTCTCTTGGTGTAAAAAAATTCTCCACCCCGAGGAAAAAAATAGTAAATGGAGTGGAGTGCGGTGCGAGATCGATTGCGCGGGCATGCTTTGACGAACGAAATGTCCACACAAATAAAGAGCCTTAAGGGCAGTAGAAGAAATGTATGAATGGGACTGATGGGTGGACATACGTGACACTGACATTCATAACAACGACGAGTAATAAAGTAACAGTGTTACTGGTAGACGAAGAGCAAACTCGTGGTGGAGAGAATAATACCTGTCATCTGGATTATGAGGGGGCTCTGAAAAGAGCCTACAGAATTGCAAGCAGTTGGGCGAGCGAGCAAGCAGGTGAAGAAGCGCCTAACCACCAAAGCCATACAGAGTGCGACCCTGGCGTTTCAAGGCGTAGACAACATCCATGGCGGTGACGGTCTTTCTCTTGGCATGCTCGGTGTAGGTGACGGCGTCACGGATGACATTCTCCAGGAAGACCTTGAGAACACCACGAGTCTCCTCGTAGATGAGACCAGAAATACGTTTGACACCACCACGGCGTGCAAGACGACGAATGGCAGGCTTGGTGATACCCTGGATGTTGTCACGCAGAACTTTGCGGTGACGCTTGGCGCCTCCTTTGCCCAAACCCTTTCCACCTTTACCACGACCAGACATGTTTGTTCCTAGTGCTATCGATGAACGACGCAGGCAAGTGCTAACGCAAATAGTAGCCAGCCGCGCTATATACCGCCGCCACGCGGACCTGCTAGAACAGCTTTACAAAGCGCGCACGTTTCCGATCCACCAATCAAATTTAACGTACTTTAGGCGCTTTGGCCACCAAGCAAGCAATGTAACCTGCATTTTCCACCGTACTGCGTCCTTGTGCGTGTTCGTGTGCCTGAAAGAGACAGACACACAGAAAAAAGAAAAGATACGAACTGCTTTTTTTTTTTTTTTAAAGAAAGAAAGACATTCTGTGTAAAAGTGAAAAGCTGGCCATCGGACACAGCGCAATATTGCAATCGTCGTGGTACACAAATGTCAGCTGAGAGCGCAAAGCTTGCAATTAGTAAACTAAAACTCACCCACGATATGCGCTCTTCCCTTCTTTGTATTGAGCACTTTCATTCTAGTTGATTTTATTTTAGTTCATCTCTCCTGCTGCCTATGCTGATCCCTTTGCTACAGCCATTTCCTGAAATTACAGAATATGTTCCCTTGTCACAAGTTTACACAGCCCGGTTGCAAATGGTCTTAAAAGTCAAATAACTATATAAAAGCGAAAGCTACATGAAGATTTGCCAAAATCTCTAATCATCTTTAGAAACAAAACAACAACCTAAAATCAAAACGACGAGATGCATGTTAGCCTTATAGCTGTTGTTTGTCATTCGTGTAAACGGCAAACGCGACTTCGCATGTTGAACGACTGACAACACATCACACATCCATCCATGAGAACGCTTCGACAACAGCGTACGTGTGGATGCACTTTTGAAAAGTTGCAATGAAAGTGAAAATTGACATACATACGACGGCTTAATGCCCTATTTCTACAGCTCAGTGACAAGTAATCATAGTTTGTTTGCACTATACTTAATGCGTATTTTAAACACTTCGATCATCATTCATTTTAAAAAGTAGAAAATAATATACTACTATTCACAAACAAGACACAAACCAACATCTATTTACACATCTGCACGTGTAACAGGTTTTAGGTTTTTGTTTGTTTGATGGTTTGTTTTTGTTTCTTTCCATCCAATTCACTCTTGCAATGTCTTATTCACCAACGCTCAGGCGGCGCATGTGAGCGACTTTCCGATACAGCCGCGCCGTCCTTGCGCTTTCACCCACCGCCGCACAATATAAGGACCAGACGACCCGCGCACAGCATTCATTCACTGCCTCGTTACAGTACAACGCACTATGGCTCCTAAAGTCAGTTCCAAAGGCGCGAAGAAAGCCGGTAAGGCCAAAGCCGTTCGCTCCGGAGATAAGAAAAAGAAGAGGAAGCGAAAGGAAAGCTATGCCATCTACATCTACAAGGTGTTGAAGCAGGTGCACCCCGACACAGGCATCAGCAGCAAGGCCATGTCCATCATGAACAGCTTCGTCAACGACATCTTCGAAAGAATCGCCGCCGAAGCTTCCCGCCTGGCTCACTACAACAAGCGCTCTACCATCACCAGCCGCGAGATCCAGACGGCTGTGCGCCTCTTGCTGCCAGGTGAGCTGGCCAAACACGCCGTGTCCGAGGGCACCAAGGCCGTCACCAAGTACACCAGCAGCAAATAAACTTCAACTTATTTGCCTGCCTGCCTCTCACCCCTGACTGCTAATATTCGTCACAGGTCCTTTTCAGGACCACCACACTTTCTCGGTGAAGGCATTACTCTTCTTCACGCAAGTTTGCCTCTCTCTTTCCCTCTCCATTGTGTTTTATATTACACGTATAAATTGCACATCACATGCTGTTGTACCACTTTAATTTAAATACGTCAAATGTTACCTGTTTGACAAAGCATTTTCGCTGTTTCAGGCATTAATACATGTATACATAATTGGTCAGCACTGATATACAGTCTCAAATGCACACGCACATTTTATATACGTTTACGGTATATATATATAAACACATACTTGGCACATTTATACATTATGTGGCAAATTGTTTCCCTTACTTTGCCACAGAAGGTACATGCACTGCTAATAGCCCACATACTGAAACAGCACAAGCGATTCTGCACTGGTATTTATTTTTGATACACTTTGTTTGATGTCTTTCATATCTTGGACAATTTCCAGTTTGTCTTCCCACTTGCTGCAGCGTCTGGGTACGCTTGTATTCTCGGTCATTATTTTTGTGATAGCACCGAGAGCGTTTTGTTATGGAATTGACTAACTTAAAAAATTTTGGAGGGTAGTGGGTTTCTAGAGTCTGGAGAAGTGGAATTGTTTCAAATTATAATGCCTTTTTGACTGAATAGGTTCTGAAATGATCCTGGTGCTTTTTCATGTACAGTAATCCCTCGCCACTTTGCTCTTCACCTTTTGCGGCTTCACTATTTCGCAGGATTTTATGAGATTAATGGGAAAAATGACTCGCAGATCTATGCTTCTTCGAGGATTTTCAGTGAAATTCCATCAGCGGAAAATGTATATATTTTATGAATTTTTAGATGAAAAAAGTCCAAAGTGTATAAAAATATATTACTAATATTAATTCTAACAATAAAGAAATATTATAAATAATAAAATTAATATGAACTTCCTTAAATAGTTTATGTATTTACTCTGAAATGAGGACCAGCATTGTGTACTTTATTTTATTTTATTTTATTGTCTATTTCTCGGGTTCTGGTTCTTTTTTGATGTATGTACGTGTGTGTGTGTTTTTTTCTTGAGGTCTATTTTACCATCTCTTTGTGTTGAATTATTGCTTGGCTACTTAATCCTTTCGTCATTAGTGCTATCTTGGCAAGTCTTCTCGCTGCATCACCGAAAGCACACACGTGCAACCTCCCTCTTTTTCAAGTATACTTCCTACAATCAACAACATAGCCCCCCCCCCCCCAACCCTTCCTATTTAAGGTCTAGGTACTGTCAACTCGCTTGCAGCACATAATTCTTTTGTTGGTAAATTGCTGCTCTTTTAAAGGTGATCTTTCAAATTGTTCGCTCTTCTAAAATCAACTTTAAATAGACTGCACTAGTAAAGTTTCTTGCCTCTTTGAATTGTGTGCGTTTTGAAAGGGGCAGGGAGCCTATATAATTACACCATTACACACTTCATGCAGGAGGGTTTTCATTAATGTCAGTATGTGTTGTTTCAAATAGCCTAATATGACCACCTAAAAGCTTTCTTACATATGCTGAACTGGTACAGTTTCACATCATTATGTGCATGTACTTTTATAAATCATATGAGTGCTTAAAGCTCTCTTAGATACACTGCACTGGTATGGTTTCACATCACCGTGGGTCACCATGTTTTTTAAATCATCTGAGCATTTAAAAGCACTTTTACAAAAACTGTACTGGTGAGGTCTTGTATCACTGTGGCCCAACATGTGGGATCTCAAAGAGCCTGAACATGTAAATGTAGCTTTACACATACTGCACCGGTACGATTTCCAAAATGTCATATACTGTGATCATGAATGTGTCTATGCCCATTGTTATCCATTATGTTGACAACCCAGTTTCAACTTTCTCTTATCGGGCAAAGCTTTTTTTATTTCTGTATTTAATGATGGAAATTTAAATGTTTAACATGAAATTAAGAGGAAACAACTAGAAAAATCACTTGTGTAACCGAATGTGCATGAGTATAGCGGAGACTGCGATACAGCTTGAAACAATCGACGGACATGAAAACATGGATATTTATGGTTAACTACGACAGTCTACAGACAATTAGTTCGTGTGTTTCATACAAAGCTACACTGCAGTGAATGTGAATGCAACATGCAGAGAAAGAACAGTGTCTGAAACAAGAGCTGAACCCAGAACCTCACGGTATTGGTGACGAGCGCTAATTGTTGCGCCACCGAACTGTCCATCTCGAAAGGAGGCCAGATACACAGCTTTTGAGCCAAATTCTAGACAGAAAGAATGACTGTGTTATGCATGTAAACTTTTGTCTCTCCCTGCACAGCATTAAATACTGGAAAAAAAACCAATTATTGATCTTGTCCTGACTTCCCCAAAGACCATATCAACATTCAGATCAATGAACCACAAAAACAAAGGCTACATGCACTGGTAGTCACTTCTGCTGCTTTATTTGCAACCAGTCAGTTGTTACCAGTTATAACTGCAGTAAAAAGCAATTATTCAAATTTTCTTTATTGTGTGACCTACTGAACTCCCAGTATTTTCATATTTAACTATTTCTTGAGAAAATGTCAAACTAACGCCCTTAGATGTAATCCTACTATTCAACCAATGTCTCATAGGCGTTTATATTTATGAGTAAGTAATTTTCGTATCCTGGCCAATAGAGTTTTCAGGAAACATAGCTAAGCTAGGACACAAATTAGCATTTGCATTAAAAAAAAAAAAAGGTTTCCCTAGCGTGAGATTTCACATTCCTTGGTAAGACAGAGCAAAGACTTCAGTTTCTAAGTTCTTGCTCCTAATTAGCACACAGCATTAAAATCCTATAAGGCAGGGCTGTCAAACTAAGGGTCTCCCAAGGGTCACATTTGTGTTGTCATGAGGGCCGTACACACGTACAGTGTCCTTTGTGAGGGGCTGCACGTGCTTGCAAAGGGCCACCTTTGACATGCCTGCTCTAAAGTGTCTGTCCAAGAACAAACTACACTGGCAGTTGTAAAATGCTGATCATGGAATATGCCTGCAGGTCCACATTCATTATGGCCACAGTAGCCAGCAAAGTGATTGTGGTGCAAGCTAGACTGTACAGGAACCATTCCCAAAGCAAGTGTTGAGGTGAATATATCTATAAGGCAACTGCTTATAATCCTCATGGCTATGACATCAAACTTTAGTATGGTTATTTCAAATGACCTTGACCCATTCTCAAATATACTAATGAAGCCTGGATATCATGATGATACTTACAGCACTAGTCTTTTGCTATCCCTTAAATTAAAAATATAAACTTGCACCCTAAGCATCAAACAGCACCATATACTCTGACCTCGTCAGCAACATCTTTGATGAGAAGATTTATACATTTTTCCGGCTAATTTAAAAAAGGTAACATGTCCAGAAAAATAGCTGCTGCATCCTCCCGTCTCAGGAATAAACCAACAAGCAGTTTGTCAGCACAAATTCCCCCCCCCCCCCTCCAACCCTACAAAATCCGAGAGCCAATGCAGAAAGCTTGGAGAAGATAAGGCTGCTTTTATGAATCTTCATGAAAGTTGAAGAAATTATAACACAGAACATTCAAGTACAAAATAAAGGCTACATAAACATCATCTTTTAGGTGTATTAAACAGACATGGCACATTTTAAAATGGAGGGCAAATGATAAATCCTTCAATGATATTATCAACAAGATTTTGTTAGGCATTTTTATTCTTGCTAGATATTTTAAACCATTTTTGCCATATATACAATATTTGCAAAGCATAAGAAGCCTAAGCAGCCTAAAAATAAACACATAGTAGTCGTTCAAGTGATTAAAATCCAGAATATATTTAAAGTTTATCTACAAGTGCAGATCATGACATCTGGCAGTAAAGGCATAACAAAAGAAAACAAGTGCAAAACATAACAATGGTATTCCAGTCTTCCTCATTATGTCAGTTTATAAATAGATTTTGTGGCAAACAAATGGTGTTATTTTTGAACTGAGGTTTTCTACCATGCTCTTCTATCTTTTCCAGCTTGTTAGAAATCATGAAATACAATTTTATTATCATGCTCAAGTAATTCAGTCAGAATCTGAATAATAATAGTCCTTTTCTTCATCTTCATCACTGCTATTGGTGGTCTCAGTGATGGTGAACAAATCTGAAGATTGTGTCTTGTGAAAAAGACGTGTGGCAGGAGACTGCCCAGGAAGAGCAGATTGACTGGCTGATTCTGCACGCTTCTGAGGAAAGTGAATGAAACGAATTCTGTTAATACAAACTTTTAAAACGAGTTTGCAAAACGTAAACTTTTGAAAAGGAAATGTCGAATGATTTCCTTATGTCTACTATGCATCCATTTAAACATTTTTTCTTCACCAGTATAGCTCATGAATTTGAATTTAAAAAATTTAAATTCAAACAGTAAGCAAAACAAACCTGGTTAGGAAAATCTTTGGCAAGTCGGCGCCGATTTTTCTGCATGCGGAAGACATACTGATCAGCCACTCTCCTGTTCAACAAGAACACCAGATGCAAACGTGAACATTTAACCAAAACTTTCCAAACTGCGTGGCTGTTAAAGCAGAATCAATTTAAAACATACTAGCATAACTTAAACAATGGATCATAAATTTCAGCATCCTACATGAAGCAATAAAATCAGTGTACCACCTGCATTATCTGGCAGTTACACTCTCATTCTTGGAAACAGACAAAGATTAGGACTTTGTGCGTAAAAGCTGCCAATTTTTCTGCATATAGAAAAAGTATATAATTTTCTTTTATAGCTTTCTTTGCATCAACAGTTGATGCCCATTGCCAGAACACTTTACATACTTCTGGTCCATCTACAGTGCTCAGTGGCTTCCTTTGCTTGCTTATATATATATACGCGTGTGTGAGTGAGAGTGAAAAAGCACCATGCCCATCCATACAAGTCTGCACTCTTTTCATAGCTCACACTACACAAAAAAAAAGTGTTCTCATCATACTTTGTGAGAATTAACATACCTGCGAGGGCTGCCTTTCTCAATAAGAGGCGACAAGATGCCACTAATGCTGGGAGTTTTCCGAGTCGAGGCTGGTGTTTTACTAAAGCCACCTTTGCATTTTTGTGAGTCACGTGGTGTAAAGAAGTTTGGATTTTTACCAAACACTTCTTCATCTGTTTTTTCAAAATCTACTAAAGGTACCTAATTGAAGAGATACATTTTCATGAATACATTTACATTTGGTAGGCAAAGTATTATCAATGACATCAAAACATTCTAATTTCATATGTTTACTACAGACATGCTTGTGTTCATACAATACAGCCTCACATGTACATGGATGCGCACACACACACACAAACTTTAATTACACCTATTAAGACTTACCTTCTTCTTACTCAGGTGTTTGAAGGGAGTAGATGAAAAAATGTCATCAACAGTATTGTAGCTGTTACATTCAAGCATTGCTCGTAATTCCTGTTTTCTCTTCAAAGTGCCCTTGGTTGCTTGCAATATTGGGAAACCTCCACCTAGAGAAATGAATGCTTACAAATATATAGTTACCATTACCACAGCCTCTCTGTAAACATGCATGATTTATAATACTCCATTCAAAAATACATTCTGACCCAAAATGAGTTTAAAGCTTGTAGTTTTGACTGGTATTTCCTGTAGGTATTTGAACCAAGAATGCTGCTACAGTCAAATCTCGCTACTATGCCACTCTCGGTATTACACCACTTTTGCTCGGTCCCGACTATAAATTCAATGCAAAATAAATTTACTATGCCACCCCTACTCTCGCTACTATGCCACTATTGTGTGACTGTTAAAAGGCACAAGTTGTGAAATTCCGCGCAGTGCTCGATTATTACATGTATATGGTAATGTGGGACATGGCAGTTAGGTGGGATGGAACACAGCACGCACACAGGGAGGGTGGAGGCTGGCGATAGGGGGTGGTGGTCGCCTGCTGGGTGACAGCCCCGTGACAGAGGGAGAGCGGGAGGGGGTCGACTACCAACAGGATGCAAGTACGCGGATATGGTTGGGAGGGGTGGAGGATGAAGAGGTGAAGGGGAGAATGAGAGGAGACAGCTAGCGCCAGCCGACGATTCTTGAGAGTTTTGGACTGACGGATAACTTGAGCAAATAAAGCCGTTTACAAACCCTCGCTACTATGCCACTTTTGCTCGGTCCCGGTAGGTGGCATAGTAGCGAGATTTGACTGTATTAGACTTTAGTCTATAAATGTGACTTGTTGACCTCAACATGAACCGTTCACCAGCTTTCGTGTGTTGAGGCGGCTAGAATGCATGCCTCCAACCTCTGAGATCAGTGCTCTAACTACCTGACCACCCATTTCCCAAACTGCAACAAGTTTTTAAATATATTAAAAGGTAAAATATCCTAAAATGTTTAGATGTGATTGAACTAACCACACACCTTTCTGAGCATTGCTGGCCTTAAGTGACTTGTCAGATGCTTTCTTGGTATTTGGTATGTCTTGCAAGCATTGGGCTGCACATTCCTCTGCCGTTCTGGAACCTACATGACGACTCACTGCTTCCCAGTAGTGGTCAGTATCACTTCTGATCTCCTTCAAGGCTCTATTAACAAGAAAAGGTTATCTCTCTTATAGATATATCTTCCACTCACAACTCAGAAAAAAATTCAAAAAATGTCTCAACTGAGCAACTCCCCCAATCTCTGGCAGCCAAAAGTATGTTCTTGATTAAAAGATCAACTTTAAACTGGTTTTGTTTTGATTGTTGTTTCTTAATCTTCACACCTCCATAGCTGACTCTTTGAAGATGGCTGCTCCCACATACAGCAATGATACTGCAGGCAACTTTCTTTTGAACTTAAGTGAATTTTGAAAAATGGCAACAAAAAACACATCACTGCCACACATCCTCCATGGCACTGGGATTTCCACATTCTTAATCAAGAGCTTGCGATGTGTTTTGCTTACTATTACTTAAATCATTTCATATTATGAGCTATAAATTAGTCTACATTGGAATACTTGACACTTTAGACGGACAAATTTTAACGTGAATGTTTCTTTCATCATATAAAAAGCAACTATGCTGTCACCTTTTAGTACTCTTGCAAAGTACCACTGCAGACTCTAGTACTGTACTGCTACTATTATTATTGAGCTTTTTTAGCCTATCCTAAAGGCTCAGCCAATCAGCTGCAGTAGATTAGGAAAAAAAATCAAAATAAAAGCATTTTCACCAATGTCACAGTACTTCCAGCAATAAAAAGAATACAAACTTTTCATTTTTAAACTAAACAATTACAAACCAACATACTTATGAAGTCGCTCTATTTCCTGCTTATGCCATCTCTGAGACTTTTTAATGCTGCTGAAGTCAGTCTCGTCCATCCGTCCTCGCTTTCTTGTATTTTTTCTGTCTTGCAGATCAATTACATTGTCATTGTTGCTGTTGTTTTGATTATTCTGAGAACAACTTGCTTCTTCTTCACTTGCTGCACCAACAACAAAGGCAGCATTACCATTCTCTACAGTATTATCACATGACTGCTTTACTCCTTTATCTTCTTGATGTCTGTTAGGTGTCTCTCCATCTGAATCTTCACAGCTGCTGTTGTTTGACTTGCCAGTAATTCTTTTCTGTTTCAAACTTCTCTGGATTTGCATTCCAGGCTTACTGAATTCTGCACTTACTTTTCCATTTTCTTCATTAATTGATCTTTTTCTGAGTCTTCTTGTTGTGGCACACGGTGACTGTGCTGACCAAGGGAGCTTAGAAATTTGTTCTTGGGTAGAAATATTATTGGAGGTCTTTTGACCAAGAGTCCATTGGGTATGGCTTCTGGTGTTCGGACATCTTTCAGGTTCAGCTGTTTTACTCCTCTTCCTGCGAGATAATTTTGTCACAGTTTCTTCATCAGTTTCATCCTCAGATGAGGATTCTGAAATGGCTTTCCTCCTTTTTCTCTTAGTTCTGCTCTCTATGCGTAAGTATTTTCTATCTGTCTTTTGAAGGCTTACATATTCTGGGCTCGATCTGTCTGAGTCAAATGTATCTTCATCTTCTGTTACTATTTCATCAGGATTTGTTGTGGCTTTCTCTCCTCTCTGAATTCCACATGTCTGAGCTGGATTCACATCCTGATCTTTTTTGTACCCTTTAACTTGGCTTCTTTTTCTTCTAGACCTTAGTTTTGGAGAAGCACTTGTATTGCTACAAGTGGGACTAAGCCGATGAGACTGATGATTTCCGACAATGTTCTTGTCATTGCCAACCGTCTTATCATGATCATTTTCACCAGCAGAAGAAAAAGCTTTATGAAATATGATTTCATCTCTTCCTAAAACATACTGATTAGTTTTCTGTGAAGTGAATGAATGCTGCGCACTTGTCTTTCTTTCCGGATTTGATTTTCTCAATACTGGCTGTACAGATGGCTCTGCATGTATTTTCATAACACTATGTTTGCTACTAGGAGAGTCTTGAAAATGACTGCTTTCATTTTCCCCAGAATCTTTAGATGACCTTGCTGAACCCACCTGGAAATCTGCAAGACATGATTGCATGTCTGAATGTTTAGATGTCTTGGCTGTTCTATTCTCTTCATCATCTGATAGCTCAAAGGGGCTTTTCTGCGATCTACAGTATCTGTTATCCCGAATGATCTGAGAGTAGCATGTAGCTCTTTTTTCCCTGAACTTTTTTTTGCGCATTTTGGTTGAGTTCTTTACAAGTGCCAGAAGATCGCTTTCCATGTTATCAACATCAACTTCAGACTCTCCAGCACCTTCAGTGTCCACAGGTAAGGTTAGACCATCAACACAGTCAATTCTCTGTTTGAGTGGCGACTTCGCACTGTTAGTTATGACACATTCTCTTTGTTGTCTGTTTTTTCTTTTGTTAAAGGTGTCTTTCACAGAAACATCAGGCACTGCCTCCTCAGATGTATCAGAGCCTGAAGAGCTGCTAGATGAATGAAGTCTTCCCTTGACAGCATATGGCTGATCAGCGCTTTTCTCCGGTCGATGGCACCTGCTGGTCGTTTTGGGAGCTGTCCTTGTTACGTTTTCCTTCACACCAACGCTTCTAGCTTTTTGACTAGAAGACAAATCACTGTGTTCTTTTCTTCCTGACTACATGAGAACAACATATTTCAGAGAATTAGAAACAAATTTTGAAAATGCAAAGTAAAATATCATCTTTATTAATAAAATGTAAAATTCCTTATTTTCTTAAATTAGTTGGACAAAGTTTTCCTAAAGGTGGAACTTAAGAGAGATAAAAACGAGACAGAACAAAGCAGAAATGCATTCTTTAGCACCTGGCTAAAAAGGTGAATCTTCTTTCAAAAAAAAATTGTGGTATGTAGCATAAATTTATATACAAAAATGATCATGGAAATTGTTTTATATTATCTCTACATTTAGCTTGCTCTTATTATTCACATTTTCCTATGTTGTTCTCAGGTTTGTTGATCAACTTAATGTTCCCTCAATTCATCTTTTTCTATGAAATATTTCACACAGCATTTCCTTTTCACAATGAGCGTAAAAAGATATTGCAATTTAAAAATTTAACTGCATGTACATTTAACACAGCTGAAACAAAATCTGTAGTCATTAGTTCGAGTGAAAAAAATTAAAAGCTTACATTAACACACATTTCAGCTATCTTGGCAAAGTGCTTCTCTGCAGCAAGGGAGGAAAATCCTATTGTGACATTTCCATCTGCATCCCTTTCTGAATACTGCCCTGCCCAACGAGCCAAAGGTGGAATCACACACCGTCCACTGCGAGTGCGCCGAACCTCACTGGCTCCCAACTCACGAGAAATAACACCACTTGGTGTCCAAACTGTACATAAAATAATCAAAGCATCTGCACTTCAGATATACTCACATACATTTATGCATAAGTATCTGTTCATGCGCAGCTGTGTAAGAATAAGAGAATATGTAGAGTATATACGTATGATTAATTAGCCTTGGTAAAGAAAATGTTGGAATCATCTGTCATCTTTTTTCTTTATGACCCAGACAGTTAACCACTAAATAAATGGTATGATTACAACCATTTCTTGACCTGAGCATCCCTCCCCTCAAGCCCCAGTATTCAAGCATTGAAAAACATTGGGAACAGACTAGCAGTTTGTTCTGACAGATCCTTCTTAGTGGATTGTGGCGAGAACATTTGCTTATAAGCAGTCACTGGTCCAGCTGAATCACAGTTAGTGCTGACATTGAAGTTGGTCAGGCCTTCTTTTGCTCTTTTATTTGTCTTGGTCTCTGTTTTACCTCTGTCCAAAATCCAATAAAATAACAAGAAAATAATTCATAATTTTCAACAGGAGGATACCATAATTATGATTACTAGATACAAGGAAAGACTGATATCTGCAATTTAAAATCATTTTCCAAATTTGTATTTTGAAAAACATGTTTGGGTGTTATGAAGGGGTAGGAAAGCAAATAAACCATATTTGTCTTTTTCATGAATAGTTAATATTAAGTTTGTTTTCTTTTTTTTCTTACTTGCAACTAATAAATTATTTTTCCTCAGTAAATGGCCTAGTTTTAACCCATTCAAGGTTGGTGTTATTTGATTCACTATATTGTCTGGGCATAAAAAAAGTAGACATGGGGCTGTGTAGGAACTTACGGGCTCATTGTTTCCATGTCAGCTAGAATACGTTCCTTCCAGTTCTCTGGAAATCCATACCTAAAGGCATTTGCAACATCCTTAGAGAATCCTGCCAGCCGGCAAATAAAGAAATAAACAAGGTTAAGATCACTTGTTAAAAATGTCAACCATACTACAAGCTTTATTGCAGTCTCACATAAAGTTCAACCTTTTTTTTAGTAATATAAATATCATTCAAAATGTCAGTGAATATACCTATAGTCAGTTAGCTGGACAAGTGCATGCCTAGAATATCACATCTAAACTGTCTTTGCTGAATAATTACTAATATTATTACTGCTAATAATAAATGGTCCCTTTCCCTGCACATGACACAGTAGATGAGCAACAGCTACAGGCAGGGAGAAGAACGTCATAGCTGCCTGTGTAAAGGTAACATATAAAACAGCATTTCTGAGGGTCATGAAGCAGAGATGAATTAGCTTCAATTTGCCACATACAATCCATCCAAAACAACCTCTTGTTAACATAAGAGACCCAAACTGATGTAAGCCTTCAAGCACAGCTTCCTATTAGCATAAAAGACACAAGCCTTCCAATACAACTTATTAGCATGAAGAACACAAACACAGACACAAGCCCCCACCCCCATCTTAGCTTGGATTGAATCTCCTGACATCTTTTAGATTACAGAACATTTGAAAAACAATTTTACTTTGTTCAGATCATTTGATCAGCATTCAAGTCTAACCCAAGATAGCAGGAACATAATGAAAATCCTGCTTTCATTTCCGAATGTTTACTGACACAATACAACAGCTTCCCTCAAAATTCTGCCACTAAGATCAAAAAGGGATGCTTTGTAGTATGAACAATGTAAACCTGTAATCAGATATAGCATTTCACACTTTTCTGATGACATTACAGCAGCAATTAAGGACCTGCAAAGTATGCACTCTTGCAATATCAGATATATGTTAAGGGGAAAGAGATTATGTGTAAAACAGGCACAGTGCAAGATTCTGATTTATCACTAATGATACTTAGCAGCAAGAATGTGTACCGGCAGTCAATGTGCTGCGTTTTGCCTGATTGCCCAACAAAAAGTATGTAGAACCATTTGCTGACTGTAACACACGACCATTGATACGTTTACTGATCAATGAAGTACACCAATAGTAATCCGCATTCCTGAAAATAAAGGATTGTGATGATTATTTGGGGTGGTGAGGATGGGGTGGGGTGACTGATCTTATTTCATTAAGCAGTTAAAATCCAAATTATTCACCTTTCTATTGATTTTTTGTTCAAACCTCTCGCCAGAATATGGACTACATATAAAGCATCAAAACTATCTGTAGTTCCCATGCAGTTCATATAAGCAATGAATACAAACAATAGTACCACAGAGGAAAGAAAGCCCAGTAATCACTTTTGTAGAAATTCTCTATGTCCACTGCTACACTTCAAAATATGGGCTCTTTCAAGGTTATTACTAGTTACATTGAGCAAATGATCCAGCACTAAAACACAAATCCAAAGAAAACATTTGTACTTACGGAAGTTTTCCTTCCACACGCACACCTCCCAGCTTTGGCACTGGTTGCAAAGACCAGGAACGCAGCGTCAAAAGGTCTGACTGACTATTTTTTTCTGTTTCTAACTGGATGCTTTTGGTGTTGTTTGTCTTCTCAGAAGCAGTCTGTGCTGTTGCTTTAAACTCGCCCTTTTTGTTGTCAAGCTTCTTGAAAGCAAAGACAGCATCTAAGAAGAATGGATGAAGAATAATCCCCAACTTTGCTAAAACATGGGGAATGGGAGGGAATTGGTGTTTTACGCTGAGACAGTATCTAAGGCTACATCACGGCAAGGCAGCCAGCCCTGCTAAACAGATGCCACGTGCACAGAAAGAACAGCATGCCCGAGACGAAAGCTGAACCCAGGACAGCCAACCCTCACTGTATTGGTGACAGGCGCTAACCATTGCACCACTGGGCCGCCTTTGCTAAAATGTGTCTTCTACATTGTAGAGTGATAATAATAATAAACATCAATGGTCAAAGCACATCCCAGAATAAGTGTAATACAGGCCTTTAAGCAGTTCTTAAACTATAAAAATGCTAATTTCATCCAAGGAAGTATGAAATTCGAAAACAAAATGTTTAACACTATAAAAAAAAAAAAATTTATATAAAATAATTCCATATTTTAGATTTAGAATTCAAATATCACTAATTTTGTTATAGTTTCAAAAAAGAAATTTTATTCAATGCTTAGTTTACCTCACAGAAGGTATTGTGGTTTCTTTCCTCATACATTCTCACACAGTGGCTGCATTCTAGTAAACTGACCATGCAGAGTTTAAGAGAAACCTAATCTAGATCTGAGTTCTTCCTGTCAATCTCAGCTCTTACTCTACGTTGGTGCATGAAAACGTTTTTACAGCTGAAGTTTTCAATAGCTAACAGCCCAGTAACTTTGGTACTTTATTATGACAAAAGCATTGATCTAAAAATTTCTTGTGAAATCATGCACTCACCATCCTCCACATTGTCTTCTTCTTTGGGCTTTTCTAAATCTAAGCTGCAAAAAAAAATTATGTCCCAGGTAACTCGAAAATTGTGTTATTAACATGTTAGTAACTTTGAGCTTAATTTTAAGTTTGACTACAGTCATTTTTCAACTAAGAGGATCATAGGTACAACTAAGTTTCAACATAAACAGAATCATTTGGCAAAAGGCTTGGTTATTAAATCCTTTCACACTTCAATCTCTCTGGAAATATACCACTTGAATATTTTTAACACTCCCTCATAGAAATAAACAACCATACAAAAACTATTACATCTAAACCCACTGAGCTTTCAAATCCTTCTGCTCATAATACAGGTAGTCCTCAGGTTACGACGGTTTCGAGTTAAGTCGTTTCGTGGTTACAACGCTTTATACGACGCTCATTCCGACTTACGAGGTTTTGTGTTGTAACAGCACTTACAGTACAGTATTTCATTATTAAACGTACTGTACTGCACAATATTTTACTGTATTTATGTTTATTGATAATTATGTAGGGTACTGTGTTAGGATAGGTGTTTGGATAGGCTAAGTGTTTGCAGTACTGTACTGTTATTATGGTACAGTACTGTATGAACGTATGATCTGACTTACGTCGAAATTCGTTTACGACGCCGCGTAAGAACGGATCAACGTCGTAAGTCGAGGACTACCTGTACATGTTTATTAACCACTAAACTAAATGGTGTAAGTAGGACAACAATGACATCAATCAACTCTTTACAGTTTATTTAACTACACATAGTTAAAAAATCACAACTCTTTGCAGATAAAGAATACAAAAGAAGGAAACTCCTAGCTGTAAAGAAAACCACACCCTCACAGTTTAAATAAAGTTCCAAATGGTAACAACTAAGTACCTGGATATGTTCTTCTGGCACTGACTATGTTTGCTTTTGGCCTGTACATCAGCAGCAGCAATAGATCCTTGCCTAGGTCTTAAAGACCACTGCATTTTCCCAACAATTCGCAGTTTACTGCGTTCTGTTTTAGGGTTGCTCTGAAGACTTCCCTTTCCCCCTTTTAAGGTATTTGTTTCTTTTGCCAACATATCCTTTTTCAACTTGCTCCTTGCTTCTGGCCTTTGTGAAGACTGTCCTGTAGAAGTGTTTTCAGTGTTTGCAGACTTTTCTGATGAAGGATGGCTTACTTTTCTCACCTTCTGACTAGTACCAGCTGTTTGATTATGTGTTTCCTGCTCCTCAATGTTTGCAGTTCTTCCTGATGAAGGATGGTTTACTTTTCTCACTACCTGTGTTGAAGTAATGGATGATTTGGATTTAGTCTTTAAGGGAGGAGTTTCCATCCACCCAGGCCCTTCACCAAAAGTGTCGTCCAAGTCAGAATCTGAAGTTGAGCGCAGCCGCTGCACTAGCTTGCTCACTAATTGCAAAGTCTCTTCATCAGCCTTTTTATCAGCTTTGTTAGCATCAACTGACAAAAAAGAACTAGTTTTCACAAGATTTGCTGTAGGTAAGTCAGGGTTGCTGGGACTATAGACAAAAGAATTTACAAGTGGTTCCTCCTGTGAACAAGGTTGTGATAAAGGCTGGGGACATATGTCACCTCTGACCTTTTGTGTCTTCTCTCTTTGTCTGGTGCTTTCCTGTATCTTTGATGGGCTCTTATCACAAAATAAAGCTTCCTGCTGAGACTGAGTGTAATGCTGCACTGAATTTCTGGGAGAATTGTTGAGCAAACCCTGAGGTCTACAGCTTTCCAGGGCACCCAGTGTAGTTGTCAGAGATGAAGCCTCATCTCCCTTCTTATGATCTCCACTACTGCTGTTTGTTGCAGAATCCTTTATTATTTTTGATGTCCACATGCTTGTTTCTAGGCCTCAAAGTTTCTACTCTTGCTACTGGGTGCTTGAGAATTTGGCTGCCATTCACAAGTTTCATTTCATTCATTTTAGGCACATGTTCTTGTTGACATCTTTTTGTCTTCAACAAAGTATCATCATCACTACCACTGCTACTGCCACAATCTGCTGTTCTTTGAACAGATATTCTTCTTGGAGATCCTCTGAGCAAAGTCTTTTCTACTTGCACAGCTGGAGTCTGTCCTGTCTTGTGCCTTGTTAAGTTGTGCTGGGCTTGCAAAGCTGGTGGACAAGGTGACAGGTTATGTTTGGCAGAATAGGATGCTTCTTGTAAAGGTCTTGGTCCTGTGACAACACCAAGTGCAAAATATCCAAAACAAACTGCATAAATAAAAAGAAAGATTTGTAAACAAACACTGTACATTAGTAGTCCATGAGAGACCTGTATGTGTGTGACATGAAAAAGAGACTGCTAGTCAATTATATATGCATACAAATGATATGCAGCAGTTCTAAGGTTATAAGATATGTAATTGCCCTTGTGGATTAATACTGTATTGTACTGACCATTATTTTCACTCGCTCTCTCTCTCACACACACAAAAGTGCAACAGCAACATACTTTCTTAGAAGATGCTGACTACACATTTTTTCACATCTACACTGTACACACTATGTTGTTATGTTTGCAAACGATCTTTCTCCCTAGCTCCATTAAAAAGAATCTTTCCCTTGTTAGACAACCAGGCATGAAGAAAACACATCTCAAGAAACAAGTTGTGCAAGATAATAAAGCAGACTGGTTAAATTCAACCACGGCATAAGTAGCTTACTTATTCTCACTGTAAAGATTGACATCTACATTGATAATAAGATCCAAGCAACTCCATGTGTCAAATTCTACATTTGAAATATCTTTTGATAGTTACCATCCGTTTCTGAGCTAATGTTCCTTTTGTCCTTTGCTTTCTGTAGCTCTTCTGCTTTATCTTGTAAGTCAAGCGCTTGTCTTGTAGTCTCCCTGTAAAAACAATTCTAGATGTTTTTGATGTATATTTATGAATACATTGAAGAAAAATAACGTGGTGGTTAGTGCACCTGACCACAGCAATAAGTCATTTGTTTGAGGTTTTTCTAGATCTGTAACTTGCCTACCCAGAGGTAATCGATTTATTAGGAAAGTTAAATTTCAGTAATTGAAAGGTTGTACCTTTTAACATGTTTAAATTCCCTAGACATTTTAAACCACTTTGATGGTTCACTACCCCAACAGCTACAAATATGAGACCTTTTATACTTTATATGTTGGTAAATATAATTTCAAATCTCAGATTTAATGCTTCTTTTACATTTAAAATTTTTGTCTCAGAAAAGATTAAGTGGAAACAATTTCATACATTCCTATTTGAGGATCAAATACATTCTTTGACTATCCGCACTAACATCTCTGTATTCTACATATACTTATATCATAACTCTTTTACAAAGATTAAAATGAAACAAATTGAGACTAACTACTGGCTAAAACTAACAAAGTGCAGTGCAAATGTCTTCTGAGTGTAATGGTAAACTTGGACTGGAAAATGCTTATTACATACACTTTTTACACCTGTACTGCCCATAGAATCTTATGTTTGCAAGTCATATCTTTCCCTCACCCATATTTGGACTCTTCACCCATATCTGTTCTAGGAGGAATTTACATAATCTCCATTTACAAATATCAACACCAACAAGACAACTATGTAAGTTTCAGGCTCTCTTGTTCTATAATGATTCATGTTTGCCTCACAGTGGTCAAAAGCAGCATTTGCTTCTTGACAGCCTGTAACCTTTCGGTTGCTGGGGAAGGAGATGTTATGAGACTGCACTTATCTTGTGACCAGCCTTTCCATCTCTTCTCCCTTGCTCTTTTCCTTCCACAACCTTTTAATGGGACTGATTCCCATGCATAAACATAAAACAAAGCCAGCTATGGTTTCCTATTGGCTGAAGTCAAAATAAACTGCAATATAAAAGGTCTACAAAACAAGAAAACTCATTCTGTCACAAAATTATTAAAAGGACTTACCCACTAGAGGCATCTGTTGTTGTCGCTGATGTTGTGTTCAAATCTGAGGACATGGAGAGGGAAGTACTTCTACGCAGTTTCATCTGATCAAAAAAGGCTATGATGTTAGTATGCTGAACTGCAATGGCAAGAGGTGCTGGACTCTGCTGCATAACAACCTGCATGGGTTGAAGAAACAGAATATACATATTTTTTTAAAAATGAACTAATGACTGCCAAATGTTTCCTACAATTACCATCAAGACATATCCTGGCATTATAAACTAAAAGACTTCAAATGCTGTCACTGGGAGAGCTATAGACACTATTTCACAAATGCAGCTTATGTAGTCAATATAAATGAACTGTTACCCAATAATTATAAATGCACTTCAATGCATCACTTATCAGTAACAAAGAGGTAACTAAGCAAGAACCCTTTTTGAAATATGGTACGAAAGCAATAAAATAAAATCTGCAACTATCTGTATTATTATAATATGTGATGGTAAGATGGTTTGTGTCCTCTACTTGCTTAACTTATACTGAATGATTTCTAATCTTATCCCTATATTACGAACAGCCACAGCATAATTAAAATCAATCATTCTTGGTTCACAGTTGTACAACATATCACACTCTGATTAAGCCATAAAAATGAAAATGTGCTAGAAATGAAAATGTCACCATCACTGTAAAATACAATTACATTATGCAGTGGAATCGGACTTCTTTGGTATAGTTCCTCAAATGCATTCAGGAAATCCTTTGATGATTTTGGTCTATTAAAGTCAGTCATCTGCAATAAATCATTTACATACTAGATACCTTGCAAATGATTAAAAACCATATGAAACTGTTACATAAACATCATGTTCCAGGTGTAGCTGTGACCTATTATTGCCATATACAAAAATAACGGAGTTACAGATCCGAAAACTTCACAGCCAAATATTGTGTCATATTAAGAAAAACAGTGACAAATGTTTGTGATTCTAATTACACCACACAGATAGAACTTTACATTTAACACTAATAAGAAACAATACGCTAGCAGATGTTTGTTATTATTAGAACACTGAACAGTAAAATGGTTCATGCAACCGAAAGACGAAAAACTTTCAAATTAAAGACTATGGTTGCAAACTTATGCTGTAAAATATGCAATAGGTAAAAATTTGTAAACGTTAATGATGTGGCCCAATATATAATCACTAATTACTTTCAATGAAGAAGAATTGTCTTTTGAAAAATATCCAGTTAAACGCTTGTTGTCAAAAAGACCGCCATCACTGTTTCACAAACTTCCGGTTAAGGAACTCAAAAGTTACGTCCCCTCTTTTTTCCGTCTGGCCATGGGCGTGTAGACAAGTCCGTTGTCTTCCGGTCGCGAGCATGTGCAAGTCAAATGGACTTGATTCGGCCTCAGCTGTCGAGTACAGAAGTTACTATTCAATGTAATAACACATTCATTGCTCGTTGTATATAAGCGAAATGAATTTTTTTCTACATAAATTAGCTACGTTGTGTGTATATATAGATATGTTTTCTCTCTTATACGCACATAGTTCAAGAACTGTCAACGTACAGAACGAAATTCGCTTATTTCGTTGCCCTTCCATATGGATATCTTTCCAACCCTTTAAGTATAATTAATAAACATAGCTGGGATGTAAGGGAAGAGCAGTTCAGAGAAATAATCAGAGCACCAGATGTGTAGCAGAGTTCTGTACTTTCTGGAGTTTGCGAAGAAGGTATTCAGGGCAGCCAGCAGGCAAGGAGTATAGTTTATTCCTTTTTGTTGCTCCTTTTAGGAGCATAGGGCTGCAACAATACCTCGCCAGCGGACCCGGTTTTGGGCAGCCCCCTTCAGTTGGGCCCAGGTGGTTCCGATGTCCTTGCAAGCAAAGAGTACGTTGCAGTAATCAAGTCTGGATAAAACAAACGCATAGACAAGAGTATTGGCGCTCGTAGACAGAATGTGACGGATGGTGCTGATCTTGCGTAGTTCATATAATAGGCAGACTGACAGACAGCTGTCAATTATTTATCATAATAGACTGACAGACAGCTGCCACTTATGTTTAGCAAGTCATGTCTGCAGTGACAATGAATCCCAGATTCCTGATGGAGGACGCAAAGGTGATGTTGGTTTCGCCCATCTTGATGTGACTTAAAATTGGTGGACAAATGAGTGAAGATGGATTGCTTCTCGAACATAGGAGGGCTTCGGTTGTAATCATCGTTGAGTTTAAGTTTGTATGACACCATCCAGTCTTTGACTTTATTAATACAGACTTCTATGGTGCTGGCAGCAGAGTGAGACTCAGCCGGTGGAGGGGGGGCAGTACAGCTGCGTATCATCAGCATATGATTGATGAGAAAACGTTGTGAGACTGGATGCAAGATTAAAGTGGTTTCATATACAGAATAAACAGAACTGGGCCGAGTACGTACTGAGGAATTTCAGGTCGTTCTTCTGTCAGATGACATTCATAGATCAAGATGCAGTGAGACTGATTTACTCACTGGACTAGAGCAGCATAGAACAATAATCAAACACGAAGATCACATCGTCAGGAGAACATCCAGATGATCACAAAGTTTGAAATTGCAGTACATTGTCGAAACGCATGACTGTTCGGCACTGATGTAAAGTATATTCCCTGCACGACTTGTAAAAATGAATAAAATCGTGATGGCGTTAGCTAGAGAGAGTTGATTAATATAGTTTAATAACTTCATGCTCATGTCCACTATATAACATGCGCTACGGGGAGCTGAAAACGAGAATCAACACAGATGAAATGTTGACATCGCTGACATTAACGTACTTTTACTGCCCCTTCATTTCACATGGCACACTAGAAGTAAGATAGATAGTTGGGTGGGGGATGTTAAGGACATATCTGATCAACAGGCTGCACGTACATCCCGGCGCAGCGCAATGCTTCATTACACGTATATCTGTTTCGCTTCACTGCATATCAGCCACTGACTGGAATAAACCTGACTCGAATGTAGCAAGCGATATAGTCAATTTTTAAAGTAAAACCCCAGGGGAAAAAAAAAAAACACCAGAAATGGATGGTGGTTCGATCAGGCGTGTAACAACTTATATATATATTTAGAACAGATTATTCATATAAATATAACTTGAAGAAACGATCACTCTGTGTCACTGAAACTCTATATATCACCATTTCCAAAATGGTCGATCGTATATTTGGTTCGAGCATAATCGAGTGTTCTAGTTTATGAAACCGGCTGACAATGGCGCCAGTACACGTATTCGTGGTCGGTCATATCGCCCCACCGCCTAAGTCAACTCGTCCCAGCCATGACCTCGAAAGCGAATCGTCCCACCCCATCATCCCACCCACCGCAAAAAAAAACAAAAAAAAAACAACAAAAAACAAAACAAAATTGTCTAGGCGAGGTGATAAATATCTTCTTGCCACTTAAGGCTGGCTGTCAATATAATCTACACTTTAAATGGCAGTCTTTATTTATTCTTTAGTTTGAGGTTCGACTGAATATGCCGGATGTTGCTGCCCAGGTATTCGATCCTGGAGGGGAGAAAGAGGGTACGGTGCAACTTGTGCAAGGGTTATGCAGGAGTACGCAGCGACATAAATAAGCACACACCATTATGAAAATAAGTACTTTTACGTGCAAGGGGTACCCGCGGATATACTTTCACCCTATATCTCCGTAGTACAGGCGACAGACAACGCATGTCTTTTTGCAGCAGACAATTATATAGACACCAAGATTGAGTGAGCGTCGCATGTAGAAATACTACTTTCAGTGGTAAAATGTCTTTTTCGAGTACTTACCAGATGACATGAGTATATGTGGAGATCACCCTCTAGCTACCTCAAACCCAACTGTCCAAACCTGTTCTGGTCAAAGGACCACAGAACATACGTAGGACATAAATACGGTTCAGCCCCTCTCCCCTCCATACCTGTAATGCTAGTGAGCACAACTCCAGCTTTTCGCTTTGACTGAGTCTGGAACCCACTGCGGGGAGGTGGGAGCTAACTGTCATGTCATCTGGTAAGTACTCGAAGAAAGAAATTCTACCACTAAAAATGGTATTTCTTCTTCGTATTGTACCAGATGACATATGACTATTGGAGACTAAATAACATTTTGAGGGAGTGGTATCCCACCCTGGCAGCAAACCTATAAATGTTAAGATGGTTGGGAGAAAACCTTTACAAACCAAGACACGATCGAGTTTACTTTCTCCGTTCAAGAGGATTACTGTAAGCGACGAAGATTTATTTACTGTACCAAAAAGGTCCTTTGTGAGCCCATAAATTAAAGAAGATAAGAAAGAAGAAAAAAAAAAAACCCCTCCTGAAGGCAGTGAACCATATACAATCGACGTTGTGGGGGACGTGGGGTGCATGAGACTATAATTTTTTACCAATGTAAGCATGCCATGAATTTATATATATATTTAAAAAAAAATTATTTTACTCGGGTATTGCGTATAAGTGAATGATTTTTGTGATTTTATGATAATAATCTCGAGTATTCTACACGTCACCCTGTAAACAGCTTACACCGTGTCCAAGCACTCAGATGATTGTGTCCTACATCGCATTGGAGGCATCTCATATTACATCAACAAAATATCTAGCACCACGTCGGCGTTTATCTCGCTACGATTCATTGCATCTACTTGTTACTTACAGACAGATCTACATTTCCCGTGAAAGTGTCTCTGTACATGGATACGTTTACAGAAAGCTGAGACCGTAATAAACGAGGTCATGGACTTGACACAAACCCTGGGAGAGAGAAGATATAAAACTTTATTTTTACAGTATTTATTTGTAGTGCAACCAACGATCATTTGAGTTGGTTACTAAAGATCTCAAATCTCGTTTTAACATCCCCCTCCCCAATTCTGAATGTTGGAATAAATTTACATTACCTGGGCCAGGTAGGAGTGAGCGTGGTCCCTAATTCTGACATTTACTGTCTACTTGTAGCCTTTTGCTTGGCTTCAAAGCCCACCATTTATTGGTTGAATGGACTTCTCACTACTGGTCTCAGTAACGCAGATTTGTTCCCTAAAAATATTTTTCATAATTTTGTGTTTTTGGCAGATGTGAGATACAGGGTGGGAGAGCAGGAAAGGTGAATTTCATGCTGTAAAAATGGAAAGCGAATGGATCTCACTGATGCCAGGATTCCAGACTGGTCAACAATGTGGAAATAAACTACACACTGGTTTACGAGAAAACTATTATTTTATAAAACATGCTTCAGACTGTTTACAGAAGGGGGAAAAGTCACTTAATATAACAACGTTTATTTATTTATTTTTACAATAGTATTTACAGACAAACATGGATATACACAATGACTAAGCACTACAATTTGCTGATGTGAATATCTCACTGGACATCCAAAAATGTTTTATACGTTTTGAGTGCATGCATGTCTATATGCACATATAAACTTGATTGTTATGGTCTGTGTACAAGTATGTGAACCCCATTTCTTTCTTTTAAAGTGGAAAGGTGGGGTCTTCTCTTTCCTCCCATCCAAATTTATTAGATGTCTAGGCCAAACCCATCAACACACATCAGCAGCCGTGCAAGATAAATATGGTCATAAACTACCTAATGACCATAAGATGACACTGTCTTAAGGCGATTCAGTGGTTTACTTAATGTCCTCTTACTTGTTATTTTCCACAGCTTTTATTTATGGCACTTAGAAACGGGAGCTGACCTTGGAAGGAAGTGATGTCCCCAATAAACTATGATAAAACAACAACAGTATATATATAGAGGTATATTTAGTCAGTGTCAGTTGTCATATTTTCTCAGACGTCTGGTGACAATGCAGAAAGTTAAACATGTACAAATCACAGATACTAACATGAGTGTTTGATCACTAAGCCATGTAAAGACACAATGGTTATGTTTGTGTCTTCTGCAACCTTTTACTTCATTTCTGTAAACTGATTGCCTGACAACAGCTTGACATGACAACGAATTTTTGGCTTAAGCAAAACTAATGAAATAATTAAGCTTATTACCCTCTTAAATCATTTCAGAAATGAGGGTGGTGAGTAAACTTGAGAATATAAAAACAACCCAAAATTTTTATGGTGGACGTCTACAACGCAAGGCACTGTGTGCACCCAATAGGCAACAGATTTAATTAATGTACTGTTTAAACAGGTGCTATATCTCATGGTGTGTATGTGGGGAGGGGCATATGTGTGTGCATGTACACATCCATCTTTTTATTTTTTTTTTTTCTTTGAGTGGATACCATCTTTCCAAGAGTACTGCTAATATGCAAATAGCTCTTGTGAAAAGACAAACAAAAATTACACATAGATTTCTGATCTCCTAAATCTGACAGAATTCAAAAATACATGGATGGAAACAAATTGTCTTTAGATATGGACCACAAAGTCCTGGTTTGATCACAGGCAAATAAGTGCATTCTCTGGCCCACAAACAGATATCAAATTACCTATGTAATGCTTTCCACTTAATTACAGTGAAACATGTCTTGATAGTGAAATCAGAATGTGCCAAATGTTTCTGTAGTTTTCTTTTTTTCTTTCCTTTTTTTTTTTTTAGCTAGTCCTTGCATTAGAAATGTATAGGTCCAAAAAATGCATATCGGTCTGGTGTTGCTTAGTCTGGAAATTGAAACCCTGAAACTAAACACTCTATGCTTATACATTCTACTACTACTCTTTGCTCCTTGCCTGCTTTTCACAATTCAAGACCCAGCATGAAGTGAGTGCTCACAGAATGCATGAGAAGTTCCCTGTCCACAAAGGCAATGGGGCAACTTACATGGGATACACAGTTAACCAACCTCCATGTCCACCTAACCAAAAAACAAAAAGCCAGAAACAGACTGGTGACAGGGATCGGTTAAGTAGTAGCAATACCAAGAAGAAAAATGCACTATGTACGTGCTTTTATTATGAAAAATGTTATGGTCATGCATGATTGCAAACCACAGGTCTAAGAATATCAGTACATAAACTTGTGAGATTAAATGTTATGCACAACTTGTGAAATGATCATTAAAAGGTGAGAAAAAGTGGCATGCAAAGCAAAAGCTGAAAGTTTTTTTTAAAGTGAAATAGACAATACATTCTCCTATAATATAGTTGTAATGATGATTCTGCTTAAGGAGGGTGAATATCTTCACAAGACAAATGAATGACGCTGTTAAGCCAGCAAGTTAAAGGTCAAAAAGAAACAGTTTTTACACAAATCTCCCCCTTATCCTCCTTACATCATTCCCCCCTTTCCAAAAACAAAACAGCCACCTCTGCTAAAATTATTAAATGATACACAGCAAAAATATGCGGGGAGAAGCTAATTCACTACAAAAAAGTAAGTTTAAAAATCTAAACACACTGGTGTACAGACAGCAACACAAATAAAGTTATTATAAACTAATATGATTAAGCATGACTACTGATGAAAAATTAAAACGTACTCTCAAACCCATTTATGTACTCATGGCCAGAACATGCATTCACTCAGACACCCTAGTCCTAGAAGAAAGTAGGAGAACAATACATCAATCTACAAACAGGCAGTACACTTTCATGATTGTGTTAACAAATTAAAAAGAAAAAGAAAAACAAATGGGCCACTGTAGGTGGAAACTCACGTCATCATACACAGATTGGACAGAAAGAAGTATTTCTTTGAAGCTGAGCATAATAATTTACATTCAGTTTGCACCTGACCCCTTTCCTCTGACATTTCAAATGAAAGGAAAACGATCACACAAAAAATGAAAGGGGGAATAACTACCATCACATGCTCAAAAGTGCAGGTGTATTTTCTGCACTTCTTGCTTTAGCAGTGAAGATTAAAACCAGCAGTCAAAGGATCAAACCAAATCTTCAGAAGACCCTAGAATATATTACCAAGCCAACTATGTGGAAAGATAAAATCACATCGAAAATGTCTGCTGCAGTACACGAGTTACCCAAGTCAGTTTTTGACTTGAAATTGTTTTTACAAAGTAATCAGCCGGGCTAATATACCTACTTTTTTCCGTAAGGTACAAACATAAGTTACTGTTTAAGGCAAAGCACCACCTTGGCATTGAAGACCAATAAAGGTATACTGTAAATGCATTTTATTTTTTCATGTTTTAGCAATTATTATGAAGCCATCTGAAGCCTAGAAAGTAAGGTTAATGTAACCTTTATCTCATTATGGTACAAACATTTACAAAATATTGAAAATATTATCTGGTATGAAATGACAAAATACAGTATTTGGTATTTTAGCATGCAAATTCATGTCCAACATGAATCAAACTCCTGGCTTCTGTACAACAGAACCTTTTTAGTACACCTGCCTTTAACCACAATCATTGTGATCTGATTTTAAAAAAAAAACAAAAAAACCAGGGCTTTAGATTCCAATATACTGACAAAAGCTAAAAATAATGCACAACAAATTAAACAGTGTACAGCAGTTATGTAAACTGTAAGATGAAAGTAACATCCATTATATAACAAAAACTTGTTTCACAATGATTTAGATCCATTTTCTCCATGGTCATAGTTAAAGGAAAAAAAAACAACCACAAATTCAAATTATGAATGCCAAGGTCTGTGCTCTGTGATTTTGAGCAGTTTTGCTGCCCATCTCGATGACCAGCTACATCCAACCTGTTAAGTCATGATACAAAGAGTATCTGTATTTCTCATCAAGCAAGCCCTGGCCCGAGTAACTTTTTTTCAGCAGCATCTTATAACTAACCATTCTTGCTAAGGCATAGATAGATAAGGCAAGTGGAAATGTTTTGATTACCACAAAGCTGGACAATAAACTCTGCCAACCTCTTGCTGTAATGATAAATTGTTTTTTTTATGGCTCTTAGCTGGTTGTCTATGGTTTGAAACCGTCCTTTGTGTCACAGCTGTAGGAGTGATGGTTCCTTTTCTGCTTGACTATGTACAGACAGTGCAAGCAGGTGACGTTGAAAGTGTATGTCATTCACGTCATACATTAACCAAAGAACAAAAAAAAAGTCAATTTCAAGCCAACGTTGTTGTTAAAACACCAAACACAAAGCTGGCAATTTTCTTATAAATGGCCTAAAATTAAGTGATAAATTGCTTCTGCATGTCACGATCAACGTATGATGACGGTTCATAAAGCAATAATTTTAGATGATCTTAGATGAAACTAAATGGAAAGCAAATAAAAATCAATCCACAGGTATAAGCCGAGTAAATGCTTTCCACCTTAATACTACGCCAAATGTACAGTTATTTGTGCTTGTACAAAAACAAAAATTATTGGATTACTGTGGGCAGTAGTTTGGACACTTTCAGAGGCCCTCATACAGTAAATGCCACCATAATGAGTCACAATACAAAAGGCTAGCGTGGTGGCTGCTCCATACGCAGAGGATCAATCTCCAGTGCTCTTAGAAGCTCTGCTCCCTGAAGCAAATGCGAGTCCTGGGCTGGTGCATTTACTTCAAAATCTTGCTGTGTTAACCCAGGAAACAGGTGTGCCCTTAACAGTTCCTGTTTGGTCTGTAAAGATAAGACAAAAGCCCTCAAACGACAAATTAACAGGAAAAAACTGACTTTATTGATCTGCTAAGATTGCAATCTCTACTTGTTGGCTGCAAATGCAGTACTCTGTTACACTACATTCATAAAAGTTTAGGTTGCAATGATCTAAATGAACAGCAATATAGACTTTAATTTCTTTCCCTAGGTTGCTTTTTGTAAAGGCAGATGGTTTGTACTAAGTTTTCAGTAAGATGTGTAAGATGCATAAAACTGCTAGGACATGCTGATCAAAAATATAGCTGCTGCCATTCACTTATTAATGTAAAACATATTTCTCTCAAGATGTTCACAATCACTAAATAGCAGATGAAAGCACACCTTAGTCCTGGCTAGATCTGCAGCAGCTGATGATTTGACTTTGTATCCATGGTTTCGATCCTCCCCTGTCAGAAGCAGATTAAGCAGGACACTGTCTCTGCTTGTCATTGCTGTGATGAAGAATAAGTTTAAATGGAATTTATAAATTGTGTTGTGCTCAAGTGTATGTAAAAATCAGTTCTGAATGAAGAAATCAGTCAAGTAAAATGCAAGAGAAGAGGAAAACCTGACTAAATTTATCAGGCAGATTGGGTTGCTGAGGTGAAAACTATGCACTGCTGGAAAATAATTTTTGCCCATGACATTTTAACTAGTTGGAATGAGCTAAGTCATCCTCATATATCTTAATCTTCATATCTTGCAAACATACAGGAAATAGGAAAATATGAAAACTATAAACAAGTAACAAAAATGGATGGATGGGAGATTCAAGATGGAATAAAATTTACAGTGATATCACCACCTACTGTTAAGTTTTTATGTCTCTGACAGCAAAAATTACTCAACTTGCTGCGACATTACTATCGCTACTACTGTAGTACTAGTAGCAGTAGCATAACTAGAAGAACAATAATTGTTTAAATGTCAAAACTACTCGAAAACTGACCAGGGACATTGAGCTCAATCTGCCCCAGTCGCATGGCTTTACTTGCAGGTGGCCCTTTCTCCAAACTGTTCATATCTAAAGGTCTTTTGATTTGCTGCAGCATTGTACTTGGTGGCTGTTGTATACTTGCCACTGTTGTACTACCACCAATCATCTCCCGCACGCTAGGCTTGGGTGGATGAGGTGGTTCTTCGAAAAGGTCAGATTTACGAGTGAAAACAGACTCTGTTTTTCCGAAAAGGCTGAAACAGAGAAAATATTTTTAAGCTTGACCAAACAAAAACTGGTATGTTCAACCACATAGATGTCAATTCCTGAAGTTAATAAGCTTGAGTCAAACACTTGGCAGACCAAAAGACTGCCAAATCAAGCCTTTCTTAAAACCCAAATATAGGTAATGCTGTGTCTCCCTGCCTGCTCATAATATGAAATTTGGCATTCCTACATTAACACATGCTGAACGTCTATTCGCTTGAAGGAATTTAAAAAAGAATTGATTTGAAAGTATATTTCCATCATGTATACATTTCTTTAATAATCGGAACATACCAATGGTTTACCCAGCACAGTCTTGTTTGCTAACAAAGCAGCAAGCAGAATATTTGTAAATGCAAATAAAAGAAATAAAGAAAGTAGCATAATGAGATGCTACATGTAACTGTGTGAGCTACCTACCCTGGATTCACTTCATTTTGCAGCATAAGAAGAGATTCAGTGGAAGGGGGCAACAGAGAGAAGTCTTCTTCCCCACTCATTGGTATGTAGGGTGCTCTTGAGTCAAAGTCAATCTCCTGCAAGGTAGCAAGCAACCAGGTTGTTGGATCTGTGGCTAATCCTCATATAACCTAATTTTTTAACTTGAGTCATACTCTGACACGTATGCATGTGTGTCTGCACATGAATATGTAAGAAAGAAAGTTTTTGTGTGCATGCCTGTATCTCTGCCTACATATCTATTTTTTTTTTTAAATATTGAGACTGCTGCATTGCGAAGAAAAGCACTCTTTTTGTGCACTTTGTCATCATTATCATGATGATAATGAAGAAACACATGTGCATCTTTACTTTTACCAATGTAGCAATGACCCGTTTTCATGTGTCAGGGTGATTTCATGCATAATTATACAAACACTTTTAAACATATTAAATTTAAAAGATTTTTATACCTCTATATCTTCTTTGCCATCAGCTTTAGTGTCCATAGCTTGAAAGAATTTGTCCATTGACATAATAAGATCTGGGTTGGCCACGTTCAGATAATCATGTGGGCTGTTGATCTGCTTAGTAGAGAAAAATTAATCAATGTAGCCATCATCATTTTTTTTAAAGTGACAACACTAGGGCTTAATATGGCTCGTACACAACAAATATTCAGAGATAGTCTTTGACATAGTTTTTATATTTTATTAACTCAGACTATTTAGTGTGTACTTTACTTTATTCTCAGACTATTTAGTGTGTACTTCTTACCAATGTTGCCTTTAGTTAACATGTGACTTTTGGTTATTCTATATACAGTGTTCCCTCGCTACTTCGCGGTTTATCTATCGCGGATTCACTACTTCGCGGTTTTTTTTGTTTCCACGCTGGGAATTATCGTTCTACAAAATACCATAGATACTTCAACAGGAAAAAGACGAAAAATTTAGCTTTATTAGTATTTCTATTAAAATATCATGGTAATTTTGTGAATAGTCAGACGAAAGAAACAACTGTATGAGAAATCAATTGCTATGCATAAGCGACAAGCCATGATTGGTATCTCCCATCTCGCAGCCAGTTCGCATCAGTTTTTTGGGTTTCTTTGTGTTGTATAATTTTTTTTACACTTAAGTGTTATTGTATTGTATTAATACCATGATTAATATATTACTTTACACTAACATGATATTGTTTTACATGTATATATTATTATTGCATGGATGTCCCTAATTCGCGGAAATTCATTTATCGCGGCTGGTCTTGGAACCTATCCCCCGCGATAAACAAGGGAACACAATCTGGACCGAAACTTATTTAAATTAATTATATGAAACAATAAGAAAAAATTGTCTTTCATTCCCCAGTGTCAACTGAGAAGCAACACATGTCATGTATTTGAGCTAGAAAATCTTTAATGCAATAAGCAATGACATAGTGTCTGCAGCATGTAAATGTAGTTTTCTACTTACTCGGGATGAAGCACTAGAGTTTGATGAGGGTGAGGCACTGCAGCTCAACACGTCTTTGCTGCGACAAAGTGGCGGTGACATAGCTGGCTCCTTCTTCAGTCCAAAACCAAGCAGTGCTGGAGGTGAAGACAGATGCCTCTCTTTATCCCTACTAGCCAACTGGGCAACTGTTGTTTTTTTTTTTTGTTGTTAAAAAAGGAGAATAAGCCATAAGTTAGATGTACATTATTACTGTTTTCACTGAAATAAATGTTTTCTTAATAATTCTGGTGCTTGCACTTGGAGAGTGTGAAGCCCACTTTGGAAGGGAAAATACCTTTACAAGTTTAAACCCTTTCATGAAATACCCAGAGATGCTAAGAGGGCTGGACATTTTTACTGCCAACAAAATAAATCTACAATCTGGGTATTTGCGCACTGGTGTGGCTTTTCGTGCATGTTTGCATACAGTATAGACTCATTATCTTGCTATCATCTGTCCAGAATATATCTGTGGAGAGGCAGGGCTGTAACCATTATAATACAACAGGAAATGAGAGGTTTGGGTGGTGAAATAACGAGCATTTATATAAAGCCAATCAGTTTTAACATTAGTTTAAGCATCTGGATTTGACATGAAGATTTGCAAACACATGCATGGATATAAAAAGACAGAAAATTGGCTATCTCTCTTTTTTTTGGACCAATCATACCTTGCGAAAATGTAGGGAAAGTGAGAGGCACGCATTCCTCTCCAGGTGTTGGAGCACGGTACATCATGTCTTCTGAGTCATCATCCACATCTTAAGGAAGAAAATAAATCTTAATTAGTCATTTCATTCATATGATGGCCAATGCCTTTTTTTTTTAAGAAGCAATTAGCTGGAATAACAATGATGATGATAATAAAAGTCTTTATGATCATTAAAAAGACAAGACATTATTTACCCTAGATGGTAATTTGGGGCAGCTTGCTGTAAAAACACAAATATAATACTATATATAATATAATGCTATATCCCAGCTCTATGGGAAAACTAAGTGCACTTTAGACATCAACAATATTCAAGAGTTGAATTCCAAAAATTAAATTCCAGTCAATGATAACAACAAAGGACACTGTGAAGACTGAGCTGCATGCTGTAAAAGCCAAGACAGACCATCTCAGGAGATCATGGTAGAAATCTACACATCATATTGACAAAGTGTGCGGTCCAGAAAATTAGTTTTTGGGAGACTTTGACCGCCAATGTCATATGAAACAGAGGTCACTTATATTTTATATACTAGGTGTATACTGCCTTACCATCTCTATTTATGGCAGTCGCAATATCTGATAAGAAGACAGATTCTGTTCGTGGCTGCATGGGAGGCAGGCACAAGGGGAGCTGAACTTTTGACAGTTTTAGTTCCTTTTGTTCCACATGACTGTTGAAAACAAATAATAAAAAATTGTTCTGCAAAAATGAATCAACAGTTTATGATGATATTCTTATTACATAAGATTCTCAAACAGCTGAAAGAAACAAACCACTATGGGTTCTTACTCCAAACACCATCTTTAAAAAGACATATTTGTGCTAAAGCATAAAGTAAAACAGTGAATTACCTCAAGACATAGTGGACGCACACAATCCACTGTGCCTTCTGACTACGGCTGTTGTGAATAACAGTGGCCTGGGTGATAACCCATGCCATTCCCCCACCACGTGCCAGAAAGCGATATTGTCCAGTCATTGTCTGGCCTTTGGCAAATACTATCAACACACACACACAAAAAACATAAATTCCCCATATTTCCAAAGCTCATGCTATGTTAAAGAAAAATGTGATTTTAAGATGAACATATTTTCTGCATAGCTCCTTCTCAATCACTATCACCAAATTCCATCTTTTATCAACATAGTGCATCCCCAGCCAATTTGGACATTTAGCCATATAGAATATAGAGTGTAAGACCATAGTGAAATATAGGAATGGTTTATGTTTACTGAAAATATTTGTTAGAATAAAGAATATAGCAGAAGATAATTCTAAACATATTCATTTAAATTACTGAGCTAAAAATTTACCCCCTCCCAAAAAATATTTAAAAAATCCTAAAAATTGAAAAAAAAAATTGTTGGCAGATCAATACAGATCAAAAAGCATTACATCATAGCTGAAAACATACATTTTACCAAACCACAAAACTAAAAAAAGTGCTACGTGATATTAAGCCCCCGTCATTAATATCACAAATTTATAATCAGTGAATTCCCAAAACTCACGATCTTTATATGCCTTTTCCACAATTTCACTATCCAGGGCATGATGATAATCATACAGAGACTTGCCCAAGAGTTCATCACTGCTATAGCACAGAAGATCTTGTACTCTGTAAAAACAATATAAACATTTGCAGCCTATTTCTGTATTTTCAAGTATAAACTAGATACTCTTTCAGTAGGATCTAAGTCAAAACTGTATGGTCTGATAACAAATGTGTGTGTTTATTACCTATTTATATTAAAAACATTTAATTGACATCTTTTCAATTACCCAAGATATATTTTCTGCTTAAAATGATGTGAAGCAAATATTCTGTAGATATGGTATTCACTTTTTCTCACAAGCATTATCATGGGTTTTTGTACAACAAAAGTCCTTTCCACAAGGCTGGAAAGATGGATGAGACGGATAAAAGAAGGAGAAAAAGTTAAATGGAAAAAAGGAAATGTTTGGGAAGGAGGAAAACTATAGGGAGAGGGAGAATATACTTCTTAACTTTATTTTCTGCTGCAATGACTTTTCCATCATGTGCCTATTCTAGGGAGCAAGTGAAAAATGATGCTTGCTTTTGTTCTTTACAATGCTATGCCTGCAGTACATATCTCCCAGTTTAACAAAATCAAAAACCCCAAAACAACCAAAAACAAAATTTTTTGCCTTTCGTCACAGTAAGTGAAGTGCATGTTCATATCATGCTTGCTCAGAAAAGTGTTGCCATCCATTGGAATCTCTATGTTGGCCGGGTGAGGAATCGGCTCCCCTACTGACAACAGGTAAGGTAGAGTGGACTGGAAGCTGCCACTACTGCGTCTGCTGCTCTTTATCACGAGTCGCCCAGTGCATTTGATCACCTATCACAGAAAAAAAATTAAAGTAAATTAAAAAAAAAAAACAAAAAAAAAAAAAACCAGCCAGACATAACCTGGAAGAAATGGCAAATTGATTAGAAATGTTGCAATCCACAGAAATGTAAAATCCCATAGAAACAAATAAACTTTTATGAAAATATTACTTTACAAGGTGAAAAAAACCACACCTGCAAGGGAATGTGCATAATTATCTACCTGAATTTAGCTTGCAAACACATGAATACTATTATACATGTCCATGTTTGTGAATACAGACATATATAATGTGTTAAACATATACAAAAGTGCCTCTGTAAATACTGGTAACTGATGTCTACAGAATGCTAAATCATTCTTAACTGTTTAAAATACTTGTTGTTCAGCAGTTAATTACCTTGTAGGTAGCAGATTTCAAGTTGACATTTCTCCCTTTTGATGTAAGGGTGCATTTCATGCGGAGGAAAAAAACTCTCTCTTCTGTGACAGGCGTCTTTGAACCATGTGTGCGAACAGACAGGACTTCCCGAATTTCGTCATGGTCACAAGGATGGGCAAAATCATAGATGCTTTGTCCTATCAACTCAATCTGCATCACAGTCACAAATAATCTATATCACCTGCTAAGTACTAAATTAAGCTTAAATGAGCTGAGCCACAAACATTCATCATTTTGAAGTTCACGTCTTTACCATCATCATGACCATTTTAATGATGGTAAAATATAATGTTCAAGGATAATATTAATCAATCCATTATTACTATGATATGCTATAAGAATTATTCCACAGAAAGAACAAGGAAAGTGTGCATATATACTACAGTATTATAGATATACTTATGACAGAAGTTTCACACTGTTTGTCTCTTCAGTCCAAAAAAAAAAAAGGTTAATGTATTACAGTCATCAATCTTGATAAATAAACTTATTTCTAAAATAGAGAATAAGTATTCTTAAAAAAAAGACCATTACATGATTTACCTGCTGAATTCCAAGGTACTTTGAAACACTCTCACTGATGTAGATGATATCACCTTCACGGGACAATATAAAAACAAAACCTTCCAAAGACTTTGGATATAGGTGGTCAATTTGAAGTTTTTCTTCTGTTTTGCTCTTGCCATCACTTGGATCTAGAAGAGGTATTTAAAAAAAAAACACACACACACACACACATTCATACCACATAAACTTATTGAAACTAAAATGAAAATACACTGTTCAATAAGGGTGTTTATTATTACTACTGGTTAGATATGGATATTTCTCTTTATCAATTAGCTTCATGAATGCAAGTCTAAAATGAACTTAAGTAATAAAAACAAACTGCACATTGCAGATTGGTCTAAGCTACAATGTAATGGCATACATGGTGAATAAATTATCTCTACTCCTTCTTTACAAACTAATGCCCTTATGCTGCCCATCAGTCTGCTGTCCTAGAAATATAACATCCCTTATCCATACTGGTTAAAATTGTTTGTTGTAATCAATCACTCACTGAACATAATGAATCTTTTGCATGATCAACTGCAATCTGTTTTGCTTGGGTTGCTGCTTTAGGCAATCAATAAGCCTAAAATTAGAAGCTCCTAAATCCCTCTGAGAAAGTTGGCTTGATTGGTTAATTTAGACAATTAATTAGCCAAGTACCTAGTGTATTTGGCTGAAAAACCTGCCTTGCATTTCCCTGAGTTTCAGCAACACGCAGAATGAAAAAAAAAGTGGGATCCCATGTTTTGTAAACAACAAAAAATATAAATTAATAAACAAAAATATCTTAATGTCTCAGCCAACTGTTTTTCCAAACATTAGTGTTTACTCCAATGCACCAGAGTGGAAGCTACTAAATCAAAAGTCAGCAATATTATTAGAAAATAACATTTTAAGTAGTAACAATATAAGCATTCTATTTACATCTCTTCAGCTGGTTTTTTGCATAATATAAACTGGAATGTTATTCTCTTTTATCATTCAACAAACTGTTTTATTACCAACTCAGGTACTTCATCGTCTCTTAACCCCTGTCAACATGCATTTTCATCAAATATGTTAGTGTGCCTAAAAAAACCACAGCAAACGAGGGTAGTTCTTTTTCAGCGGATGGCAGGGTAATTTTAAAGAAGAAGTAAACTAAAAGAAATGGTATTGAAAGAAGATTCCACAGGAACCTAAAAATTTGGTTTATCCGGACTTCCTGAAACTGCTTTAAGAGCCCTCACTGCTTTTCTGCACAATAATGGAACTCAGACTGTAACATTTATCAAATCCTTTTTTAACTAGTGTACAGGCTTTCTGGTGACCTCAAAAGTGATGGCAACACAAACCACTTAACACCATACTCATTTCACCCAAAACTTCACCAAGTAGGAAAAACAATCTTTCAGCTCTGTTAAGAATCTAAGCCTGAATGCATTTATACCCCACAGAAGCATCTGCAGTTTTATGAAACTACATAGGAAAATAAGAATCAGTAATAAAAGAAATGTTTAAGATTTTTGATGCGCATGTTAGGAAGTCCTTTCTCAGGGTTTTTATTGGTCTTCATCTCTTGTGCTAGAAAGGAGTGTGAGAAAATACTGTGCATCCACTAAACTCTTCAATGTAAAAAAGGTACAAATGACATGTCTTCCAGTCTGTAGCAAAAATGGCAAAGGCATTTTTAGCTGTTAGGTAATCATATCAGTTAAGGCGGAGCTGAAGGAAAAAGGAGAATGGGATAGGCTTGCAGTTTGTGAGTGGTCTGGGTAGCAAGAGAAACCAATATTTATGGTTTCACACCCTATCACCACTACACAGTGACTCTTAGTCATAGATGATGACGAACTAAGTGAAAGGTGAAACAAAAAGTATTTACATATTAAATATTCTGAAATGTTTACATTTAACCCTGTAAGTAAACAAAAGAAAATTGTGTGTTCTTTTCCAAAATAACCTTCTTTCTGAAAGAATTAAATAGGGAATGATAATGAAACTGATTCTATCCTTTTGTACAAAAAAGGTGCTTATCATATGGCATTCAAACATTTTTAATGGAAATCTGCAATCACTAAAATAGGAAACACCCTATTATAAATACGCATCTGATGTACTTTTTCTTTTTACATCAGTAAGAAAGTTTAGCATGGTCACTACTAGCACTAGTGTGACAGACTGCACTGCCCAACATACAATAATCATGGTTATTTTCCTGAAGCAAACTTTTCTTCCTATGTAGTTAAGTAGCTATAAATAGAATTCAATATTTCCAGTGCATTAAGGTCAAACCAACATTTTCATTCTTGCTAACTTGTACAGTTCTTGGTACTTGACTTGGGCTTTGAACAACATGCTAGCTGCTGTGCTTGATAGCTGAGGGAAAACGGATGCAAGTCATGAAGTTTCCCATGCTTTTCTATTACGTCAGAAGTGCTTGACAAGCCCTAGTAAATGACACAGCTTATAGTGTACAGCAGGAAATGCACACAAGGGCTTGACATCTTGGAAAACTCAGTTGAAATTCAGTTCCCCTTTCCAATACTACAGTGCAAGTTCAGCCAGTTAATGTACAAAATGAGCAATGGTAAACACAATCTCTTGAAATGTCTGTCTTTGAAGCTGCAGTCTTCATTATTATGAGTATTATATCCAGTGTCAAAAATAAAACACTTGTTTTATCATGTCAACATACAGCTATGTAATGTTAATAAGATTCATGGAAAAAAAAACTGAAAGCATGGTTACCAAAGTCATACATTAAAAACATATTTAACAGAAAAACAAAATGTCTGGTGCTAAATGCTAGGAAAAGGGCAGAGAAAGGGGATCATGTGCAAAAAGACTATGCAATGAAAACACTGCCTGTGTAACAAAAACATTTTGGCTGTGTAACAAAAACATTTTGGCTATGTAACAAAAACATTTCCACCTGAATATTTTTTCCCTGCAACACTGTAAATGAATATTTGCAAGGATATTTTCTTTTCCTCCATTTTAGCTTTGACAGCCCTTTATCTAAATATGAGTCAGGCAGGGAGGGGTGGAAGGCAAAATGAAGGGATGGATAACATGGCAAACTGTGCTTTCAGCTGAGGGCAAGCTGTTCTAGCCTGCTGATAAAAAATGTTCTGAAATACTTCCTACTTACACTATCAAGTGTCACGCATGTGTGCAAGTTTTCAAGTACATGTAAGGGCACACCTGAACCTTAGGTACTGAAGAACCTTCCACAACCACAATACCCCATCAGTGTAATAATTTCTGACATAAGGAAAAACAGAAAACTACCCTTTTAAATTGGACTGAACAGAACAATAACTTTTCTTCATTTGTTCTTTTTCTTCAACTTAGAATTTCATACCATGAAAACAAGCTCATAAAACTACAATATAATAACATTAAGTACCACATTCTACATAGCTAATGGGTTAGATGGACAGTGCACCCAATCAGCACTTGGGCTAAACATGAATAAAGGTTTAATTCTGAAGGTAATGAAATGTAAATGGGTGGGCCGTTCTGAACAGTCCTGAACAAAAGCTAGGGGTAGCTGGACCTACCCGACCAGTTGTGCTGCTCCAACACACTACTGATCTTGAGGAAACTGATGGCTAGCCGCATGACTGAGGCTTTGTCAAGTTGTGAGGTGACAGAAGCTGGAAGAGGAAGGCTGTTGGCAAGCTCAAAAAACACTTCTGTCTCCTTACTGCGCCGACATCTCGCAGCATCTCGAGACTTTTCTTTGCGCTTCTCTGAATTTCTGAAAATAAAACAAAGTTGTCTAAATATTATCTGATGCATGAGAACATAAGGATGCTTGTCTGAATGCTGACTAATGGTGCAACTGGATAAAACAATGAATGGGTCAGGAAAAAAGGGAGAGAAACCATTGTTTGCTGAAACAAAAGCTATTTTGGAAGGGTAAGTTAAAACCTTGCACTAAACAGAGGTACACTCTCTACTTTTGCCGCTTTTACTATAATTAGCCAGATCATTGATTGGTTGTCCTGATAAGCAGAGTATCTTTAAAAAGCTTAAGGGCTTCTGGGTGCGTACCCTCCATATTGTACTTTCTAGCTTGTTATACATCTTCACCTATATTTTAGTTCACTTGTACTTTACAACCAGCTGCAAATGTTGGCTAGTGGAACTGTTAAAATATTTAACCACATCATTTCAATCAAGCACTGAGAGAGAGAATGTGAATATGAATTCTTTATCAAATATGGCCTTGGCAAAATCTTTTCACCCCATATACAACAAACCCAAAAGTATACTGTGAGGTATGTATTCAATTATTTATCCTATTTGCAAAAGAGATTTTAGCAGAGAGATCTGTGTTAAAATAACGTTTGTAATTCTGCAAATAACCCAGCATTTGCCTCTTACTTTTAAACAGCATTAGTCTTGCTAGAAATTCAAATAATTTTCCCTTACCTTTAAGTTAAAAAATACTGTCTTAAATATTTCATCCGAATGTGACCTTTCCCCACACACATAAATATCAAACATTTGACATTTCCTCTGTGCCAAACAAAATCATTGTGGCGTTGTTACTTTGATCCCAAAACAAAACCATAATGAACGGTGGCTTAAGTGTAACTAGATGTCAAGAAAGCCTCTGGCAGTAGTGTGCACTATAGTAGCATGTACTGAGTTAAACTCCACAGAAAAGTAATGTATAATTTAATGATAACCAATCCATTTCATTAAACTGGCCTCAAATGTCTGTCTATTTTAAAGCATCCATAAATATGAGTCATTAAATTAAACATGTTTTTTTTCTACATTACACTAGCTGCCTGATAAAATATAGAAACAAAATATACATTTTTATGGCATACAATCAAGAATTATTTAATGATTCGAAATGTTACAGCACAATTATTTTGCCATTTAAAATGTCAATATGTTATCAATGACACTTCTTAGGAATGTGTATCCATAAAATGTTAACAGCTTACTTAAAATAAAACATACTGACAACATATCTGTGTAATGACTACCAGCAGTTCTCTTTACTATCTATAATTCATAATCAGTTTTAATAAGCAACTTGAAGAAACAAAGAATTCTGCTTCTACAGAAAGCATGTTTGAAATGTTATTTCCAAAGTTTACTTTTCAATGGTCTGGGGTGTTATCAAACTATGAACTGAGTAAAAGCCTGCTAGAAAAAGAGGGTGTTTGCTCAAAAACTGGGAAGCATATGCCAAATACACCAAAAAGCTTCACGAAAAGAGGAATAATGCACCCTTTGGTCTCCAAATGTCATCAGGCATTCCTATCTCGTAAAAGTCAGCGATGGCATTACAAACCTCAATGCCTTACACGAAGTCTGCATCTTGCAGTCTGCAGCACAGGGATAGGGAGAAGAGGTTATAGCAAGGTGGCGGTGGAAAAGGACTCCGCAGGCTAGTAATAAAATTGAAGCCTGAATAATCACCATGCTAACATTAAATAAAAATTTTAAATGGATGGGACATCACTGCTGTCACTATAAATCATGTACAAGTCATTAAAGTGATAGACAAAGTGTCTCAGCCACTTTGTCTTACAAAGATGACACCTTAACATTTTCAAAAACATTGTATATTGTTCTGATTGGTACTTCCATCCCCACTCCAAGGGAAAAAAACAATCTACAAGTCAGGAATGTTTTTCTCAAACTAAATGTTTTCTATTAGTATTTTAAAAATAGTTCACATTTCAAATGGCAAAGTACCTTACAGCAAAGGCACCATCAAAAGTTTATTTGAAGCACCTATTTACCTAATCTCAATGTCTATTTAAAAAAAAATTCACACTGAAGCTGAAAAAAAATCTGGATTGAGGAAAAGGTGCTCCATAGTTTCACTACACAAACAGAAGCATTCAGTCAGCATGTTAACCTCAAACTGTCAACGTAACTGGATGCTTCTGGTAATACCAAACTAAAAGGAGAGAAACCTAATCTTCTCCAGAAAACAGACATAAGGTATTAATTTTGAAACAATTTTCAATCTCTTAACAATACATTCAAACTGGTTATCTCAAGATTTAAACTTATTTCTTGTGGGGGATAACTCAAAATTCAAAGAAAGTTATTTCTCACAAGTATTGTCAACCCACCCCCACCCCCCCCCAAAAAAATGCATACCCTTAGTTAGATCAGCACACTTTCAGCATTTAATATTTTATATTATAAACGAGATCTTCTGCTGAACAAACACAAATCATGTCACACTAACGACAGGTCATTGCAGATAACAGTAATATACTTACTTGTATGGCATTATGATTTTCCTTGATCACAAAATCTCTGTGTTTATTTAGTAGAAATATTCACTTAGGTGCTATTGGATGGAAACAATACATTTACATTCTGTTCAAATACGACTTTACTTCCATGTCATAAATAATTTTTCTTCCTTTGATTAAGTTAGATTCCAAAAGCAAAAGCTAAGATGTCAAATACACACTTCGCTGGTTTGCAGTTTTACAGTTATAGCAAAATTTTGTAACGTAACTGTGCATCAAGATTTCAAGCAGTACACACACTAAGCACCAAAGATGTGAACTGCTATCTTCTGACTGCCAAACTAACTACACATTACTTCTAGTACTCATTCATGTGGAAAGAGGGCAGCCAGAGTGGCAAATGGGCTGCTTTCAATAGGCTGTCACGCTCTAGTAATCCTGAACAGTTCTGCTCCCTGTGCTGGATGAGCTGATGTTTCAGAGAATAGTATAGCCTTATAGTCTGAGTGAAACTTAAACTAGATTCATTCTATGTGAGAAAGAAATGTGTGACATGGAGCAGGAAAAAAGCTTGTGGATATGCCTGTCCCTAAACCTCCAGGAACATGAACAAACAAAAGTATTAGTGCTAGTGTATGCTTGTTTGTTTGCATACTTCAGTGAGAGAGGAGGAAAATGTTATCACCAATACTAAATTTAAAGCTTATAAAGTAATTCATCCACTAATAAAACCACTTTCACTGGTTTAGTTCTGGATAAACGAAACAGAGTAATGTAGCTGGTTGTCATGGTAGTAATATGCTACTGTTGATTTTGAATGGTTTGTCTAGCAATGTCTATTATAATCTTGTTCCCTCAAATTTTAAAAGCACAAGGTCTTTTCTCATCAATGACATATGGATGTACATAAAACTCAATGACCTTAGAAAAATAGTCGTTGTGAACTGAAACACTAAGTTACAGAGATATAAAATGGAAGGATGACACAAATCCTTGTCAAAATGATTAATGTGCGAATATTCCTCACACCCAGTTGTGCTCTTCTAATAGGACACAAATTTATATGCAAGATCAGACATGTATTATCGAGTAACAACTGTCAACTGGTGTACATGGATATTAATGTGACAAAAACAAGTCTTTTTTAAGATACAGAAGTCTGCCTGCATAACACAATGAAATAATGTACATTTCTGTCAATTATTTTCTGTCCTTTTAAGTTACAATATTAATAGTGACTATATCTTTCTAATTGCAGCATGTAAGATTGCTTAACCAGATATTAACATAGGAGATGTAAACAGAGCACAGGATTTTTCTCTTAGACATGTGGCCATTAAAGGAAACAACTCAGTACTAACTGAACAATTCTCTCCTTCACTCTGTGAGATAAAAGATAGATGGCTGCACATGTTAAAAATATATAAATGTATGGTGATGAAATACTTGGTGTATACTAACTGCTAAGCTTCAACCCCTTCATTGTCAGTGAGCAGAAGATAATCTACAGAGTGACGCTCTACCCATTATCTTCAAATGGACAACACACAATGTTCCCATGCTTCTCCCCATCCCAGCTCCCCCACCAAATTTCTGTGTCTGATGACTGAGCCCATTCATTCTCCACCAAGACTGGCTGGGTCTCGGGCAAAACTGCCTTGAATCTTGCTGCAACTGGGGAGATAAGAAGGGAGGTAAGAGTGGTGAAGAAGATGGGATATAAATATTAAAAAAAAAAGTTGCATTTACGTATTACTCAACTCATAGCACATGTAACATTTGAGATAAATTTAGGAAAATGTACATTTATCATGGTCACGCAGAGAAAATAATCATGCTCCTCATTTAAAGCAGCAAATCTGAGCCTACGTATTTCTTCTGGGTGATAGCCTTCAGCAAGAAATCTATCCTTCCTGCTAAATGGTCCTCCTGCAATCAGTTTTATGCATGAGAGAACTGCAGTTCTGTCTAGATGAAGACAGCAAATGAAAACATGATCATCAGAAAACCCACTGAGAGATAGCACAATGTAATTTGTGAAAGGAAATTACAACCAGTCTTCATTAGTATCTAGTTATATGGTGATAGCACATATCCAAACGATAGCTGTTGCAACTGGCTGAGACACATTAAGATTGCTTTCACCAATAATGATAAAATGTTTTAAAAAATGATTAAAAATGTAAATGCAAATATCTGGCTTAAATTTAAGAATAGTCCAGAGACTCCAGTTTTGACCCTGTGTTATTACTGTATACCTGTACTATTCCAGTGCTGTTGATTTTCATTATGATTTGCTAAAAGCTGACAACATTCTGACAATCATGCTTTGTCTGCAGGATTGATAAGTAGATGCAGCCACTTGCCACATTTTCTGCAGGTTTGTATTTAAGCAGTCTTCTGCACAGAGAGCTTTATAATGCACCTTTCTTTTTGAAAAACCAGAAAACTTTGCAGATTTATTACACAAAATGAGACAGAAAAAGAGAAAGACCCTAATTACACCTTTACACCTTTTTCTTTAACTGTTCAAAGTTTCTTACTCATCTGTTGAAAAGATCAAATTTTGTTTTAAGACAATACATGCTCAATTGTATTCCAAAGAGGCAATGATAAGACTGGTCAACAAATTTTTACAAAAGTCATGTTATTGAAATAAAATTAGTCATTTCTTATCAATTTTAAATGTGCTCAACACTAATATGACAATCAAAATGCAAAAACTGGCTTTTTTTGTAATCTGCAATAATTATTGTGTACATCACAAAATGCATGCTAATAGTAATTGACCTGTGGTTAATACCTGTAAAAACAAATAAAGTCGTAGACTATGTCTTAGATTTCTTTGCCTGTCTCTAGTAAAGCTGTTTAGGAGCATTTCTTGGGAGTGTCCAGCAGTAATCAGCCAGCATAGCAGTGGACAATTTTCCCTAGTATCTTTTTTCCGTTGTTGTGGTATCTTGACCAATCATGAGCTTGCATAATGTCTGTATTTACTTTGTGTGTCTATTACATGTGAATATCAGTGCATTTTTGTTAGTGATTCCTTCAAGTAGATTGGTCTGTCTATAACTTCTGTAAAGAGCGTTGAACAAATCATTAGAAAAGTGCTATAAAAATGTTTATTATTATTACAGTTCAAAACAATGATCAAAAACTTCAACTGACTTATTTGTACAAATGCAATGTATGTGAGGAACTATGAAAGTACAATAAACTAAACAACAACAAAAAAATGCTTTTGAAAAGTTAAGCAAAAGCACAATCAATTTTTAAGATCCTTTGGCACTAAGCATTACAGTGAGAGAACAGAGGGAGATAGGCATGCACACCTGTGTGTGTCACATGCATGTATGGAAGGGAAAACAAAAGCCCATGTTAGTCACATGCTGCCTCTATTCTTTAGGCAACACAGAAATTTTGAACACAGCTGTTGATAAAACAAGTCAGTTTTTGTAAACCTTGTTGACTGCACAAATGACTGTAATGTACAAAGCATAATTTAAATAAATTACTGTAATTTCTTAAATGTACATTGCAATCACTTTTAACTGTCATAGTTTTTAATGTCCTGCTTATGAACACTTTTTTCTTATGTCAGCTTTGATACTGTGGTATTAAAATAAAATAACATTATGCATACAAGAGGTGAGCTTCATGTTTCTGCCTAGCTGTTGAGATCTAATTGGTGTAGCTCTGGACGCATATCAACTGAACCAACTTTGTGCAAGTTAGCTACTAGCTTTCATAAAGTCAACATTCTGCTAGTGATAACTATGTAACTGGTTTGGTTATTGAGGAAAAAAATGGCATTTCTATCAGTAGTAGCAAACCTTAAAAAAAGAGAACACACTATAGTCAGGTTTTGTGGGTGACAATTCAGTAAACACAATGGCTAAACAGGGAAAGGAACAACATCAAATTGATAGACAACATTCTATATTTTTTTTAGTTCATGGCTTAACAAAGGGGAACTCTTTAGTGCAATACCTCATTTAGAGAGCATAGAAAAGTAAGCAAGCATTGACCCTCTTAAATTCATAGTATTATTATAAAACACTTTAATTTTAATTGAATAAATGTATATGAATACATGCATAGAAGCACAGATTATATTACAAGAAACAGAATGGTGATCTTTGACAGATTTTCAAGAAGACGGTAGGAAGTATAAATAGTGCAATGAAGATTGTTACAGTGGTAGGGCACTTCATCAAATGGCTACTCCTTCCCCACAAAAAAAAAAAAAAAAGGTTATAATATACTTAAAATGTATTTTAAAAACTTCCATTTTTTAGGATGGGAAGGCGGGGGAAAGGTCAAAGCATGCTAAGAATTTTTTTCTGTAACTTATTGTAAATAGTGACATTAGGTGAATATTACAAACATCATTTGGTATTTATTTTTCAGTTTAATCACATGCATACAGATTTAACAAGTGCACAATATCCTTTTCTCATGAAATATCAAACAGGGTGAAGGGATTTGTCAGTCACCTTTGGTCTTTGTCCAAAGTGGTAATATTTGACATTTATATATGCCATGGTACTAATAAAGTTGTACTAATTTGGTAATTGTAGGCATTACAAACTTAATTTCAGTGAGTTGGTGCCTCAAGTAAACTATAGTCTTAGGAAGTTTTTCTCTTTCTCCCAGATTTACTCCTTTCCTTTAGGGTAAAAAAATCCTATCTGCTAGATGTGCACGACAAAAGAGATAGGCTTTATGTAGAAAGTCCATTAAAGTTAAGGAGAACAGCTATTACTAGTCAGAACTGCAGCAGGAGAACCAGTAGCAGTAATAAAAGAAGATTCATTTCTACGTTCAGGAAAAGCCTTTCTTTTGGAAATGGACACTAATGTGAAATGATACACGAGGAAGTAGCAAATGATCATTTATTATAGGCATAGTGTTAACAAAATACTGCCTCTAAAAGCTTTCTTTTGCATTCACATAGTTAATGAACTCATCAAGCCTTGTAAATTATACCTAACCATACATTATTAAGAATAAAAAAGGTAAAATAATTTAAAACTAAACATGCTCACAGATTAGTTAATTTGATAGTAAATAAAGCAAAAGCTAAAAATGAATTATGTCCCTATTTTTCGCCCCCAGAGTATTTCAGATTATAAATAGAGAACTATAATTGGGTGTAGACATTTTAGGTTCTTTTTAGCATTTGACGATGTTTTATGTCTACTACTCTTGGCAGATTAACAAAGATGTTTTGTAACTGCACTGATTTAGTCAAGTAATAGATATTTCTGGTTTGTTTGGTCTATTAAGTGCAACTTGAACAGATGCTACTAATATGAGTGAGACTGACACTGATACTTGCATCTAAGCATAATTTCATAAAGCTAACAAATCACTTGAGAAATAGTCTTATTCAAGACTATTCTTATTCTTATTCAATACTATGCTGTATCAAATAGTATTCAAAGCTAGAAAGTCTATGAGCATCCATTTATAAAAGATTAAATTTGAAAAACTATGCATTTTAAACATCCTGTAAAATTAACATTAGTCTCTTTCATTATCAACCATCACATATTTTGTATCATTAAATGCTTTAACAGGTCTATATTTTGCTTTTTAACTTGGTGCTAAGTGAAATTTATTTTTTGATTAAACAAAATTAAAACTTATTAAATTGTAATGATGACCATTCAGTCACCATAATATTTGCAATTTACAAAATGTTTAGCACAATGCAAATGACACAGAGGAGCACAATCTATGCACCTATGCAGGTATTTAAAATGAAGCATTTATGATGAATTCAAAATCACTATCAGTGTATTACAATGTTTATGTCATTTATTCCTAAGACATTAACTTAATTATATTTACTACTTAACTTCAGTCCTTCCTTCTCTCAACTTTGGTTTTACTCAGCAAAAACTTTTAAACTTAAAAACTAGAAAAAAATTTACACAATATGTTTATCATTTACCTTTTGGCATATTAAAAAAAAACTTATCATGGTGGTTTGTTAGTTTGAAATTAAAAATCATTTCTATGCACATGCAGTGTACTAGTACAATTCTGAGCAGTGTAAAACTATTCCATGATCACTGTTAACCTGAATTAGTGGATAACTACTTGCCTTAGCAACATAAGGATGAGGGCAATGGAAGGACAATATGCATGTACAATTATTTTTGATGAATACTTTAAAACAATTGGTGTGAAATATTGCTATTTTAAACACACGTTTACGAAAAAGAATGAAAAAAAAAGATTCCTGACCTTATTCTCTGCAATCACAATAACAACACTGTCTTTACCAGAACCAGGTCAAAGTCTAGACAACATGCTTGCCTAGTTGCTTTGAACGATAATTTCCGTATATAATCATCCGCTTTCTTTTGCTTAACACTTGAAAGACATATTCCCTGTTCCTTTTCGACTAAAAGCTCTTAAAAAAACCTAGTAAAATAAGAGAACGCCACAAAGTAACATGCAACTTTCAGCATTGTCCAAACGCAATATTGGCCGAGTAGCTGCCCGGGCGATAAGAACCCTCAGCCCTTTCGCGAAAGTCAAAGAAAAACTAATTCTCTTACCTTCTTTTGTCTTTCATCTTAAACGAATCAGACGATATTTCCAAACGAATAAGTACTCCTCAAATGTAAACGAAGTGCGATCCAACTATAAATGATGGTGAGAAGCCAAAAATCTGTGATTTTAGAACCAGGGCAGCTCTGATGAAAACACTCGTTCTTTCACCGTTGACGTCATAAGCGCGAAGCAGTGCGGTTTCCGGTTCACTTAATGTCAAGGGCGCGACGGTTTGATTTGTTTAAAGAGCCAATGACAATTTTAAGTAGACCTCAGAAATAAAGTAAATGCGAATATTTTATTGGAGTTGAACTGATTTATAATCTTTTTAACATGTCAAATCAGGCCATTATAAATGTAAGGATGGATATGGAGCCTGAACTTGACAGGCTAAGACTCAACAGGTAGGCTTGTAGACTATATAGCTCTGTGCAGTGTACCCTCACATTTTGACTTCCTATATACATCAGACGGATTTCATAAAGATACTTTGGCTTTTATTCGTCTTCAAATTGTATAACCAACGTGTGCATCGACACTAAGACGGAATAAAAAATGTTACTGAGAAAAATAAAAATTATATGTAAACACGGACCTTCATTACGAAGGTCCGTCACGAACTTGTCCATGGGTCCGTGTATGCACGAACTTAAAATGTACGTCCGTGGTGTGTGTAAATACTCCGTACAGTGTATAAATATACTCTCATAATCGATGCGCCTTTCACAGTACGTGTGTTTTTCTCATTGAAGTGTAAAACAAACTTTCTTAAAAGTGATTTTCAAGGAATTGCCTTTGGAACTCCTGTTTAGAGAGGGGGAAAAAAAAAGGAAGAGAATGAATCACTAAAACAAAATTAGAGTACAAAAACAACAGAAAGGTCCGCACAATGAATCAAATTTGATTTTATATTGTTTCCAGAATGTTGACATCTTTCAGCTAACCAAAATGACTTGATTACAGCTACCTTACAAGTATGTCTGCATGTCAGTCACGGGTCCCAGCCAGCTTATTTATTTCAAAAGACACAAAAATTAAATTGAAAAGCTAAAATATTTGCTCACTCATTTCGAGCAAGTCTAGTTTGATGTTCTGTGTGTCACTAAATATTTCTTCAGCATTTGGACAATTTGGGATTCAAGATCAAAAGCTTTAACATTGCATTTATAACAACATTAGGATCTAGTGAAATGACGGATTTAATATGTAACCGCTATAAGCAAAATATATTCTATTGACTCTGCTTTGTCATAATGATAGTTGTTGACGACACCTTTTGAGTATGTACTTCAGTGCATTGTTTTTCATTGATAATACTAGTCTCCAACTTGTTAGGTTGACTAGCAGAAATTTCATTTTAAAGTAAATAAGAGTTCCACATTTTATACAGGCGCTAATTTTTGCGAATTAGATTAAACTACACTTTGCTTTTATTTTCATGTCATTATGTACCTGAGGTTATGTTTACTAGGCTCTTGAAAGTTTGATTAAATGTAGAAAAATAGAAAATCAACATGGTCACAGAATGTAGATAATGTGGCACTTAAGTGTTTAAATTCCCTTTTGTGATTTACCATTCAATGTTGCTCATGGATTATCTTTTTATGAAAAAAAAGGGTTAACCCACAAGCTTATGGAGATATATATTTATGTTTTCTAGCCATGATCCCTACAATTCAATCAGCTCAGTATACTTCCTACAGTTGACCCAGCTATTAGATGGGTATGCACCTGACCCTGTAGAAATGGTGAAGGAAATACAGTGAGAGAAAATGAGCACAGAATGCTGGGTATGTGATAAGGGAGGTCTATTACATTTCACTCCCCAGTGATGTAAAGATCACCAGACTACCTTTTTTTTTAAAGAAATCATCAATAAAATTTATTTGGATGTGCGCTAATTTGTAAAAGCATCATTTCACATGCTTTGTTTGGGGTAAGTGTTGGCAAAGCTTTCTTCTGAGACTTTATCTCTGCAACAGCCTCTGGGTTAGAGAATTTCTTCTTATTCCGTTTCGCCTCAGTGGAGCAGAGGATTGCAAATTTCTTGGGAGTACCATTATTGTTTGCATCGTTGGGACATTGCTGTTTATTTGGTACATTTAGTGTCGATTTGTTCCATGTAAATCAATGCAGCAGAATCCATGCATATCTGAATCATATGTATTTACAGCAGTCTGTCATAACTGTTATTGTTTTTTTTAAGGGCTGCAATTTTTTTATCGTGATTTAAGCAAATATATAATACAACTTGTATGTCAGTAGTTGTGCTATGGAAAATGTTAAGCATAGATTTAAATACCTTGTTGAAGTGGGCATGATTTGCCTGGCATAAGGCTATTTGCGGTGCTGTTTCAATGATACTGGCTGCATATTCTAAAGGCATCAAAAAAGTTTTGGTTTTAAAACAAAGCTATATTTATTTATTATATAGTTTGTCATTTAGGGTGTGTCTGCATATCTCTAGCACAGTCAATTTTGACCAATTAAAAACACAGGCAATTATTAGTAATTGTGAACCATTATCCAATAATTGATTTATTTGTGCTTTTGAGTTAGATTTTGTTAAAGTACCTATAAGAATGTTTTCACTTCCACAGCTTGCTTGCTTGTTTTGTTATTCACTGAAAAGACAAAACTGAGTGCTCTATCTGTATAATCAGAGGTAATCTGAGTGTTATTGTATTACAACTATTTTAAAATATAGCATAAACATACAGCATAAATGCTGACAAAGCATTTTTACTTGGTCAAAAGCATATTGTGTCAATTATGTTCTTTTGGGTGCTTTTTTCTAATAGTTATACTTTAAGGTTGGAGAATAAGTCTGCTCACAAAGCTGCTTTATTTTGTGCATAAACTAAAATCCACCAGTTTTCTCAAAACAACAGAAATATGTTTTGATGAAAAGTAAATAGATTTTAAACAAAAATCAAACAGAAAAGTTCAAAGTCCTAATCTTTATTGTGTTTTTACAATTATATACAATTCCTTATCTTTCAGTCATGTTAAGAAGAAAAAGTTTGAAAGTAAAAATATTCCACATTATAATTTACAATGTCTCATTAAAAGTGAATGTGACTGACAGCTAAATATTGGATTTTAATAGCACAGAAGACAGTGAAATAGCATTAACTGGGACATGGGTTTTAGTCCTTAAAGCACAGGCATGCAAAAGTAATCATTCTACTGAGTTGATCAACCACAATAATGAATTACAGTCATTGAAAGTGTTCAGATTTACACACAATTAGATTTCCAGAATTTACTTAAAATATTATTCTGGCTATGTTACATTGTGAGGCATACCCCCTGCCTGAATGACAAATATACCAAAGTGATGTTCTTAAAATATGGCTAAATATCAATGTACACAGCTGGAAGTTATTATGGTAACAAACTGCACATCAACTGCCTGCTCCAGCTCTTAATTTACAATTCTTTTTGCATGCAACGTCTTATTTTACATGACCATTTTATAGCTTTACCTGTTTTAGAATTTGTGGCAAACAACTCAGAATGAAATGTCCATCCACCAGTGTATGCAACTGAGCGTTAAATGGTTCAGAGATCTATTGAAATGATCAGTTAATAGGCATTGCTAGGGGTATAATGGTGATCAGTAAAACTTTTATGTTACCCAAGGGCATGAAGAAATACTGTTTCAGCAGTATAACTTATTAAGAAGCCTTTATCATATTAAAGAATAAAATTAACAGATCTCTAGATTGTGCGAAAGTGCAAGAAAAATAAAAATAATGGGTATTTACGACCATGACCAAGATAGATCGCACTCACTGTGCAGACCAACAATCATAAATGAACAGATAATGGATGGCGAGATACGTACAGGCACAGAATGTAAACAGTTTCAGCCATACTTGATGATTAACATGACAGTATTACAGGTGAGTTAAGGACAGTAGTTCAGGGATACTACTTTGTGAACAGTTATGTTTTCAGAGAATGTTTGAATGTAACCTTGGAGTCAGACTTGTGAATGTGATGTTGAATAGAGTTCCACTGCTGAGCAGCACAGGGGGTGAATGTCCGTTTACCATACGTGACTAGCTTTATGGGAGGGAGGGATAGAATGTACAAGTCTGATGAGTGAAGGTTTCGGGCATGAAGTGGACAGACAAGATTTCAGTAGTGTGGAGAAGAGTCTTTAAAGAATCCATAGCATAGAGTTGAGAGCTTGTAGTCTATTCTATCTTTAATTGGTAGCCAATGAAGAGAGTGAAAAGTGGTGTGACATGTTCAATTTTGCATGTTTGGAAAACAAGACAAGCATTTGAGTTCTGGACTTTCTGAAGCTGTGGATGAGGTACTGAGGACAGCCAGCAAGAAGAGAGTGGCAGTAGTCTAGTTTGGACAGAACAAATGAGCAGATGAGAATTTTGGTGGTTGAGATGGACAAAGTATGGAGAATGGAGATGATCTTCTAGAGCTCATAGTATGCAGCACTACAGATGTGAGAAACATGCTTATCAAGAGACATGTCAGCAGACATTATGTAATCTAAGTTATGTGCTGAAGTTACAAAAGGAACATCAGCATCGCCTAACCGAACAGAGATGGGCAGTGAAGGGTAAACTCTGGCTTTCCTCTTAGAAAAAATAAAAGTTTCTGATTTTGCATTAAATTTTAACTGATTGTGGGTCATCCATAGTTTAACATCAGAAATACAGTCTTGGATGCTCTGGACAGCACCGTGTGCCCGAGAAGAACAACTGGTGTACAGCTGAGTGTCATCGGCAAGATTGATTGGATATAGAGAGAGACTGAATTAGAGTAGTAAGTGGCTTAGTGTATATGATAAAGAGGATAGGACTAAGTTCAGAACCTTGGGGCATATATTGATTGAGCATATATTGACTGGTGGAGACAGCCATCTACTTTATCTGAGAGATATGACTGAAACCAGAAGGGGGTCTGAGATGCCATAGTACCGAGTCTATGAAAGAAAAGCATGTTTAATATATCCCACGGAATGTATCCTGCTATCGCTCACAATAGGCAAGAGTGGCAGGCCCCATCAACTGTTGTGTCTATCCATGTGATCCCCCTGATGTGCCAGTCAAGGAACGACTAAATGTATCCCTGAAGACAGGAAGTTAGGGATCATTTAGACTTGTTTAATGCTATTGTTAGATGCACACAGACATTATAGGCACTGGTGACAAATCATGAACAGCATATTTAACTGTATAAAAGTTATCTTTGTTAGTAATATCTTTGTGTGCACTAATAAAGTGTGTTTTAAAACCGCAGAGCAAAATTTCTAAAATACATTTATAAAAGAATTTTATTTTGAGGAAGGGAACTGTTTCATATACCAAGTGATATGACCATAATTACCTATTGTTTGACAAAGACATTGCAGTTTCATTTGCATTTAACACTGGCACTTTATCACATGCTAGTCCTTTTTCACACCCTTCCCCATTTTTCTGCTTATTACTTCCCTACTCGTCTTCCTTTTGCAAAATCACGATACTCTCAGCCTGTGTTACTTGGTTGCTCTTTGCATTTTCTGTATTTTTTTGTTTATTCTCCTTAGAAGTGTGAGTATACGCTATACAAATTTTGCATTTATTATTATCACATGTACACATCAATAAACATGCTTTCTATCTGAAGGACTAATAAAGTCACAACCATTCAAAAATATAATCTCAATGTTTTACTGCATAACATTTTCCACTGGCAGTAGTGACCAATGGTCCTGATTAATTAGATACCAGCTGTAGGTACTATGTTAAACTTCTGTTAACAAACATTCAAAACATGAAAGAAAACTGCTTAGTTTTCTAAGAAAACAATTGTTATGATCAAAATGGAAAAACTCCAACAATGAAATGATAAGCAAAAAATGCAGTACTTTAAAATTTTTTTGAAAATGTTTGTTGATAACAAAATGTTAATAAAACAATCCTGAAAATTTTGTAAAAAAAGTTTTCAACTGGAAGACCCAGAAAAACTCAACAAGATCAGACCAATAGAGATAGGCCAGTGACCTCTCAAGATGCACCTCAAGCTTGTGCATCAAACACCAAACTACTTTCTCTATCAAGCGTCAGACTGAGTTTCATAGCCAAGTCCCCTGCGTCCCCTGTGCAAAAAAGCAATGACAGGATCCTGACGCCCATCACCTTCAGCACCTAACCCAGATCCTGGAGTCCAGCCCATGTTCTGTAGTATCTGGTTTCCAATGTTGGATTCTGGTATCGGAGGTGCATCGTGTCCCACAAAACCTGAGAACAGAAAACATTGGGTTCATAACACTGCTGCAAAATGCTTGGCTGTGTGACATTTCCAAACACTGCTCTTTCAACTTCTCTTTAAGAAGGCCTCCTTTATGATGCACTGTCAGGTTAATTCTCTGATGTTGATGAGATAAGGCTGGACATTCTAGCACATAGTGTTTCACTCTCATCCTTAAGTTGCTCCAGAATTTTCAATGTGAAGTTTTTGTAAAGTGGTGTTTTAACAGGGAGTGTGTATATGCACTGACAAATTTATCTCAGAAGTTTATTGCTATGTCTCTTCGCCACAAAAAATAGTATGCTCCTTTAAGAATGCTGCTAATTTCCTGAAGTTCTTGCTGCATGAAGTTACATTTGATCTGGTGATCTAGAAACATTTTTTTTTAAAAGTCAATGCTGAATAGTCCTGAATGACCTTTTATTCTGATTTGTTCTTTAGTTTTAGAAAATGTCAGGTTTTAACATTCTAATGGAAATTCAAGAACTACCATTTGTGAGAGACTCTCTGTGTGTGATTGTGCGCGCATACATGGGTACATGCATATGTAAATAAGAGAAAAAGAGCATCTATGTTTACATGTACTTGAATGTGGTATGTCTATTTTGTACGATTTTAGCGTCTAATCATGATCTTTTAAAAATAATATGATCTGCTTACCTCCTTCTGAGGAAAAAGGTGGAGGAGTCTGTCGACGTCTTTTGTAGTCCCCTGACTGGTTACTGTAACTGCCATTGTTCCAGCTAGCTCCTGGACTATAGTACCCACCTTGCATCATATTCCATTTCTCTCTGTCTTGCAGAAATCGCATCATTGTGTAGCGTGGCATCTATAATGTGTAAAAATAGCAGATAACAATTTCTGTCTTCCATAAGTAACATCAGTGAACATGGCATGAGAAATCAAAAATGAAATGATATTCCAAAACCACAGAACTTTCAATATTTTTGCTGGTTTATTGTGCTAATTACATCATAGAAACATAACAAGAAGACTAAATGCTGATTAAATTTTTTCACAGTATGCAAACTATTATTGTTGGAAAAAGTTATATACCTTTCCTTTCAGTTTTCTTCTACCAAATTTGATCTCACGACCACTCTGCAAAAAAAAAAAGTGGAGACAATAATAATGAAGAAACCCGCAACAAATAATATGCAAATCTCTTTCACATACATTTTGTCAGCTTTCTGACTATGTAATTGACTCTATCAATTTCTGTGAAGATTTTGTTGCAACAAAGAGCTTATTTTAGCAACAAGCCTTGGGAGACTGGGTACCGATGAAGTTTTAACAACGAAGCAGCCTTTCAAAGATGGGAATAGAGAGGTAAAGAAGGCTATACCAAAGGAACTAATAGGGGCATTAAGGAGGGGGGAAGGCAAAATATAAACAAAAGATCAAGAAGAATTTTCAAGAGCACAATACAAAGAAAGTCTGGGAGGAGATAAAACTGATGACTGGGCACCAGAGCAAACAGTGATGATTTTGATTAGACTTTGGAGAACAAGGAGGACTGAGATAAAATGAATACATTTCAGCCAAACTTTTACAGAAGGAAGACACAAACTGAGGGAAGATTTTAATAATGCTCCCAAAAAGGATAGGAAAGTTTTAAAATGAGATTACAGAGGAGGTGTGCTGACTTTACAAGCTACATATTCACAAAGCAGCTGGTCATAATAAAGCCCTCTGTCTTTAGGAGTTCTGCTGACCAACTTGGCAAAATTCTAAGTACTACTTTTAAAATCTCTGACAATCCTGTCCACTTACTCTGGAAAATATCCAGCATTGTGGGAGTGCCAAAAAAAAAGTCCTGTACTTTGTGTGTTGCTTTAACCTCTGCTGTGATGAATGTTTTTGAAAAGTTAGTTCTCAGAAAATTTACCAGTTCTAGTTCGGAACTTTTTAGATCATCTACAGTTTGTTTACAGAAGTAAACACAATGTTTATGTCATAAATGGAATGCTTGCACTCTTGGGATACCAAACAACTATTTACTTTTTTTTATTACTTCTCCAGTGCTTTTAATACAATGCAATGCCATTGGCTTGTTAAGAAGTAAATTCTGATGAATACTGCTTGATGTATTTAAGTTTAGATGACTAATAGATCTCAATTTATCCGTATCTCTCGTGATGTTATTTCTGACACTGTACACAAATACCACCTCTGACTTTTTAGTTTACTAGAAACATCACAAAACAGGACAGGCACAAACTGAATGAACATTAAAAAACCAGGAGGGGTAGTTTGGAGGAAATAGAGTAATACAGAGATGACGTATGATGAGCTTCGGATCAACAGACTGTTTCAATTTTAGTGGACGACTTACACTCACTCTGATGGGAATTTGACATCAGGCGCATAGATAGAAGTGGTAGGTTTAGAGTTCCTACAGCCAGAACCACATGCTATCTGCACTCATTCATTCCAGCTGCAATCCAGATATACAATCAACTCATGGACAGGACGCACACATAAATGAAGATGGCCATTGTTTGCTCCCATTCCTGTGTGTCCGTTTTTATGCATACTTTTTAACTGATGTCAAACTTATCTCTGTTATCCTTTTATGAGTGGCAATATGAATGCATCCAGATTTTTAATATTTACATAAATGATTACAAATGGAAAATTAGAATTAGAGGTTGACATTTCATGTTTTTAATAGCCTGCATTGGTGTTTTATGTAAAGTGATGATCTAATGTTAATTGGCAGACAGCAATTTCCTGAAAAGATGTTGTGTACTTGTATTTCTACTGCATTTGCAATGGATGCAAATACTGGTCTAGTAATATTGTTTGAAAACTAGCAATAAAACAGTAAAGAGATTTACAAAATACTGTTTGTAAAAATAAATTTTTCTCTGGCCATTTACCTCTGCCCTGGCCATTAGCTTATCCACTCTATTCCTGAAGCTTCGCTGTGAGGATTCAGGTAAATGAGCCAAGGTGCCAAACAAAATGCTGTCAAATTCTTGATTACCAGCTGCCATGTCGCTATCCATGACTCTTTCATTTTCCCACCAACGGATTATTTCTGGTATGCCACAAACTGGCCCAGGTTCATGGAAAAAATCGCTCTGCTCATCATCAGCTGTGATGAAAAAATGTACAATTAAACAACAGAGACTAAAATGCAGCATAAAAAACTGGCTAAAGTTTGTAGCAGCTCTCAATATCTTATGCTCATCATGTTGTAGACTGATGTGGGGATGACCAAAACTACATGTACTTGCCTGGCTTTTTAAAAGTAGGCAAATACTTATAGAGAACTAATGAGTAATCAACAAATAACATTTCTGCCCTTATCTGTATTCTTTCCTGAAACCATAAACTAATATCCCTGGACTGCTGGCAGACGATTTTTTCCAGTAAACTGCTAAAACAAGGCATGAGACAAGAAAGCTTCCGGTTTAGTCACATTTTTTGTTACGGCTCGCCGAAACTAACAGCAGATCACTTCGCAAGAGGCTAAGTGTTGGTCTTGGTAGACAGACAGCAATCCACCTCTACACATCCTTGCTGAAACTATGACACAGAAGTCTAATGTGATAGTACAAGAGAGGACCTGGCCACATGCAAAAACTCATCGAGGTGAAAAAATCATACATAACGTCAATTAGAAGACAATGTAAATGCCAGATTAAAAAAAACAAAAACATGCTGACATCACTTTATGAAAAACATTTGTAACTATCCATTTAGATAAAGAAAAACCTGTGGCTAAAATGTATAATTAGAACAAGTGTCAAAAAAAATTATTTGTGAATATGAAAACAAATCACCAGTTAAACACTTGGTTTATCCTTCCACAAAACATTTCAAAATAACAAAAAATACACATTATTTTCTTACCTTCTCTGCCTTCATCTACATTGATGTACACATCACTGTCAAACTCACTACTGCTGAGTGAGCTGCTCTCTCTGAAACACGACAATCTGTCATAATAGAGTTGTCAATGTCCATCATTCACTTCTTTTGGAGAACATAATAAAACCCAAGTAGCCTGGTGAAAGAGGGAGGGATAGAAGTCTATTTGACCTTATCACTTTCTAACTTGACCACTGACAAAAAATGGCTATAGCTGAGAGAACTTAATCACTGACCATCAAGGCAATAGGTACTCCATTTTCCATCCATAAAACACAAGAGGTTTTCAGACTACCACGTAACAATGTAATACTGTGGGAGGTTTTCAGACAGTTATAAAATGGGTTTTACTAACCAGCTGAAAACTACACAGCAAAGTACATCTTATTATCATTATTATGATCTTGATTCCTGATGCTAAGACACTGTTTTTATTAAAGTGACATGTTATATACCTGTAAAATTGCATCCCTGATATTTGATAACAAATAATTACAAAATATCAGCTTTCGCACATCTGGTTTAAACACAATGTCTTATGTGATGAGACCTAAACTCCTTTATGTTTTTAGACACCCTGATACCAAGCTGTTTATGTTTTCAGACTCCTTGGGCAAATGTTCTTTACATCTTAAGTTTTGATAAATGGTTTCCCAAACCATACTGTCAATCTGGCATCCAAGAAATCTACTGTTTGTTCTAGATTGATGATCAGAGCCTGACATGATTCTTTAAGGGATTAGTATTTAAAAAAAAAACAATAATGGGAATTTATAATAAGCAGCATCACAACTAAGATAGATTGCACTCTCTGCTTTGCATATATTTCTATGTAATGTACAAGCAAGACAAAATCCATATTCTTAAAAAAATTTACATTCATTTTTCTATTTAACCAAAATGCACATGAATGTTGCCTGCATGCTGAATGCTGTGGGAAAAGAACAAAGAAATAAACCCAAGACTGGTGACCACAGTCTGTACTCTATGACTAAGAAATAATGGCAATATAAAAGCTCACATGGTAAAAGCATTTATAATTAGCACTTATATTAATGTACAGTGCAAATGTGCATATGTATTGAGTTACTTTTTCAAAAACTTACTGTGATATGCTGGCAATTTCCATTTTGTCTAAGTCAAGGCTTTCTTTATCGCCATCATTTTTTGACTCAGTTTTTGTAGACTCACTTCTACTTTTGCCAGTGCGCTTGCGTTTTCCGGGAGTGATGTTCTGACCTCCCATGTGTGCACTGCCCCCAGCATTATGCAGTGATTCCCTCTTTTTACCATGTAGCATGGAACCAGAGGAATGACAAGGCGAGGTAGCCACTGGAACAGGAGTCTCTGTGGAGCTAATCTTGCTACCTGCATTATTAAACATATCTGGACCATCCACGGACTGCAGGACATCCACAGCCATATGTTTGTATCTTCGGCGGCGTCTCTGCGGCCTCATGGGAGATAAATTTTCAGTAAAAGAATCTGACTCTACAGGGGGTATTGGCTCAGTCACTGGCACCATTAGTCGATGTTTTCGATGATTCAGTGCAAGATCATCTGAATCGCTGTGCGTGACTACGTTGTCAATGTAATCTCTTATTGCCTCATCAATGCTGCTTTCTGACGCCTCACTGATGGTCCCTCTTTTCCAGAGATTGACTGCAGTCCTCCGTGCACCACGACGCTTTTTATGATAACGCCTGACCACTGCACCAGCGGTGTTGTTTTCTTGGTTGCCACCACTGCGAATGCCCTTTGATGTCTCCTCCAGAGCATTGGTTAAATCCTGCACTAATTCATCCATCCTATTAATGTTGTAGCTGGAAAACACACGGAGATTTTGGAAATCTTGGACTATGTTGTTCTCCATCTGGCTTCTTCAATAGCTGCCAAACAAAAAAATAGAATGCTGCTTCCAGTAAATGAAAGCTGTTTCTTTGTGCGTATTAAAAACGAATGGTTTACTGTCAAAGACACTTCTCTTAATGCCTGATTATGGATGACATCATTGATACAGTCCTCAAAGTGCAGAATCCATGTAAGAACTTTGAAGCACATATTTATGAAGCATTCTTTCATCTCAGCAATCTTACACTACTGATATCACTGGAACTAGGGTTTTCACACCCGTTCTGAAAAAGCAGGAAATTCTCAATGTTCAGAAGAGGCTTGTATAAATATTCTCTTGAACTCTGATGACAATATCGTTATCTAAATGACAAGCGTTAAAACACTTGAAAAATAAGATTTCACAACTATGACTTCTGCTCATGTCTATGTCCTGTTTGCAACATAAGTGAAACTATAAGAATGAATGTGGAAATAGTGTGATTTATAAGGAATGCAAGTTAAAACTATGTCAAGCAAACACTTCTTCCGCCTAATGTGGGTCACAAGCCCCACCCCAAGTAAATAATAATTTTAGAGCTTTCTGGGTTTAATGAAGATAATTTGTAGCATCTTTTGTATAAATATCACAATGAGCACCTGATATTGCTTTTAATTTTTATAACGTATTATGATGTAATTGAGAACTAGTTAACGACTAGTAACATGATTAAAACTACTACTCATATTTGGTAACGCTTAAGTAACAGATTATTCATAAAATCACAATTATGTATAATTAGCATACTGTATGCATTTCAGAGAAAATGTGATGATAGTGTAGAATGTAGACAACAGAACCATCAAGCGAGAATTTCTTCTCTGCTTTGGCAGAAATCACTAAACTTCGCCTCAGACGCCATTGTGATTATTTACTTCTCGTTTTTGCTCGCGAGATAAAAACACTGGAGCCGAAAATGTCTTCGCTAGGAAAACGAGACTCCACCAGCCTTAATTATAGCATAGCAAAGTTTAAACACAGCACTTCCAGGTAAGCAGAGACTGTGGATTATGCAAGTTAAAACTTGCAGTAATATTTACAAATTCATGTTTATGAAGTAATAGAACACATCAGAAAGGTAGTGTGAAAAGGCGTAGGCTAAGAAACGGTTGTTATGGACGCTTTGGCAGCGACTGTATTTGTCGGTTCCAAAATACTATACGGTCTTATTTCAGGAACGCCCGTTTCTTCTTTGGGAAGATACACAGTATTTGATATTTAATGTCTTGTACTTGCTTTAACGTTATAAATGAATGAAATTTAAATACGAATGAGTTAGATTTAATAACGAAGAGCTATATACTATATTGAACACTTATCAAAATGTAGCTGTGTATAAATGCCTGCATAATCACACACACACTCTTCTCTTTTTTTTTTAATATAAACACTTTCATTTTTTTTATACAAAACGCTTTTTTGCAGAGTTCCACTGTATTCCCGTCTGCATCCTGTGATTCCAAAGTTATATGTGCAGGAATGGAAAACCGATATGCAAAACCGGAATCGGATCAAAACGGTATTACTTCACAAGTGCACACTAATTATAAGCCCTCATTTATATTCAGTCTTGCAGACAGTACAACATACATATGCACATAAATAAATCTTCCAAACCAGCCCACATAATACATTCTGAAAAGGATTAAACAATACCCTGCTCTGAAACAATATGTGGATTTACAATTAAAGAGTTCTATTTCACAGAAATTATAATTTTAAATTATTTTATATCTGTAATCAACCAAGATGAACATTTTTTTTTCAAATCACAGAATGCTGGACTAGGCTGGATACCATTGTTTGAACATGATGAAAATCTTTTACTGGAGAAGAGAGAGCAGTTACATTACAATGTAGAAGATGCTAACCGAGTTGTTAGCAAGTATACTCTACCAGATCGAGCTGGCCTTTTGCATCCAGAGTTTTGCCATGAGACTTCACGCTACCAGAGTGGATTGATGTGTAGATGGGACAAAAATAAAGCTTAGAAGGAAAAAACATTTTTCCATCAGCATTTTGCATTGTTCATGCTGGAAAAGAAATGGCTTTAATTTTTGTAATTTTCAATTAATTTAGCCCATACCCTAATATTTCCAGACTTAATGAAACGGTAGAAGTCAGTACATGTGACCAAGATATCTCCACAGTAATTTTAAGTTTCACAGAATACTTTAGTTTACCATTTGCAGAAATGTGAAAAGGAAAAAAAAAATCCCCTTGTTTAAAATGTGGCAGCATTCAGCAATCTTAGCAACAAGAAAACCACATACATAACTTTGCATTCATTACATTTTATGATTAAAATGGTCAACAAAGAAAAGGAAATAGAGACAATGCAAAATCTGGTGATTTTTACCAGATATGAAAAGTAAAGAAAACGATGGTACTGACATCTTAAGACAATAACACAAACCTCAAATATGCCTGAGGTAAGAAATAAAACAAAGCAACGAATAAAACATGTAGAGATTTGAACAGTATTACTCAAAGTTCAAATGACTTATGATCAGCAATTAAAAAGTGCAACTTTGACAGCCAAATTGCATTAAAGAAGCTTTGAAAAATGTATGAAATTTTTTTTGTGTTAATGACTTTGCTGATTGTCCAAATGCATCTGAATGCTCTTTATTGTCAGTTTGTTGTCCCTTGACCTGCATCAAAGGCTCTTACCATTCCATGCTAAAGATTCTGGGAATGTAAAGAATGGTGCCAAAAAGAAAAAGAAAAAATGGATGCAACCATTAGTCGTACGTATACTTCTTCCTCTGAAAATTAAGGAAACATTAAACAATGCCAAAACTACAGAACTATGAAGTTAATCAGCCACTCAAGCAAAGTCATGCTTAATCTGCAATTACCTAAACACCACAGCCAAGGAATTGCTAGCAAAGAACTGCCTGGCTTTAAATCAGACAGAAGCAGAGTTAACTCTTCAACTGTTCAGTGTGGTCTTTAATTAACGTGTCGCTCACGGTATCTCTTCAATCCCACCAAAGTGCAACGACAAAAAATACAAGGGATGCTAATTCAATTTCAAGCAAAGATCTATGGTCAAATACATTCATCCCCCACCAATACATTCGGTATTTTGTTAACGAGCAGAGACAATGATGTATGCAGAGAGGTATGTATAGATAAGGCATACAGTACTTCGATAAAAGTCATACGAAGGGAGATTATCAAATATAAATGGGAGTGATTTCCCTTCATTAGTTCTTCCTCCACCACCGCTGACCACTGCGCTGAGATACATTTTGTGGCTATTATGTGTATGCGGGGAATACCTTTGGAAGTTTGATCACGGAGTTAATATGTGTAACTTCGTGGTTTGATCGCATAGCGAGTGATAAAACTATAAATAACATTTAATACTGGCAAAGAACTAGCACAAAAAGACCCATATCGGATATTATGGATGGCACTTTAGGTGATACTCTCGACAGCAGAAGACGATTCATCGAAGACACGACAGCATTCATAGTGCAGGAATGTTCCTTTCTTGGGGATCTCCTCGCTCAGATGTCTTGGACACCAGAATATATTCTGCGGGTACATTTAAGTTTTAACAGAAGATAAATAAGCAATCCCTAGTGGGTCGGAGAAGGCATCTAAGTCTTGTGCACAGAAGCAGTAATCATTTTCTAGAACAAAACGAAAAGAGATCCATTATTAAGGTTGACAGTAATCAAGGGGCCTCTATAAAGACAGTTTGGGCTACTTTACAGAATAAATAATAACAATAAAACGGTTTCCAAAATCCTTCCAGGTCACTGCAGTTGCTTAAAAGATAGTGCTACTTAATGAGTTCAAGAAGATTCTCAAAATGTAAATGGATTTTTCGACATTAACCAGGCACAACCTTTTCCTTTTTTTCTCAATAACTGCATTCATAACAGAATGCTATATCTTTGCTTCAGAAAAAAATAATGATCGAATGTCCACACGATCGTCATCATTATTGCCAGGAGATTCATTAAATACTCATGCCTCAAAATGTGAGCTGCTCAAGAGAGGCTGCCCAAGAGAAGATCTGGTAAATTATACTTCAGCATTGATTTGTATTTTTGTTCATAACTGTACCGGAGAGAGAGTGAGAGGAGCAATTAGTAGTGTGCATAAATACATTGCTTCAAGGCAATTTAATGATCTTAATTTGTAGACCTTGAAAAGTAGCATGATTTTATTGATTTATGCAGTGAACAAGTCTGTCAAATTACTTTAAAGTGTTTTAATTAAAATTGCACTTCGTCGTTTTATTTATTTAAATTTGAAAAATGGAAGTTATCAGAATAGTATTAAAGTTTATTCATGCTCAGGAAAACAATTGTTTTGGGGAATCAATATTTGTATTTTTTTATCACCAGGAAATGCAGCTTCAGAATGAGGATGTGTTTTATGAGAAAGCAGATTTAGTTGGCAAAGTGCACATAGGTATGGGTTTTGTTCTAATTATTTTATAATTAGTATGAACAGAATGAGGATTCCATTCACAGTCTACCTCTTCATCATCATACCTTTAGCCCTAGTTTCCTGTAGAGGCATTTGGCAGTGATACTTCTAACTATTGTTTCTTTCATTTTTCTGCCATTTTCTGGGATATAGTAAATGGCAGGTCATGGATGTTGTCTGACCATTGCTTATTTTGTCTCCTGATTCTACCTTTCAGAACTTTTTCCTGCAGGATTATCTCTGCAAGTCCTGGTGATTTTGATGTGCCCATGTAACGAGACTCGATGTCTCAGGTAGAATCAACATCTCCTCATGGCCTGCACATGCAATTAATGTCACAGTTTATGAAAGCTTTTACAGGTCATTTCCTGTGTGCCTTGATGTCTGGGGACTATATAATAAAATATCATAAGACTATGCATGCTGCTAACATTGGCTCACTCTTCAATCGATAGCAATGCACAAGTGGGTGTTTGATCGTCTACTAAAGAATAACAAAATATAAATTCTAAATTAAAATAACATATAACACATACAACTCATGTTTTGTTATGCATTGGTTTCTACAAATAAAACTACGAAAATGTCTTCTGATCCTTCAAGACGCATATTCCGCAGTTGACACCCATTCATCAACACTACAAGACCCTGGCTATGGACAGTCCATAAGGAGACATTGGTTCTACCTAAGACATCGGGGCTTGCTATAACTGTAGGAGACATTGGTTCTGCTTGAGACATCAGCTCTTGCTGTACCACAAGACCCCGTGTCTGCCTAAAGAGCACATGCCTAACTTAAATTCCCTATGCATGGGCAGACCATGAGGAGACGTTGATTCTACCTGGGACATCAGGTTTCGTTACACCCACCCTACTCATGTTTGCATCTTTTTACTTTGACTAGAAGATCTTCATAATTTATTTTGTTGCCTTTATGAAGAGCCTGTTGTACTCTCATCTCTCCTGTCAAGATCCTACAACTTTTTCTTATACAGTAAATTACTAAGAAGCAGATGAATAAGTCTAAGCAAATAATTTTTATTTTTGTATTTAAACTTTAAAAGTTAAGTGCTTTTTTTTAAAAATCAAGACCTTGGCCCATTTGAGTACAGATTTAACAGTACCTGCATTTATCTAAAAATGTTAAATTGAAGGTGAAAGCTTAGAAAACCACCAGGCTACAGAGCCTCATAAATGTTTACATCTATTTCATGTCTGTGGGAATAAGAAATCAATTATTGATTACAAATAAACAGTATATGAATGTCTTGTTTTAACATTTTTCTGCAGATGAAAAGCTTCTTAACACTATCATTCAGAATCACTACATGGAAAGTGGTCAAGGTATTTTTATTTAAATGATTTGATAGTTTGATTACTATCTATTTCCTCTTGTTGAAGCTGATGATTTGAAGTAAAGCATTGTTGGGATAAATTAATGACATACATGTTATTGAATTTGTTAACACTGTTAAACTTGAGTTAGAAGCCCAACTTAACTACATTTAATGTATAACCACATCCCTGTCTCTTCATCAACAGTTTTCACAGAACATCGCTCCCTGCCAGTTTGCCCCAGTGATGCCTCGGCTACAATGTCTCCTGAAGAACGAATTGCAGTATATAATTACTGTGTGCAGCAGCTTAAAGATAGGGGGAAAATGCCAAACGTAGAAAAGGATGAAATTCTAACTACTGATTGGGAGAAAATAATCAAAAAAGGTGAGTGTTGCCTGAAGATTAGTTACATTGCAGATTTGAGAGGACCAGCAAACAGTATATCAAATTGATGACTTCAGCACAGAGGTGTAACAGTTTCATTTCACTAAAGCTACACATTTTCTAGCAAATAAAAAATGTTTAGGGAATTACATTTTAGGTGTAGTTTTTATTTGAAGATCATTTATATTTATATTTTTGTAAAATACAAAGTTGAATTTTCAACTCTTTTTGTTTTGGTTCCACCTTTTCCTGCAGTTTATTTAAACTGCTATGCTATTTTATTTGACCTAGGACTGCTAGAACAAGCAGATGGCAAACCACAAACTGCACAAGATTTGTTGGCACTGCTGAGAGATCAGAAGCGGCGACGACAGTCTTACCGAGCTAAGAATGTTCACATCACTAGAAAGAGTTACACAGAGGTGCAAAAATGATACCTGAGGATTTTTTTCCTACAGTTTAATTATTTTTAAGACTTAATTCATATACTTTACCTGATGTTGCATGCATAGATAAGTTTGCATTCTTGACTGTGTCTGGTGTATGGAATCTAAATGTGGGTAGGGATAGATCTACATAATGTTGTGATTGAAGGAAAACACAAGTGACAAGAAGGGTTTGAATGATACATACTGACATTCTGAATCATTTCAAATATCAAAAGAACTGTTTACTTACAGTTGTGTCTAAAACGCTCTGGGCCAGTTTGTGGAGATTGTCATGCATCTGTGCTCTTTCACTAAAAAAAACAAAAAAAAAAAAAACAAACAAAAAACAAAAAAAACTGAACCAAACTGGTGGTCTAGGAGGTCCCATCTGACAAGAAAGGTGTGTGTGTAACACATGCTTGCATGCACACACTCTCTTTTGGAGATTTAAACTTACATTATACGGTAATTATACCTATATTTCTGTGTATATTATCACCTGCACTGAAAATTAAGCATCTGCACATTTACAGCATAAGCATGACATTGACACTGAACAAGTTTCAGTTGAAACAATAGCTTAGGTCAAACAATTTAGTTACTGATACCTTTGAGAATGCACTGGCTCCTTTTACAAGCAAAAATCTATATAAACGACACTTACAGCAGCATCAAATTTGAAACAGTGATATTGAAAGAAGACTTCTCTAACATGTTCCTCCATTTATCCAGCTTTAAGATTGAGAGGTTGTTAGAATGATATCAAGTTTTCAAAAGTTAGCAATCCATGTTACTGTTTGTAATTTTATCCTTTGTCGTGCCAGTCTTCTCTCTTTTGCTCTATCTTGCTGTCCTTGGGTTTGAAACTGTATGGTGCAAATCCCTAGGGACATAGTAATGCAGCGAGAGTAAGTCATCTCCCTAGGGCAAATTTAGGAAAAGCATACTATTTCTGAAATTATAAATTGGTGTTGACCCCGTGGACACTACTTCATGTTTCTTTATCCCAAGGCATCTTTGCAACTGCTTTAGGACTAAGGCTTTCAGGGCTAAAACATTTACAGGGTATAGACACCACTTTATAATTTTGGAAAAAATACTTGTCCTTGTGTGCCATGTTGCCTCAGGGCAACTTCTTACTCTTGCTTCATAACTATGGTCCCATATCCTTGATGCCAGACTTGATAAATACATGAGTTTCAGTGTGAATTCTCTCATGCTTGTAGCAATGACAACAACACATTACAGCTTTCTCATACTGCCCCAAACCTGTGTTTTGGGCATAACTGTAAGTAAATGTTGTGCAGTCCAAAATGATTCAGAATATTAGTATCTATCATTTAAATCCATCTTAATATTGACTATATTGTTTTTTTCTGTTTCCATGCCATTTAGCTTGATTACATGAAGATGAAATATGTTTTTATTTTTCAACAAAAGATTATTCGTGAAGTTATCAACAACCAGGTGGAGATGCTGATGCCCTCACAAGAGATACACAACAGGTAGTTTTATTAGGCTGATTTTATTTATTAAGGGTGCAGGATTAATCAACAATCATGTTTTAGAAGCTATGTATAGTAAGTTTTCTATCCGTTACAGCAAATGTCTAAAATTGTAAGTATGGGAGAGTGAGGAGTAAACTTTGGAAAGAAAGTGAAATTCTTAGTTTTTTTAAGCTATTAACTAAAAGCTTAGTAAGAATTAAATGCAATGGCACTGTTTAGACTCTTCTTGCAACATAAGTGGAAGAAAATGTTAATGTGGTATTGATGTAGGAAAGAAAAAGAAAACTTAATGCAAACTGCACAACTGGAGTTGGCAGGGGTATGTAAAATGAGTGCATGGAAGGTCCACAGCGAATGGTGAATAGTTTGCTTGCTGTGGCCTGGTGTCATATCTCCGCACCACTTTTGTTCTATGTAGAGCAGTAGGTGTAAAGTAGTTGTAGCGCATGTAAAATAATAGCTTTATTCTTTTATAGTACTGCCATAAAATCCATTTAGACAGATCTTTATTGAAAGCTAAAAGTGATGTGTTCTCTCCCTACAAAAAAGGTTTACAGTTCTGCTTGTAAAGATTTTAGTCTGGCAGCATTTGAAGCTTGAGCTGTCCTTTGATACTACATGTTGCTTCCTGTAGAGATGTGCAAGTTTCATTTTCAAGTAATGCTTTTCCTTGCCAAGCTAAAAATGTAGAAGTTTGAAACAAAATGGGTATGAGAAATGCTTCCTCCATTTTGGTCTTGCTATTTTCCTTTCAATCACCATCCAGCAAATCTCATATTTTGAACTCAGACTTTGGTTCGTAATAATTTGATATTTCTTCTTAAACTGATCACATTGTTATTTAAATAGATTAAGAAATTTTTGTACTATTTTATTGAATTTCTAGATTAGAGAATCCTGCAGAGAAGTGCATCGCTCCAGAGATAAAAGATCCAAGTCCTGTTCACAGAAGACAACAGTCTCCAGACAGCAGGAATCATTACTCTCAAGACCGAAGTCCATGGGAAAAACAGAAACAGGGAAGAGAAAAGACAAAAACTGCCCGGTGGCAGGAAGACAAGCACTCAAGTGAGAAAGATCAACAAAAAGGGAGTTCTTATGATTCAAGTCGAGGCCAAGGCAGAAAACAAGATACAAGCTGTTCTACATCAGAAAGGCAAAAGAAGCGGCATGCAGACAAGTTGGATTCAGAGTCCAGGTGGCACATTAAAAAACATAAAAGAAAACACAAAAAACATAAAAGCAGGCATGATAGTTATTCTGATGACAACCATTGCAGTTCATAGGCAGATAAAGATAACGTGAGTGTCTGCATGATAAGAATCAATGGTGTCAAGGATTAGTGGTATTTACATTGTTCAAATCTAATCTGTAGAAAGTTTGAAAATGCAGCACAGTTAGAAGAAAAAAAGGCCAAGAGGCATAAAAGACTAATTGCATCTAATGGGCAGTGTAATATTTGAATGTCAACTGTAGATGATAGCTGAAGCCATTGTTAAAATGTAATTACAAGCTTTGTACACAAATAGAAAAATAAATGCAGTTTTTACTGGTGTCTGTCTTTATTCTTCAAACAGTATTATTATCTGTACATTTCCCGTATCCAGTTTCATAAAATATATGGGTGTATGATAATAGCTTACAAGCAAGACTGTACAAATATATTCATACAGAGCTATTTGCAGACAAAAATTGTGAAGACCAGCAATATGCTCATCAAATTATGTACAGCACATGAAATACATTCTCACACAACACCAAAGCAGTTAGCATTATTCTCATCTCATGTTCTGAAATGCAGCAGTTTTGGGCACTTTGTGCTGGTAAGTACCACTGACCTTAGAAAGCCACTAGCATTTAAACAAAACAAAAGCGTTCCTTAGATTCACACTTACTAATGGTTGACGTGAATGTTACTAACATTTTAAAAATTGCACATCAGCCAGACACATGTATCTAACATTCATACTATTTCAGGCTTTCATACTCTCGGGGACATGATGTGCTCATACTAAACAGCTTATTCAATATTTTTTTTAAAATCTAACCTTTATTTAGATAAATGATAAGAGTAGATACCACAGCTCATGTTCTATGCAAACAAGCCAGCTATAGCTAAAACAAACCATAATATTTAACAACTGACACATCAGCCCTATATAAAAATTTCATTTTTATCCACTGCCATTACTTTTCAAAATGCATTAATTACATGCATATTATCAGGTTTTTTAACTGCAGATAGTGAAAAGAGCATTTCTGCAAAACATACCAAATCTTGCCTTTCAGTCAGACCAACACAGAGAAACACCAAGACTAAACTACAAATTGGGCATCTGCAGCTAGCTGTGCTGTCCATGTGAAAGCGCAAATGTTATTACTGGATGAACAGAGCCCCAGAAGATTTGCTACCATCCACTCCATCGATACAGAACTTTACAGTAATTGCTGTTTCTGAGGTAATGGCCATTTGAACACTAATAAAAAAGAATGAACAGCAACTGTTACGCAGGCTGTTTCTACAAATTAACCAGATGCAGGGAACTGCTGGTCAAAGATATAATCACAGCCACCTTCTTGTCTACTTTAAATTAACTAAAAATTGAAAAGATGAGAAATCAGATAAATTAAAATCAAACATCCTGCCAGAATCCTTTATACCATTTCAATCATTAATTCATGCAGACGTCCTGGTCTTGCTAAAAGTATAGAACAAGGATAACTTCATTGCACAAATAAGCCAATTCATTCAATGATCATCACCCATAACATCCATGCAACTTCTGAGAGAAGTGCACCCACTGGCACATCACAGTTTCCCCATGACCTCTTTGGTGTGTACAGTATTAAGAGTATACTAGGCACTGCTTTGCATAAACTATGACATTATTTCATAACCTTAGATTTCATTTACACTTGATGAAAAGCCTAGTCAAAGACTGAGTTCAGAAAGCAAGCGTATCTGGGAAGGGAAATGGGGGAGGGAGATTAAGAACTATTCAGATAAACATGTGTATTTCTGTCATTCAATGTACTATTTATAGCACAACAAGTTGCAGTCCTATCAATGTTGAAGCTATGCCGATGTCATTTATATTGGTGACCTGGTATAATACTGGTAAACCACTCGGTAAACAAAAGCTGAAAATCACACTGATGCTCTCAGTCTATATGATGCACAAGTACAAAGAATTAAAACAATCAGGGGAAAATTTTGACTAAATGCTATGCAGCTATAGCTTCTTGTGTCAAATATTCTACTGAACCAAAGATTTTTCATTCTAACCAAAACCAGAGATGAGGAGGAGGTAACATTGTGTCATAAATATCCCCTCTTTGTATTTCCCAGAAAATGGTCATCACTGCTTTCACTCACAAAGAAGTTAAGTATACTGTAAGATTAGGGACTGACTTGTTATCATACTCTTGTTCATGCTTTGTATTCTTGCTTAGATTTAAAAAAAAAATACAGACACGTATTAACTCATCATTTATCTGTACCATTTTACACATTAATGAAAAATAGTATTGTGATTTTGACTATTTCCAAGATGGTCAAAGCAACTATTTGTATGAGTGGCATACATTCTTGAAGCGCACATATATATTTTGCATAAATATGTTACAAAGCAGGGTACAAACCAGTTGATGAAGATAATACTTGTATAAATGTCCTGAGGTATATTGTTTAATACAAGTTAAAGACATTATATACAGTAACTGTAGTGTACTGACATTCAAAATGATGTACATGGTTCACTTTTTTAAAAAAATGGATCTGCTTTGTACTTACAGATAAAAGGCACATACTAGACGTCAGTTTAGAACTATCCCCTCTGCAGAAGAAAAGTACGGAAGACTGGGGGTGGGTGGGGGGAGAAGATGTAAAAATGCAGAATGACAAAATGCATAGATCTATTTACATGTAAAATTGAAAGAAATTTGTAAAAATGAAAGACTGGAAAGGTCTAAGCAGGAGTCTGCAAGGGCCGGCAAAAGTTTGGTGCCTTATTAGCATATACCATTATCTGCCATGCACCATTTTTAGGCTGGAAAAGAATGGATGGGTGTGGGTGTATGATGAACATTTTGACTGGCTGGGATTATAACTCACATCTTGCAAGTGAATTAACCCATTTCCCTGAGAGAAAGACTGAAAGAGGGTGAATCTACAAAAAGGTTCATTGTATGAAACTATAATTTTGCATATTTTAAGCTCATTGATTCTGCATGCTTGATGATGAAAAAAAAAAAAAAAAAAAAAAAAAAAAAAGATAGGTTTTGAGAAAGTGGATTCCAATCACAGAATAGGGCAGTCACACAGGAATCAATGATTTTGTATATTTCAGTCTTATGATATGCACGTGGAGAAAATCAGGTTAACAATAATGGAAGAAAATACAGTTTATCAAATAGATACCAAGTTTGAAAGGACAGAATTAGTTAACAAGTGGGAAATGCTGCTGCTTGATATGACAAGTGAATCGCACACACAAGCCTCTTTCTTAACACATGGAATGAAATAAGAGAACATGATATGCTTTAAAAAGCATAATTTCATTAACACAGAAATCTCACCCTACCTTATCTTTCTGAAGTTCTGATCAATGCCCACTGATGCAGAAAAATCTAAAAATTTTCTCCTCAGTACACATTCTCCATCTTTCTAAACAGTCTCATTCCTAATGAGTATTAAAGAATAGTGAGGTGTGGTCAACGCCCTGAGGAGAATTTTACTCCCAAACTTTGTAAGACAGGCATGGGGCAAGAATATTTCTTGGGCATATTTTCCCTTCAAACTATACTTGCATTTTATAGTGGAAAATGTTAATCAAATAAATGAATAAATATACTTAATACAACAAAAGAGAAACTAAGAAAAAAAAATGGAAAAAAAGAAGATATGGATTGAAAAGATAGACCTTTTTTCAAATTCTGACTGGAAAGATCTGATTCATGCAGTCAGTTTGAGCTACAGAAATGTAGTTCCCAAATAAAATAACCGACCAGATTAAAATGACTGCCAGCAGAAAATTTAGTAGAAGTTCCTCATCCACTCCCCCAATAAATTGAAAATAAATCTGAACTGCCTGCTTCCACTCCTTTGTGAATGCTTCTCTTTAAAAAAAAAATACACATATGCATCTAAATAGCGTACCATTGTTCTTGAGGCATTCATGTTTACTCTTTTTGATGCCAGTTATATGATGTTGTTCTTGGATGCTGTTGTTGTAGATGGATAAATATGTGTGATCCTTTTGCACAAAGTTTGTAAAAAATTTCTGCCCTTAAAAGGACACTTACTTGGCTTTCAAAAAGACGTAAGATGTTTAGATTTTTTAGATTTGAGTCCATAGGAAAGTAACTTACACACAAAGAATTGAAAGACGGTCATAAACAAGGGGAGAGACAGGGACCAAAAGCTAGCTATGGAAACCTTAATCTTCTTTTTACACAAATGCAAATGAATTTTTTAAACTTGGATAGCAATGGACAACCATTTTCAAGCTTAATTTATTCACTCAGTTGTCAAAGTGTGGTTTAAGTGGGGGTTAAGGATATGAAAGAAAAAAGATCACACACATATATATACACACACATACACATAAATTAATTGCATTATGCTGTCTATCAGCACTTTATGTTTCACAGTTGCATGCAGTGTTTTCAGAAGATTAATTTTATGTATGCATTCATTTAAGAAACATGCATCTAAAGGCCTTCTCAAATAACCAAACTCCCACAGTGATGCACCCACAAATACTGCAACATCCAAGTATCAGTCACAGTGCTCCAGACTGAAGTTGCTGTGGGAAGTGAACATTAGTATCAAGTTTTACTGCTTTAATGTACAATAAAAAGCAGATGTATCTGCAATTTCTTTTATTGCATTATATATTGCTCACCATATATGTATCCAGAATATTGAGTTCTCAATGGGAATGGGAAAAATGTTCACGCCAGAACAAATGCTTCTGAAGTTCAATTTTTAGGATCTTGCATTTATGATTTGGTACTGTTGTCAAGGTCATTTTTTGCAAAAGACAGCGGTGCTCTTATGTGTTATTTCACTCATACAAATGTCTGTGAAAGGTTAAGAAGGCCCTTTAAAGAAGCTGCCTTGCAGTGTAAACTGCTAAAAGGGCAATATGCAACAAACATTTTCAGAGGAGATGTTCTAATGGTAATGTCTCTTAGCAGAAATTTTCACAATTATTCAAAGGCACTTGACAAAAATGTAGCTTAGGAAATCAGTATATGTTAAGCACTTATATTGAATTGCATTAATGAATCACTGTGTCCACTTAATAACATCAACTTGTGTTGCTTCAGATTATTTTGGACAATGCATAAACTTTATCACTTCAATCAAATTTTTCTTTCTTTACAATGGGGAGCAACTTAAGCCTTCAGCTTTCCCTTGTATATTCTTCAACCAGACTTCTTGTGCAAAAATATTTTCTGGATGCTATGCTAACTTCATGAAAATATAATAATTACTGGTCTTGTCATCTTCAATTCGCACTGTTTTGATGCCACCACCAAATCATACAAGAGCTATAAATTAAATGCCTAATCAAATCTGTTTTCTCTCGATAATCTGTGCAGTAAATATTTTTCTTTTTGCTCATTTCACATGACCAAGAATATGAAGAAATTGTAGAGGACACTTAAATAATCCACAATTTAAAAACTAAACTTTATGAATGCATATGTGAAAATATCACAATAAGTAATTCCACTAGGACAAAACCTGACTTTGCACTTAATGGCAGATTAATTTTCAAAGTACATACTACAGATATAAAAAAATATATTAAAAATCATTTAAACGGAGCAGCTCCTACTCTATTTCTCTTTCTAATGCATGAAGATCCTCACAAACCCTCTAGGTTTGGACAGTGTTCTCGATTCAAAGCAGTTCTACAGGTAATAAAATAGCAAGAGACCAAAAATCATTGAAGACTTGCTCAAAACTATCTACTTTGTTCTAGGTTAAAAAAAAAAAAAGGTTTATCATGATTTGATCTTGCCACAATTTTATTCTAAGGCTATAATTTAAACACTGATTGGATAATTAATGATATTTTGCACACACTCATAAACTGCACTTTCAGACACTATTATGTACATGTGAGATTCTACAGCAGCAAGACAAGGGAAGGAAGCGGTGGAAGGGTGGGGGTGGGTGGGCGTCACAGCAGAAAATATAAAAGGTGAAGAGAAGAGGTGGTAATGGTGGGGAGATAAATTCTCCATCCCTAAACAATGTGCACTGTCTAAAACTACTGATTCTCTACTAACAAGCTGTATTTACTCTCTCTAATAAATGGAAATTATGCAGAAAAATTATGAAAGTATGTCATAAAATGGTTACTCCTTTTGCTGCCAATTAGACATGCAAATGATTCACCATCAGAATGACTGATACAGCCCAATACTTCAATTATAACTGATCTTTACACGCAGCTTTGTTGAATGTTATCCTGTTATATGCTTGGCTCCTAGAGTCTCAGGAATTTATAAACATGTCATGTTTTCCTCCACCTTACCCTAACTCATATCCTCCCTCTCAACTAGTGATTGTACATATGCATGCACGTGCACGTGTTGAGTATGCTTCCTTATGCTATTACAAAAGGAAATACAGATAGTGAAATATGTCTAAAATTGAAACACTGTACAGTCTCCAAAAAATTGTATAATTTTAAAATAACTTTAGAACACCGCCTAAGCTACAAATCTAAACTTTAGTTTTCAAAAGCATTCAAAAGGATGCTACTTTAAATAATGCCAGTTTCCTCTGGAATATTCAGCACTCTTTTCTTTCCACTATACTGCCAAAATGTATGTAGTGCTGGCTTACAAGAACAGTTACAGGCACCAAGAAAAAGTTGTATTGACAGAATGATACTCACAAACTAAAGAGAAATAATGATAACACTATGCTATGCAAAAATGTGTCCATTAAAATTCAGACTTGAAGATGTGCACATTACTTATACACAGTGAAATTTAACTGTTAAGTATATTAATATATGCATTTTTCTAAATAAAATCCCCACAAGGTATGACATTAAATGAGAGTATGATTGCTACACTTCTGACACACAGTAGATATGATAAATAAATAGCAGAACATTCCGTATTCATACATTTTGATTAACATGTTTTCAAGAAACTTCAGGAAACATTTCAATGCCTGGTTTGAGACAGCACATATTTCTCAGATACACACAGCTCTCATGCCATAAACACAATGTATCATAACTGTAATACAGCAGATGAATATGAATATAAGATTACATGAGGTATTATAGCATGGACCACTATACAACAGTTAAGCAATTGGTCTCCCTTTCTACTTTTGAGTTCAAACAATAAACCTACCTTTAATGTAAGTTTAGTGCTGTTATGAAAGGCACAAATCAAAGATTGCAGTTAAAGGTTTTACTCAAGGATTAATGAACCCTGACAAGTGCATCTCCCCTTGTGATAAAACAAGCAAACAAGAATAATGTTTTCTTAAACACAGACCACCTGGAATCCAAGCAGACGGTTTGACAGATACCAGTTTCTTTAACAGGTGAACATTCTCTGCAAAATTCTGTCTGCATTCAGTTGACTCAAGAAGTTCTATATGTGATAGTAAAAACATTTGGCATTAATGTAAAAAAAATAACCTGGGCTGGAGACCACTTGCTAAACATCAATGCAAAAATTCCTTTTCCAAATCAACAGCAGATGGATGTGGCCTGTGTGTGACCAGCGGCTGTGTTGAATCTTGGCTCTGGCCCTCCACATCAATGTCCAGGAGTGTCTTTTGGTGCATTATGTGAGGTGGGGTGTTGCCTGGAGAAAGGTGTGACCGAGTAGAAAAGTATGGAGTGTTATCATGATTTGAGTTTACTATATCTACTGGACCTGAAGGAGGTGTGTAGCGAGCATTACGATTGTATGGGCTGGGCGATGGATACTTCAGCTGTATGGGACCGGTGCGACTACCACCAATGTCTAATGTGGTGGGGCGTTGGGGTGCATCTCCAGTTCCTCTCCGGCGAGGTGGAACAGGCTGCACAGGGGTGGCATAATCCATAGGTCGAAAATGCTCCCCACCTTGATGATACCATGCCTCATAGTCTGACACTCCATGACTGGATGAGTTAGATGCATTGGAAGGTGTGCGCTTATGAGTGTAAGTCTGCTTGTAGTCTTTATAGTCTGGAGGATTGAAATCATCCTCAAAAGTTACTGAACGTCGCTGTGGGTTCTGTGAGGGTCTTGTAGCAGTAGGTGTTTCATAATTGCTGCTCTCAGATACCTGGCGGTTGAATATCACTGTTTTTTCTGTAGCTGGATTGCTAGAGATCACAGAGGACTCACTGTCAGCAAAAGAGGAACGATGAGATGTTGTCCTTGCATTAAAGCCATGAAAACCTCCTGATGAAATATTTTCCTCACCCTGTTCACCTGGCACCAGCGGAGAACCATCCACATTAAGGCTTGGTCTTTGTCTTGCCTGCACACCATGGTATGTATGCCAATATCCTGCTGAAAGAGGGTACTGATATGAGCGAAAATCATTTTCAGGTTCAATGAACGAATCACGCACTGCTGCCAGGTAGGCATCTCTTCTATTAAAGATGAAAGAATCCCTTTTCCCCTTTGCTCTCTCTTCCTCACCCACTGTTCCATGAAGATTTGGGTGGATTGCTACTGTGTTTGATATGCGAATGTCAAAGCCTGCAGCGACAGCAGCCAATACCACAGTCATGTTGTACAATCCAACCTCAAGCTTCTTGCGTTTGGTGGTGAAGCCTTCACTAGGGCTCCCACCCACTGGAGTTTGTGGAATGCTGCGATTTCTTGATGTGCCATCCTCAAGAGATTCTGGGAGATTATCATCACCTTTGTCTGAAAGATGAATTCCATTAAAAGGATGAAAAGAAGTTTTGTTCTTGCAGAATAAATAGTTAACTAGAAAAAAAAGTAAAGAAAACAAGCTGCATTACAATGCATACTTGGTAGAACCTGAAATTCTAGGCAATTTGTGGAAACTCTAGGACTGAGAACGATATAAAAAAGTACATCTTAAAACAATGTAGAAGGTCAAACAAATTAGTGTTGGTAACTCTGTGTGTTGTGTGGTGTACAGGCATGCTCATAAGCCTGAGAGGTTGATGTAAGTAGTAGTCTTTATCATGTTAAAGGAAAAAATACTACCGTGCAATTAAAATAATAAAAAAGATTTTTCCTGAGAAACCTTTTTCTGTAAATAATGGTTGATAGATGTTCCCATTTGTTCTGGAGAAATTTTAAAGAAATGGAACACACTTGCAGCCTTTTTTAAAATTCTAATAAGCTTAATAAAACATCCCAAAAATTGTTCATATTTCTGCAAACAAATAAATTTCATTACGGGAATTCTATTCCATCATTTTTCTACAAAAATTTCGAAAACATTTTCATTATCCTTACAGAGATCATTGAAAGCCCCAAGATTGGAATGTCCTCCAAGTTGGCGGAGGGATTTTTCAAGGTTTGGTGCACTTTTGGACCAACGACCATCTGCAAATATAATGGATGACCGTTGGTGGCGATCCTTTTGCACAGAGCTTGGTCCCCAAGTTTTACCCTTCTTTCCGTCTACCGGGTCACCAATGTTGTATGGGTCTGGAACACAAAAGTTGATAATGTATATGTCAATATTTAACAATGAGCATGTCACAACCTGACTTCATTCAATACCTAAATATACATGGCATGGTAAACAACAGGATGGCTATCACTAAGCCTAGCTTATCAGTTTAAAAAAAGTGTAGACATATAAACATTTCATGTTAGGATAAACAAAAATAAAAAAGTAAGACACTTATTATGCAAGTGTGCTTGCATACTTGCTGCGCATATAACAATACCAGATCTAAATAAAGAACACAAGGAAATAAATTGATGACAATGAAGGGAATGCGAGAAGAGGGGAAAAAATTGGATGGCAAACAGCAAATTATTAAAAAAATTACAAGCTAGGCAAGCAAACCAATACACAAAATATTCCAACAATAGATCAATAAGCAAAAAAGAACCCCAAAGATGTAATGTTTTCAAACATATGCAGTTTTGTGACCATTGGGAAACTTGAGATGGATCAGATATTCTTTTTCTTTTTGGTTTAAGTCCTTTAGTTTTGCACAGTTATTATATTGGCCAATAAACAACTTATCTTCCCACATTCAACTTTATTTCAGCAAAATCCTTGAAAGTCAGTCTCTCTTAAAAGGAACATCACTCATGCAAGGTGATTTTCCTGCCATCACACTATACTGACCAAAATTAACTTTATAAAATCCACATGATAATGCAAAAACCATGTAACTTACAAGCTATAGCCCTCAACCGAGGTGGTGCATATGGATGAACAGGAGAAGCTGGTGGACTATCTGGACTTGATGGGTTGTACATTCGTTTGTCATAGTCATAACTTGGTATGTCCTCTTTCTGAACAGTAATGTTGTGGCGGAAATCTATAAAAGCACCAAGAAATAAATGTCCAAATGACAGTAATCAAATGTTATATCCCTGAAATCAGTAGCTGATGGAAAGAAGTGCACATTTTTTATGAAAATAGTACTGTGCAAAACAAATGTATAAAAAATACAAACCAGAAGGTTCACTGATGGACTTGCCACCTGACTTTAGGAGCTTCATGCGGATCTTGCTTTTTTTTCGTTTTTTAGGAGTAGGTTTCTGCATGACCTGCTGGATGATAAGAATATTTAGTTCACGCTCAAGTAGATCAATCTCTCGTGATGCCAGCTCCTGCTCACGCTTCTTTAACAGCTCTTCCTGAATCTTTTGCTGCAGTGCTGCCTTTGTTAGCTCTTCTTCCCTACATCGCAGTTCCTGTTTATATGAAACCAATACTGTGTTATATATAATCTTAAAGTGAAATATAAGATCATATCCAGATGATCTCTCTTTCAGTGGAACTAATTACTTTTCTAGAGAAAACCTATCTTTAAGTCAAATGACGCTGAAGAAACTATGACTGATTGCCAGTACATTTTATTGATATCCTTTAGAATATTGATGTCTTTTTTCTCTGTTTGCCTTGTGTACTATTTTTTTTTCTAAAAATGTTTAATTAGAGGCAAATTGAAAAGAAAACTTTTCTATGCTGAAAAGATGGCTAAATTATTAGCTGAAAAATGTTACGATGAGTCAAAGTACATTATATTCATTAAAAATTAAATGACCTTTTCCCTGCTGCGCAGCTCATCAAACATCTGCTCAATTTCTAGACGCCAGTCTTCTTGCATGGTATGGAATGACTCCTGAGGTGTAGTTACAAAGGGAGAGGTGGCAATCTCTTCTAGTCGCTTGATGATGTTCTGAAATGTTGGTCGTTCATGAGGCTCTTGGGCCCAGCAGTCTGTGTTCAAGAAAATGTTGGGAGTGAATACACCCAGCAATTCTTATACCTTCCCCTCTCCTGATATACATTCACACAAATTTGTAAACAAGAAAATCAAAAATAAAAGGAAGTGTGCTAAAAAGAGGCAATCAAAAATAAGAGAAAGAGAAGTGGGGGGAAGGAGAAGGGACCAAAAAAAAGCAAGCATAGAACAAATGCGAAGCAAGAGAAAATGAGCACTGGCAAATTGAATGCCAAACATAACATAGGTGCATTTTGAGTAAGAAAATCAGCCTGAGAACATAGAATAAAAAGAGAAGCATATAAGCTGACACACATTTCAGCCTGAGGTATGGTTGTTTTCAACCAGACAAATTGTAATGCTCTCTTTGTATGATACAAAAATTTTTCCCTTTTTGCTAATTCATTCACTTAACTCTCCCCCCACCCCTACTACCTCGCACACATGCATGCAAGCATACAGATGTGCAAATCTCTTTGGGCAAAAAATGTAGGCCTAAATGTCAGATTATTTGTTTACTGGGTAGCAGACATGTCCATGTGAGAGTGACAAAGAGAAGGATAAAACAGCATGAAGTATAAACTCTTGAATTCAAACAGGCTTTAAACAGCTTAGCTATACCAAATTATACATAATTTAATTTCTTTTATGGCAGCAACACTAGAATGGTTAACTTCAATGACTACAGTTGCATTTTTTTCTTTGCTGATTAATATCATGATGTGAAATAGCCACAAATTTCTATTTCACTGTCTGAGCAATAGGACATGTTTGCTGCAGCCAAATCCAAAGTTCACCAAGTCAAGAGGAATGTTAAAAAGAAAGTCTTATAAGTAGATCGTTTTCAGAATTATCTAATTCTTAAAATGCCTTCTTAATTAGTTTCCTCCCCCCACCCCCAAAAAGACTGACATTAATCTTAAAAGAAGCTTGGGCAAGGACAGGGCGTGGAAAAGAAATGTGTTGTTAACCTGTCGCTTGGCATCTGCATCAAACAGGTACATACAGGGGGCCAATGTAAGTGACATTATAAATTTAAAGTAGGTCATCTCTTTCCAGATGTAAATTTGTACAATGAACCTGATATGAAAATTAAGTAGTGTGCAGAAAACAAAAGAAAACAGAAAGACAAAAATACAAACATTCAATAAGAAAACTGTATAGCTTATCGTACAAATGGCTAAATTTAATGAACAGTTACATCCAGGATTATGAAATAAGCATTTTTTACCTGACATTAGTTTAGAGAACATGGATGGACAGGTGGAAGGGATTGGAAGGGTTAACTTATTAATGGCAACACCATATGCAACACCAAGTGCATCTATTCCTTTGTATGGTGTCTCTCCTGTGAGCAATTCCCATAAGACAACTCCATAGCTGCAAACAAAGCAAAACATTTTTTTATATTTTGCAGATATTTTGTTTCACTCCTTACCATTTCTACCCTGACCTTGCTTTGTTAGTATAGCACTCTTAACTCGATCTACAATTTTATAAACAACTTTCACTGCACATATTTAAAAAATGTAAACCAATTTTTTAAAAAAAGAACATTTTACTAGAAAATAAATGTAAATAGTATTTTTTTTAAAGAGTTGTGCTTTGACCGAAGCATGCCAATGTTTCTTATATATATATAAAAAGGTCAATGGGTCACTCATCTGTCAGCAGCAGTAAAGTTAGCAGTCCAAAAAACAGGGGAGAAAGAATCAGCTTTCTAGGCTTCATCACTTTATGCCATTATTGTATAGTATTTCATATACTTTGCATGATAGTTTATACAGAGGATGTAATGAACTGGCTCCCACATATTTCCAAATTATTACTTTTATCTGCATTTTATTTCTTTTTGCCACTATTATTTTTTGTTACTTGAGGGAGACTGTGGCAATATGGAGAGAACGGTGAAAGAAATAGAAACAAAATAGATATAAAAATTATAAAGTCCAAGAAAGAAGATATGATAATAGATTAAACACATTTTCAAGAAAAAGAAAAAAAAAAGTCAGCAAATACTGCAAGTATCTTAGAGATAAATTTTTTGCAAACTGTAGATCAAAAACATCTAAGTTAAAAAGAAAACCAAGCAAATTATTTTTTCTCCAAGAAATTATCATTATTCACTGCTTCACTGCATTCAATAATATGCCACCTAAAAAAAATATTATGTTGCACACTATAAAAAAGAAATAATAGGGTCTGTTAGTGCAGCCTATGGTTTTTAAAACTTAGTAGCATGATATAAAGAATTGATTTAATTCTTTCTCTGCTTTAAAAGAGGTGAAACATTGGTAAAATGTAAAAATTCTTTCATTTTTATACCTTTTGAATAAAAAGAATCTCTGGAACATAATTTCACACTACTGCTAATGCTTTTTTTAATGGATAGCCCCATAACTATAATTCAGTATTCATGTGCAAACAATCTAAAACTTAGTGATATTTCTTTTTGTATAGGCACAATTTTGATGCTACTGTCAAATCTGAAATACTGAAGAAGAACAACAAAATGATGATGATGATCTTTACCTCCAGACATCACTGCTTTTAGAGAAACGAGAAGATTTTATCACTTCTGGTGCCATCCAAGCATATGTCCCTGCCGCACTCATGCGTGTTGTCTTTTCAGCTTCACGAGCCAGACCAAAATCTGTGATCTTTAATGTCTTCTTGGATAAATCAACACTGTCCACTTTTTCCTTCAAAAGAACTGAAGCAAAAGGAAAATGCAAAAACCAAGAAAAATTGAGAAATTACGAACACAAAGTCATCTATTATATAATCAAGACAAATCTAGAGAAATTATCAAAACAATTTTAAAGTAATTAATTGAGAGAACTTTTAACTTTTTTTTTTTCAGTTGGAGGAGGGAGGAAAGATTGTATGGGAAGAAGGGTGAGCTATATCAAAACAGAAACCTGGAATAGTTCTTTGTTAGAACTACTTTATGGTTGTAAAGCTTTGGTTTAGCCTACAGAAAGTTACACTCTACCACATAAATCAACCACACTTAACTCTAATATTTATATACATATATAATATCATTAATAATGTCTTTATATTTATATATATATTACTAATAACATTTCTAAGACAGCTCCTAACTAAAATTTGTAATTTTACATATAATAGCAATGTGTTTCAATGATGGTTTGCTTTAAATCCAATGTGTAACAAATAAAACTAGTATTAGGACTGCACAATATTGCAATTCAACAGGCTATCGATGCCTTAAAGCTTTTAATTATTCAAATGTATGTATGTGTGCATGCATCTGCGTCCACATGTACAAACACAGTGGTCTTATACAGAACATTTACTTCATTGTACAACTACAGACACTAGGAAAATAAGTTCAACTACTCAAGCCATCCTTTTATGGAAATGAATTACACTCAAGAAATTTATGAATCATATGCCTCATGCTAGCTATGCCAAAAACACAATGCTGCCACCCCAGATAGACTCCTTACACAGTGACTCAGGTATGACGCTACCTCATCATTTTGCACCCATTTCCTTGGTGTCAGTGATGTTGACAGGAAGCATGAGGAAACTAAGCAAACTAGTTCAGTTTCGGGTTCCTACAGTATAAAGACTAACAAATGTTTGCAACCACCTTGATGAAGACCTAAAAAAGCTACTCCACATTTTATGCAACTAGTAAATGACAGTAAATTCCATTTTATCATTTCCATTTCCTTGCATATTCATTTTGTAATAATAATATTAATACTTTACTGTCTATTAATGCATGCAGTTTTGCAATTGAGATTTGCCTTTGGCAGAAAAGCAAACTGTGTAAAAAAAGAACATAAAGACAATTACACAGGGAAAGACAATTATACATGCACACATTCCTATTGAACAGACACAAAAATAGCTGAATATCATGATGTGACTTATTTTAAGTTTTGAAGAATAATTCTTAGCACAAACAATTATAGTAATAATACAAAAGACAGCAGAACTCTGGTCCATAGCTTGCCTTTCCAAGAAAAGATATAAAATTTAGAAGAAGAATTAAAAAAAAAACCAAAAACAAAACGTAAATGTGAGTGCACACAAATAGTGATACATGTGTGTATGTACATAAGTGAATGTGTGCATGCACACTCACACACAATCTTCCCTTGTTTACAGCCACTGTGAACGAAAGATATTTGGATTGTTTGTATCAAAAATGGCACAATTCACTATAGTCTTTTCCTAAATATTGTGATTAAACTTAATTAGAGCACGAACTAATATCCATGGACTGCTGGCAGACAATTTTTTCCAGTTAACAGCTAAAACGAAGCATTAGACGACATAGCTTTCGGTTTATTTACATTCTTTGTTACGGCTCGCCAAGACTAACAGCGGATCACTTAGCAAGAGGCCAAGAGTGAGTCTTGGCATACAGACATCAGTACACGTCCATGATTAGAGCACCATATATAAACCAGTGTTAGTATATGAATGCTAACATATTTTGTGCCCTTTAACCCTTAATGGAATCTTTTAAAAAAAGACTAAAAAAAAAAAGTATTAATCCTGAATGTCACAGAAGCAAGGAAGACCTGTATCATCGTCTGTTTTAAGTCCTAAATATTCATCTATACCTAACAGATATATTCCCTTTTCTACCATAGATTACCCTACCCTTTTAAGTGTCATCTCCTGCTGTGTAAAAACCAAAAAGCCCTTTAAGGTTATGAAGTGTACAATGCCAAACTATTATGCTGTAGATCTGCTGTAGCCACATATTGATATGTAACCAGCAGTATTTTATGCTGATATGGGCAAAAAAAACAACAACAAAAAACCTGTATAAAGAAATCATTATTATTATTACTACCACACACACATGAATAAGATGATGGTCTCCTACAAAGGCAGTGGTGTAAAGACAACTTTCAAGAAAAAGGTGTCGTACACTTTCTAAGCCCATTTTTAAAGTCATACGATTAAACTAAATTAAATAAAACTATGCTAAGAGTTAATTTCATCATGGCTCTCATGAGACAATCCAGTTCACACTTTTGGACAAGTGATTCTGCAGCCACTTCACAGAATTCCTTGAAGTATTTTGTTCTTCAAAATCAGCAAAAGTGAAGAAATTACTGGCAGCAACCAGTTAAGTATTTTGTTTTTACTGAGGAGAATAGCACAGATTTGTGACTCTTTAGACAAAACAGCAAGAACAAAATCCAAACAATGAAACAGTACAGATTGCTTACTATATTAAGCCTGATCTGATCAGAAAATTCTAAAGTAAAGCAAGTGCACAATAAAATGTGTCCACACATTTTAAACTGTAATAAGATGACAAACTAGTTTTCATGTCAGTTTTTGAGTTCTCTTATTTGGGCCAAATAATATTCATATGCAGGAATGCCAATGCTGGAATGCTTATATTTCTGCCTTGCTACATTTTACACACTTAAACTTTAAAAATGCATTGAAGAGCACTAAAGATATGGTACACCACAGAGAGCCTGTACAAGTCCATCAAGGTTCCCATCCTGCAGTCAGGCTATGAGGCATGGACTCTGCTTACTGATATCAAAAGACAAATCCCAAGCATTTGAGACTAAGTGACTAAGAAAACTGCTCTGAATCTCCTATATGGAACACAAGATCAAGAATTTTATATACAGCATGGTCACCACCCTCATTGGATACCAGCAAACCCTACTAAAAACAGCCAGTCTGGTTGGGCCATTCCACCCAGCACAACACTTTTGTCTCAAAACCATTCTTTAGCAAACTCTGGAAAGAGATCAGCACCAGATGGACATAGGAAGAACTGGATGGCAATTGTGAAGAAGTGGACTGGTTGTACCATGCAGGACCTGCTCAAGACCAACACAAACGGTAAGCCTTGTTAGCTGCTACAAATAGCTACATTCCCCTCCACTGCAACCTTACTCTCAACCCCTGAGGACTGGTACTGGTGGCCAGCTTGACTGACAGGCCAACTTATAGGATCAGTTGATAGCAGTCAAGCTATGAATAATAGTAATGATAATAATCATATTACTTTTGTATGTCTTACTGCACATTTGGTAAATGTTGTGTAAATGCTTGAATATTAACTTTAATATGCAGCTTGGGTAATGAGTTTAGTGACTGGCTGGGAATTACCATTATGTTCAGGTATGTATACTGTGGTTAACACCCACAGATAACATTTTAAATGGGGCACAGATTTGAACCCTTCAGTCAAACTTCAAGTTGAAGCACAACTGTGCCCAGATGAAAATCATTGTAAACACTCCTTTCATTGTAAGGATCATTTTTCAAATTAGAAACACTTGATGTAAGATGTTACACTGCAACTGGAAAGCAGTATTTATTTTGGGATTGATTAAAAAAAAAAATTACATTAAAAAAGAAAAAAACTAGACCAGCAAGATTCCCCCAACTCCAAAATGCATCAACTTTCAAATAATAATAATTGAATCTGTAGATATTCAATGCACAAAAAAAGAGTTTAAAAAGGGATAGTGAAGAAATGTATACATATGGCTTAAAAAATGTAAAACATCAACTTTCAAAGATTTAATGCAAACACAAACAAAAAGTGGTGAAATATTATTAATATAGCTATGCTTGATGCTGGGGATGGTAGCCAAAATTCGAGTCAAGAAAATGTATCTGAAATAACTTGCACAAGGTCCCACAAGCATTATTAGTTTCTGCGAGATGTCAGTTTCACCTTCTGTGTCCAAAATCTAATTAAAAAATTTGCTTTAAAAAAGGCATATGTTCAATGTGGAAACGAGTGAAAATGGCTTAATTGGCACAGGTCATGGTGACAAAACAATGAAATGCTCCATAGTGCTTTGGCAAAATATTTACTTCTCACCACTGCAACAAGAATCATTGGGTTCTAGATTCAGATCTCGTCACACTTAACAAACTCAGTGCTGACCATCAAAGATGTTCTTTAAGTATTCTAGTTTCATGTACCCCCCCTCCTTTATCAACTATCATTCCCTTCCCTTCCTATTGTGCAGAATCACCACTAAGTAGAAGTCTTCAATTTCCATCAGAATTCTTGACCGAGTGTGGTAAGTGTCATCCACAACAAGGAGGTGGAAACTGCCATGAAGAAGCTCAACAGCACCTCTTCCTTCTCTGGAAACTGAAGCCTATGTCTCTGAGATTTCTTCAGCTCTTCTACAGATCATACATAAAGAGCATGCTGTCCTTCTCATTTATCTGTTTTTACAACAGTTTGTAAGTGAAGGACAAGAGAAGCTTACATCATGTTATATCCACCTGCTACAAAATCATTACGACAGGCCAGCATGCATTTGATCTCTGTATAATCGTACTCACTCTCAACTACATTTTAAAAAATCAGAACTTTATTGACTTACGAAGATTTCATCCAATGGCAAGGCTGTAGACCACATATGTTAGTTTAGTCTAGTCCTTGTTACTCCTCGCATAGGGCCGGAACAACACCTAGCCAGCGGACCCGGTGTGAAATGCAAGCCTGGCTTTATTTATTTGGCTTCTTACACCTTCATCTTTGCTGACTATGCGACTATGACTATGTGAAACAGTCAGACTCTGTAATAGATTCCCCATGTAGTTGGGGTGGGGCTTCTTGCTTGTTGTTCACCTGCATTTCCTCTGTCTTCTTGATGTTGATTGTCAGGAAAGTCATTGCTGCTCCTTCTGAGAGCATACTTCTGAGAGCTGAGTGAGCTTTGTCTGTGCATGTTGCTGCTTGTAGGACAACAGGCTGATGTTGTCTGCAAAGTTGAGATCCTCAAGTTGCATGGCAAAGATTCACTGAACGCCTGTGTTGCTGTTAGAGGTTTATCTTCTCATGATCCAGTCTATAATGATCAGGAAGATTGTCAGCGAGAGCATACAACCTTGCCTCACTCCAGTCCTCACTGTGAAGGGGTCAGTCGGCTTCCCGTTGTGGATCACCTGGCATGCCGAGTCCTCGTATAGCTGCTAGATGATGGCAAAAACTTTAGTGGAAATCCATAGGGCTGCATCAACTTCTGGTGTCCCTGTCTACGGAGTCCAAAGTTATATATCAATTAACTTTATTACTATTATAACAGGCGACACTTTTGAAAGTGTCTGAAATTCTTGTGATGATAGGCATGTCCCATCAGGAGAATTTTTCTAACTCCCATGGGCCCGGTTTGGTGTACCTGCATGCAGGACCAACAGACTGAAGCTGTCCTTTAATGTTTTGGCTGTGCAACTTCTAAAGGAACTGTGTATTAATGAACACAGCTGCTTTAACCATGAATGTATCAGTCTGCTTGGCAAACATAAATATGTTGTGGTTCTATTTTGTGCTTTTATATCAAGCTGCCCCTTATTGCCCTATGGGATAAATAAAGTATTATCTTATTTACCAAATAAACAAACTAAACAACTGCACAAGAGAAAATATCACTACTACAATGAGGCAAGACATTTAGCCGTTAATGATACCAGGCTACCAGCACCATTCATCACCAATGACAAAATAAGTGATGCAAAAGACAACAGTCTTTAAAACAAATAAAACGTAAAAAGAACTACAACGGAATTTCAAGAACAAGCATACATTTTTTTTTAAATCCTACCTTTTTTTTATCATGCACTGAAATCATTTTAAATGCTAAAGAAACTATACCGCCACTTTACAACCCTGCAAAGAAATTGTATCAGCAGGTACAGATTACAATTTATACATCTTCTCTGCATCACACACATGCAACAATGCACTAAGATGGTCCTGCAAATCAGGTCCATGAACAGCATTTTAGAGAAGATTTTAATGGGTTGTTTTTTTGTAACTACAAATATGAAGATACTGAAAATTTAACCCAAATGCAAAGTTATTTTAAAATGACTTGTTTTAGTTTACAATATAGTATTTCCTCTCATCCAAACTAATACTTCTGTTCACAATACTGAACTTAGTTGACTACACACATACATATGCAAAAACACATGAATGCATGCATGTACTATACCTGCATGTGCACATGCACTCTCTCTCTTACACAAACTCTCTCACTGTGTGGTTTTGCTACTATGATGTAGCGATGAGTTATTTCTATGAGCAGCACAATATATGATAATTTCTCCTTTAGAAAATAAAGTATTTTTTATATTGAAAACAAATCAAAGACAGGGCAAATCTGAAACCAGAATGACTGTCATATCTACTCTAAACGAATATTTGTAACTTAAACTATTCTCCAAAAATGTTTTTATACATTAACAATTTTCAAACATGCTGCTTGAAGTGACAAAGGATTATTACTTCACTAGCAGCATCTAAACAAGCTACAGACCCTGTGTCTTTATAAATATACTTTATCACTTCCAGAAAAACATATTTCTAAAACTTTGATGAGCTTGAAATTCAGTATATAAAATAATAATGATTTACTTACTGTTGCTAGACTTTAAATCTCTGTGAATGAGGGTAAGTGGTGCAAGTTCGTGAAGGTAAAACATTCCATTTGCAATCTGCAATGCCCAGTCCACTAAAATGTCAGGAGGAATCCGGCGCCCATTAAGCACCCTGTTCAAAGATCCACCAGCAGCATACTCCATTACCAGACACAGATTTGGTGCTTTCAGACACACTCCTCTTAGTGCTGCTATATTGATATGATCCAGCAGCCAAAACAACTTTGCTTCCTTGCGAACATTTTCTATGGTGACACTTATTGGCTCATCAGGATCAAGTCTTGCTGCTTTAATTGCCACAGTTTCATTTCTCCATTTACCACGATATACTTTTCCAAATCCACCAACACCAATCACTTCCTCGAGCTCTAGTTCTTCCTCGAAGTCTATCTCAAAAGGTCTGTCATTCCTTAGGTCAGGTGGAATCTTATCAACATTCAGCTGTGAATCTTTGGCCACAAAATTACTAGGGAAAATGCCAACTTTACCGTTAGCTTGACCCATCCACCATCCATCATCCCCCGAGTCCACGTTCAGAACCTGAACTCGGGTGCCTCGTCTCAGGGTCAGCTCATCTTCTCGGACAGCTTCATAGTCAAAAATAGCAGTCCACAATGGGCTCTGGTCATTTTCGTCCTTCTGGGGACGACCATAATCTCTTTTAATCCGTTCCATCGAAGCTTCCACATCCGCGCTTCGCATTCGAAGGGCTAGGCTCTATAGTTCCTCATGAAACTTATATTTGTTGTTATTTGCATAGCTGAGCCACCCCGTTGAAACGGGCACACACATCAAAACTGCATAAACGGTCGAGATAACACCACCATTTCATTGTTTTTGGTATTGCTTATCATAAAGGAAAAATGAGTACAGAAAAAATACTTTAGAAAGCGCGCAAGAGAGCTCTCTTGATGCATCTGTTACAGCAAAAAGTCAATTTGGCACCTTTGTCAGATCCATTTTCAGGCTGGGGCGCCATATTGATGTACTTTGACCTTGAGACCTTCACAAACTGAGGTGAATAAAGCATTAGATACCTACTCTGATATATTGGGAATGTCGTTTGCTTACAGCAGAGCGAAAGAGCAAATTAATCGTATTTCTGAAATGATAATGGCGATGGTGTGGTATGTGGGACAGAAATAGCAACGAGACTGATCGGCGAACGAGACTTGCTAGAACACGCATTATCTCGTCTTCCGTGCATAAGCACGAGATTAGAGTGACTGTCGAGTTTTACAATGTGAAAATAGGACGGATTTGCAATTAACATCGAGCAATAATATTTTACGTGGCTGATAAACTGGAGCATCTGAAAATGGTATAGAACAGCAATTTCAGATGGGATCACACATATTAGACATTCTCCGTCAAGGAATTTGGGCATCCTTGACGGGAGGATGGTTCTATGATCCTCAACATGATATCTTCTGTAACACAGTGCATTTGTACATGTGGATGTTCTTACTGGCGTTTCCCTTCGTGCTATATTTGGTGAGTTATCAGTGTACTAGCTTGATCTTTTATTGTATCTTGTTAATTATCCACTTCGATGCCCACGATTTGCATATTTTAAAATGATTGAAGTATTATTGTCCTAAATTGACCTTATTCCGGAAATTCAAAATGCAAAATACTTTGGTTTGTTCATGTAAACATCAACTTTACCTTAAGACTTATCGTGTTCTTAATTCATTAGTCTGAGCATAATAACTTGGGCATATCAACAGCGGAGAAATCAGTTTATAATTAAGAGTATGTAAGGCTGTAAAATCTTTGGAAATATATTATGACGAAGTTGGCAAATGATTCTAATCATGTTCCCTATCAATATTGGGAATTGTTGGTAAACTTCCTCAGCTGTAAGCTTGATTGGTAGACTGTCCTCATTTGACTTATTTTACACAATGCTAAGATAAATAACTTAAATAAAACAAACAAAAACAAAAGTATGCTATGACATTATCCAATCAACACTTAAAAGCTATCTACCAGTACAAATATATATATAACACCCATATATATATATAGCTCTTTTACCATTTCCACTCAAAATCGGGATGTTGTCAATATATTAAAAATAGTCATGTTTTTAAATACTATTTGAAATTTTTAACAAAATTGTTTTATGTTCTTTTTCAGACTCTGGATCCTACTTTAGTCACATGGGGAATCTACTGTTTTGTAATAGGAGTAGCATTCACATTAGTAAAGCTAACCAACTTTAAACTACATCATGTCTTCAATACTGGAGAAGTGGTAGAAGAAGATGGAAAATCAGAAAATGCTGAATCTGAGGATGCTGTTGCAAAGACTTCTGAAAACAGGTTTAGCATTTTCTCTCAGCTTTTATTTCATATTTATCACTTAATTTTTTTCTAGCTGTTAAATTTTCCAAAGCTCTGAATTTTATGAATGAATTTTATGATGAATATATATGATTTAGACTTTAAGACACAACTGTCTAAGTCCTATATATTCATCAACAAAGATTAAAATGTGATGGTTAGTTATGTTGACCAAGAAATGGCTGTTTGGTGCATCAGAGCAAGTGAGGCTGAACAGTTAGTGTAAAGTAGGTTGAAATAGATTGCCTATATGGTTATGATAAATTGCCTTATTAATGTAGTTAAATCTCTGTATAGTTGAAGATGGCATTAATAAAGTTGGTTTGTGTAAACTAATTTTGTAAAGTATAACTGATTCATTATAGGAAATACTATCAGTTTGAAGAAACAGCATAATAATAACTTGAAATTAGCTTTTAAATTATAGTAATAGATCATTATAGTGCATCTTGTGCATTTAGTAAATTTGTTATGATATAATTTTTTGACAGAAGCATTGATAAAAGAGAGTGCATTGAAATGACTACCATCCGCATTGGTCATTTAGCTGGAGGAGAAAGCACTACAGAAGGTGATGCTGAACTATTAACTACCAGAACCAAAGAGCCATATGTAACTCATACTGAGCAGGAAGAAATCATGAATGCTGGCAAAGGTGGGACTTCAGTGCATAATTATTTTTAAATGTGTGCATCTTTTCTTTGCTTGGCTTGTGTTTATTCTTACTGTGCCTATAACTGTTTCCAAGAAGTAGTACTACAGTAGGAAAGCATTAGTATATTCTGCCCTACATTTTAATATAAATAAGTAGAATTTGTAGAGCAACCTCTCAAAACCAGTGTGATAGTAGGAACTGCCTACACAGCAGAGTAAGTTATCAGTCAAATTAACACAGAAGAGGTGTACCTTTACATTTCTTTCTTAATGAAAAAAATAATAATTACCCTCTTATTGTTTGATTTTATTGTACTATAGGCAAGGCACCTTTAGCTGAGATCGAGGATGGAGAGATTTTTTCAGGAGCTGCATTAATGCCTTTTAAAGAAATCAGCCCAGATAGCAGTTTGAATGGTAGGTGAACACTTTAATGCTAACAGTTCATTTCAGTTTTACTTCAGGATTATTTTTATTAAATATAGTGTTGTTTCAATTTTCTTCTTGCCCGTGGCTCCAGTCATCTAACTAATTGATTTTCCAAATTTATTTTCAAGAAGTAAATCTTAGTAAACTTAGTGTGCTTTATTTGATGGAGCTTTAAGAGCAGGTTTTAGGTGATTTAGTAAGAAAGAAACAAGAAAAACAGAGATTCTCCCATAATATTGCCCATAAGGGTAAGAAAATTGGAAGAACAACATAAATTTCTATTTCCCCCACCCTCCCTCATGGGTTTTTTTTTAATCACTTTACATTTTTTGAACTATATATACATTGTATAGCAAACTTAAAAAAAGAAAAAAAGTAGAACGCACACATACACTATCAGAGAATCTGTCTTAACTAGGTTATCTACCCCTACTTCCATCTGGATAAATTCATTTGCATGCAGTAGAATTAGATTTGCCATGAGTGATTTCTAACTTCCCTGTATACTAAGCACACTTATTTATCTGCTTATGTTTTGGTTGCTAATCGTGCATGAGATTGGTGTTATTATTTTTGTATTTATTATAGACTGCAAACCTAAGCCTTCTACAAAATAAGCCATGATATGTATGTTTGCTGGTTAATATTTTATATTTTCTCTTGTGTATTCCATCTGAACATCTATACATTACTATTCTGTTGAAATTTTTTTCAAACTATGCTTTGTGCAGGAATTTTACAAATAAAATTACTAATTTATTTATAATCTTGTGACATGGTTACATGACACAACAGAAGTCTTTGTATTAACACACTTCCTTTTACTCTTTTCTGATAACTTGCGTATGTTACACTTTTTATGTTTTAAACAGAAAATGAAATTAACCTTGGCTGGCGTTGCGGACAAAATGTTCCATTGACCTTTACAACACAAGCTGATATTGAACTTCTTCCACATGGATCAGATTGTACACAGCAGAGTAAGGCTTATAAGGTAGAGAGTGATTTTGATCCGTCCTCTGAGCACATTCCTCATCATCGACTCAAGCATGATCCAAGACTTTCACACAGTACTGCGAGTGCGCAGGACACCAGCAACTCTCCTATACTTAGCACTTTTAGACCTATTCAGCCATTTCATATGTCTCTCCCTCAACGGCTTAGAGTTATCCGTGCAGGTGAATCTGCTTCTGAGTCACCTCGTGTGCATCGTCCAAGTAGTGACAGTGTGATTGTGACAAGCAGTGTAGATAATGATTCAGCAAGGACAAGGCGGAAAATTCATAGGGAAGGGGGTTTCCGAATTAAACACAGATCCAAAAATCCCAGAACCTTGCAGGGTGAGCAGGGACATGGAAAGGTTACTAAGCGGAGAGAATCCCATTCCCTGTCTTTACCAAGGCGGCCAAACATTGCAAGGTCTCTTTCATTATCAGCATTATCCTTTAAAGAAAGAAAGCAACAACAACAGCAGCAAATGCAGCAGCAATATCAACACCACAACCACCATTCAAGTGGCAGTGACATATCAGACATCAGCTCTGGAGAACTGCCTCAGGTTATCACATTAGTTTCTGGAATGTGTGATTCTCGTTTGTCTCAGTTGGATAGTGGAAGGACAACAGACTCAGGTTCTACATTAGTAGACAAAGTGCAGGCACCCAGTCTTGGCATAATGGAAGCATATCACCAAGACTCTGGAATACGAAATAGAAAAGATCAGAATGCTGTTTCACATCAGCAAGTTGGAGAGGAAGGGACAGGAACTATCGCTGCTGCATGCTGCCAGGACATCAGCAGTAACAGAAACATGCAACAGCTATATCATCATGATGATGACTCCTTCACATCAGGTATGCACCATTTCAATATTTTTTAACCCTACCCCTGGTCCAAGAAGTAACAAATACAGTAATAACAACAATTATTTTGATTGTGGCCTTGTTTTGTCTTGTATTTGTTGTGTTTTATTGTGTGTTTTATTGTTTGTCTTTTTTTTTTTTAGTTTTGATTGATTGAGGAATATGTGATTATTGACAGAACTTGTAATGCAGTTGTAGTACCTGGTCTGCACTTAAAGTGCATCTAGTAATTGAGAATGTTCTGTGTACATTTTCTAGAATAAGTATATTGTGAAAATGGGTAAGTAAATGAGGAAGGATAAATCCTTGGGTCAGTTAAAAAGAACTGCACTTTTGTAATGAAATCTTTTTCTTTGACCACTATCCAGCATGCTTAATAAAATTTTTTATCATACTCTTTAATATTTGTTGTGTGAGTTATGATTTTCTTTATTATAGTTCTTTTTAAGCATGTTTTTAACCACAGCATATTTTTGCAGCAATTTCTGACTTATGAGAATTACTGTTATATAACTGATTGAGAGCCAGTGTCAGAGTTAAAGGACTAGTGGATGAAAACCTTTTTTTTAAAAGATTTGCTAAATTTCCTTGGAAGATGCTTTTTCTCTAGATCTATTCACACCCCCATCTGTTGTCAAGATAAATGCGTACAAAAATCACCATGCACAGAAATAGGTCAAAATTGCAAGGTCATATTTGTACACATGTATGTCTTATTATCAATTAATCTCAGTTCTATTGACCGAGGCCTTCACAGTGTCAACATGTGCAATCTTGATGTCTGTATTGTTGACCTCTTTCAGATCCGGTTGAAGCTTTGCAGTCATAATTATACATAAAATTTACAGTGCATAGACTAGTTCTCCAATCCTCGTGTAATTTATATGTTGTATTTTTAAGTGTAAATTTTGACCTCTATTTTTTTTTAATAGCGGATACCACAGATTCCACCAGCACGATGACCAATGAAGATGAAAGTTCTTACGAATTAAGCTCTGATCATCACCCTGTGAGCTATCAGCCACTGGTAGGACTAGAATGCACCACCACACCGAGCAGTCCGTCTGCTGATGAGCTTGAACTGATGCGTAGCAAAGGAGCCATTCCTAAGCACTACCAAAGGCATTCCACGCATCAGACCTGGAAAGAGTCCACACCTGCTGCTGCTGTCAGTGTGTCAGCTTCTAAGACAAAAGGTCAGCCAGGTAAAGTATTCTATTCAATTTTTTTAGGACAGTGAAAGATAGGTGTGTGTATGGAGAGGAGGAGAAAGAAGACAAGGCATATGTGTGTTTTCTTCTCAGTTTTCCTGTCATAATAAATGATTCTTTTTTATGTGATTTTTTTTTTAGTTTACCTTAATTTTTGCTGCTGTTACTTTTGTAATAGATGAAAGTTTTTTTAAAAAAAAAAGTGCAGTGATGGATGTGAGGAGTTTAAATTTAAAGTGTAAAGTTAAAAGGTAAAGGTTGTCCCCTAAACTTTCTTTGGTTGGGAAGTGAGATGTTAGAGGTATCACTTTTCTCAAGGCCATCCTTTTTTTCTATGTGTGTATGAAGGCATTGCTTATCTCTTCCTTGCTGCCTTATCTTCTCCAACCTTCTAATGAGTCAGATAGCCATTCACGACAGCTGGATCTACCTGTTTGAGCTCATTGTGCCACACTAGTATTCACTGGCTCATGTCTGGATTTGGACACCATTGCTCTGTCTCTCTAAGTATATTGTTTGTATAACTTGTTTCCTGTGCCTATTGCAGAAGTTTTATCCACAAGCCCTGGTTCTACTGACCTGTCAGATCCAGAAGAAATCCGGCGAAAAATCATAGAAATCCTGTGTGACCCAGATGAGCACACTGAAGAAATAAAACAGTTGCAGAAGCTTGTGAAATTAAGAAGTAAGTATTCAAAGTGGTTTTGCAGTTACCTAGATTGCACCTTAGCTACTGGAAAGTATTTTCTAGGATGTTTGCTTTCTGGGTGAAAGACTGAGTATAATGGAGATGGAGTCCAAAGCAGATTTGTAAAAGAACAGTAGAGAGCGAGGCAAATGATGCCAGAACCACATGAGCCCAACTGAGTTGGGGGAGATGCCCAAAACCGGGTCCACTGGAAAGGTGTTGTTGCAGCCCTATGCTTCTGAAGGAGTAGCAAGGACTAAACTAAAACATGGCTTTTTCATAAATATTTTATGAAAATTTTATTTGTTTAAGAGGCGATAAGGAGGATGTGATGACTACCTTTGTGCTTTCATTGTTTCAGAGAATCAAGGAGTTACTTACGATAATCAGCATAAAGGGAAAGCAACAGAAGGTAAGTAAGAAAGCCAGGAAAATGACAAACACTCATGTATTTATATTTACTTTTACATCGTTTCTTTTTACTGTAAAATAACTTTCTGAATAAGCTTAACCAGGCTTCTCTTTGACTTGGGTGGCATCTTATGGTAAAGTTACTTAAAATGATTACATACTTGTTTCTTTTACACTATCCTTCCCTCACCCTGTTCCTAAATTTAATGTGTCAGAATGATTTGTTAGGTATGGGTGTCGGTTGTTGCCAGACATATTAACCGATGGGCTTACTGGAGAGCATGATTTGACTTAGTCGCATGCACTACCATTTGTAGCCAAAACTCGCCCTGAGGATGCAGGGCGAAGCAGGAGATTGGTGGGAAGGGATGGGACCCCTCCTGTCCTGTTCAGTACAGAGGAAGAATCCAAGGCTACCATTCCTACAGAGTTCTCTGCCCTTCTTCCAGGCAGCATGGACAAAGGGAAAGCTGACCAAGCAGTGTCCAAGAAAGAAAGGTGAGGATGCAATGGAAGCAGCGGTGGAGAGTTTATGGTCATTTAGCTGCTGTTTTTGAAAAATAATTTGTTATTATAAGCATTTATTTACACCGCATTGTCTGCTTCTAGTCAGTCAAGATGTGTCACTGATTTGAAGACTTAACAATCAAAATGAGCAACCTAACATTAGGAATAAGACAGAACTAATTATTTTCTTAAGAACAGTTTTTATATAAAATGCACTTTAGTAAAAACTGTGCGGTATATGTATTCATGGAGTTGTATTTATGAAGCATGATTTGATTTTTATGACATTTTTAATTTTCATTTTGAATTTCATTTCATTGTGGGCTTTCTGCTTCAGACTTGCCAAGATTATAATGCATGTGCAATCTCACCCATTTTCAGGAAATCTTGCAGAGTAACTTCATCTGCTCAGTGGCTTATGAATTGGGGGTTAGTTTGTCAGGTTAACAGCCTGTGAATTCCCTGCCCATGTTAAGACAGTTTTACCCATGGATAAATAGCCATTGTCATGCAATTAAGCTGTGTACTTGATAACAGTTTTCTTCTCTATGCAGGCGTAGACGCAAACCAAGACCAGTGAAAAGGAGAAAGGATTCCCCACCACCGTCTGTGCTGACCAACATGATGCTTGGGACTGGTGCCCATTTGGCAGCATCTCATGATGATACAACTGATGGTGCTATTCATTGGTTTAGAGATGAATCTGGTATGATGCTGGATAGATCCAAGCTGTCACATTTTCATTGACATGGATACTTTCTGTATTTCTATGATAGTTCATTGCCAGATGGTTTTAAAGAAGGACATTTTTTGAAATCCTTGATTCAAGGTTCAGTTATGTTTGCAAGACCACTTACGAACACCTATCTCTGCATTCATTTTGTTCGACATTTCAATATCACATTTTAACATCACAAAGCTGTAACATAGCAACTGTCAGACTAGAAGCTGCCTGAGATTTTCTGACACTTGTGTATGGTTCTGTGCTCAAAACATGATAAGTGACATAAATAAACTAAAGCTTATAAAGTCTTCTCATTGTTTTAAGTGTAGCCTTCCTTAATTAGAACATTGGTCAATTTGAAATGGGAATGTATGAAATTAAGAGAAAACAAAAGATGCAGAAATCTAAAAATGCATTGTTTAAATTCATTGTAAATCCACTGTTTTAATTAGTATCATATGATGATTTTGGCTCTTTAGGTGTCTGGATGTCGTATGTTTTTGGTGAGAACAGTGCTGGTGTGGCAACTGGAATTGTTGAACCAGACACTTGGTCAGAATCACTGTCAGAAAAGTAAGGGAATTTCTGCATTATAATCTAATATTTTGTTATAGCATGACAGTAGTAGAGCTTTTCAAATAGAATTTTTAAAGGATATTAAGGAAAACTTTTAAAGGCATATGTCTCCTTTCTGTATGTGTAGGTGGTCTATAAGCTCAAGTGGATCCAGCTCCACAGATGTAATAGAAACTCCTCAGTCAGAGGACCGGGGAGATGGTATCTTGCGAAACATAAGTCTTCGAGGTTCTTTACCAGTGCTGGCCCCCAGTGGAGATGCCCGCTCCACTCAGAATATGCTGCATTCATACGTTCAAGCTCTTTTGGAACGCAATCGCACTGGTTTGTCAGAATGCTCGTCGGAAACTGACACCACACATGCCAATACGCACACCACTGACAAGCCCAGGCATTTCTACAAATTGTGGTGCTTCAAAAAAACTTTTTTGAAAATTAGATTCGACAGGCTAGCTTTGTTAGCGCTCCTTGACAGGTGAGAACTTAATTATGAAAATTCTGTATGCATTTAAGAAAAAGTTAAATGCAAATTGACACAGATTGGTGATGAGAAATAATGATGTATTAATTTTTTTGTGGATCAATAGTTTTTTTCTTAAAAATTTCTATGAGACAGAATACATTTCCTCCAACCCTCATTCCCCTAGCCCGTCCTAATGTAGTAATGCATTGCAGATCGACTCACCAAGAAAGAACTACAGATCTTGAGAGACTATGGTGTTTTATTGCAGCATCTAACAGGAAGCTTTTGCAGCTGAAAAGAAATAAAACTAAGAAAGGGCAGAATTTTTCCTTCTTGAATTCTTATAAATTTTGTTCTTTTGTGTTACTGAGTTTCAAAATGAGCATTGTCATACACAATCCACTTTGGGTTAACACAGCTACTCCTAGCACTTCATTCAGTCTTATTACAATGTGTCCAAGAGAAGGTGTAACATGTAAACAATGCATGGAAAATTTACCATTCCACCTGTGAATCAAAGAATGCAGTCACAGTTACTGTGTGCATTGAGAGTAGGCATCTTGAATATTGCCATCTTAATTGAAAAGTGTAGCCTTCCAATGCACAAATTCATTAAAAAATAATAGTTATTTTTTTTTTTGGTCAAAGAATATATTTGGCCAAATATCATTGTCATTTTCTGTCCAATTAGTGGAACTATCATTGCATGCTTTACTTGACCTGCACCACTGTCTGCTAAGCCAGTCCCCCATGCATTGGGGTGATATCTGTAGAGCAACTTAGAGAATGGGCTGAAGAAAGATATTTAAGCTTAAAATGAAACTGTCATATGGATAGTAGTTTTTTGTGTGCGTATACCATATCTACTGAAGCTGATTGTTACATTGTGCAGCGATGTGTCATCCGGCTATAAGAGTCTTAGCTACTGCATTGATGCTAAGAAAAAAGTTTTACTGTAGATTGTCAGTTAACCCGCACCCATGGCTGTTGGTAGATACTAGATGTAATTTCTGGTTGCTTGACAGTTACTTTTAAAAACAGGCCTAATACCATATCCCTATACTATACCATAAATTCTGTATTGATATTATTATTGAAATACAGTAATTAGAAGCACGTTTAGACAGATAAAAGACAACTTTAGTGTAACACAGTTTTATTCTAAAAATAGCTATGTGAATGAAGTGTGCGAGTTTAGTTAAATGGTAGTCAATAAATTTTTTAATTTAAACTTCACTTGTACAGGTTTTTCAACTCCAGGTGACTTAGGAAAAAAAAATCTTACACTTAAAGCTGCTACAGTAGAGAGCTGCATTTCTGCTAGAAATGGATTTTATTTTAATTTAAAATATTATTTTTGTTTTGTTTTGTTGTTTTTTTGTTTTTGGTTGCTTGAGTTCTGGTTAACAGAATCTATTGGCAAATGCCTATGAAAGAGGGAGAAAGACCTCAAGAATTCAAGAATTTTAACCAATCAAGAGCAGTCAGCTGGAATTGAGGTAGCTACATAGTCATGTCATCTCAAACAGTGCAAAAACGAAAGTGAAGACAAGGGGGATTATCATTAGATGGTTGTTATGTCACATCAAGAAATTCTGAGATGAAGTCACGACTGTATAAACTCTATTTGAAATTTATCTTTTGTAGAAACCTTTCACTGGTGGAGGCTGGCATTGCAGTACTTATGGCAATAGCTGTGGGGGCATTGGGAGCCCTTGTGCTGACCTCAAATTTTTATCATGACCTATGGATCTTTGTCTTCTGCTTTGTCGTAGCTAGTTGTCAGTACTGCTTACTCAAGGTACATTTAAAAAAGTAATTGATTAGCATTATATTACTTGAAAGAATTTTGTTCTTTTGTTCATGAATCATCTATGATAAGGATTGGCACCTGTGCCCATGTATAACTTAGGGATTTTTTACTCCCCACCTTTTTTAGATGCATTTATTGTATCTCCTTAAAATATTTTACATGGACAAAATAAGATTGTCACTATGGATGTCACTAGCTATGCTTTTGTGTTAGAAACCATACTGCTAGTTTTTATTGATTTGTATTATCCTTGCAGAGTGTTCAGCCTGATGCAGCTTCTCCAATGCATGTGAGTCAAATCATCTGATTGATTATATAAATAGAATAGGCCAGGTTCTCAAAGTCACTTAGGTCAGTTTCCTCCATGAACTCTTCAAACTTTGATTCTATTTTTAAAGTTTGGATCTGCCTCTTCATTTCAATGAAGTTATATGCAGTGTACATACATGCATTCATTCACTTGTGTGTATGCATGTGCATGTGCCATAGCACTTGTGGTTGTGTGTAAATGAGTGAAGAAGTTTATTGAAACTGGTAACAAAACACATTGAGCTGAAGAAACCTTACAATAACACTACCTTCTGCTTTTCATCTACAGGGTTACAATCATGTTATTGTGTTCAGCCGTCCATTTTACTTCTGCTTGTGCTGTGGATTAGTGGTGCTCCTGGATTATGCTAGCAAGATGGCTGTTCCAGAACCCATCTCTGTTTATGGCCTTTCCTTTACTGTTGCCTCATCGCTTATATGTGCTCGAGACTTCCTTCTCAGTAAGTTGTCAACATTAACATCAAGGAAAACTGACATGTATAAAACCACCCTTTTTTAAAAACGGTATTTATTCTGTTATGTGATTATACTGCATTTATATTTGCTCATGCTTATAATAAAGATTTGTTATACTCATATGCTTAAGTACATGATGGGAAAAGGATGTTGATCATAAGATAGGACTATTTACTGAGACTTATAAGTGAATTCAAAGAAAATGCTGGAATTTTAGAAAAGGACAAATTGTGAATGTATGTGTGTGTTTGTGTGCGCGTGTGTTTTGTGTGGTGGTGGTCGTGGTATATTTCAGTTTTCATCTTGTGCTTTCCACTGCTGTTTACTGTTGGACTGCTACCTCAAGTCAATACTTTTGTTATGTACATACTGGAACAAGTAGACATGCATGTCTTTGGCGGAAATGGTAAATACCAGTCATTTCTACCATTTGCATTTCCTTAACATGTTCACAGAAAATTATAGCAATGCCATACATTTCACTATATATTTTACTTTATACATATTGCTCCATATTCTGTATTTCTTATTTTCCAATCTCTGTTATAGTGTCAGAAGGTACCACTGTAAAGATATCACTATAAATTACTATAGATTAATTTTAGGGCTTTTGTAACAAAAGTTATTTATCTATTGTTATTTTCTTTGCTTATCATAGCCTTTAAGAGAAGGTTTAAGAAGAAATTTACATTGCAAACAATTTTTTATGGTAATTTTCTAACAGCATCAACGGGTCTTGTTGCTTCGACATACTGCATTTGCCGTAGTGTGCTATCCATCTGTATCTTGTATGGATTTGCCTATGGTGCATTAGAGGTAAGTAAAGAACTTTTTACTTCCCTTCTTATGTCTTTCAATTAACATGTTTGCATTGAAATAATCAATAGCTAGAATTCTTTTCATAGAGTGAATCCTAAAACTGAATTGCAGCATTCCTTTCAGATGCTTTATCTTGCTGTATTGGAGACTATTGTATCTTGTTAGGGAAAATGACTGACATAGATGTGCTCACAACTAAAGATTCATGTTTTTCATGGCTTAACCATCATCAATTACTTTAGCAAATGTGTTTGGTGAGAATTTATTTTGTTGGGGAATGGTAATGATCTGATGCATTTACTGGCTTAATGGAAAAGGATGATAACCGTGCAAGCATTAGAAATAAGTCAAAATAAACATTCATATACTGATTTAGTGCAAGTCATGTACGTTTGTGGTTTGTGCAAATTCTGCATTGCAAAAGTATCTCTGATTTATTGGCTGTTGACTTTTCACGCATAAGCATAACAAAACACTAGTATATCAGGAAAATACCACTATGTGATTTTGTGCAGGATGTTGGAAAAAAGCATGATTGCCAGAAGCTTGGCCATGAAGCAGCACAGAATGTTCTTTTCTCAGTTTTGTGTGGGTTGATGGTAGCTCTAGCTTATCACCTCAGTCGCAGTGCCAGTGACCCTTCCACACTTTGGTAAGTGCACAAATGTTATACAGGAAATGGTCATTTTGCAACCAAAAAAAAAAATAAGCGACAACTTAGGGCTTTCACTAGCCATCATTCAGCATGGTGAAATAGCTTTAAGGTCATGCAGTGTTGTCAATTCTAAACTGAAAATAGGGTGTTTATACTTAAGCTTATGTAGATGTTCTTATATGTTGCAGGCTGCTGATTAAAGATTCTTTGATCAGACAAGACGTGCCTGATTCTGAAGGTACTAACAAAGAAGAACTTGTTGATCCCCTCCCAAGAAAGTTGAAGTCTTGCCTGGTGAGTGGTACTGTATGGCGGTTTGTGCAAAGTTTACTGCCTAATGTAGATATTAATGTTTAAGACATTTTTGTTACTATTAGTATAAATGTTAGTATAGATATGATATTACTTTTAAGTGACATTTTGTGTTCAATTCATTTACTATAAGTGAGTTCCTATTACTTGTTTCATGCTTTCCTATATTATATATATATTGTTTTGTGATTTGTATGTGACAAGTTTATCTGTCCTTACGAGGTCCCTGAGTGTGTTAAAATGGCTTGGCTATCCAAATCAGTTCCTTGGGTTATCCATCTAAGGGAGTGAATTAGAAATAAATTTTGAGCATATGGTTCCAATGAGCACTTCTTATGGCACTCTCCTTATATATATATATGTAGATGCACTATTTGTGAAAATTTTTCCGTCTAAACTAATCAGTCATTAATATCGCAGCCCTTCCATGTTTTTGCCACATAGGAATTTATCTCCCTTTCCCTACCTCCTGAAGAGCTTATTTCATAGACAATTAACTGCTATCTATGATGTAATTTGTTTACCACTGGTTTACTGATTTGCTGTCAACACACATACACATGTACAAAAAACATAATTATCAGAAGAAGGAACTAGGTTACTAATTTTTTGGTGAATATTTTTAAACGAAACTGAATAATAAAAAACTAAATGTTCACTTTAAGAAATAGTCATTTAAAAAAAATGGTACATTTATTGTCTCATTAGTTTATATTGTGTGAAAGTGCATTTGTATGTCTGGTATGTCTTGTTTTTTTCTACAGCTACAGAGGCTCCAATCAGACTTGATAGTGTGCATAGGAGCAACAATATTTGTATTTGCTGTTCATGTCAGCACAGCTTTCACAAGTCCTGTTCTTCAGGTGGGAAAATTGTTTTTGACATTTGAGTTTCTGTAGAAATATTAATTGGTTAGTGTAAATCTTTTTAAGTTGTCAAAATATGGGGATGGGTGTGGGTGGAGAACACTGACAAAGCAGCCAGCCCTGTAAACAGATGCTATATGCAAAGAAAGATGAGATCTGAACCCAGGATAGCCAGTCCTCACTATATTAATGACAGGTGCTAACTGTTATGCCGCCAGACTGCTCCATCAAAATGCAAGGACTTGATCAATTATTTAAACCTGTGACCAGACAGTTAGGAGATACTGTCTTTAGCTTTTTATTTATTTTTTTATTTTTTAATAAAAAGTAAATGTGGTTCCTTCCTTGACTTAATGGTCAATGAAGAGCGCGGTGTAAGAGATCTCACTTATTTTGAGACAAGCTTTCAGCAAGGATGGTGCCTGTCTCCTTTCACTTACAGAGCCCTCTAAAGAGTCAGGTATCCATTTCTCAGCTGGCTTAACTAAAAGCGGCATGCTGTGTCACAAGCATGCTAGTACATTCATTCAGGTTCTTCATTGCTCTAACAACAAGGCTATCTGCTTCTCTTTTAGCTTCTTACCTTTTGTTGTGTTCATCAAGATGATGAGTGTTATGGGTAAACATGACTAATTTCACAGTGGCATCAAAGATGCAATCAAAGATTACAGGTTAGATGATAACAAAGATCATAAACTGAGTAAAAAAGTGTCTTTATGATCTATTATTACAGTTTTATGTTTATGGCTAGCTGTTGAGTGTTAGGTGAGAGAAGGGAATGAGAAGTAAAATTGCATTCATCTGTGGTGCAGCCTGTGCTGAGTGATGTACTGTACCTCATGGCTGCATCTCTAGGATTCATAGTACATTACATTATTCCACAATTGCGCAAAGAGACACCATGGTTGTGCTTTGCACATCCATTTCTCAAGAATCGTGAGTGGGATTTCTTTGAAGTGAGGGGTAAGTTTGACCTTTTTTTTTTCTTGTAGTGAGTTTACAGAAAGCAGAATTTACATTTGTTTGGAAAGCATTAGCTGACCTTTTAAAGAATCTTCATAGAAAACGAAAACAAATTAACATTCTATTCAAAATTATAACCAAAATGCAGTTTGTGATTTGTGCATACAAACTTTAAGAGGTGTGTCTGCTGCATTGCACATTAAGTTCTTCATTTAAGACAAAAAAAAGGGAGAGCCAATGGAAAGTAATGGATCTTAGGATTGTGTTATTGGCTTTGGATGATACCATAATCTACCTTTTTTAAGACTGTCAGTGTCTATGTACAGCTGACAAGGTAGTTTTTAAGTTTTGTGGCAGTCTTGTAAACATTTGAAGTGTGATCTGGTGCTCTAATATTCCTGATTGAAGGTTTAATGCTGCACCTCAAATAAAAATTGCCAAGTAAATGTTTGTAAAACCTTGTATGACCATTTGCTTTTGTTTAGAACCAGCCAAAGTGATGGCCTTTGAGAAGTTGTTCCTTGCACTACGCTTCATTGAGCGCAACATCATGTACCCTGTAGTCTTTTTGTGTGCTGTGACAACCTCAGCACCACACATTGTATGCAAGTTTAAGAATTTGTGAGTGTCTGGCAGTCTTTGTGCTTTCATGTTGTAGTCTTTAAAATCACAGATTTATTTTTATTTATTTGGTTGTCTTTTTTTACACATTACTATACCTTCAAAAGTCATTCCACAACATTGCTTAAATTTAAAACTAAGTAAAAAAAATGAAGCATTGTGGTTGCACAGTATATATATATTTTTTAATGAATTTAATAAATCAATGAAATCTTTTCTTGACATAGTTTATTGTATGGGCTTCATTTCTTTTTGCAGTGTGGGACCCTTGCTGGTGGTGGTTTGTGGGATGAAGATGTTAAGGTTTGCCATGTCAGATGCCCCTCGCCAATACATGATCATCACGTTTACCTATTTTTTCTTCAAATATGATTACCGTACATCAACAGAGACATTCCTTATAGACTACTTCTTCGTGTCTATTCTGTTCTGTAAGGTATGGATAATAACCAGAATGTATACTCCTGAATATGTTTGCAAGGGTTTTTGAGCTGTTAGCTAGCAACTTTGGTCTTTTATTTTTCTGTATTTTCCTTTTTTTATGAATATAATTCATTGAATCCCAAGGACATCAGACAGGATGTCAGAATTACCATCTGGTTGCAGATTTTTGTTTCTAGTGTTTGTTTAACCAAAACTGAGTTAATAATCCTTTCTTTTCATGAGATTCAAGTATTTAAACATTGACATACACTGAAAGAAATCATATATACTGCATCACTTCGCAACATGGATTCTTTTATGTTAGTGAGATATATCCAAAGTATTGTAGAATAGTTGTCATTTCACTTTTTTTTTAAGATGAAAATTATGGTGTTTAGTTAGATTGGGATGACTATCTCACAAACTAAGAATTTTGGCATTAGTGTCTTGCAGTAAATCTGAATCTTATTTGAACAGAAATAAAAATATCCCCCTTTGGATTGAAGTGTAAATGATCAGTCTCACCTACAAAGCCATATCTTTTATGGGATCATGTTTTTAAAATTCCTTTTATTTTTAATTTTTATACATTCAGTTCAGTGATTTGATGCTGAAGATGAAATTCATCATCACCTACATCGCTCCTTGGCAGATCACATGGGGCTCTGCATTCCATGCCTTTGCACAGCCGTTTAGTGTTCCCCGTATCCTTTGCATTTTGTTGAATAAATTCAGCATATTTGGATCAGTCCATAAGTTTAAAGTGCGGGTGCAAAAACAGCACTTATATTGTACCTTTTTATTTGTCAGGTGTTTAAAGTGATTTTGAAATAAAACAAGAAATTATAAGTACACATGCCACTGTCAGTTATTCTCAAGACAGTAGGCCATTTGCTAATAATATTTGATTGTCACTGTAACAGAAATGTGGATTGACAGAGGAATGCACTGTTTGGATGTATTTGGAGGTGGAGAGTGATGTTCATTCACCTTACTGACTTGAGGAAACCAGCTCTCTGAAGTTCTTTGGAATTTTTTTCTTTTTCTAAGTTAATTTTGTGTTTCTCGATCATGACTTTTTGTTTCACTTCTGTGGCTTCAGCTGACCCGTTAACTAACAGATCTTTCTTCCATGTTGCCATTTTTGTCAGTCCAGTTTTTTTGTTTGCACATATTGACAGCAAGATGAAACGTGCTATGTGGCAAAACTTCTTGATGACTCGAGGCAGCAAAACTGTCTACAGTCTATCCTCAGCATTTTTGATCGGCTCTTTCTAATGACTTCTCCAGTGACAAACAACTGCAGATCTAAACTCTGAATCTTCAATAGTGAAATGTGTCACCAGGCTGCATAGACAACTCTTGTCCTTTATTTTCTTCTGTTTCCAGGATTTCTTTTTCTTTAATTTATGCATTTATTTTAATTTCATAGACTTATTGGGTAATGGAGTACTGTATTCATTGAGTTGTTAATCAGATAGCACTACCACCCACCTCCCACACTACTATGTTTCACTCATTGTCTCCTTTTCTTTCTTGTCATATTAGTTATCATTATTATTATTGTTGTAATAATTCATGTCGTTTGTAAAGTGCCATGAGCTTGCTCATAGGGCTGGGATAAGGTGCTGTAGAAATCACCTTTATTATTATTTCTTTATGGATAAATATTACCTTGACTTTGGAAAAGATTCAGCTATGTTGTTTCTACAGACAGCTGTATCCTCCATATTCTCTACACCACTGAACCCATTTTTGGGAAGTGCCATTTTCATCACATCATATGTTCGTCCAATCAAGTTTTGGGAAAGAGATTACAAGTATATATATCTTCATCTGCTTTTCTTTTAGCCATCAGCTGTAACATAATATTTTTTTTTTGTACTCTTTTAATTATTTCTTATTAATAAAGGGAGTCTCATTAATTACTGTGTAATATGACGAACCTACACCTACCTTGCATACGCACGACGTATTACACACACAGCACAATGCTCGACAAGCCCCCTTCAGATGACGATGAGGCTGAAGAGATTTGTAGGTGAATTGAATCCAAGAGGCACAAGTTCAGAGGAATGTCACTGAGAGAGTCATAAAGAAGATGACAGAGAAGACTGTTGTGTTTTCCCTCTCACTTGGCCATTTTTTTAGAGCAACTTCTTTTCTCTGATATATGAAGTCTTTCTTCCCGCTCCAAGTGACGTGGAACAAATGTACACAAGGCGTCAGACACAAGACACCATTCGTACAAAAAACAATACAAGACCTATCACAACTAATTACATACTGATATATCACATCTTTTATGATTGTCCTTATGTAGAACCACATAAAATATCCATGTTTTATAACTTGTCAGAGAGACTTCAGATGGAATTAGGAACTGAAGTGAAATTAATCATTACACTTTGTTATCTTGTCCATTTAAAAAAAAGTATTTTATATCTTTACATATTTTTGTGCAGGAAAAATTAGGGTTCTGTTAATTATAAATTTTGTTTATTTGTTCTTCAGCACAAAACGTGTAGATCACAGTAATACTCGCCTTGCTTCACAGTTGGAGAGAAATCCAGGTAATTCAAAAGCAAATAATTATAGTAGCATATGAATTGATTGCCTCTGTCAGGTTACTTACTAGAAATTGACTTTAGCTTTACGTGATAGCATGGTATAGTAAAGATTTTCTTAAAAGACTCATTCATTTTAGGATGTATAAAAGGATATAGTACTCGAGTAAGAGATACTTTCTTCCATTTAAAAAAAATTGTCTCCACGATTGTCTGTTATTCAAGATGCGCCTTTATTCCAGATGCCAATTAGCAAGATTGTTGTGTGTAGATGTTTATATCACATCCATTCATTTGCGTATTAGGGAACTAAAGCTTTGTATGTAAATTTAAATTTTTACATTCTGTTATTTATCTGTATTCTTTTAAATTCTGTTATTTATCTGTATTCTTTTGTCAGTTCCTGAAGAAGTAGAAATAAGCCTTATTAAAGCTCTAGTGGGTGCAATTTTTTGTTCAAATGACGATGTTGACCTGCTAAAAATGCTGTTTCCCCAACTCTGAGTGAATTACTCTCCTCCATTCTAAAGAATGCAAACATCACAGTGCTTAGAAAGAAACAAAAACACAGACATCAGAAACATAAATTCTATAGGTTTAAGTTGCCAAGGCCACAGCCAGTAGTAAACTCGGATCATTTCATAATAACACTTCTCTGAGCATTGTAATGATATAGTTTTGACCATGTTCTTTGCTTGGTTATGTCAGTAGATATATATCAGAGGAATAGAAGTGTGTTACTGGCTTATATTTAGGGAAATATTTTTTTAACCAATCTCAACGCAGTCATTTAAAAAAAAATGGTACCTGCTAGAACTTTAATTAAGCAGGCAATTACTGAGATAGCAGCGTCAGCATCTTATACTATGAACAGGTGCTGATGATAACAACCTCAACTCCATCTTCTATGAACATCTGACTCGCTCGCTACAGCATTCATTGTGTGGTGATTTGCTTTTGGGCCGCTGGGGTGGCTACACTCAGGGAGATTGCTTCATCATGGCTTCAGACTATCTCAATGCTCTTGTTCACATTATTGAGGTGGGCAATGGTCTCGTCACATTCCAGCTCCGAGGTTTGGAGTTCAGAGGTCAGTTGGCAAGCATTATCATTAATACAGTTTGAGGGGTGTATGTTTGTGTTTTGATGTCCTACTCGGAGGGAAGCGGGGAGAGGCTGGGGGGTTTAGAACTACATACTTTGTTTTCACGCAAGTACATAAAATTTACTGAGTTAGTGAAATGTATTAAAGTAAAAACTAGCCTTTGGTCCACAAACTGTATCTTTGTTGTGTGTCTTACAGGAACTTACTGCCAGCAGCGGGAAGTTGAAGCCATAACAGAGGGAATAGAGGACAATGAAGGTAAGTCACAAATCTCCCATGCTTAGCAAATTGTGCACTCAATAATACTGAGACCTACGTTCAATAAGTTGGGCACTAAATATTGCTAACAGCTCTCCAAGGGGTATGCTTAGTAAGTTGTGCACTAAATATTTCTAATAGCTTTCCAAGTTTCATGTTCCATGAGTTGTATGCTAAATAATGGTAATAGCTCTTCAAGTGCCTGATCAGATTTTTAATGAGTTTTTTTGTGTGTTTCTTTGTTTTATTTGTTCTTTATTTGCATTTTTACGTTATTTTGTTGAGGACACATGTAAAGCAATTCTTGTGAAAATATCAGTATTTCTTTTCAATCCATTGAAGATGCCATTTGTTCTGCCATTTAAAATTTCATTTGTTCTTACTCCATTTTACTATTATATTAACCATCTATTGTTAACTTTACCAGATGGCCTGACTATTTGTAGCTTAGGGAGAAGCATCTGGGTTCAGCAGGGACTTTGGCGTGCAGGGCCACTAACCTCATTGAACAGGGACAATAATTCTATCACCAGCAACCCCTAGGTTCCTAAAAGTCAGGTTGACCAGTAAGGATCAAGGAGAGACAGTTAAGAATAAAAATTTCATAGTTTTTATGTCTGCTTCAGGATTCTGTTGTTTAGAGCCAGGCCATCTTCCACATTTCCTGTCACTAAATGCAACATTCAACCAGCGCTGGCTAGCTTGGGAAGTTGTGGTTGCCAAGTACGTATTGGAAGGTTATTCCATCTCAGATATCTCTGCTGCCTCCATGTTGCAAGTGTATGAACTGCGCAAGGCACTTATTACCTACTACATTAAGGTAATATATTATCATGTAAAATTGTTACAGAACATAGACAAACATGCATAGACATACTCAATTACCTGTGTATTTCCTTAGCATGCACAAACATTTTATTTCTTCTCATTTCCAAAGGCTCAAGGTCTCATAAACCTGAGCTAAAAGAAATGTTTGCCTCATTTTTGCGATTTATATATGTGCATTCATCTGTAGATTTATTAAAGATGTCAGTTTACAATTAAAAAAATAATTCATGCAGCTTTTGTATTGGAGTACAAATATAAACTCTACCCATAAATGGGAATCCACTGACTTTGATGATTCATAACCATGGGATGGCTTTAATTATTCATTATAAGCTGTTGTATTTGGTGATGTGTGCAGAGCATTATTTATTACACTGTTCGCTCTCCTCGGTTGGAGGAATGGACGGAAAATCTAAGTATACGCCAAGGTCTCCGAACAACAGCAGATGACAATTATGTTGACCTAGACCCAACCTTCAATGCACATGTCGATGAGGACTATGATCACCGACTTTCTGGCATCTCCCGGCAGTCCTTTTGCAACATGTACCTTCAGTGGATTCAGCACTGTGCATCACGCCAAGACAGAGTATGTACATGACAACACTTTGTTTTCTACCTTAAGATTTTATTTTTAATGAAGACCTTAGAAGTGAACTAATGATAATGTTAACACTCTTTCATTTGACACCTTCATCCCTTCCTTTTCTTATTAACCTTCTTCCTCATTATTTAGTCGTAGCATATATGCAGGAGCTATCAAAATTTCTTCTTTGAGTAGTAGCTTCTTGTTTAGCCTTTTACGCTGTTAGAGGGCAGTTGCTCACCTGACTAGCGGAATGCTTTGCACACCAGGCATGTGTGAGCTCACTGTAAAAGACAACTTTTGATCATTAAAAAACTAATGTAATCCCTTATCTTCTATGGTCATGTCATCTGGTAAGTCTCAAAAAAAGAGAATTTACTTTCAAAATTTTATGTCTCTTTGCTATTTATGAACTGTCAATAACCAACTCTTCCTTCCATTGAAGACAGTGTGCATGAATTTTAATAATAATAACGATGAGGATTTATATAGCGCTTTTCCAAATATTTGCTCACAGCGCTTTACATAAATCATACAGAGACTAAATTATTAACAACCATGCACCCTTATTTGCATATAACTGACATGCTCACTTCTAAAACATACACTACTCATACACAAAGTGAATTACAGACACACATTATAAATGCTCAAGGTCAGGACAGAGTCACAGTAACGTCATAGTTCGGAAGAGATGTATCTTAAGTTTAGAATTTTGTGAGAAGTTAAGGACAATGTCTTTTTCTCAAGAAATTTGTAATTATATACAAGTTGGGGAGTCAAGATCATGTTCTCGTCATTAAGTAAATATGTTATAAATGATTTATTATTAGCAGAGAAAATGAATATTGAACAATCTGTAACATTAAAACGCAGCTCTCCTTTCTCTGTGTACACATAGTGTAATGCATGTCAGTGTAACCCCTGTGCAGTCTTCATTTACGTTGCATGTGCATATAGATTTACTCTATCTTCCCCTCTCACACACAGCAACATTTAAGATCAGTTTTTTGTTTGTTACCTTAAACATCACTGGGAAGAACAAAACTGGCAAATTTATTTTGGTCTTGTCCATTCTTGTTCCTAGAAAGATGAATGATTTAACTCTAGGAAAAAAATGTTTTGGTTTTTTTTTTCTTTGGTGAGCAGGAAACAGAAAGTGACAAGAGTTCTATGCTTGTGTCACTGTGCTACGCCCTAAGTCTTTTGGGTCGTCGTGCCCTAGGAGCTGCCTCTAATAACTCGTCCAGGTTATTTTCAGTCGAGTAATTTGCTTTTCATACTCAATATCTTCAAAAGTATTTTTAAATGAGCATACAACCCACTCACTCTTTATTTTTCTAGAAATGTGCAGTGGGTTATGATAATTCCAGGTAAGGTGATAGGTGGGAATTATGGTGGTGGTGTTAGGAATAAATCTTTCATCCAGAAATGAACATTGTTTCTGTGTTATTATATTAGTGATGCTAGGAGTAAATCTTGCATCCAGAAATGAACATTGTGTCCATGTGATCACGAACTTGTATTTCTGGACTGCTTGCAGACGATTTTTTCCAGTTAACTACTAAAAATGTATACAAAGCTTCTGGTTTAGCCACGTTTCAGCTTAACGACTGAAACGAGGCTGTAAACAAAGCGTCCGGTTTAGTCACATTCATTGTTTAGGCTTGCCAAGACTAACAGCATAGAACTTCGCAGGAGGTTTAGCGTTGGTCTCGGCAGCTAGACAGCAGTCCACCTATACACATCCGTGATGTGATTGAATGACTGGTCTGCTGAATCTTTTTTTTTTCTTCTATATTTAGATAAAATGAAGAATTGTGATAAATATAGTTTTTCAATTCTTGTCATCAATTTGGTGATAAATGTGGGTCTACATTCTTGATGCCTTTTTTTTATGTATATATTTTAGCGTGGATTTCTTCCTGTATGGGCTGCATGCTCTCTTCAAAGGAGACTTCCGTATCACTTCACCAAGAGATGAGTGGGTTTTTGCTGACATGGAGCTAATGAGGAGAGTGGTAGCCCCTGCTATCAGAATGTCACTGAAACTGCATCAGGTAAGTTATTCCTTAGAGCTCATGACCATGATATATATATAAAACAAAACCTTGTAATTTTTCTGTCAAAGTGCATCAATGTTTTGGTTACCATTAAGATGTGAAAACATTTATCTAAAGGTGTATTTTTTTTTTTTTCAGGATCACTTCACATCCCCAGACGATTATGAGGACAATGGTGCACTGTATGATGCAATTACATCTTATGAGCAAAGTATGGTTATCTCCCATGAAGCTGATCCAGCTTGGAGAAATGCGGTCTTGTCAAATGTGCCATCATTGCTGGCACTGAGGTATTTTCTTGTTTTTACTCAGGAAGAAAATTTGTTTCTTGCAGATGTAGGTCAAGCACTGTAGTTTCTTATAGCTCCTTGACACAGTTTTATCTTGTTTAGATATATGCAGACATAAACATGTGAAATTGTTCAGGCATATAATGATTATTTTGACTGGCATCCAGCCTAATTAAGGCGATGGTTTCAGTTTAGACACTTTCATGGAAGAAGCATAGTGCTTAGAATAGAAGTAATAAGGAATGGAAAGTTAATTCAAAGAAAAAGAAATAATTGTTTTGATATCCTTTTCTTTTTTGTAGTCTGCTATTTTTATATGGAGGCATGCACGAAGGAACTGATCAATTTTCTGTCCTAAATTTTCAGGCATGTGTATGATGATGGCTCTGATGAATACAAAATCATCATGCTGAACAAGCGCTACCTTAGCTTCCGGGTGGTGAAGGTAGGAACACTGGTTTGTTGTTTTGTCACAGGTTTTCTTAGAAATCACTTTCATGATCAAGTATTTTAAAGCATCAAACTAGATGACAAGAAAGGTTAGCTGCTCAGTACTGAGATGTAGTTGTTAGTGTTTGATACATCATGCCAAGCAAGTTCTAACACTGTAAACATAAGTCTTTGTGCCATAAGCAAGTTCAACGCACATTTTATGGTGCTGTCTTTATGACAAGCAATTCACTAATGTGCCACCAGACTATTGCGAGGAAAGCAGGGAAAGAAATACATGTGTATGTAAAAAAACAGAGTTTGAGCAAATGTGTCAGTTGAAGGAGATAAGTAAAAGAGGAGTGACTCATGACAGGTGAACAGAGAGTGTGTCCGTGGTCTGTGGGCGGGTCAGCAGCAAGAACTCATCTTCCTGCGTAACCGCAACCCAGAGCGAGGAAGCATCCAGAATGCAAAGCAAGCACTACGCAACATGATAAATTCATCATGTGACCAGCCTATAGGCTATCCCATCTATGTGTCGCCTCTCACAACCTCGTACTCTTCCACGCATGAGCAACTGGCAGGACTGCCAGTTGTTGGTGGAGAGTTTGGTCTCAACAGCATCAAATCCTTTTTCAAGTCCGCATGGCAACAGTGAGTACTTGTTCACACACATGAATGGGAGCGGGGGATTTAACAGGGCTTCTGCTAAGGCTAAATTCTTTGGGGTCCCAGGGACCCCTTCTTCAGATTTTTAAGGGGTCCCTGTTCTTCGCCCAAATTTGAAGGGGACCCCATTGACGAAAATTGAAGGGGTCCTCCGAACTTTCAATGCGTACTGTACACAATTTTTTGCGTAAGTTGCCCACTTCATTTTTCAGTGTTTCATAGGTGTGTGCATAGGTGTCTTCTTGCATTCGTGAATGCATATGTATAGGTGAATTTTTATACAATTTCCAGTCAGGATGAAATGATGTCGGACTTAAGAATTTTCTCATTACTTCTTTTGATGAGTTGAAATGTGCCATTAGCACATGCATGATGAGACAAAGAAGAAGAAGGGTGCACGAAAAATTGATGTGAGGAAAGAGAGAGAACAAATGAAAGTCAGTGAGGGAGTGTGAAGAGATAGAAATTATAGACAATAATGTGGAATGTAGAGACTGGCAGAGCAAGAAACTGTCAAATATAAAAATGCCTCTGTTCTTTGTGACATTTCAGGATGCGCCGACGGTGTGATGCCACATGCGCAGGGGGTAGCTCATCTTTGGACATGGATCACTTTTGCTCTGGTAGTCATCAGGCAACTGCTTCTGCTCTCAGTACGTCTCCTACCAGAATGCAGCATTTTTATCCAAAACTGGCATTTGTTTGGGAAGCTGGTAGCTGAATGGTTAGGGTACTGACATCTGAAGGCACCCATAGCACACACGTACTAGCAAGTTTGGTACATGTGTTGCACCATATTTCCCAGTTGACACAGCTTACAGGATTTGGGATGTAAAGGCAGTTAAGGAAAGGAAATAGGCACTACCCTGAAGGATTATGGGGCTACCTTTTGTTAATTTCAAGATTATGGGTCTACCTTTACCTTCAATTTTCTACTGGGATTTGTTAATCGTACATGGTACTAATTCCCAGAATGGGCATTTTCAAATATCTTAATCGATGGAAAGGAAGAAGTGAAAAAAAATTATCATTGATAAATGTTTAAAAGTTTTCAATATTTTAATATTGGAAGCATAAAAATGAGATCTTTAAAAACATACTGTTTTCATATTTTACTAATTGTCTTTTAAATGACAGTCTGGAAAAATTCTCAGCTGTCATGAGCATAATTTCTTGTAGACAAACAAATGGGTAAACAATAAATAGGCATTTTCCTGTGCAGGCCAACCTTGTTTTGGACCAGGTAGCACTCCAGCAGGGATTTGCCCCATGGTAACAGGTGGTGGCTTACCAACTGACATTCCACTTCAGAACCTAGGCAACCGTGGTAGCCTGGTGTCAACTGCCTCTAGCACCAGCAAACCTAATGCCCTGGCATCCCTTGCTAATCTCATCACTGATCCAGCTCTTCGAGATCCTCCTGCCCAGCGTGTTCGGGTATGCATCTTCACAATATTCATTTAAATCATGGTGGGTGAATGAACTTGATCTGCTGAGGTTTGTCATAACCGCAAAATGTCATGCACAAATGAAAATTCTTTTATTTTGTGCTTGATGCCACTCCCTATCCCCCTCCTCCTAGGGGCCAGGATGATTTACTTGCTAAAATAATGCCATAAAATTTGTTGCACACTGTTATTAAAAGTTTATAAGCAGACATAGAATGCTTGATTTGAAGTTTGAAACTACATTTTTTGTAAAATCTGTTTTCCTAGATTATGGACCCAGCTCAGGTGTTTGACTCGATCAACCAGGGACGTCTTACAGATGTGCAATGGCCACGTGAGGACTGGCGGCTGAAAGGTGGTAAGGGTTACTGGGGCGAATGGGTGCCTCGTGTGGGTATGGAAGGAACTGTGGTGCATCGGTGGCAACCTGGCCACCGCGATGTTACAAGACGCTCACACCTTGACAAAACCATTCTGCTGATGCAGCTTCATGATCGTTATGTGCCTATTGCGGAGTCAGGCGTGATTGATTTAGGGGCTGAAGTATGACACCTGTTGGTCTTTGCAGACTTCTTTAAAGTCACTGGCAGCTTACCACTGCACTAGCTCAACTTTGTCAACATTATCAGCAAATGGTGTTCTTCAGTGAAAGTAATGTGTGGAATTCATCATTTTCAGCCTCCTTTGGGGTTGGAAAGTTTAAGGAGAAAGTGGTGAAGTGAATCTAATTTATAGACAGATGTGGAATATGTAGAAACCAAGGGTCCATGTTTTTTCTTCAAAACAGTTGACTGCATGTGTGAGAAATAGTGTGAAAGAGAACTTTTGGATATGTAGGAGTGCATCACATGCCTACTGAGGAGGAGATCCAGTTGTGAGAATGAAAATGTTCAATCAAGTAACACATACTATTATCAGAAATTGGTTTCTGTTTGAAAGATAATTGTAGGGATGAAATCTTATGCCCCGGAAGTGATTGGTTTTTGTCAGTAAGGCATGTAAGTGGTGAAAAGTGTTGATCATAATGATGCAGTCTAAAGACAGGTAATTTCGAGTGGGTGTGGTATTGATCGTCACATTTTGCGCACAATATGTTCAAGTAAAAGTGCAGGAAGTTAAATCTGCATGTGTGATTTTTCTCCCCTACTGGTAATTTGATTTGTAATGTCTCATTCTAGAATTACTCTTTCTTTTTATCAGATCATATGTACTGTACTTCCCAAATGCTCCTTAATATAGTATGTGGGCATCAGCATTGTATTTCACCAGAAACCAGCATCTCACAACAACTTCCCAAGACAATTTAACAAAGTTCTTGTGATAATTCAAAGTAAGAGAAGGACATTTATGTAACACTTCATTGATCCCATGTGAGCTATACACAAATTCCATGTGTTCATCTCACCTGAAGTTTAAAGGAAAAATAAATTGCAGGAGCTAAATGCATGATAATGACCAGAACCTCCCTGCTTGAAATGTCTTTGTAAAACTGCTGAGCTTAAGTGATGGTAATGTAGGCTTTTCCTGTCTGTTGGGCTCCTCTGGACAACAATGCTTTGACCGCTACATTGGCATTGAATTGTATGTAAACACTATTTGTACTTAAGCAGGTATATAATGATTACCATCCCCCAGAATCCCTTGTGTCCAGACAAGATTGTCCTTTAAATGTTGTGCATTGGATATCCAGTTTGAGCTTTTTATGGTGTTTTGGCTGTAGGCATGTATAAGATTTAAAAATGCACTGAGGTACTTTAAAAGCGCTTTTTCACTTTACATACCATAGTGGATAATGAGTGTTTGATCTTCTTCTACAATATAATTTCGTTTCTTTTTTTTTTTTTTTTTACTTATTTTCTTTGTACATTTCTTTTTGTTTCCTTGAGTGAAAAACATCGATTCATACAATAATCTAGTTTTTGAAACAGGTTCATAGATCAAATTGTTTTGGTGGTGTAAAGTTTTTAATTACTTTTGCATCTTTAAGAAACAGTTTGGTGAGAGCAAAAACATTCTTGAGAGTATGTTTATTTATCCTTAATTTAATAGGTCTTTAGACTTAGTTTTCTCATGATGTACTGGCTGCCCATAATCACTGATGATCTAAAACATTAACCCTGCATAAATCCCAAGTGAAGTGTTTCACTTGAACAGTTTTAAATAAAATAAAAGAATGTGCAAAAACTAGCATTTTTTAAGATATTAAATCTTACTAATCAAACTTTGACAAATGTTTTGCAACTAAAAAATAAATTTTATGAAGTTTGATGTCATTCAGCAGCATTAAAGAAACTGGAACGCAGGTATGCCTAATGCATACTGTCTCTCATCAGCACTGAGGATTTCTAAGACCATCATTTCTATGGTCCTTATTACCTTGGTTCTCTATATATTATTCTAGAGATGTTTTTGGGAATTAGTGCATAGAAGCTCTGCTGGTTTGGTGTATCAAGTTGTCAAGGCTGGCTTGCTAAAGTATTTAAAAGCATCTACATGAGTAAATAGAGAGGCCCACAGGGCATAATGCTGTAACAGTTACTTACTGTCGACAGCATTTCTACAGAGAATGAGTGCTTTCGCTTGTGAAAATGTGGCAATAATTTTATTGCAGCTGCTTTAACTGGAGAACTACCTGCTCTTCCCTCTGCCTCATAGCATTTTTTTTAACAATATTTTACTGCCATACTTTTTTTCATGTCATTTTTGTAAAAAAAACTAGTAGGGTATCAAAAGATGTCTATTTATCATTTGTCAACAGGAACAAGTTCAAAATACTTTTTATGCCTTACCATTTCACACCACAAATTAATTTATTCATGATTTATATAAAAATATGTATTAAATCTAATGTATATGTATGCAGTAACTACTTAATTATAATAAGTCTGAATAATATACAAACAGTAGATTGTGCACAATGCATAATTTTCTTAAGTAAAGCAGTTATTTTCAAATTTGTTAACATTGCTTGGCATTTTGTTTTTACTATCAGTATTTATATAGATTTATTATATAAGTTGTCCCTGAAGATTCTTATTGCAGTAGGAATTTTCAGGTACAAGAGGTACCAAACATGCTAAAAATTTGCTCGTTTGTTCTGCCATATTGTTTCTGACTGTGCAAGTGTCATGAAGATGTTTGTGAAACAAAATTTAGCAGGGAGAGGTTAATTTGCTAGAAGAGTAAGTCTACAAATGTTGCCATCATCCATTTAAAATTTACTGTCCTTATTCACCACTAAAAGCACTAGTTTGAAAAAAAAAATCAAACACAAGATGTTCAAAATGTTTCCCCATGTGTAACACTTATTCTTTTGCCATGACAACAGTGAAAGAGCCTTAATATGATGATTGTTTTCTTGTGATCATTTAGTTATCCACTATCAGATGTGAGGAATATAGCCAAAGTAGTTAAGAGCATTAGTGTCCGAACTTAGAGGTGTGTCGGTTTGACACACATGTAGCGCAGCAAACTTCAGTTGATCCAGCTGGCGGTAATGGGCACCGCCCTCACGTAAAGCTGACCGGGAGAAAAGTGAGGTCTCTAATACCTCCTTCTCAAATGACCTGATCAACAGGTGACTTTTACCTTTTATTAGACCAGCTCTTACCTGAAATCAAGAATATACCTGAAAACTTTGAACATTTAAAGAAGAAAAATCAGAAGAAAAAAAAGAATTAAAACTAGTGTGGGAACTCAGTTGTAATCTGCTCTGATTCACTAGCAGTTTACATTATTCATTTGACATTCCAGACGTGCTGTAATACTTGATTATTCCTGAGACTTAATTTGTGTTTGTAAATGTATGTCGTGTGTTCTGCTGCTCTCATGACAAAAGGTATCCCACTTTCCAGACCTACTTGCATGCTGGTTTGTGTGTGAGCATTTCTGAACACCATTAAAGGGACCATAGTGTTTAGTGGGATGATCCATTATATAATGTGTACACCATTTTTGTTTTTCTGTCTGCATGCTGGGTGCTAGTATTTTAATGTTCTCAAAATATATTACACCTCAAAAGACAAACATAAAACTGATCACAGAATATGTCATCAGTTTTTCATAGAAATATGATAATCTTTTTTCGAGAGAATGCACCCAGTAACTCCTATATTTTCTGACATATATAAGTTCACAGCTATTACAAAAGCTCTGAACTGATGACATTGAGGCATTGCTGTAACAGCAAGCATACTATCATTATGTCATGGGATACTGGGTGTTAACCTTTTTCCAAAGTGCTGGTGAGAATTGCAATGTTAAACAGAAGACTTGTTTCTCAGATTTTAAGAACTTTTCTCAGAAGTAAACTAAACCTAGACATTTAAAAATAATTTTCTGCTAAGGGTAGCCTTAAAGAGGTTAAGTTACATTTTTAATTTCTTCAGAATTGTTTGCATTAACATTTTTTCACACACCACATGGCCTTGTTTAAATTACATAAGATTCCATAAAGACTGATCATATTTAAAAACATACATTAGATTTATCTTTAATTTTTGCATTTTCTTCATGAATTTATGCTACTTGTTAAGAGACTGTTCAGAACCATATAAAACTGTACAAAAAGTTTGAAACACTGAGCATTGGGATTAGTCACCTACCCCTGATGAGCTGTTCAGGCATTACACTCAATCCTAGAAGTATGAATCTGCATAAAAATTATACAATTCACACCATTTCTTACAGACAGGGCTACTGAAACTGTTGCTACATTTAAGTTTGGCAGCCTAATAAATTTGGCATTTTTTGCATTAAAAAATGCAATAATTGTGTAAAAATAACATCTTTATAAAAAGAATCCACCTGAATAATTTGAAAGGCTAATGTTTGTTTTTGTGAATCCATGGCATTAACATAAACAACATGTTGTTTTAAAGTTAACATGGTTAAGACTACAAAGGCAGCCAGTTTCCACTACACTTGGTTTCAAATAATTATGCTTGTTCGTTTTTTTTTTACTTTTATGTAGCTGGGTTTTTTTCGTCTGATGATTTGGTTGTTGATAGGCTGGGTTTTTCCCCCAGATGTCTAACAGGTGTAACCACCTTCGTATACCTGTAATTAACATCCTCCTGTTAGATTGCACATTTGCACCCTTCTTGAGTGATTTTATGGAGTTAATTAAAATATATCCCTCATGTTATTTTAAGTTCACAAGCTATCTCTTAGTGACCATTGTAGATCGTCATTTCTTTTGGTAGTAGATGGGTGTTTTTTCTGCAAAGATTTGCAATTGCTTTTCACTCAGATGTGATGAACATGCTGTGATACTGGGCATTGTGGTGGACTGTGTTGGAATTTATATTCAAATGTTTGCCCGAACCACATAAAAAGACTTAATTCATTACATGCATGTTTTGGTACCAAAAGGAATATCTTGAACTAAAAATGGTGATGCATGATTAAGTTTATCATTATTTGCTAGATAAGAATTGTCACAGTAAGTGCCTTGTGACATTAGCAATACAGCAAGTTGATGAATCTGTCTACAATTAAAATAAGAAAATGCTTTCAACGTTTAGAAGACAGGAATGTAATGCACTGAAACCCATAAAACAAATGACAAGGTAATAGTCACAGCACAGATCATATGTGCACCACTCCATAGCATGTGACAACTTGTTTATAGAAAGAAATCTTGCATAGTCCAGCAGTCTGGATTTTGAAAAGGCTGTAGGCAGGAAAAAGTGGTTGATATAGCAAGCCTATTCAGTTTCTGGGATATGATATTAGAAAATACATGCTGTATGAAAATGAGAACATAACGTATCATCTAATATCAATATCTGATGTTGCTTAATCTTGAGAGCAAAGAGCAGAAGTTTACGATACACAGTTAAAAGCTAAGAAGCACAGTTCCTAAGCACTAATCTTATTTCCTGATAACATTTAACCATTGAGTAGCACTACAGCACAACATATGTTGCAGAATGGCATTGTGTCCAAAACTATTCTTCCAGATTTAAGTCCTAAGATTGTATGCCATGCACTCTGATGTGGGAGGGGGTGACAAGAGCTAATACCCAATAAATTCCAATTGCCAATTTCTGTAGGTGTTGCATTATGGCTCAAGGCCATCCTTGTCCTGTTCTTAAAACTATTTTAATATTTCTATGTATGCAAACACTTAGGAAAAATGTATGAATGTCATGTTGAAATTCCACACTACATGAATAAACATATCAGGCTGATGAATGTTGTTTTTATTTGCCTAAAACAGAACTGTTAGTTGGCCTACTTTAATGTACCTATATTTATTGGTGAATCTGTATAGCATGCTTAAATCTCTTTTTAATCCATATTCTCAGCTGGAATTTTCAGTCTGCCACTGAACTTGCATTCTTGGCTGAAGGGACTGGGTGCACATTTCTAAAACTTTACATTATTCCAGACCTTGATGACAGAGCATTTTAAAACATTCAACTAGTATTCAGTTCTACCTTCTCTGCCAATAAAGTTTTACTTTCATTGCTTTCTCTTGGGATTCCCACACTAGCACATGCTAATGGGAATATATATATGGCAAAAGTCAGACATTACAAAAAAAAAACAAAAACAAACCCAAGTTTATCTTGTTTAAAATGCTTTGCACAGACATGAAATCTTTTATAAAGAAACAAGTTTTAGCCCTAAAATCACTATTTAGAAACAACGTGCATCCAGCCCCACAGCCCTGTCTATAGACAAATGTGGCTTTTGTGTTTTCTGCAATGTTGCAAAGGAAAAGGATTTTACCAAAAAGAAGTTTTTAACTGTTTTATATCATCAAGAAATGTTACACACATCAAACACCTGAACATTTTTCTAGTCATATTTATTTTAGTTGGGAAATGCACAATGTCAGAATACAGTCTAAATATGAGAAGCAATTCAGAACATTCTATACATCAATCAAAGACAAGATTTAAAATATCATGTACAGTATTGCCAAGATGATCTGTAATTTCAGCAGAATCCTGGATAAATCATACTGTACATATCTGCAATTGAAGTTAATGCAACCAGGACACGTCAAATGTGACAATATACTAACGAGAGTAGTCCTTGTAAATTCCATGCTCATATTCTGCTGTCATTCAAGGAATTAACATTCAAACAAAACATGTTAACTTCTAAAAACATGAGACAATAGCATTACATGTTAAATTTTGTCCCATTTGGTGAAATAATGAGGACCTTGCATGAAACTATATGTCAAACATCTATTAAGATAAACCCCCATCTACTCAAGCTCTAAACTTCTAAAGCAATTTTCAGTAGGAAAGTAAACATGAAAAAAAAAGTTAAAATATGCAACGTTAAAGGCAAACTTACAAAGATAAAACACTTCGAACTAAACCCTGCATGATACCGAATCACTGGTTTGGTATTTGTGGTTAATCTATCAAAATATTGCCAACTTCAAAATTTTCCAACAGATGGTAAATAAACAGAAACATTTAATGTCCAAAATAATGAGTGAAATTGTTACAGTGCATATACTTTGTACTAAACACTCATGCTTCTTATCTAGATTTGTACTGATGAAATCGTAACCTCAAATGGCTAATAAGCCTTAATGCAGATCAAATGCTTAACTGGCAAAAACCTGAATTAACAATTTAGAAATGCTACCCTCCCACTAAATATATGATTAAAATTGTCCCTAAACTAGCAAATCTGGATAATGCCTCAGAATAAAGATTTCACCCAAATGTACTGCATGAATACCTAGAAGGTCCAAATGGGGATAACTTCAACAAGTGCAGTTTATGAACAACATATACATTCTTGATGCTAAATAATTATCTGACTGTGAAGGCAATATAATTAAGTAAGAACGACAATTTAAACTGATAGATATGCTGCTTTATCTAGACCAAGAATTATGATCATAAAGCAGTAGCATAGGCTAATGCACAAAAGCATCGCTAATTACAAATCCTGCATAAACGACCTCTTATCCCATTTCACGGCAGCACAATTTTCACCACCAATTGACAAAATGATCAAACTTCATGTGATGCCAAAACAAGACTGAAATAATGCAGCTCTCATGATTAATGCTGAACATCCTATAACTGAGTACTTCCCAGTCATGTACACAAAGCAGCTGTTTCAGAAGAGGATTGTATTCCCATGAAGTATGTTAAATAAGAAGTAGCTGCAAAATGTATATCTAGGTGCATTTCTTTTTTTTTTTTTTATAGATTTTTCTGGTTGTGTTCCTAGTGCACAATACTTTGTCTTCATTCTCATCACCAAAAGCAAAACAGTCACTGTGCACCAAAGCAGTTAAACTCTCTTACATTCGTCACTTCAACTGACAAAACTTTAACATGAAAATGGAAAACATCAGTACTGCAGAGCTGTTTGAAATAATGAGTCTTTCCTGACATAATCGATCCACAATTATCTGTGTTTATGCATCGTCAGACACATCGACATTCACCAACTATGGTGGTAGCGCGTGTTGAAATTTTCATTTTATGTGCCATGCAAGCTGCACTTCAGATTATTCTTACATCTTCTGGGGTAAGCTCTTTTAAAGATGAATATTGTGCCGCTGTGGTGGTAGCAAATGGCACTACTTAAATAATCCTTTGCCATGATGAACATTATAGTCCAGCGCTGTTTAACGATATATTTTAAATGAGTTTCTTCAATCAACTGCCCTCTCTTAATACTCTCAATCAGATACAACTGTTTTAAAGCTAAATCATAACAGTTCACAAACCTCTTTTTTCAAATGTGTAATATCTATATACCAGAAAGCACTGGTGGAACCTTTGTAATTTAATGCCGCCAACATAAATTAGCTTAAAGCAGTCTTCCTAAGGGTTTGCATTATGGAAACAAGTCCACACAACCCAAGCTTCCTAAATCATATTCATTACAAGAAATGTACAATTTGAAGAATGCACACAGGCCAAGCTTTCAGCCTCACCGGCAAACCACTAACACCTCTTGAAACAGGTCCTCTCAAATCTATTCTTAACAGTCTTTAGTAACAGGTAGAAAGAGAAGGCATGCACATCAATAATCATTTCCAAACCAAAAATATGAAAGAAAACAAAAATCCAACCAGCATCTTACCCTTCAAACAAACATTGTTGTCTGAAGGCAGCTGCCAGTTTTGTGCAAAACTGATAACTAGAGAAAGGCAGACATTTAGGCAAACATTTTGCAAAGAATACTGTTTCTAAATTTTCCTGAAACCAGTGAATGGGAAAATGCAGTTTTATTCAAACTTTTCTACTAGAAATTTATCCTAGTCTGTGAAAGCCAGAATCAGTCTGCTAAGTTGCATTCTAATCACAAGACCAAGCCATAGCCTAGAAATGAAGAGGTAGTTGCAGTTGCATGGTTGTCAAAAGCTAAAAACTGCTAATTCTTGTGAAAAGATATGCACGATAAAGACAACAAAATCCTTTTTTGAGCTGTCCTTTAATCAAAAGCATACACTCAGTCTATTCAAGCCAGTTTCCATATTTACATCAACCCAAGTAAACATCTTAGAACCGCTGACGTAATAGTTCACTTAACTCATTATCAAGTGCTGGTTGCTCCTAGAATAACATCCAAAGAATCCTATCCCAAAACATTGATCAATGGCGCATCTCTATACAGGACTGGAGACAAGTCCAAGAATTAGTCTCTCCTAAAACATGTCTGAGAATGCACTCATTTCCCAAAGCAGCTAGCCAGGCATGTGTCATGACAAAATAAAGGCAATCAAAGCCTTTTTTACCATGCTCCTGATTTCACGTAAAATTTGTAGAGCTGTCCTTCTGCTTTCTTCAATAAAATGTGTCCAGAAATCGGCCAGGAAGTGTAATAAAACTACGATATAACAAGGTCAGCAGATCAGGCTGCTAGTATAGCCAAGAATTGATTGCTACCTGCTGTTCTAGTCAAACATGTCAATAAAGACTGAAAAGTCCTCCATGCTGTAAAATTGATGACCGTTACTGAAGAAGTAACTTTCTCACATTCCCTATACCTACATTTCCAACAATACCCTATAGCACTGCTTTTTTTAATCAATACCTGAAATTTCACTCATTCTATTTGAACTGCACACTTCTGATTAGGGTGGTCAGGTTAGCACACATATATCCACAGTGGTTTTCATAAAGGCTACTATGAAAGAATGAAAAACAGAATATGAATTCACACACACACACAAAAACCCGCATGGACCAAACGCTCAAGTAAGGTCAGCACCGGAATACTTTTATGCTTTTATTTTTAAATCTAATTAAACTCGTGCCTTTACTCATATAACAGATGCTTATGAGTAGCAGCAAAGGCTTCTTGTAAACACGACTTTTAAAAATAGCGAACAAAATAGTGGCGTTACACAGTAGAAGAAAGGATTAGAGACAGGAAGGGGAAGCCATTGTTGTGTGACAAACAGAGCAGCTGCTAAAATTTATCACACACACACACAGTCTACAGATCATCGATTACAATTACTAAAGGACACATACAGTGTCAACAATTTTTTAAAAAAACCTAACACATCCTGCTAAGTAAATAATAAAATGAATAACTAGTTTCCAAATGACAAAAGCAATCAAATCATTCCCTGAACCAGAACTCAACAGACGACTTTAGTTATTTTATAATAACGAGACAACTTAAATACATATTTCTTTAGTATTCATCAATTATAACAATACAGTCATAATACAGCATTCTTATTTCACACTCAATTTCTGATTCATTTGTTTAGTCAGTGTAGAGTGGATGTGATCTCAACCTCTTTCATGCACCCATGGGCAAAAACATACATCCATAACAAGCACCCACAAAACTTGTTAATCATGTCAGAAATTATAATTTAAACATTCTGAACATACTGAGGTGGAAGGAAGGAAATCAAGAAAAGCTATCTGACTTAAATATGCAAAAATACAAAAGGAGACAAAGATGCAGACAAGAAGAACAGGAAACAACTGATCATGCCCTAGTTGTGAGAACAGAGTGAAAGAACATGGTATATATAATGAAAACAGGCAACAATTAACCAGTATTTTCATCACGCTATTGTCAACCATGTGTGATGAGGAGCTGGCAATTTTGATTTCTAGTCTTGGAGGAACATGATACAAAGTATATCCATGTTTCTCCCCCACATTTAATGAAGACAGCACAGCAATGCCGTTTTCCGCCAAAAGATGATGTGGCAATGAAAGTGGAAGGTGACAGAAATGAAGCAGCTCCTGAAGGACATTACAAATTTGGATTCTGATGGGGGGCATGGCTCTGACCTCATGCTATGCTCTTCCTGCACAGTGTCTTCAGCTGCAAGTTTGGCACCTAAGGTACGTCCTCCTGCAACATAAAAAGTTGGCGCTAAATTTTTTTCAGGTGCTTTTAAAATTGAGCATTCAAAGAAAACAATAACTCAACTTTCTATAATGGCATGCTGTAAATCTGACATGCAGTATTTATTTTATAATTTTGCATTTGCAAATATTTGTATTCTTTATATATGTGTGCACTGACAGAACATGCATAAAAAGCTATCATTAAGATTTCCTCCAAAAAAAAAAAAAAAAAAAAAAAAAAAGGGGGGGGGGGGGAAACAAGACGATTCGGTCCTGGATTTAATGAGATGGTCCACTTTAGTAGGTTTTTGCATCAAGTTTACACACGCTGTTTTCCCTGGCTTCACCAGTCTGATGTGTTATAAATTTAAAACAATATTTTGCTGTGTTTATTCAGCATCAGTTTTTAATATGTAACAATGTAGTTAGCAATCCTACAAAGATACATCCTTCTTTACCATATGAACTTGAAGATCTTGTAATTCATGAATTTCAATCTCATTATTGTTGCTATTTTGTGGCACAACCTTGACAATTTAATATAGATTAATGGCTGCAATGTCCTTCATAGAAAATTATATGGTTAGAATATTCAACTCATGCTTATAACTAATCACCTATTTTAAATAATTTTTAAAAAGGGGGAGAAGTCTGACAGTAATTCATGGTAGGTTCAGCAGGAATACAGGCAAAGAAATAAACTTTCCTTACCATTCCTTGGCTGAACTTTGGGACTCTCTGCATCAAAGCTGAAATGCACCATAACCAACAATGCATATTTCTAAAACTAACACTTGTTGCTTTACAGCTACTACTAGTGTTATTGATATTATTGCATGGGTGAAATACGTTCATTTCTGTGTTTTTTGAACTGTACTCTTGACAATTTAATACAGAATCAAAGCTGAAGTGCAGGTAAGACAATGCAATGCTTATCATCATCCCTAAAATTTCAAAATCATGGATCCAGAGAAACTGAGGTTTTTGGGTTAGTTAAAAAAAAAAAAAAAAAGAAAAAGAAAAAAAAGGGACCCCAAAACTCCATCTTTAACTGTTTTAATTTTTTTAAATTTTCTGAGCATCCAAGGCCATTGGCATAACTACATCTTGAATTCTACAGTTAATTTATGTGAAAGAGAGAAAAGCAAAGTAACTAAAAAGGATCAGTAAGCATCCTGGCAAAAAGACTGATAAATAAAATCGGGAAAAACTAACCAATCCATGGATAATAATTAAAAACTAAAAGGAAATTACTGAATCCCATTCCTTAACTTAAAAAAAAAACAAAAACAACCTTTCTTACGATCCCCACATGTTGTGAAATAGAAACTACACAGAAAAATAATCCCTACTTGGATAATAATTGAATCTGTAGAGCAGTTTCCCTGTGTGAAGAAGAGCTCAACAAACTGTATACAAGACTGATGAAGATGACAGAAGAGCAAAGTGCTCTTGATCATGAAAGGTTATTTTAACTTTCTTTAAAAAGTGGGTTTTGTAAACAGACAAAAGTTTAAAGAGAAAATGTCAAAAAAAAAAAAAAAAAAAAAAAAAAAAAAAAACCAGTGATACATATTGTTTTTACTTACTGATTACTAATTAGTAATATGACCTATGTGTGACAATAGCATTTTGCAACAGTACAGCATTTGTTACAGTGTGGTGATCAATGCAGTTACCATGTGTTAGCAACAAGTGTAATAACCCCTGACATTGTCTTTTATTGTTCTGTTTGGGGTGTCTTCATAAATTATATAAATGTTGAACATCCCATCAATATTAAGCACAGCACAAAAATTAAAGAGCTGACTCTTAATAGGGGCGGGGGCGGGGGGTGGGGGTGGAGAGGAGAGAAGGTTGAGACACTTAAAAAAAAATGCATTTTCAAAAGTTGGACTAGTAATAAAAAAGTCTGTAATCTGAGCAAAGTGAGAAAAAAACAAACCCCAACAATAATCCCAATACAGGAATTCAGCATGTGATTTCCTTTCATTAATGCTACCATATTTAATGTTTTAGATGGCAGCATGGCATATCATCATACCCAATATTTCCAGACACACTTAGTTTAAATTATCCTCCACATACCTACCTTCACTTTAATAAAGGACCTCTAAAATATTTCCAATACTGTGTTTACAAAGTTCTTATTTCCAACTACTTAAAACAATTGTTTATTGGTAATAACCCTGATACCTTTTTTAAAATTTCAACAGCTGGTTTTGAAAATCTTCAAAGATGCCCTATCAAGTGCACCAGAGGAAAAAAATTAAAGTGAAAAAGAATCAGGCTTAACCAAATGTACACACCTCCCTTTCACAATTTACTAGAACATGGTGGGAGGGGAAGAAACAGAATCCCATTATTAAGAAATCATAGGAAAATGACCTGTGAATAAAAAGGGAATGAAATTCCCAAAAGCAAAGAATATATGGGCAAGAGAAATCATTTATAAACAATAAGAAAATGTTTTCAACAGTTCAAAAAAAAAAAAAAAATCATGCATAATAAAGCATAGCATACCAAAATAAATTCTTCCAAATAACTTTGGTACAAGATGAACCACTGGCAAAGTATGTTTCAAGCATACAAATAACCTTATTGTTTATCCATTTAGTGAATATTAAAGATATTTAGCATCAAAATTAAAACACAAAACTTACATCACTGATGTCATGATCAGCATTGGGCTTCAGTCTATGATAGATACTCTCAATAGTATTTTTTCTGGAAAAAAAAAATACATAAAAAAAGTACAGCAATAGCAAAACAGCTCAATGAACTAAATCATCTCTTGTTCCCTTGTTTTAGAAAACTGTTCACTTTCTGAACTCATCATTCCCATGGCTGATGTGGCATTACAACTTGTAATTCTAAAAAGAGCATGCTAAAATGTGTCCATGAAATCAAACACTTAAATTTAATGCCTTGAATTATCATCAACTTTCAACAGACTTACTTGCTTTGGAACCCTCCTCCTGGTGGGAACTGGCCAACCAACTCATCAGCAACAGCATGTAAAACATAGCTGAAATCATGGTTTTCTTGGGGTTCTTTCTGAAGAATATCTGAAAAATATGTAACCAAGTAGCAGTAAAAATACTGGTCACCAATAACACACTGATATTGTCACATGTTTCATAGTGTTCCTTGATGGCTTTATCTATATCTTAGTCATTCTCACAGCTTAAATTATTTTACAGCTGGAACTGGACAGAAGCCATAAACCATACATTCAAAATGATTATAAATCTTAGCAAAATGAACCTTTAATTTTCAGCTCTATCTTTTCATCCAGCTCTTTTTCCTTTTTGACAGCCTCCTCAGACACTGTAGGGGCACCTTCAAATGCTACCAGAACAATGCTCATATTGTCTCGGCTACCCTGTAACAAGAATACAAAGAATCAATTACAGAAAGTATATGCTCTGTAAACCAGTATGTAACAAAAAACATTTACACACAGCCTCTCACTAAAATTAATGTAGCATGTCACTGATGTTCTTTATACAGTTGAAATAAAGATATATCTGACAAAGAGTCCAATATACTAGCATTATGTAAGTGAAATGCTTAATTCATAACCTACAACATAAAATTTTTAAGTTTTACCTTAACCAAACATGTATCCACCACCTGATTGCAAACTTCCTCCAAACTTGGTGTTATTTTCAAACGACTTGAAATAAATGCACATAATTCATCATTTGTCATTACGTCCCAAATGCCATCACATGCCAACACCATGAATTCATCATCAGGAGTCCGTTCCTCAACAAAAGTCTCAGGTTCTGGAGACACAAGCTGTTCACAAGGTCCCTTGCCTTCTACATTCTTGTATTCATAGTCACCAAGTGCTCTGGATACTGCAAGGGATCCGTTGACCCTTTGAATCATGACACTGCCACCTGCATTCTGTATGCGTTCTTTTTCACCTGGATTGATTGGCTTGTGGTCTGTAGTGGAGAAGGCGCACTTGCCTTTGCGGCAAAGGATGGCACGAGAATCTCCACAGTTGGCAAAGAAGATAAAGCGTGGGGACACAATGCTGCATACAGCAGTAGAGCCACTCTTATCCTCTCCAGAAAGTACTTCAGGCATATGTCGCATCTTTTCATCAAGGGTCAGGAATCCTGTCTTGATGCCTCTTTTCACATCCTCAATGGAAGGTTGAATTTCTGTGCCATCTGTTAGGTCTAGTTTGAAATCTTCATTTTTTATTATGTGGTTCAACAATTCTTCTGCGCAGAAAGCAGAGACTCGTGCTCCAGCATGACCATCAAAAACAGCAAAAAAGGACCAATCTTTAAGTCGTGAATGAGGGATGCTGACGACAGCTGTATGGGCATCTTCCATTTCCACTCGCCAGCCTTGCATACTGCAAAGGCCATAACGAAGACGATTTCCAACGCCTCCTTCATTGTGTTTTTCTGTCTTTGGTTTATCTAGGAAAGCTCCCATCCTCAGCCTAAGTTTTCTCCCTTATCTGTGTAAACAAAGTATCATTCACATAAACAATATTCTGTCATGTACATCAATTTGGCATGAATTCAAGATTCTGCACAATTTGAAAATATCTCGCCTTAGAAACAACACTAAAGGCAGTTTCTATGGCTTTTTTTGGGTATAGTTAAAAAGAAAAATATAAAAAAAAGATTTTTGATAAAACTCTTAATATGTGCAATAGGGAAACATGACGCACCATAAACGGACAAAGTCGAAAGTGTACCAAATCTTCAAAGATTTTTAAGCGAAGAAATAACAAAAAGGATTAGAAACATCACTTTTGAATACTGTGCATAGTACTACAACGAAATGTGATCCACAGCGAGTCTGGCAATCTAATGTTCTGGCAGTTTCTTACTGATATCTGACAGTTAAAACCTGAGGCGTGCTTTTACAGTGTCCGCGGTGTCACCAAGGGCACTAGTTATAATGCACCGAAAAAATCCTCAAACGGAGACACGCTTTATAACTTAACACCACTCATACCTTAAGGAAATATTACAAAGGTCGCAGGTAATCTCTTCACAGGCTCGAAGAGGTCTACAGTTCAAAAGTCACAAGTAACTGACTCCAACAGTTTTTTCACACGCTCCCCGTGTTCCACAACGCCGCCATTGCCCTGTCTTGGGCACCTAGATATTCACTGTTTCATGTCCTAGTCGCACCGCAATCAGTACGGCATAAATGACGTCTCTTTGTATGCTAAATTAAACAAAAAAATTTAACCAAAAAAGCCTGACCGAAATGTCCAATATATGTCTGCTAAGTATGCAGCGTTTAAGCCCAACAACACACGAGACGGCGGATGTAGCATTATGAGCATGCGTAGGATAGAAACCCGGATGTAAAAGCCTTAAAATAGACAGACCCGATGACATCATTATGTTGAAACGAGACTGCAATGACTTGAATACGTTCGTTTTTAGGTTAGGTGCTAAGAGGAATTGCGACTTTCCATTCCCTCTACCCTTGTAGCCATACCACCTAGTCGTCATTGCATGCATCCAGTTCTCTATAAAAGCAGCAGAAATGCGTTTGAATGAACGGCAGCGAACCTTTTTGCATTACACCACGGTCGCATTATGTATAAAAGACATGGCGCATTCCATCGTCGCATCGCAATTCTACTAGTAATTCTTCAACACGGATTTTCTATTATTGTCACTTATTTTTGTTATTATATAGAGGTTTTACACGAACGGTCGAGAACACGTAGAACAGAACGGGACCTTGATCGTAAACAATGATTCTTTTACCGACCACCAAATAAAATAATAAATAAAAATAAAATAAATAATGCAGGAGTTTTATATAGGACAGACAATTATCAACAAGGCAGAGGAAGGATGCCTGCATGTTGCTCAGTTTATCTTATAGATATACAACGAGCATGAAAAGGACAGACGATAAGCGAGTCGTATATAATGAGTTGCGCGTAAAAAAAAAAGAGACAAGATCGAGTATATTCTCATAACCCAGCCCCAGGATTTTGTTATATGATTTTCTCTCTCTCTCACAAAGATAATAATAATAAGCGCATTTGTAGATATCTGTACATTTGTATAAGATAGAGATCCGATACAACTTTATGCATAGATCTTAGGAGCTGGTTCAGATATTAATAAACATATATATATATAGAGATGTTTAGGAGAGCAGTACGTCAATTAATTATAGCTGTCATTAAAGTCAATTAATTGACTTAATTTATAGTCCGCCTGCTCGATCGTCTTCCCATGCAGATTTATGACACTCGATCGATCTCCATCATTACTGCGTCGTCTGTTTGTCTTTCATTATTTGTCTGCATAGTTTTTTCTCCTTCCGTCATTTGTATCTGTACATGTATCCTACTAACAGTATATATATATATGCTACTTCGGGAGTGTGATCATATATATATATGCGGTATAAATCACGTTTCCTCTTATTATTAGGGGTACGTCATATTCACACACCATACTTTTGATGTCTGTAGGTATTTCAACATCCTTGGGAATGATCCATAAATGTTACAATGTCGATGAACATGTGAGATCTGACAGATTTGACATATATTGTATTATCAGTTCAGGATTTTGCCTATGATCCTCACGGATGTGTGCGCGCGCCACACAAGCGCGCGAGCGTGCGCTCGACCAGTGGTTGAACTTTAAAGTTAATTATTTTCCATTCCTGTTTCAGCACCAGCCTATATATAGATCTTAAAGAACATCAATAATAAAGTGATGCATTCAGTGGAGGGTGCCCCGCATTCTGCTAAGGCCGTTACTGGATAATTGTGAACCACACGTTAGACATAAAATTAACTTTCTATTTACACACGAAACTCATCTCACACGAGATCGCCGTCGTTCACTTTGACCAAGAATTTACGACAGATCATCAATGTTCATTTGTCACAGGAGAGAGAGAATGTGTTTGATTCACTGTGTAGTCTACAGAGCAGCTGAAATTATAACGGCGCCTGTTATGGTTACCGACGATGTGGCCCAGTGACATACCCCAAATGGTACATCGATGCATCAATGTAGAGTCGGAAATGATGTGGAGCCTGGTACGCCGACCTGTACTGCCAGCAAGCTGATCTGGATTTTTTTTGGTTACAGAAATCTTATTTTCAGAAACAATCACATGAGAACGTGACAGAACTGGCGGTAAGTGGTGGCCGCGAGAGGAGTAGGGGAGGCATGCACCCGACAAGCCAAGTTTAGAACATGAGCATGTGTTGAAACGACGCGAAACGAGGTTCGTCCACCCGATTACTGAATGGTTCGGTGCTGGCGTCCTCATGCGAAGCAAATAGAGCAGCTGTACCCGGGTAAAGCTGCTCGTCTAAGGTGCTGGGGTAGAAGAGAGGACACAGGTAGAGGAGAGACGCACACAGATGAAGCGAGACCGATATATCGTTGTGCAGCTGCTGGCGTCCTTAGCAACAGTCCCTGGCAACAGTAGCCAAGTGCTGACCGATCAGAAGCCGTTGGTTGTAGGGCGGGTTGGGGCAAATTATTTGTAGCACCACTTTGTGGCAACATCCTTGTCTTCCATATCATCCATCGTACCATTGCCGATCCAAGAGCATGGACCTGTATCTAGGTATGGATGGTGTGAGTCGGCAAAGGTTTCAATGATATTTATATTCTTCACGAAATGCATACGGGGTGGATGTCATTATGCAATAATCTACCGTCTGTTCTGTTCGAATTTGGTTTTGGTGGTCAACCAGTTCGCATGTATGCAAACATCTACTGGGTCAGTAGTTATGAAGCGAGGGTAGCATGGGGAATTCAAGGAGGAGGTTATAAAGCGGTATCTAGAATCTTCAGATATTGTTTTACTTCCTAAAGTCGTAGCTATAAAGTGATGGCAAAGATATTAAAGGGTAAAGAAACAGGAAGTAGAACCGGGGTCTGACATCGCTTTATAACTTCGGACACAAGACGCTTGTCCTCGAGTTTCCCATTTTACCCCGGGTAGAACTCCACTCTCACTTCATAGCTACGGTCACTGGAGACTTAATGTACATTAAAATTTTCGTTAAACCCTAGTCATAGAGGTAGTGGTAGGTATCCGGGAGGAAAGGTCTGAAGTGCAGACACAGAGCCATCCTCGCCAATTTAGCTATAGTGACATCACTAGACACTAATTGTAGTATTATTTGTACTTCCGTGATATTACTAGAGACGTGTAATAATACATTATATATACTTAGATGAAACTTAAGCACTACGATTCCACATTATACAGTACTGTTTGGTATCTATTAGCATATTGTAGTCTAGAATATAATAAAGTACAGAATATAATAATAAAAAAATTCTTGGAAAAGGGGCTCCGCTATTCAGGATTGTATAACAAGGTGGGGAGTCTGAACAAACCACAATGAGCATAGGCAGATAAAGATCAAATGGAATGCCACAAATTAATTGCGACAGTAGATTAAATTTCACAAGGAAATAAAACTGTTTAGCCCAGGCAGGAACTCGAAAGAAGAGCAGAGCTGGTTTTATTAGTCAAAAGCTTTGTGAGTCAGCCGGGACTGGCATGTGACCAGGATGATTTGGCTCCAAAACCTTTGGGGCTGGTGCACGCGCGTGTGCAGAGACATAAACGTGTAGAACTTTTGTTTCCCTTTCCTTAAACTACCTTAGATCATCAGATCGAGCAGTAAGGGCTGCTGTTTATCTGCGATGAAAGGGATGAGAGAGAACCACAAGTCTAGACTTGTTTACTAATTTTTGTTTACTGTTGATTCGTTGTTGTTTGTGCGCATGCATTTGCTGCTTGACGAGCGCACTGGGCTGTGGTGTACGTGATGCGGGTCAAAGATCGTGGCGATGTAGAGCTGATTTGTGACCGATTATGCGATGAAGCTATTTCCTGCTTTTATCGAAGCGCCTTTCCGGGCAAACCAAGTTTTCTCGATGGTTCTCATAGTTGCCGCAAAGCTGTACTAACTGAGCGGTGGAGATGAAATGAGGTTACTGAATTCTCTCGAAGTTCCGCTGTTCGCTTCCATCACCATTTCTCTAAGCTGCATTTCCCGCCAGTTTACAAGTGTTGTTTTCCAGAACGAAGAGAAGGAAGGAAAACAAAGGAGATAAGAGTCTTAAAGACCTACCCCACGTTCAACAAACTTCTTTTGTATCACTTATTCAAGAGCTAAGACAAATCTTACAAGTTTGTGTACAAAGGTGACATCATAAGTTGGCTTTCTTTCTGTGCATACTGAGTTTGTAAAGATGGAGCTCGAAGGAGGAGAGTGTTACTCGCCCTGATTTGGGGTAACAGCGTCTGATTTTTACTCAGTTCTTTGAAAATAAATTACACACCATTTGATCTTTAAACAATGCTACATGTGGCGCAGTAAGTTCATCAAAGAAGCTGACCACGTGCCTGTTCCTGTAGCGGTGTTGAGCTCCGGCGATGCCCGATACTCGTCCGGGTCACGATGTTCACAATAAACTTCGCTAAAGTGTATGCGAGGAACGAGGAAATATGATTCTATCTCAACCGTCGGGTTTAAATTATTCTTGTCGCACACCCTCTGCCTTGGAATCGAGTGATAAGTGTTGATAGCAGCTGGAGGGGAGAGAGAGAGAAAAAAAAATTGTGCTGCTGGGTCTTGGATGCTCAGATGTGCATGTAAAGAAAAAGTTTAATGCCGTCTGATATGAGTAAGTGAGTGAGAAAAGATTCGTCATTGATAGTTGCAAGGTTCCTCTGGGACTCGGGGAAAGTGAAAATAAAGTGAAAGCATCATTGACCCAAACAACCACTTCCAGTACAAAACTATATATATATTGGTACCACCATAGTGATCAAGGGTTAGCGAAAAATAATTGACACAATCGTTCAAAGAGGGTTTCAAAAGTACGGACTGTAGACGACAACGACCTGCTACAGTCACAGCCGAATTATGATGGAAAGTAGAGTTGGTTGACAGTCGGGGAGACTGATGTACATCTACAACTACACCCACGCAGATTCAGAACTCTTATGGAGTAAGACGGAGCCACACAGCTTGAAGGATGAATATATAATTTGATTGGTAATGTTTGTCAGTATGGGGGTGAGGAAAGGGTCAACCAACCCAAAAAAGATCTTTTTCAACTAACTGATGGTGACAAAGACATCCGTAGCTAAACTAAGCAAGCGAGGTTTTTAAATTATTATTTCAGCGGGTCTTTTGTGGCAACAATCTCTGGAAAACATTTAATTTCCTACCTGAGTCTGGAGAGGTGACCTGTTGAGTCTATAACTGCCCGATGCCTCGGTAACTGTTCGCACTCTTCTCGCTTCGCCTCGTTACGTAGTTGGAAACGTCTCCTAATGAACACAGTCCTAATGATTCCACGTGCGACGAGTGGTCAAGTCTCTAGTTGTCCGTCTGCACGAATATTATGGGTGTTGCCAGGGCACTACAGTCAAAGACCTTTTATATCATCTTTGCTGCAGTTGATGTCTTTGTACATCCACAACGGCGCGATAAGCGACTTGAAGAGCGCGGGCCACCAGTTCACATCCACGAACGCGCCGGTATGGTGATTCATGTACTGATTAAATATTTATTAGCTGCCCCAAGAGTTGAAGGGCTTGTGGTGCGAGTACTATTGTGTGAAACGTGAATGAGAGTTGAGAAATCAGATCAGCCTTTTCTTTCGGTATCCGCATGTTTTGTCAGAGAAAGATAAACGCATACGTGCATGCGTGCGTGCGTCCTAGTGTGTGAATATGTATGCAGGTGCGTGTGTGTATGTCGATGTCGTTATTCTTTTATTAGTATTGGGTCATTGACTATCGTTGTACATGTGAGAGAGAGAACGAACCATATTGACTAAACCCTCAACCCATTTCACTCAGGGAATGGTTTGACAAGTCTATAAAGAGATAACCTCTCACGTCACTAACAGCCAAGAATTATAAATAAATATACATACAAACTTAAATCCATGAAATGCCTTAAAATATCCTAAAACAAAAGAGCGATAGGTTTTTTTTCTAGTGTGTGTGTGAGAGAGAATCACCGGTGGGGCTGAAATGAAGGTTGCTGTACAGACACCGGCAGTGTTGTAGAGGTTATCTAAGTTAGACAAGCCGATAGCCGGCAATCACCAACACATAATAACCTAGTGATAACCACTGTGTCACGGAGAAGGCGTGTATTGACTTGTTTTCGCTCTTTATCCGCTTTTCTCGTCTACTTTAAACTGCAAAGCTTCGAACGTGTCTGTCATACTGACCTGGTATCTGAAAAGCCAAGGGCACGAGCCGGGGCTGAGGGGGGACGAATGGGGTCACTGTGTTACGTGACGTACAACCACCCTCAACCTTGACCTGTCCGTCATGTCGCGTCTGTCGCACGAGAAGATGTGAAAAAAAGAAATATTTTGGAGTATAAAGTCCACGTCCTCGCGTAGCAAACGCCAGCCACCTTTGTGAATGAGTTCGATCCTGAGCGTCAGCAATCGTTTGATTCTATTCTGACGCTCGTCTGACGTTCGACTGTATACTTGGCGGTATTTTTAAGCGACGGTGCAATGGGGGATCTTGAGGCGTGGGGTCAGGTGGCTTCCAGGTACACCATACATCAAGAAACACTGACCTACTTCAGGCGGTTGAAGGGACTCGGTTTCAAGAGAGCTGAGGAGCAGACGCCGGAGGAACTTCGGGCCTTCTCCCTTCGCCGCAGTGAACTTTTTGGCGGCCATGTCGACTTCTGTGGCTCGGAAATTGAGTACTTCGCATCTTCTTTGAACAGTCAGAGTATGCCCCTTCTTTTTTTATTATTGATGTATTTATAGCTTACATTACTTTCAGCACTTGTGGTTTCGACCAGAGGACATAGTAAAAATGGAAAATTCAACATGGCTGTTTATTAGTATTGCATTTTTAAATTTCTACACGATCTGGATCAGTTTTATCTAATGGAGACCTTACAGAACAAATACATTATTTATCTATCTGTGTATGTGCAACCATAAAGTTAAATATGCATTTGTTGAAGGAAAACCTCATCTTTCAATGTGTTGCTGCAGTTCGCGTGCCAGTGACAGTTTACAAGTCCTTTGATGTCAGTCAGGTTCCAGCCATCCTGGTGTTCTTCCATGGAGGTGGTCTGGTCAGCAGCAGCAGATGTGCTTATGCAACAACGTTTAAAAAGCTGGCTAAGTACTAAATAACAACCACCACCTAATAGATATTCGAATACCGCTAAAAGGAACTGGCAGGTGGCAGCTTTGCTTGCCTAGGGGAACGAGAGAGTTTTATTATAAATAATACGATGCAATATATCATAAAATAATCACAAGTCAATATGGCAATTAGAGGTGATCACAAACAAGAAGACTCGAAGCTGAAAAAAAACCACTAGTGGTGCGAACTAGCAAGACATCGAACCAACGACGCACTTAAAACAAGACTTCCTTTCCGAGACAAGAAGACCAATGACTCTAGTGGTTTGCAAATACACCCAGAGACTCCAGCAGGGTTTACTGAACAGAAGTGATGTGATGATGATAAACTTAGAGGTCAGCAGTGAGAAAATTATGCTAGCAGGGAGGAAGGGGGTAAAAAAACCAACATCATACGGTGTGTGCTTATCAGGACAAAGGGTAGGGGGCGGAGAGGAAGAGTGTGTATGCGCATATGTGCTCTAATTTTTAAAAAGCAAACTACCCTCCTGAGTCGTTTGTATATCTGCTGACACACTGGCTTTTGTATGACACAGGTGTGCTAGGTGTTTGGTGGTGGGTGTAGAGTACCGTCTGGCGCCTGAAGATCGGGTACCTGCCGCCTTTCACGACTGCCGCTGCGCCACAGAATGGATCCTCGGCAACAAAGAACTAGTCGGTAAGCCCTCATCTCCGCAATTACTTTTAGAAAACTGAGGTCGTTCTGCGAGCCACGAGCTGGAGGCTCACAAACCTGCTTTCCTGATGATATTCACCATATTGCTGTTTATTTTTGGTTTACGGGGATTTCAACTAGGAACGGATTTGTAAACCATCGGACAGTTTCTCTCGCAAGGTTGTAGCGAGAAGATATTTTTTCTTGCGTTTTTGCAACTGTTTTTTATGTTTGATATATATAGGAGGCCACCCTGACAGTAAGGTGGGTATTGGTGGGGACAGTGCTGGAGGACAATTGACTGCCAGCGTCGCACACGATGTGCAGGGACTGGCATTTCAGGTACACACACAGATACATACACTCACACTTACAATACCACACACTTGCATGGACACACAAATACACACTCACACACACATACACACATATATGTATACACACACAGGAGAGGGAGTGGGAGAAAGAAATTCTGCAGTGAACAGACAAAGAAGTACAATCTCTGTGGACTAGGGGTGCACAGTTGTTACCAGCCAGACAACATGAGAAGTTTGTTGACAACTTGCAGATTGCCATCTATCCGTTCACGGATCTGACGCTGTCGGCGCCATCTTATTCTGAATTCGTCGACACTCCCGGGCTCAACACAAACACCATTAAGTGGTGAGAGTTCTTCAAAACACAGATTGTTCTTCTAAAATTCTGTAATCAACTGAGTTATGCCTCGGATGCGGACTCAAAGGTCAAAGGGTCATCTGCTAAATGCCTGTCCGTGTAGGCCTTCTCAGAATTTACGATCACTTAGTTATAACTCATTGTCTAATCGTCAATTTAATTCTCCAAGAATGAAGATTTTATTTATATAAAATGTTTCGTCGACAGATTTATGGACTGGAGATTGCATAGTGCCAAATGTTTGCTGGCATACACTGCACTTTTGCTTGCTGATGACAAAAGATATAAAGAGTGTGTGTGTTTGCGCAGGTTCATGAAGCAGTTCCTGGAAAATGAAGATCAGGTCACAGACCCCGTTGTCTCACCTTACTTCCGGCCCAGTTTTATAGGTCTTCCTCCAGCTTTAGTCATACTGGCGGAGCTGGATCCCATAAGGGATGATGGACTTGGTAAGTGAAACCAACAGAGCAACAGAAGGACACACAAAATGCACACTTTCATACACTTACATTCACTCTCTCACTCACACGCACACACACACATCCTTGTGCACATGTATAGCCGAGTTCTTCATGTGAATGAATATCCTGTATGGAGCGAAAGACGTAAAGTCTACCATAATTCCTCCTTTCTTCTGTCACTGCTCTCAGCGTATGCAAAAAAGATGCAGGAAGCGGGTGTACCGACTGACATTCTGGTGGTTCACGGAGCACCTCACGTCTTTTTCCACCTGCCAGGTGAGTCACCAGATTTACGGATAATTTAAGCAACGCGGGGTAAAGTCCTCAATCTGACCTATCTGCTAAGAACGGGACGAACAAAGCCTTCTCGTCATTATCAAAGAATACTCCAGAGGTTTGATAAATATCTAGTATGTATAATTATGGTCAACTTAACAGAAAGTAGTAGGACATTAACTCGACTATCTGCTGATTTTCCAGGTCACTTCAAAGAGCTTTGCCGCGAGCCGTACGAAAAAATCGTTGAGTTCGTTCAACGCTTTCAGACATAAGATGACCCTACTCCTTCAAGGCAGACTTTGACTTTAGTGAAGGAAAAAGTTCTGGACAAATCACAACTACAAAAAACAAAACAAAAACAAAAAAACAAACAAAAACAACTTTGTATTTAAACAGAGCCTTTGTAGTTTGATGTACCTCACGTTTGGTACCAGAGACTCAATATATATTACTATTATTATTGTTGTTTGTTTTGTCCAAAAAGTATGCAGGATTGTTGTTAGCAAATAAATTCTCAAGATATTTGTGATGGTGTGTCCACTTTCAGCAAAAGCGCAGTTGTTTATTTAATTTAGTAAACTTTGAGTGTCGCAGTTAATCAGGTAAACATTCAATTATTTCAGCCTAAATAAGAATTTGTTGATTTTTAGCGTTATAAGCAATGAACTTTGCTGTCTGTTAGGATGCATTTTAAATTTTACCTGACTCTGGCAATCTGACTTACGATCTTGTCGCGATGGTGTCACGTGGCTTTGGACATCATATCCTGACGTCGTTGACCTGGCTTTCTGTTTAGTATGCTCGCAGAACAGATGAAATATTCTTTTTCCCCCAAGAAGAAGACTTTGCTTGAAATGAGAAAACTACCCCAACCCGCTCTCAAAAAAAAAAGGGAGAAGCAGTGAGACACTTTTCTCAAAAAGAAGTTAACCTTAAAACTTTTCGAGCAGTCCTTTCTCCGAAAACAGTTTCCTTGTCTTGTCTTGCTTTTCCATTTATTTCATCTTCGTTTAGTTTTTCTACTGCTCTTTTTCCATCATCCTTTACTCTAGGCAAGAGAGTGAATGGTAAATTTTCTTTCCTGCACGTGCAGTCAGGGAATATGTATTATGAATGTATGGTCTGTTACTTGTAGCATGAAAGCTTATCAACTGCATCAGATGGATTGGCCTCCATATAATTCTTCCGGTACTACAGACGCACAGCTGGATTCTAAAAATAATCAGCTTAATACGATAATAAGAGCAGTTATCAAAACTAACGTACTTTCGACTGATTTCGTGCCATGGATTTTGCCAGGAAAAGCACACTACCAAGTTTATGTGGAAGTAACTCAATACATGAGGACATTACAAAAGATAAAACATAGATCTGGCTGTATTAAACATTATGCAGCGAGGAAAAAAACTCTCGTGAAGAAGTTTTCGTAAGCAGGATTATTTTACTTCACAGTTTTATAATTGTTACCCATGAATCATCATTACTTTCACAAAGTTCTTATGAAATCTTGACTATCTGCGTGGATAGGAGACTTCCTCGAGCAAATCACAAAATTCACAGCTAGTTCCACTCGCGAAAGTGTGATTAATGACAAATGGTATCTTAATGACTGATTCGACTCACCCATGTTGGTAGGACCGGTCACATCGTCTGCTGCCACTATAACCACCCGTATTTTTTGTGTTTGGACATTAATAAATTTATGTATTTATTTTACAACCGTTAAGTATAATCAAATTGTCGCACATCCTCCTTTTATCCTTGGACAATGCTGACGACTTGGCAACCAGCAGAAGAGGATGTAAAGTAGTCTTGGTGGTAGACGCAGATCGAGCCTGTCCCGCTACAATGGTAGGAAATCTTTGTTATTGCAAACCTGTTGGTTTTTTTCCCCCCGAGATTCCCCCACCAGTGACGCAATGCCGACATCACTGTTAATTAAATGACTGTAGCCTGTGGCTTTGCCAACATGAGTCAGTGCGAATGCGGAATATATTTTTTTAAAAATGGCGGCAATGAGCACTTCCGGTTTGAAAGGCAAGGAATGATTTTTAGCAGCGAAACGCTTGACTAAAGACATCATTCATTCTTCCTTGACAGTCTGCACACAACGCACGCTGTTAGGCACGAACGTGTCTTTCATTATCCGATAATTAGCGGATATCGTGTATTGAAACTGCATCCATTTCCTGTTTTTGTTCATTTTACGTGGCAAGCAGGCAGGCATTCATTTCCGCGTTCATTGTACTTGAGTGTACTTGAATAGTCATCACTGAGACAGACCAAAACAAGTTTTACATGGATGGACAAATGATGTGATAGTTAAACACGTCATGCATTAGTTGTTACTTTGATTGTGATATTTATTTTATTTTTCTAGTGTCATCTCGATCTCTCGATCCCCATTGACCATTGTTTGACTTAACTCTTTTTTTTTTTTCTTCGGAAGTGACTTTCTCGGCTTGTTCCACATTTCTTGTAGCAAGAATTAATAACGTTTTGCTTGCATCCCCAACCGTCATCTATGAGTCATTGAACATGATTGGTTCACACAAAATTCAGCTTCCCCCATCAAATCCATGTCTCCCTTGACAAGATCTCTCATGGGTGATTATCTCCTGCTTTGATCACTTAAAGGATGTCTGATCACAAGTGGAAAGAATCGATTCACACACATCTAATAATAATATAAATATTGTAAAGTGTCAACTCTTGCACGAGCTATTCAAAGCGCTCGCATACACATACACAGATACATATTGAGCGCGCGCACACTCAAATACCAAGACGTGAATGGGGCTTACATTCTATAATTATAAAGTGAACTGTACAGCTAGAGAAAGAAAACGATACGAATTCATCCCTTGACACCCCCGTAGACGTGTTCATGAAAAATAAATACAAGAACATATAATATATACAGTGTCGCTCCTAGTAATTATATATGTTTTGCATGAAGAAAGAGGGAATTTCTGGAGAATTTGAAGGGACAGTGTGTTCCGGTTGAGTGGGTCAAAGACAGAAAAGGAACGTAGACCAAATGTGCTATAACGGGGCACCTTTTGATTAGAACCTCGTGCCTCACCCCTGCATCCCGAGATGGTCCCGACAAACGTCCATGGAGCGGATGACGTAGAGCTCCAAATTGAGTATATTAGTAGAGGATAAAATCATGCAGCGCTTCCACCCGACCTGCCACAAGGTGACAGGTCCTGTTATAGGTAGAGCAGTCCAAAATTCGGTTGTCGCCAGGTGACTGGCATGGGTTTTCTCTCCTTCTCCCACGACCTCTCTTCTAGAGACCTAATTAAGTTGCCGCCAGGTGATCGGTCCTGCTTGGTAAAGCAGTAGAAGCCTCAGTTGAAGAACATCGATGGCAGAAAACAGTCGCAATAGTCAATGCGAGAGAGGATGGCAGAAGAGAACAATCTGTTGAATTTACAGGTTAAAAAACTCCGTTCATGTTATTTTTTTCTCAAGAGTATTTAATTAGCTTTGTGATTGTCGATAGTCACGCCAAAGGATTGTAAGGAAAAGTATAACGAGTCTCCCAGTAGTCCACAATACATGATTAATACCATGTACTAACGGAAATTGAGAGTAACCACTTACCCACATTTTTGCACTGCTGACAATAATTAATGTGTCCGTACTTTTTGTTGATATATAACAACTTCAGGATCGACACATTTTAGTTCCTGTTTAGCTCGATGTCTAATTGCCACCATTCGTCCAAAGCAGATGTTCGAGAGGCGAGGGTGGCGGCAAAAAGAAGATAGATGCTAGAGATAACTAGTGATGTAGGGTAAATTCAAGACTCGAATTGTGGTGGATCGGCGAAATAACGACTTAGTCAAGTTTAGCGGTTACCAGACAAGAGCATGTAACAATCAAAGGGAAATAAGGAGGCAAAAGATGGGTCTCGCTTGTTACTTCCCTTTGTTGTCATCATTCTTCTTTTGACTGGTACCAGCTATGCTAGTTGTTCTGCCGATAATAGGCGTTCAGGGGAAGTGGTCAAGTGGCTGAAAAGGTTCTTCACTAAGGCAATAAGAAAGCCTGAAGGGGTATGGCCAGTCAGTTCTTTAATGGTAGCCATGCAGCCGATGTTTTCTGCATCAGCGTCCACCATCCTTCAAGGACAGTCTTAGAGTGTCATGCTGGGTGCTATGGCTGAACCAGATGACTGTTGTCAGAAGTAATTAGAAATGCGATGATCGTATTTGTTGGTCTTATGTTCTGTGTGTGGAAATTCAGAGCAATTTTACAAGGCTTTTAGTATTGAATGCCTATGTTCTTGTATAGCAGCAAGCACAGTCCATGTCTTGCATCCCTGAAACAGCTTAGCTGAGTTATTGTCAACGCCATGTCCCTTCGACTGTGTAAATGAACTATCGTCATTGCAGAACTATTCCACTTCATGGTCAACATGCGTTGAAGTCAGAGTGTGGACTTGGACAATGGTAACAACTGAAAGGACAAATATACCTGGTTGTGAACACATTGAAACTGAGTAGGTGCTTTCATTGTGGAAAGCTTTTGCCTGGTGATGCACAGAGATCTCAATCATCGGGCTTGAAGTCGCTGGCCTCTATTGACCAAATGCATTTTTCACCAACCAAGATCATGTTTCAACTGCTTTCAAACAACCTCATTTCACTGACTGCTACATGAGCTTCTTCGAGACATCAGCTCATGTCGTGCCACCTGCTGACCAGCTCTCTGTCTGGCCTTGCTTGTACAGTGTAGCAGACCAGTTTATTATGCCTGTGGACTGGTCACCTATGTTAATATTTCCTTTTTTATTAAGCAGGAAGAGCCATAGCCTAATAATTAGTGCATTTTATTTCCAGGCTCAAAGTCATGGGCACGCTTGTCAGTTCCCACTACAAAATAACCCCACACCATCACCACCCTGCTAAAAAAAAAAAAAATCATTGGAAAAAAAAGAGAGCTGGGTGCATGTCATGAACAGCTTGAACCACTTCTATACATTGTTCCATAACCACTTAGTTATGGTGCTCTTAACATTTTCCTGTTAACATTCCCTAATCCAACATTCATGTAGCTTCTGCATTTGTTATAATACTTTGCCTTTTCTTGTCTTGCCAGTGAAGATTTAACATCCTTAGATGACAAGATTCCATTTTGTGCAGCACATCACATTTCTACACAAAGCAATTGGGTATGCAATCACCCATCCTATAAACCCATCGCTGGTAATTTTTTTCAGTGCCATTAAAAGCCGTCAATATGGTTAGTGAAGATTGATTTTGGTATTATTTATTCTGTAAAACAGTACAGACTGAGGCACATAGAAGATACAACGAGATAGGAAGGGACAGAGTGGTGAGGGAGGAGAAACTAAAAATAAGGGTACTTTTAATATCTAAGCCAGGGGTGGGCAATTAATTTTCCCAAGGGGCCGCATGAGAAATTGGGATGGTTTTAGAGGGCCGGACTAATATAGTTAACTCAGTTTTACCCACTACTGTATATATAGTATATATACTGGCGGGCGGGCCGGTCAGAGACCTTTGCCCAGGTCTGATCTAAGCCATGGTCACTGGAAGAGCAAATAAATAAAATCCAGAAGAAACAAAATCTGTTTACATGATCATAAATATTTAATTCTATAATTAAACAGCAAGAACTGCCTTAGTACATAGGTAATGCAGTTCATGAAAAATAATAACATTGTACAGCTGAGCAGCACTAAACAATGCAAGTATACAAAAGGGTGTAAAGCACAATACATTTATAAATAAGTTTTAATATGCATTTTCATGTCTGTCAAAATTAAAATGTGAGGCGTAAACAACCTCAAGGAAATGAATAAAAAAAATTGCCAACAAAAAGTCAACTGTCACAACTGTCCTTTTGGTTAAACAATAACTATCAACATGCAGTGATTTGGAATAAGAGCACCCGAATCTATACCAACAAGCTTTGAGGCAGAAGAATGTGAGCTTCTTCAGAAAACTGACTCACCATTAGTACTGATGGTTTACTTAAATTGTATACATGGATAAGGATAATCTGGTTCAAAACAGAGCCAGCTATATCCAAATATGTTGAATACTAAAATGGTTCATGAGTATCCACACAACAGATGTTGTCAAATAGCAATCTGTGTTTGTTTTTCATTCATTCGTTCATCCTCATAATACTTATCTCTTATTTTGATGTGGAAGGCAGTGTGTTGCAATAAGCAAAATATTTATAACTAAAAACGGCACGGCAAGCAACATACAATTATTTGCACAGAAATCTGCTAGGCATAAGGAGACATTCTTGTCTGTTTTGATTTTCACTTTTTCAGCAATCTTGACTAGAAACTTTATGAGTTTTAGTCATAAGGAGGCCTTTCCGATTGGAAAGAATGTCCTGTGAAAACATTTTCAGTAGCACAAGATGTTTACATCTTAGACAAAAGACTAAACGTTAACCAAAATTAAAGATAAAAATTTAATACACACCATTGTAAATGGACATCAATGCAGGTGCACAACCTTACTCTCTTTCGCTTTCTTTCTCACTCACACAAACATACTTTTTACGTTGGACATTCACTTGAATCTTAAATCTAAACTGTTGATCCCAATGGTTGCAAAATGAATAATATGAAGGGGACAGGATGGGAAAGATCTCCTAAAATGTCAACGCTCGGTCTGGAATGGCACACCACTGTGTAATAGCCATAACTTTGTGCTTGGCTTTTCCCGTGTAAATTTCCTTGAATGCAAATGACAGTCATTTTTGACCTTTTGTCTCCATTATCTCAAAATATCTAGAAAACAATTTGACAGTTTTGTACATGTTAAAAAAGTCTAAGCAATGACTCATAATACATATCTACACAAACAATAACCCACTCCTGTTACAAAGTTAACCCATTAAAGGCAGTAACATAAAAAAATGCATTTTGCAAAAATTTAAAAAATCTGAATAAACCAGCATTTTTCTTAACTACTTGAACAACACAAAAAAATTCAAAGATAGCGACATTAAATATGTGCCATCCTGTACTATCTTTACTTTCTCTGGAAATAACATTTTCCTCTCTGTCCCAGATCATCCAGAATCTTGGCATTACGATCCACGCATCATTATCTCTTGAATCTCAAATCAAAGCAGTCTGTAAATCCATCTTGCGCTTCGCAGGATAAGTCATATCTGACCTGCCCTGTCCGTTTCTGCCACCAAAATGCTTATGTCTGCTTTTGTGTTGTCCGGGCTGCATTACTGCAACTCTCTATTTGCTGATCTCCCTAACTGCCTATTGGACAAACTTTAAAGGGCTCAGAATAAAGCCAATCATGTTGTTTCCTGTAGGCGAATAGCAGACCATATTACATCCACATATTCTGAATCAGCATATATGGAGGCACATCTGTAGAGTTTTCTGGTTAAAATTACTGCTTGTGTTTGTCACGGTTATAGCACTGGGTAGAAAGCCTGTCAAAAAGGCACTAAGTTCATTTTCCACAAAAGCCTGAAAAAATTTTCCCGTTTATGTCTTTTCCTACAGACCGGTCTAACAGTGTGCACACCATCAATTGCTGGTCTTGGAGATTATTCCATTGGTTTGGCCTGTGTACTGTTTCCACCTCATCACAATAATTAACAACTAGCAGGATACTTCATACAAGCATAAAAGCTCACAATAATGCTGAACACAAAGAACTGTGTCTTCATGAAGAGAACATTCAAAGCACATTAATCTGTTGAAGGACCTTGTGAAAACTGCACTTTTTTAACGTTGAAACATGTGCAATGTGTATGCGTGCTTATGAAAGAATTTCAAGCAAGGAATTGTCATCCACGCAAGCTGCTCAAACAAACAAGTCTTGCTCAGGAGGCTTGATGCATTGTATAGCCGCTTCTCACAAAGAATAGACGCTGCATTTACATGGCTAATTTATGATAAAATATCTGCATATATATATATGTATCCTGATGGCACATCAACACGGGTGATGTGAATGCATGTACATGAGAAATAGAATTTCATACCATGATTGCTTTGAATAGTTCAGCACACATAGGCACTAGAAGTCATACAAATGTTAATTACATTCAAAACTTGATCAATCCTCAACATCCACTTAATTCAAGTTTGATAAAGAATAAATCTTATAGCTTTGTAGATTCACAAATGGATTACAACTTGCAGGTTAAAAAACATAAGGCAAAACAAAACTAAAAAATCTTGCTCATTACTATTTTTGTCTGTATTCTCTGGCCAGAATCTTCCCATACCACTCTTGCATTGAAACAAAAAAAAAGTCTTTTGCTAGCTTGTTCCACGAATTGCTTAACACTGTTATTGAATATAGAGACTATGTGCAAGAAAAAAAATCATTATACACAATTTTTGTAAGGCAGCACAAAGGCTTTTTTTTAGAACAAATTAAAGAAACTTTAAAATACATTTAGTTTTAGATGGAAATACTTATTCTTATAGGTTTTATTTAATTACAAGTATTGGAGATCCTAATGGCAAAAGAAAGACTTTTCAATGCTTTTAAGATCAACACACATAGGATTTCTATTTTCTTTCTTGCCGTGTTCACAAGAGTGGCATAGCTCATGATGCCAAATTTTCTTACAAGGGTATGTACAGTTTTGTGCCACTTTTGCATGTTATAGTTTCAGTAACACTGCTAGTTGGAGATGTGTGTTACAGTATATGCAAATCATGTCACTCATATGAACTGTCTTCATTGTGTTACATACCATTATCAACCATCAATAAGGGCTATGTGGGTTTCTTGAGCAAAATCCTGCTTATAAAAAATACATGAATATGAAAAATATACAGCAAAATAACAGATTTAAACATTTGCTACAGGATTTTAAATACAGGTAATAACATTTACACAAAATTTTGAACATGCAAGTAACTGAATGCTATTGGTTTGTCTAAGAAAAACCCTTTAGATGTCAGCTATATGCTGTGAATCAACATGACTGTAGCTGTTGAAAAGCAATGTGAGTAAAACAGTCGATAAAGAGCTAAGAAAAGCTCTAAGGCTTCTGTTAGCTCATATGCTTTAGTTTCTTTGTTTTGACTTCGCATGCCTCTAAAGTTTGACTTTGCATGCCTCTCAAGGTTGTTCATAAAAAGTTGCCACAATACTTGCCTCTTAGGCCTCTTGCTGGTGTTCCAAATGTTACGTGAAACTGACTACTCATTTTGAGAAAAGAAAAGGGAAAAATGAATAATCCCACCTTTTGTCAACTTCTTTACTATCTTTACGGACATCCATTAGAATTTTAAGACAATGGTAATTTTGTGTGTACATATATGCAGGACATACACTGGGCACTCCACCCCTTTTTGCTAAGCTACTACTAGTCTTGAACTTGTGAAAGTTCTGGCTAATAATACTCCATACATTACATGTGTCATCTACTAACAGTAGGCAACTTAGAATACAAGAAAAAATAAAGCTGACGATCATGAAAAGATATACATCATGTTTTACTTTGCAAGCAAGCAGATTTGTATTCAAAGATATCCTAGAAAAAATTAAATTGCCCTCTAGTCTGTGATATGGTTTATATGTAAATACTACAAAATCTAAAAAGTAAAAGTCTGAGAAATAGTCAGAGAAATGAGTATGTTTTTGTGGGAGTTGTTTACATTGCTTCACATGAAAAACAAAATCTCCTTATTTCATATGCAGAAAACAGGTTATTTAAGTGAAACTTTTGCAAGCTTTTTAACACAAATGTGCAAGTGTTTTTTAAACATTGCCTAAATGATAATGTTTCGGTGATTAAAAAATCCAATGTATGGATGCCATATTTCAATCTATATGATATGACACAGAAGAAATGCCTTGAGTAGGTAAACATAAAATGTTTGAAAATATTCTGTTCTTGTACAGTTTGTCACAACTGCACACTTTGCAAGAGCTACTGGCAGAAGGCATGGTAGAAATTTTTCCCTATCTAGCTTAAGATCCATACTTTTTCATAAAATTTATTATCTTTTCTCGAGCTCTTCTGTTGGTCTCCTTGAAGTGGCCTGAAGACAAATTACAAAAACAACAAATAAATAAGACTCAAAGAATAAAAGTAATGATTTAAGAGCAGCAAACAATTTAACAAATACAATAGACACAGCAGGGTATCTTTTTCACATGTCAGTGTTTGTTATCACCTTTCCCACCCTTTTTAAAGTATTCTCTCTCTCAACTCTGAAAAACCTAACAATGTTGAACAGTAAACATTTTAGATTGCTAGAGCCAACATACCCTGATGAATATAGACACATTACACAGAAATAACGGACTACAATAAAAAATTTTTTTTTTACAACTAGAATTTAAGAAAATATTCAAGTTGCACCTGGTTGTGAAAAGAAACCATGAACTGTTCCTTTGCACAGCATACTTTCCACTGATATCCCTGCCTCCTTGACTTTCTTTTTATATTCTGGAAGAAACAACAACAAAGTCAGCAGAACACATTGCACATTTAACTGTCAGATCTGCTCTCAGTTTACCTAGATTTTAACATTTTTTTTTTATCCTTTTTGAGCAATTATAGAAACAGTGGCAGAATGTGATATCATTAAGAGCTGATAACATATTTCTGCAAATGTAAATTTTCCACCTGACTCTTCATGACTGTATTACTCAGCCTATTTTGATATGATTCCCTTATAAATAGTGGATAAAATTTCATTTATATGAAGCCAGTGGCAGTGTTGAAATCTCCCAGTCTGATGTGGCCTGCTACTCATTTGCTACTTAATAAATTTATTCTAATTTTTCAAATAGAAAGATTTATGACATATTATGAAAAGTGTGAATGATTCAGTAATGGTTGAAACTTTATATCTATATACAAAACAAGTGACAATACAAATTCTTGTGCTTTCTCACCATAGCAAGCATCCCTCAAAGAGTCTATCTCCGCAACAATAATAAGTGTAGGTGGAAGTTTTGTAAAATTTGGCTGCAAGAGAGGAGACACACGAGGGTTGGTAACTTCCTCTGCGGTATTCAGGAACTGCTCAGTACACCTGTCATCAAAAAATGAAGAAAAAATGTTTACATAAATATAACCATTATTACATGGAGAGTGGTGTTCCTTCGCCTAACAGCCTTGAGGAGGCCAGCTCTCCGCGTTTTCATTTTTTTCTTGGATTTGTTGTGCTACTTGTACTACAGAAACAATTAAAAACGTAAGAAAACTATTAAAACTGCTTTTGTCAAATTGCTGCCTCACCATGTCAAATGTTCTTGTGATTTCAGTCCCACATGAAATTCTTCAACTGATGGCTGACCAAAGCGAAAATCAACAAAGGGGTAGATGAGAACCTGTTCAAACAAAAATCATCACTGTACATTGTACAAGACTACACCCCTTACTCTCTAGCATAATTTTAGATTCAGTTTGTTTTCAATGATTATAGACAAAATTAACCTCCATGCACTATACATTTATCCTATTTCTTGTAGCATTTCTACAGAAGGAACTTTTACCCTACAGTCAGATACAAATGGAGAAAGAACTAAAGTGCCAGAAAAATGTCAGTTGCAAGAACAACTATAACAGCACATTTGCTTGAACATATGGGTGAACACAGAACAACATTAACTCAAGCTGCTCCAAAGCAAAAGCAGTTATACATAATGTTTAATACAAATCAGCTCTTTTATAATGCACAATGTCAACACACCTGGTAAGCAATGCCTGGAACTTCATGTGCCACAGTGGCAGCAATATTTCCACCAGCTCCAGACCCTGCCACACCAACCTTGCTCTCATTCCCTGCCCCTGAATGAACCAAATTAAAAGAAGTTAAAATGTGTTCCATCTCTTGGCCTGGTCTTTAGATACATCATAAAATTAGGTAACTCCCTGTGTCTTTGTGTGTGCTGAAGAGAGAAGGCAAACAGACAAAACAAACCTCATTATCCTTTCATACAAAATTAAAAACAACTTTAACCTATTTTAGCTTGGAAAGAAAATTTTTAAGCGGCACCAACATCAGATGCCTGTCAAAATAAGTACTCAGGAAAGAATGATAATTTGGTAAAGGTGATGCAAGCTTTATAAGTCTGTACTCTTTGGCATAAATAATGGTGGAACTTTTGTTTAACTTATACCATTTTGCACAAAATTTGAAAATGTTGAAATAGTTACAACTTGCAGTTTGCTCTTGGTATACAATGCTAAGAACGATGGACCATAGATTAAATCTATAATATGATTCAGTGCTGCGGCTTAAAAAAGCAGCAGATGTGTTTTCACAAAAATAAAATGGGAACGAAGTATCACCTATCAAAGCCTTGTTCATCATGACCCATCGAACAACACATTTAGCATCATCATAGCATGCTGGAAACTTAAACTCTGGAGCCAGGCGATATTCCACATTGATGACTATACAGCGAGCCTCACTGCAACAGAAAGTTTTAAATTAACATAAATTGCGGAAGAGATAGAGAAAAAGCAGAGAAAAGGAACAGAGAAGGAAGAAAGAATCATCCAGGATCTGAAATTTCCTAAAATTAGGTGTCACAATGACCTTTTAATTTATATTTGGACGTTGTACACAAATTATACTCAATTGCATGTGATTGTCAGTGAGTACAAAAAAGGACCCAGGCAAACGTTTGCATGCACACACACACACAAACACATTTAAACGAAATCCCCCCAAACAAGTTCAACATTATGTGTGAATACATGTATTTGTCCTAAAAGATGCACATTTTTGCATACTGTATTTACTAACACTAAAAAGATTTCTTAGGTTTGATCACCACAACCAAAATTTCAATTGAAGCTAAGTATATTTTCTGCAAAAAAGCACATTATCTGCAAAAAAGTGACAGTGAAAGAGAATTAGCGTCTTCACTTTGAAAGGTAACTAATGATTAAAAGAAGAAAACACTAACAAAAAGAAATAAGAAAATAAATCAGAATAGGGCAAAACAACATCTAATTCCAAACTGTTAATACAAAATGATATCAGTTTACTTCAGCTTTGCAAGTAACATAAATGGAACTGGTAGTAAGAACTTCATTTTCTGCTAATTACTAATAACGGCATCAATCTGGACTTCCCAATTACAAATAATTGTGGAAAAAAGAATTACATTGCAAGTATCTTGCATATTATGCTTGATGTCTTTCTGGAGCCAAACACCATGGCACCATCATGGAAGTAAATAAGAATGTTTGGGCGTCTGTTGACCAGCAATGGCTTCAGAACATCTATTGGTATGCCATCTGTTAAGTATAAAAAAACAAAAAACACAACAACAAACAAACAAAATAACCTATGGTAGAACTTTCAACAGTTCTCTCTGTAGTCCGAATGGAACTAGAACAACAGAATATATATATATATGAAATTTACCTATATTGTTAGGAAATCTCTATCATTATTCAGTACCTAATGAAAACTATTTATGCAAAGTAAATCAGGTAAAGTAGTAGCTTCTGTGTTGCAAGGATGACTAGAAAACCAAAAAGAAAAACCCAACAAAAAGATCAAGACTTCTGCATGACAAAACAAAGAATCTGTCAAGAAATGCATGGTTTAGTCAACTGGAATACAGACAGCTGGATTAACATAGCTGTTCTATAATGTTTGTTCACTCTGACCACAATGCTTATGCATAACTAATGTGATTAATCCAATACACTGCAATTAAAAAACACAATACCTATCAGGTGATAGTTACACTTAAGACTTTGATAGTCTACTGAAAATATATTGATTTACACTTTTTTTCTACAACTCCAGCAATTTTTAAAATAGGAGCCTGAAAACGTGTTGCATTTTATGGATGGAGAACACTGAAACAGACTAGAAGAAGTACACCTGACATTTGCAGAAAGGGCATCACAGAATCTAGAATCCTGACAAATGGCTGATAAAACACTTCGTGAATGCAAACAAGAGTTTGTTCTTGTGAGTTGTATGTTAATTAGTATCATACAAAACATGACTCAAGGACCTAACTCACCACCCTGCTCAGTGCTGCATATATGTACATACACATGTCACTGAAATTCACACATGATTTTGTGTTTGTGTAGCATCTCAATTTAATGTCCTCTGGCATTTGTGGGTTTTACTATCTCCACATACCTTCCCTAATATTGCCATCATATCCCTGATATCTATTTTAAAAAAAACTAAAACAGGCAGTAACCTAATTAATTAACAGACTGAGTAAAAACTTTTAATTCCTCACTATGAACAATGCACAACTAAATAAAATGATGTAAAGATGAATTCTTATTATCATCAATCAAAAATGGCTGAAAGGTGTAAGTATTGCAAGAAAAGTATACAAAACTAGTGACATGATACTGAAATGCTTTTTTTTTTTTTTATAACATGTTATAATAAATAATACAGTTGACATTTTCATGTGTTGATTGCTGAGGTACAATTAAGGCAACTGGAGTGTTAGTGCCATACACAGTGCATTATTGGTGATACTTAATGCAGTCATAACAGCAAATCTTTACAGGAAACCCAGTTTGACATTCCTGATTCTTCAGAGTGGCATACTAATAGCCTATCGTAAACAGCCGGTATGCGGTTATCAATAAAACTGGAAGTGGAGCTAACAACTTAGATGCAAGTATTTATGTTTAAGTCATGCACTTACCTTTAACAGAAGGCGAAGGTACAAAGAATTCCTTTACATCACCTTCAAAATCAAAGTCGCCTGCATACTTTAAGGTGACTTCTTCGTGGGCGTGCCTAGCTTCCTCAACAGTGGCTCCTGTATCCAAAAGCTTGCCTGTCTTCTCTAGCCGTTGCTGAAGATAGGTCTCGCTCTCTTGGTTCAATTTATATTTAGCCTTGAGCGCATCAAGCCCACTAGGCATCCTGCCGATCGCCAGATGCCACACACTACTTTGAGTAAAGCAGGAACGCTAAATTTATTTCTGTGAGACGATCTGCAAGGCGCTAATGAACAGGTGATGTATAGACCTTCATGCACAGAAGCCGGAGGCGGAAGAGCTTCTACCGTCGATGGGTTGCGACCATTATTACTTTGATGCCAGTCCAGTGGGGGTGACGGGATAGAAGGCAATCGATTTTCCGGAATGTTTTGTATAAATTCACTTTACAGGCTTATCTGGTATAGTTTTCGATAAGTTGACTGGATAGTTAATCCTACAGTAGTAAATTTTTGTAAAGTTACAACGATCGTTACACTTTCACTTTTTACAGGCTTCACCTCGATTGGCTTGATTGACAGTGGAAGGACCATGGATGTGTATGATACAAGTTCTTGGAAGCACTAAGCTATAAATTTTCTGTTCGTCGTTGGATAGGAGAATTATTAAGGGAAGAAAAGAAACAATATCGCGGACCTTCATTTATCCAATATAGTGTTGCTCAACATCTATACTTCTGTGTGTACATTTAACATGACTGAGCGAACTTCAAACTGATCATAGTACATTGAAAATTCCGTCTCTCTTATATATCTTCTAGACCACATGAAATAACAAACGACAACAAATCAACTATTTGGGATGAAATTATTGACTTGATAAGATTGCCATTGCCGTAAAATTCTTACTTTGAGTTTGTCTTTTTGCATATCTGTTCGTAATCTAGCATTCTAGCTGATACTTATTAAAAAAAAAATTTTTTAGCGTTACACTAATGATGGAAAGAGAAGGTAGAAATGCCTTTATTCTCCTGTATATTGCCAACTTTCAAAATAAATTCTTGCGCTCTTAGTAAAACCCATTAAGTTCAGTAAAATCATACCAAACAATGTCTTCATATATAAAGCACAGTACCAGTCTGCCTCTAATCAAGGGAAGAAACCTGACAAAACCAGATTTTCTTTTTTTTTACCTCCCTTAGTTGAACGCATATTATATTTTTGTAATATAAATCATGGACAACTTCATATTGTAGAAGTGTGTTAATCAAACTCATCTTACTCATTCAGTAGGAACCAGAAGAAGGGGGCAAGGGTGTAGTTGCTCTCTCAAAAACGATACTAAGGTGGCAAGACTAACTTTTTGCCACCCCTTCCCCCCACCGGCTCGATCAATGCGTGAGAGGTACGTGCAGATTCTTCACAGAGTGCAAAAACGGTAGAAGCTGAGAGATAGAGATACATGACGAATCTTTATTTATGATGGTAGCAGAATAATCAAAATTGCTTTTTTAAAATCTAGCCCTCAATCTAAAACAAAAGAAACTGATCGAAACACTACTACAAAACAAAGAGATTGAAAAGGAAAAATTAAAGAAGGAAAACAGGTATGCCAAGCAGGCACTTGACTGGAATCCTCAAGGGAAGAGGACAGTTGGGAGACCAAAGCAGACTTGGAAAAGAACAGTAGAGAGCGAGGCAAAGGAGATCGGAACCACATGAGCCCAACTGAAGGGTGGTGCCCAAAACCGTGTCAACTGGCGAGGTGTTGTTGCGGCCCTATTGCTCCTCGAGGAGTAACAAGGAATAAACTAGACAGCGATTTTTGACTAACGAATAAGTAATATTTGGTTCATGATCATTTTCTCATTGTTAGTAATGGGTGTTTATTTTGGGTTGAAGGCCTCTGCTTTGTCTGTAATGTGCGAATGCGAACGTCGTTCGATCACTGTCAGCATGGAGTTTGCCCCCTTCCCCCAAAGCCGAACATATTCCTGCGCCACATTTATGGGAAACTTTTTAAAACATGCTGGATTTGTTATAAAAGGATAAAAAAAGTTACTAGTGTTCTAATTACCAACTACACATGTACCAATCATACAACTAAAAAATTTCCTTCAATTGATTATATTTTTATAGTTAGCCAACAAATTCCATACTAGGATTATTTATAGATGTACATAAAAACATCTGGTGCCAACTGACTTTATAGCAGTTGTTCAAAGTAAGGCTTCCATAATAAATCACATCTGTTTACATCATTACTTCTTTCCAGATGGTGTATGGTGGCATAGCAAATAAGGGGAAAGGATTTTAAATGTTATGTGAATTATGTTTGCCCAGTTCTGTCGATGCTTGAGAAAGCAAAAATAATCGCACGCCTCAACGGCGTCAGTAACCATGAACTTAGTGCGATGAACTTAAATCTCAGCAGACACGATTGGAACATTCTTCTCTTCTGATACAGCGAGTACTTCTGTCCGCAGGGTGGCCACGACGGGGTGATACAGGATGGCCAGGGCGGTGATGCACTTCCGTAGCCTTGACACATCACACAACAACCAACATGATTTAATTATCGTGTCGCCTGCTAGGCGAGAACTATTCAGGCATCCAGGATCATTCGTCGAGTGGGAGAAGGCTACTTTCAATCACATCATTGTTCACTCATTTGCTGACGTGCTGCGGATCTTGAAGGTCGTCCAGAATCATATCCTTCCTGCGGATGCGAAATGAAGATTCTCTGCTAAATGTGTAGAGTTCTTTAAATAATATCGGTACAGTTGAAAGAAAAGAAGGAAGAAAAGAAATGAATTAACAGAAAGGAACAGAAAAAAAATTAAAAGAGAGGAGAATAAAGTCAAGTTACGCCTCACTGTGGTACCATGGGGTCTCTGTGACCCCAGCCCTCTTTGATCCATATTTTCTTCTAAACACGATCAACTCGCCTTTGAAATTTATTCTGCTTATTTTTTATGTTTATTTCCGTTTGAGGTCAAATGGACCCCAGAGTACCTTTCATGTACTAAGGGCATTTTTCTCTTATTTTCAGGGTTTGCGTTTGTTATTTTCACTGAAAATGTGTCCATCTTTGGATAATATAAGAAGAAAGACGAAGAACAAAAATTCTTGAAGGACAAAAAAATCAAATTTATGAGTGCAATAAATTAGTGTGCAAACATAATAGGAAATGGTTCTTCTACAGTTGAGCAGCTGGATTGCAGAGGGTACAAACAATTTCAAGTGCCTGTTACGTTTGCATAGACATAACATAACGTTTAGCTGAACTCAATGAAACAAATTCTCCTGCTAGATCATGTTCTGGTATGAACAAAATGGTGAAAACCTTTCTGACAATTTAGTAATCCAAAAGGAAGCTAAATCTATCTGCTTGATACCAACTAGTCTATCCATGTTAAGAACAGTATTGTCTACTTATGTTCTAAGGTAGTTTTGAATGCTGGTTCTACAGTCACACCACGAACTTGTATTACTGGACTGCTGGTAGACGATTTTTTCCAATTAACTGCTAAAACGAGGCATTAGACAACAAAGCTTCCGGTTTATTCACATTCTTTGTTTAAGCTCGCCGAGACTAACAGCGGATCACTTCGCAAGTAGAGGCTATAAGCGTTGGTCTTGGCAGACAGACAGCAATCCACCTACACACATCCATGGTCACACGAAAGACAAGTTAGTGGGACACTTCCATTGGAGTCATCGACCTTTAGTTTAATATCAGTGGTTGAGGTTGGAATAATGTGAGGATAAAAAGACGTGTAAAGTACACACACACACGCAAACAAATCACAGAAATGCGGATACGAGTTGTTGGTGTTTTTCGTTTCTTTATCCGGCTGTATCAACTCGTACCTACCACGAACGATACACTCCATGCACCAACTGCCCATCCAGCATTCAGCTGGCAACAATCAGCTCAGTCATCTTGAATAATGAAGTTTGGATTAGCATATTCAATATCCTTAGTGTAGGAGTAAAGCTGATGAATCAACAAACGGCTGAAGTGCTCACGTAATTTCTGACGTAGTGGAACGTGTGCAGCGGACCTGCCACTGTTTGCGAAGCTCAGTGACGTCAACATACAACCAGTGACGGAGCGAGTGGGCTTTCTTGTCCAACCTCACCTTGTTGTTGCTCATCGTGATTGGCTGCGCGCGCGGCGTGAGTGCAACCTGGGGCACTTCCCGAAGGAAACGAGGAGGCGAAAATTGAAACCGGATGCCTTCGAAGGAAAGAATAAATAGCGACTGCTCCGTCCCAACAACATATGTCCACAGTCGTTTGCAAACGAAGCGGTAGACTTGCAAATTTTGGTGGAGACGCTTGACAGGTAAGTACAAGGCATTTGCATGCGTCAAACTCATCCTCTTTCCTAGGTTGATGCTGCCCCTAGGAAGGGGCTTAAATGTCTAACTTTAAATGCGTTCCATATTGGTATCAAAACGTAGCTGTGATCACTGACTTGTTGTTGTTGTTCTTCTTCTTCTGCATTAGTGACTTTTTAAAAACAACCATTTATCTCTTCTCCAGACAGTGACGATGGGTAGCAATCAAGGTGTGAGCATTCTGTGTCTCGTCCTCCTTCTACACTGCACCTGCTTCTTGAAAGGGGCTGATGTAAATCGTAAGTGTGATATGTTGTATATTTCTTGGTGCTAACATATGTGATACTTAAATCATAAGTACCTTATTCGGGATGTTTTCGTATCTTTGAAATGTCATCAAATGAATTATTTCTGCTTTGGTGCTCTTCGGTGATACTAATTTTTCAATAATCCATAAAACTGACTGTACGGGTTCCACTTTGTACAAAGTTCAAAAGATGCGGCAAAGAACACGTACGTGTTACAGTAACCCTTCTTCTTGCATGGCCCTTTAGTGATAACACGTTTTTCATAGCTAGAAGTCAATGGCAGCTACCTTTCTAATACAGCATAGATTCTTGAATTTGTTATACTAAAAACAAATTAACTGGCTTCCAGAAATACAGCACTAATATTGTTCAAAGTTTAGTCGTCATTTCTGCAGGTTGGATTTCGACTGAAGAAATATTTAATTTATCATCAATGATATAAAATTGGATAAATGTGCTATACGTTCAGTTGCAATGGAGCCTGATTGATACATTTCTTCACTCTCTTTGTGCAGCATGCAGCTTGCCCAAGGTGATCGGCCCTTGCAGAGCAGCTATTCCGCGCTTCTTCTTTAATCATACTGATGGTACCTGCCAACAATTTGACTACGGTGGTTGTAACGGCAATGCCAACAACTTTCCAAACATAGACGAATGCGAGAAAATTTGCCTTACTGGCATTACTCCTGTCATACCTAGTCCATCATCTGAGGTCGACACCTGTACTCTACCTGCGCAGTCAGGCCTGTGTCTAGGGTACTTCCCATCTTTTTTTTCAACGCCCGGACAGGAGCGTGTGAAGAATTCATTTACGGAGGATGCGGGGGGAATGAAAACCGATTTGATACGAAAAAGGAATGTGAGAGCAAATGTAGGGCTTCACCACGATCTACCCCACCAACAACTGGTTCCCTAGTTGGGGATGTTTGTAGCCTGCCCAAAGCTCCGGGTGTGTGTTTTGCCTACTTTCCTTCCTTCTTTTACAACTCCGCCACAGGAGAGTGCGAAAGCTTTGTGTACGGCGGCTGCCAGGGCAACGGCAACAGATTCGACACTGTAGCCGCGTGCGAACAAACATGCAAAGGAACCAAGACGACACCAAAAGCCACATCAGCAAACTCCCCGGCCACGCCCAGAAAAACCAACCGCTGCTTGCTGCCGGCGGCCCCAGGGCCTTGCAAGGCGAGCTTCCCCAAGTTTTACTACAACGCCCAAACCGGGCAGTGCACAAAGTTCACTTACGGCGGTTGTCGGGGCAACGCAAACCGATTTAACAGCGCACAGGCGTGTCGGAGGGCTTGTGTACAGGAGTAGCAAGTGGAGCAAATATACTTTTAACAGTTGTAGTTGTTACATGACTCTGTCAAGAAATGCATATTGAATTCTGATTAGTTATTATTTTTTATATTAGTATTACGAAACCTTCGAAGAAAAGGTTTGCGAAGACATCAGCACAGAACTGTTTAGCATGTTTTAAGTAAGTAGCTTTTCTATCATTTACTGTCAAAATTAAAATAGTTTTCACTACAAAATATTGACGTTTGAATTTATTTTCCTTGCCTTCTCTCGGATTTCGTTTTAACACCACAAGGAAGCACTTGAACTGATTTTTGTCTTGTTAGTGACCTTAATAACATTTTTAAGTAATCTCTTAGGAAGATCTGGGATACTATGTCATCCATTCGTGTCAGAATGTAAAACATAAGTGCGCATGAGATGATTGACATGACGTCGATTCAGCACTATTGTACCATCATCTTCTTTTATGCTTTATGGCTTAGTGAGTTAAGTGTCGTTAGATAATACATATGCACACGCACATGTTGCAATTTTGGATTGAATAAAAAGTGTTTTTATCATCCCGTGTCTGCCATTGTTTATTGCAGTATGCAGATTATTTAATCAGACATTGGCGACTGTATTTTGCGGCGAGCTTACAAAAATCAAATCTTTATGATTGAAATCAGGACTCTGCAAGAGGGGAACTATTCTTGCGCAACAAATGCCAGGCGGATACATATTTTTTTTTAAAGGGCACGCTATCATAGCTGCATGTACTACAAGTGTGGAAATCAACGGTAAACCCTATGTAGGCCCAGTTTAGGCACAGGCCTAATGTTTGTAGACCCTATTTATAGTGGTGTGGTAGGTCCGCCATGGTGAACAAAGACTAGTTAAAGAACTCAAGCATGCATCTGCACACACACACACATACACCCCTCATGAAAAACAATGTTTTCACAGTTTTCTTACTGCTGAATCAAACAAATATTTAACAGATGCTGTTAAGGTTATTTGGATTAAATTATCAGTTGATCACAGTCTGTTCAGCTTTTGCTGCTCATTATAAAATGTAACTTGGTGCTACAGAAGTATTCCATCCAGTTTAAAAACAAATGTATTCAACAATTTTCCAGACTTTTATCAAACGACTAGAAAAGAATAGAGAATGCATTAAAATAATGATTTTCAAAATCGTACTCGAGAGACAACCTTTAAAAAGACATCATTTTGTACTATCTGCTACCAAACTTTCTGACACACTAACTTCATCAAAGTCACGGCAACATGTGCCATTTCGAACGCAGAGGTTTAATGCAGTGCACACTAACACATTTCTGGAGGCAAGATGGAAAGTACCGCTTGTAAATCACAAAGCATAGAACAGTCAAAGGTAGACATAGATTATGCATCTTTCTCCCTTTGCTTCCATTTTACTGGTAACACGGTGACTGCGTCAAGAGCTTTTTCCAAAACACAAAATTTCAGCATCACCAGTGTAGCATGCTTCTGCTTGATCAGTTTTCAGAATCTTCAACACCACAGCTATAAAGATAAAATGTGTCGTTCTGTCCCATGATCAGTCCCTGGTTGCCCTTAGCACATCCCCACTGGGAAGAGTACTGAACTGCTGGAATGGTCTCCCTTGAAGCTGGGCATGGAGGAGGGATAGTCCGCAGCAACTTTCCCGTCTTCAGACACCAGAACTTAGTGTAGCAGTCCTGACCAGCTGCAAAAGAATGACGGGGCAAAAAAAAAAGATGAACAGGTGATCGGCTGCAAATATTTTTGCTAAAATTGCTGTTACCTTTACTTACTTGTGAAGCTGTGATCTTTCACGATAATAATAAAAGCAAAATTTGTATAGCGCATTCTCACACTCCTAAGGAGCATGGTCTTAGCGCTGAAGAACAAGAGCGAGACATGGACAGCATATGAGGGACAGAAGAATAAACAAGGATATCTAGTACTGAAGGATAAAGAACAGTACCATTGAATAATAATACAAAACAAAACAAAAGAAAACGCAATAAGGAACCAAGCAACATCTACTTACTTCCATATAACAGTGACTGTGTCTCATCAATGTGAAACGGAAGTTTGGTGTACTCGTTGAAGAGGCCATCATAGCTTACAACTGGCTCACGATTGCGCATATCCCACTTGTGGATCTATCAAAAAAGAATTTAAGATGTTAATGGATAACATCTTTTAATTTTAACAATTTACAATAAAAAGTGAACTAATCACATACCAATAATAATGATGATGATGACGATGATGACGACAACGATGACGATGATCGTATTTGTATAGCGCCTTTTTCCAGCAACAGCAGGAAAGAGTGCTTTATAGTAATAACGAGTACACTTGTACAATTTGCTTCGCTATCAAAAAGACAAGCTCAGTGCTCTGCACGGGAAGAGCAAATAACTGTCCAACGAAAAAACAAAATGCGAATATGAAGCGGTGATCTAACACAACAGCATATACTGTGGCGATAGCCAGTTTTTCTTAGGAAGGATGTAAGAAGATCAAGCCAAGTGAATACAATCAGCGTGAAGAACAAAGTGTAGAAATCATCTTCAACCAGTTAACAAAAGGGAGATTACCACAATCCACGACGTCAGACTATGAATCTCAATATAATTGTTTGTTGTTCAATATTTCCATCAATGCATGCAAGTAAAGAAGTTGAAGCAGCACTGAACCATTTCTTCGTGTAAACAAGTGTTTACAAAGCACTCTATGAATAACGACAATTGTAGAATTGAATGGTACAAATCACAGACCGCGAAGGACGTGGCAGGTACAGAGACCGTTAGTCACAAAAATCTTCGATATCATCATTTGTTAAGGCAGAAAGCCACAGGCAAGCCAGCAAACAGAAGAACTAAAGGAAGATGTAGATCCACAAGTTGATGACGATAAAACCAGTACAGATCGTAGACAAAACAGAAAAACAGAGAGAGCTGCCTCATTCGGTCTTTTAGAGAACGGGACATACTCTACAAATGAACACTGCAAGTCTTCTGAGGAATAGCTGCATTAATACCTTTGCACATTTTATGTTTGTATTGAACATAATTTGCCTTTGGATGATAAAAAAAATGATGTGTACACAGAGAAAAAAAGGTAAAGGCAAAAAAAATCTTTAGGTCATTGGGGTGTGAGGTATTAGAGATTCCACTTTTCTTAGAGCCAGCATTTTTTTTTTCTTTTTTGTGAGGGTAGCGTTCATCTCCTCCCCCTCGCTGTCCTACCTATCCAAACCCTCTATGCAGTCAAGTACCCATTTTCAACAGCTAGGAATTGAACCAGTGTACTGCTAGGCTTGGACACCGGTGCTCTAGTCTAACCACTTACCTGTTTCCTTATAAACATGCAAGCATGTATCTATATACAAACATCCAAGCCACTTTCTCAATATTCAGTTGGCAGCAATGGTAGCTCCTGGTAAATTTTGAATAAAAGTTTTTCAATATTATGATACAAAAATAAATATTCTACTTACTAGATATACTCAAAAATCTTGAGTCTATTTTAATAAAACAGAGAAATGGACTTTGTGACCCCTAGATTTATATATTTTTTTACAATTATCTATGAGATGAAAAGTAACCATAATAAAAGGGAGAAACCTTTCCACTAAAATCACTGGCATAGAGGTAGGCATCATCAGGAGAAAGCCGCAGATAGCTGATGCTGGACTTGTGACACATAAGTGTCTGGGGGAAAGTGCTTCTGCTGCGTAGATCATGTAACAGAATATTGCCTCGCCGTGTTCCTGTATACATCAGATTCCCATCATCCTTTAAAAAAAAGTGGTTTGTTGTAAGCAAATCTGGCATTAAGTTTTTTTTCTGCTTATGCATGTCATATGTATCACACAATATTAACAGACTCTGCCTGCAACTATAGTTGTCATTTGGTCACTGTTTGGTAACACATCATCAGCCAGAATTACACAGTAAATTATCAGCGTCCACTGAGTTAACTCTTTACAGTTTGGAAATTTTTGCTCAACCACTAAGTAAATGTGTTTTTTTACTATAATTATTCAACTTAAGTGTGAGAGTTAATTAAACTCTACTAAGTGAAAAGAAATGAATAAATTGCAGCACACAATTATGGTGCAGTGTTTCCATTATTCAGTTTCTTGGAAATTGTTACCAACCTGGGAGAAGACTTGTGCTATTGCATCACTGTTTAAGGTCTTAAACTGCCAAAGACATCTTGTGTTAACATCAATGACAAGACATCCTTTCTCTGTTCCAACACCAAACTGCTGCTTCTGACGGTTCCAGGCACATGTCCAGGTTGCACGATGGCCAAGGTTAAAATCAAAGTAATGCACTTCATCCCTGTAAGCAGGGTCCATGTTGCGGATGAAAGCAAGACTGACAGCCTGGCTTGTGTGGCACATAGTAGTGTACAAGATGTACTTTTTCCCTGGATACTGAGGAAAATCTGACCAGCAAACATTGGTTATCTTATTCCACGACTGCAGCACTGTAGTATGACCAGGGTCAAATGCCACAGACATGTGACCAGGTCGAGTTCTTGGAACCTCCTTAACAGTTACTAGCTGAAGACGCTGAATCATGCTGTCTTTAATAGACCAATGGCAAAGAAGCTTGTCATGCTCTTTGCTGGACTCCAGCTGCAGCGTGTGCTCTATTCTTTCATACACTCCCAGTGGTTCACTAAAGACAGATTTGTGGCTGACCTGTCTTAGGTTAGTAGCATTCATTTGTGTCAGTTTTCTCTCAAGTACTGACTGGCTGTACTCTCCCTTCTGGTAACCGCTCATAAAAATATTGGCCAAGGACATTACTGAGCTGCAATGTTTTGAGGATAGTCCTGGTTTGGATGTAGCAAGGGATTTAACCAAATGATTAGAGTTCATAGACTGCAAATCTTTCTGACGCTGTAATTCAGCCTTTTGCTTGGCCAGTCCTTCCCTTGTAATAATGTTAACGTTCCCATGACTTGGCAGGATCTTGAAATATCTTTTCTTCACATCATCATAGTAAAATCCTGGAATTTCTACACTGTTGTTAAAGCAAAATTGAAAAAAGGGTGGGTTTTTGCTCAAAGGTATAAAACAGACTAACACTTATCCTCAATTTTAAAAAATTTCCACAGCCTAAAGGTAATAGAGGCAGTGAATGCAAGGGGCTGACTGTACAGGTCCTCTCATCTGCTGCCTTAACTTACTTTCCCTGATAATTCAGGTACCCATCTCTGACAAGATTTAGACAGCTGCTGGATTGGCAGGGCAATTTTTCCAGCCTGAAGCTTGGCAGATTTTAAACCTATACTCTCTGCTCTACAACAAAATGCAGTGCAAGAAGTCTTTAAACTAAACAAATTAAACTAAATAAATTATCTAAAATTTTTATTTGTTGCCAGATAACTAGGTAGCAATATATTACATGTATCCTTTAAATGACTTGAAGGACAATAAGTAAAATAGTTTTATGTTTGAGATGCTTTAGGAAATTCCTTTTAAAATATTTTAAAGGGATATTCATACACAAAGGATACCAAGGGCTGTGTCACAAGCCTGGGCAACTGAACTGTTGCCCAGCTCTGAAGTGGATGTGCTGCTATTATTAATTTCACTCTGATTGCAAGAATGCTTTGTGTCATTCAGCCTCGATACCTTCTGGGGGCCAGAGTACTTCACATGTCTGCTCTTGACTCTTTGTTTATTGTGTTTCCCAGTGCCATGATCATACATTTGCTTTTTCAAATTTTCAGCTTTGCGTTGACCATACCTTCTTCTTTCAGTATGCTCTTTGTATGAACCCCAGCCAGTAACACTTGCATTGCCTGTACTGACGTTAACTGGATGTCCACCAACTGATTTCCTCCAATGGGTCTGTCTATTCCCAGATGTTTGACCTTTGGTAGGGCTAAGGCCTTTCTTTGGTCTCTTTGTTTCAGCTTGTTGATGACCATGACCATGACAGCTGCTTGTATTATTATCCGTTGATCTAATTCCTTTACGCAAAGCTTGAGTTACGGTGCTCTGTGCTGTTGATTCACACATAGACTTGGTCGATAATGCATCTTTTCTTGAAAAGCTAGGTCTTTTATTAGTATCTGAGGACTGATTACTTTCTCCAAGGTCACAACTACTGCGATCTTTTGCCTTACTAACTATTTGACAGAGCGATGTTCCTGACGGTATGTGATGTGAACATGCTGAAGAAGAAGCAATGACAACACTAGCAGTTGGGCATTGTTGGCTGTCAGGTGTGCCCGTGTTTTGATTTTGAAATTCATTTTTTAGAGATGTGTCATCTGAAGAACACTGCTTTTTCCTTCCGTATCTTGTTCTATGCTTCTGGTACATGATTCCTATCAACAAGATAAAAGTGATTACTGAATGCAATTAATATTAATACACATTAAGTATTGACAGGTGTCCTAGGATTCTAGCTGTTTCATACATTTTCAGAATTATTACTTAACACTTTGGTACTTTTTATTTTAAGTAAGCTTCTATTAATCTATGAGTTCAAACAGTTGTGATACACAATTGCTTGTTTTCGTAACATATTTATCCACTGCACCTACGGCAACAGCAGTGGTTGAAAGTTAGATCGACTGATAAGTACCGTTAAACGAAAGTGAACTAATAAATAACTGCTTTCTGTCTGCCCCTTTCGCAAAATGGTAAATTAAGTTGTTAGTCTCGGCACAGGCTCTGTAGATGTATTGAAGTAAGATATATATAACACACCAAAACTAAAATCGGTCAAGGAACGTAACTAAGTTATTTTAGGAGGGCATACTACAGCTATGATTCACAATACATCAGAAGTACACAATTTTATTTACCTTATAAGTGCAAGCGTCTGGTCTTTTTTTATTTGCATTATATAAGCTGCATTAACTATTTTCTTGTTTCAACTCACATCGCCGATCAGCTTTTCTACAGTAGTGTCCCTTAGATTTATCCACTCTCCTAAGAAAAGTCGTAATAATAGATAGGAGAAGGGGAGGCAACCGCTAGCTGACTCTCGAGCACAGACTTTTATCACGACTGAAGTCTGTGCTGCCGAGTGTTCATTCTTGGATTAGTTTCAGGAACAAAAAATGCCTTAACTCGATTAACATGATTATCCACTGTGGGAAAATCTGTGGATTTTATTTTTTGAAGGGTGAATCTAGCAATAAAAATGTCCCTGAAGTTCACATGGAACTTAACCGCCCATAGTAAATAATAATGGTCTGTTATACAATCATTTCTTTTAATCAGTTTACATGTAAATGTTGCTGCATTCGCTATATATATATTAATGATAAAAAAAAAAAAAAACGGTCTTGCAAAGGAACCCCTTTGAACATGTCATATGATCACGGCCCTGATGTGTCTTCACGGACTTGCTGTACGTCCACCTCGATCATCTCCGTCTCTCTTGGTGTTTTTAGGCCGAGCCAACAACTAAGGCTATATCATGCTGGATGAGGAAAAAAAGAGGAGGTTAGCATGAGAAAGATAATTTATGTTTAAACTAGCGAAGGTGTCGGCGAGGTATAGGTGGATGGGCGGGTATGAGGTAGGGAGGAAATTTAATGCTCCCGGGAATGGGAGGACTCCGACAACCGTAGCTAAAGGGGACGATCAGACAATTAACCTAATTCGGTGATGTACCCGACCTTCTCTCGCTCTTCGTCCAAGCAGCACCCGGGTAAGGAGATTACTCACCATCCGCCCCTCCCTCCCAAACAACCGCAGAATCGTTCTTATCGTTCACTATATATAGTTGTATTCAAGGAAGCTGTCACAGATGCTGTTGTATACAGTTTTGTGGTGGCTGCTAAATTAGTTTTCCGATTAATCATATGCTTATATTTTAATGTCGTTTTTAAGGAGCTTTGTGTAATATATATATATGTTGCACGATGAAGAAGGGAGGAGGAGCAGTTTATGACACAAATGTTAACTTAGGTTGTCAAGGTTTTCATTCTATCTATATCTATTCCTCTTTGTGCATCAGGTTGCACATAAGGCCTCAACCAGAGTCCGCCACCGATGTCGATCGGCTGAAACACGCTCTAGGTGACCCCATGTCCAGCCCTTTCCTTTCATCTCCCTTTCCACTGTTCTTCTCCAAGTTTCCTTTGGGCGGCCTCGTTTTCTTCGGCCGTCTGGAGTCCATCGTAGGGCGACTCTGGAAAGGTCTGCTGTCTGCTGGCGGAGCACATGTCCAATCCATCGCCAACGCCTTCGTTGAACCTGCGTGGTGATGGACTCGGTTTCACTTCTTCGGTGGAGTTCTTCGTTGGTGATGGTGTTTGGCCAAAAGATGTTAAGTATGCGCCTGAGGCATCTGTTTTGGAAGACGTCAAGCTTGTTACTGATGGTTTTGGTCATCTTCCAAGATTCTGATCCGTAAAGGAGGGTGCTGATCACATTTGACTTGAAGATTCTCAGCTTGATCTTCTGGCTGATGTTTTTTGCCTTCCATGTGCTCCTGAGTGAGGCAAAGGCCTGACTGGCTTTCGCCAGTCGGGCTCGAATCTCCACCTCCGCATCCCCAGTGTTTGACATTTTGGACCCAAGATAGGTGAAACTGTCAACTTCCTCAATCTCTTCTCCATTTAGTTTGATGCTGTCTTGGACTCTGGCGTTCACTCTCATACTGTTAGTCTTTTTTGTGCTGACCTTCAAGCCAAGGTTTCCAGCTGTTTCTGAGAAGGCCTTTGTTTTTTCCTGCATGTCTTGGTGGCGGTGTGACAGCAGGGCAATGTCATCAGCAAAGTCCAAGTCTTCCAGTGCTGTTGTTGCTGTCATAGTCATGGTCCATCTGAGCCCTCTCCTCTCGCTGTCGGTGGAAGTCTTCATGATCCAGTCCATGGCCAGGATGAAGAGGAACGGCGACAGAATGCAGCCCTGCTTCACCCCGGTACTGACGTTGAAGGGGTCTGTGAGCTCCGTGTCACAGACAACCTGGATTTGAAATCGCTGTACAGCATTGCAATGACCTGAACAAGTTTTGCAGGGACTCCGTAATGCCTCAGATCTTCCATAAGGACTCGCGGTGGATGCTGTCAAAAGCCTTCTCCAGGTCGATGAAATTGATGTACAGCGGTGTGTTCCATTCGTTGCTCTGCTCCAGAATCTGTCGCAGAATGAAGATGTGTTCGGAGCAGGATCGCCCAGGGCGAAATCCTGCTTGCTGTGGTCGGAGGGTCTTTCTCAAGAGTTGCCGTCAGTCTTGACAAAACAATCTTGCTGAAGACCTTGCTGGTGAGGGAAAGAAGTGTTATGCCCCTCCAATTATTGCAGTCTCCAAGATCTCCTTTCTTGGGTAACTTGAAGATGAGCCCTGTCTTCCACGCAACAGGACCTGCCCTGATTCCCAAATTTGCCTGAAGATTTCAGTCAGCTTGGGAGCTGTCACATTCACGTCTGCTTTCAACATCTCTGCTGTTATTCCATCTGCCCCTGGTGCTTTGCCGCTCTTCATTTGTCTTGACTGCTGCTGTCACTTCTTCCAGCTTGTGGGTCTGTGCAGATGTCAAGGTCTATAGCTGCTGGCTGGATGTCTGCAAGCTGAGGGGGATCTGGTCTGTTCAGAACTGACTCAAAATGCTCCCTCCAGCGCTGTAGTTTTCCTGCCTCTCCCTCGACGACATTACCGTTCACGTCTTTCACTGGCACATCACTGTTCTTAAACCCGTTGTTTAGCTGTTTGTTTATCTTGTACAGTGTCTTCAGGTCATTTTTACTTGCTGCATTTTCTGCTTCATCTGCCAGTTTCTCTATGTGATATATTTTGTCGGTTCTTGTCATCCTCTTTACCTCTTTGTTCAGTTTTGCATATCTTTGTCTGTGTTGTTCCTTCAGGCGTTCAGATCTGGTGCTGTTGATTCTTTGTTTGGCTGACTTTCTCTCTTCTATCTTCTTCCATGTCTCTTCTCTGATCCACTGTTCTTTCTTTTTCCGTTGGAAGCCCAGTATTTTCTCTCCTGATTCCTGTAATACTCGATTGAAGTCGTCTAAGGTCATCTCTTGTTGGTCTCCTAGTGCCTGGAACCTGTTCTTTACTTCCATAGCAAAGGCCCTTTCGGTGGCTGGATTTTTTTCAGTTGCCGGAGTCCACTCTCTGCTGACGTGCCTGTTTTCCTCGTGATCGACGCAGCTTCAGAGAAACTGTGGCTATCACAAGAGTGTGGTCACTGGCAATGTCTGCTCCTCTGTAGGCTCTAACATCTTGAAGTGAGCTCCTCCATTTTCGGTTGATGATGACATGGTCTATCTGGTTCTTTGTGATCCCATCTGGTGATGTCCATGTTGCCTTGTGGATGTCTTTGTGTGGGAAGAGTGTGCCTCCAATCAGTAGGTTGTTTTCTTCACAAAAGTCTGCCAGTCTCTCTCCGTTGTCATTGATGCTTCCGATTCCATGTTTGCCCATGACATGCTCCCTGCAGGTGTTGTCACTTCCCACCTTGGCATTGAGATCGCCGATGATGAGCAACATGTCGTGGGCTGGAACGCTTTCTGAGGCTGCCTGGAGCTGATCGTAAAAAGCATCCTTGTCTTCTGCCTCAGAGTCATTTGTTGGTGCATAGCAGGCTAGCACTGTCAGCTTGGTGTACTTGGAATGGAATCTTGCTCTCAAAAGCCTGGGTCCATAAGGCTTCCATTCCAGCAGTGCCTTTCCGTTTCTTGTTGAGGAGTAGAGCTACTCCTTCAGAGTGCCTGAGCGTCTGATCTTCCTGAGAAAACAAGATGGTATGTCCTGACGCTAGTCTCCTCTTTCCCGTGCCGGTCCATCTGACCTCACTGACTCCCAGGATGTCCAAGTTGTAGTTGTCAAACTCCTTGACTAATTGGAGCATCCTGCCAGTCTGTACAAGGTCTGACGTTCCAGCACCCCACCCTCAACTTCTGCCTCGGCTTCAGTAAATCCGCTGTCGGGGCGCCAGCTCCCTTTCGGGTTTGGCTGTCGTCCGTCATTAGTCCAGTCTCCTGGTGTGCTTCATTACCTTCGCCATCTGTGACGAGTTCTCTGGTTTTAGTTTCTGTAACAGGATTTTTTTTACATGGTGGGGTTGTTAGCCCTACCACAACCTATTTTACCTCTAGGTGAGGTGTCCACCTTAGTCGCCTCTTACGACATGCCTGGCTGGATGGCAGGGACCCTATTCTTGCAATGCTTGCTAGGCAAGCATACCCCGGGGTCCCACAGGGGCAAGGTTTTCATTAAACTGCTCTTTTTCTGGACACCAACAATCCAGGCACATGCTAATTATGTAATTTTTATATTGGCCCTGTTTTAATTAGAGGCCAGTGAGAGTGATGACAGCAACTTCCACCCATGGGCCGGAATGCATTGTTGCTGCCCACCTGACAAGAAGGTAAGGGGGTGATTTATAGTTTCTGGAAGACTCGACGGGATTTCATGGGAAATAAATGGTCGGAGTTTTGAGGTACATCGACCAACCTTTATGAGCTATTTAGACGTCATCAGTCAAAGTCGCTGAGTGTTTGACACTTAATTTCCCCCTCCCTTTTGCTCGGCGTCCTTGGACCAAAGAAAGCTTGGACGGTTGGACATTAGAGATAGCTACATACACTTAGTTTAAGGCCTGACCGCATAACTTGTTTTTATTACAATTCAGTGTTATAGTGAATGATCGATGAGCCAAAATATACAAGTATACTTTTGTCATTGTCACAAACCCTCTCCTTTTGATCTACTTATAATATTAAAGTTAATAACAGTTACTGATGGTTATAACAAAGCAAATGTTTGCTAAAATTAAACAAATATTTGAACGGATAGTGACTGATAGAGGTCTCGACTCGCAACGACAATATATATATATAAGGCAATGGATGCACAAGGTATTGTATGGACCTACATTATTAGAGCGGGCAGTGTTGTATTTGGGTAATTCCCGACACTGTCGATCCTTGTACTGTAAATTTTTTTTTTTTTTTTTTGTCGTTCGCCTCTTTCACACTTGGAGACCAGCTCTTGATATGAAATCAGTGGTCTTCTGCAGAGACTCCACCGGCCCCCTGTTGGATCACCACCTCGCCGCGGTCGGGGGGCTTGCGTGTCTCGATGACCCTAAGAGCTATGCCGACAGGAGCATCAGCTCCTAGCAGGGTCACCCAAGTCGGACAGGTCGAAGGGTAGAGACCAGACAAAGAGTGGTCCATGAGTGCTGAAGTCGGAGGTGGTGGGCCAAGTGTGCTTAGTGTGCGCACCCTGAAATAACCACACCACCACGCAAAACTGCCTATGCCACTTGAAGACAGTACTGTAAATAATAACCACCTGTTTGGAAACTCTATGTTACAAGTAGCGATGTAAATCCTAGTACACTTGTCCTAATGTTTGCAGTTTATATTACTTTACTGAATGAAATGTAGATTTCGACGATCGAATTGTTAACAAATTATTAAAGATTGAGAAAATAATTCACGATGACAGTGAAGGGGCCCGGAAAGTCGTCTGACCCGGAACCCGTACTGACTCTCGGCGGCCCTGGTCAAAGGTATGTAAATTTTTTCTATTTCCTTTTTCGCAACTCGTCAAATGTAGATAATAACCACTAAAATAATTGTTAAAAAGCGTACTTTGCCAGTGACCTTCCTTTCACACACATACACACCAAACCTGTGTAAACCTCATTAAGCATTCTCTCGCTTCGTACCGCGAGACTTCGCATTCACTCGGAATGTACGCGAAGTTTCTTTATTGTAGTACCCCCCTCTAGCAAAGTAACTGCTTGCCTGTATATAAGGACGACACGACAGCTGCAGGGCGGCTTCTGAGAAGCCAGCAACAGAAGTTCATAGATTTCGTCACGGACTAATCATGTCCACCGCAAATCAAGTCGTGAGTGTTTGGTGTAATATATAATTTCAACTCCCTCTCTTTATTAGAAAGAGATTTTCACTTGCCTTAATTCTCGTCAGCGTCTGAACACGATAAGCTGAAATCATAGCGCAGTTTGACCTAGAACTAGAGAAACAATCGGGTCAGAATAAAGAGGAGAATATTTTGAATTGTTTTCATGGTTCATTATTCCTATTGTAATGCTGCTGTAACTAATAATCTTCTCAAGATAAAAGTCGAGTCTGTCGGTGTTACCTTCACACCCCAATGCGACGCATTAAACTCCCTCTCATAGACAAGCAAAAAATTTACAACAGATACCTGTGTACTGATGTCATGAGCACATATTCCAAAAGTGATGCTTAGTAATACGAAATTTTTTTATCACATGTAGGTCGTAAAGAGCATCCATAAGTGTAGACAAAAGTTATTATTGCTGCGTTTTTGTCGAAAATGAAAGATAAGAACAGACCATAACGATACAAAGACTACGAGCACATGGCAACAATGTCTCCTGTATTGGAAAGAGCATCGACATTTCAAACTCCCAGAATTGAATGCCTCTCAAGTGACAATTGACTTGATCGTATGATTTCTCCTGAATCAGTGGTTTTCAAGAGATTTCCCATATAAATTTTCACACCAACAATATTAAACTAGTAAAATTAGTTCATAACAGTTCTAGTACCTATTGGTGCTGTATGAACAAATAAGTGGATCCAAAAAGGAAAAAATATATATAATCTGGTAAAAGTGAAATAAGTATATTTGCCTTTTTTGAAAAAGTTAGAACCATGCACATACATTTGTTGTTATCTTCATAATTTTTTTTATGTAGCAATACAGTAATCCTTTTCCACTTCGCGCCTCACCTTTCGCGACTTCACTATTTTGCAGGTTTTTATAAGAAATTAATGGGAAAATTGATTCGCGGACTTTCTGCAAAATTCAATCAGTGGACATCAAAAAAAATATTTCTAGATGAAAAAAGCCCAAAGGGTATCAAACTATATTATTAATATTAATTCTAACACTAAAGAAATATAAATAATAAAATTAATATGATTACAGAAAATAGTGTATGTATTAACTCTGAAACGAGAACCAGCATCGCTTACCTGAGATGCTACACGCATTGTAAACAACAGTGTGTGAATGGTTATTAAGGAAATGGGAAAGGTTTATGTAGCGTAAAAGTATCAGGGAGGGTTTATAAAGCCTTAATATAGTGTATAATTACATAAATAAATATACTGTTTCTATTTCGTGGATTTTCGGTTATCGCTGGTGGTTCTGGAACGCTTCTTCCGCAATAAACAAAGGATTACTGTATGATGATGCGTGCAACAGAATGAAATGCTGCAGTGTTGTGTGCAACTCCATGCCTGTTCATGTGTTTAGAGATATATTCACAATGACAATGACCAACTTGTTAATCCCAATGGGCAATTTAAAATGGGAGATGTGCTCAGTTACTATATCTAAAAGTTCTAGTTACAAATAATTTCAAGTTACAAGGTTGAAAATATGAGCAAGTGAAAGAAAGAACAAAAACAATATACTGAAAAGAAGATAAACAGAATCTTAGTTTTTGCATGGTTTACATTTGCATATGAAATACTTAAAAAACTAATTTATTGATAGAAATTAATCCCCTATTTAATTTTATTGGTTTAACAAAGATCAAAATGAAAGTGTGCTACTTTTAATTATGATTGAAATATTTTGTTTTTAACAGAGTTCACTGTATAAAACAGTTGTGGATGATGTTATTAACAATGTGAAAGAAGCCTTTCTGGATGAAGGTGTTGATGAGCAGGTGCTTCAGGAGCTGAGACAGGTACATTATTTTATTACTGACTAATTTGAATTCCTTAAATGCTAAATATCAATTCCAATGATTAATATTGTTTGGTACCTGTCTTACACTGCTTTGATGTCTGATTATATTTGTAGTGTTGTTACTTAATTTTGAGATCATTGTGTTGGAAGTTAACTATTATAATAGGTCTTAATTGGTTTTATTAGTTTTATATCATGGAAAAAAAATTGATGTCTCAGTCATGGGTGTAATCTTAATCATAGCATAAATGACAATGTTGTGGTCAGCAATAAAAGGCAATGGCATAACATTAATTTTTGAATTCGTCAGTTCTGGACCACACTGGTTGTAGTGACAGTGGTGTATTTTATCTTATGGCGTATGCACATTTTTATATTTGTTGTGTATACAAAATTAAATGCTAACAGTTCAAGGGAGGCAATCTGCATGTGCATTTTTAAACCTATGCAGTGGGCTTTGTCCCTTGCATAACTCAGTATAGAGATATGTTGTTAAGCATTATTTAAATTAATTTTTTAAAACATTTATTAATATACAGTTTAATAATGATGAGGTATGGTTTTACTCACACCCATTTTTATGCAGTTTTGTGCAGACTGCACTAGGGTTCTTAAGAACAGTTTATCTTAAACTATCTTGCATTTTGCTGTTTTTTCAATGCATAAAATAATGGCAATAAATTTTTAGATGTGAATTACCTTTATTATAGTTCAAATTAAATATAACAAAAATAAATTGATTCATTTCTGTGTTTGTAATACCTTTGCACAGCTGAGAAAGTTTTAAGTCTGTCAGAATGAATAAAAGTGTGGATCAAGGAATTATGATGTGGAACCTGATGATTATGCTGCAGCTATATAGCAGAATAAAAGATATGTATCATAAGCATATACTTGTTTAGAGAGACGGCTTGAATGTAATATTGATTGTTTAATTTGATGCAAGCAAAATATTTTTATTTTTTGTAGAAAATGCATTTAAGATGTTCAACACATTAATGCTGTTTCTTTAAGTGGACATGACATAAGCTTTATGCTGATATGGTTATGGTGGCATATATTATGCAGCAAAAATTAAGAGTCACAGAGCTAAACACAGTTTGAGCTAAATCATAATACCTGGTGTCCTTTTTGCAGTTATGGGAAACCAAACTGAGTGCATCAAAGGCAATGGAACCAGCAAATGTTGAAACAGAAGTGCACTTGCCCACCTCCTACCCTCTCATTCTGCAACAGTCACAGTCACAAGCACTACACCAGGGTTATGTTCCCCGTGGAGGTAGTTTCTTAAATATTTTTTTTAATTAAGTGCCTGTTATACAGATTTTGTTTATACTGTTTTAGTGTCTTTATGTGCTAATTGCTAAGGTCATGAAGGCAGGAGAATCAAAGTATTTTATATATCACATTAAAGAACAACTTTTCATCAGTTGAATAACAGATCTCATTGTTTTGTGTGACTGGAAAAAATCATTGGGAAGATAAATGGTACCCGACATACAGGCGGTGGCCATTTTCTGTGTGCTTTGCAATGTGTTTTGGTGGTTGGGTTGGTATTTGTGTTCTTGTTCACTAGCTTTTTCATGGATATTGATAAATATATGAATTAAATGAATTAAACATTGGAAAAAATGCCTATGTATTTTTTAAAGACTATAACAGTTCTAATGCACAATAAGAGACAACACAAAGTACAAAGCTCTTCAAACTTTTGATGTGTATTTTCCAGTATGTCATTTTTGCAAATTAGCTTTTTAGTCACTTGAATTGAAAGAAAGTGTTGGTAACTCCTCATACAAAGTATTTGGGTACTTCTGAGATCTTCAGATATTTCAAACATGATCCAAAGTAAAGCTGTGAGGCAAATCACCATTTTCAATTAGCAATATCTCCAAAACAGAGATAGAGACTCTGTTTCGTTTTTCTTATATTTTCATGTACTTTCTTGTTAAAATAACAGAAACACATAAAAAACCCAATTTTTGTGTGCTAGTACCTATTCTGATGGTTAGTTGAAAATGAAAAGTAAAACCTTGAGATGTACTCTAAGAATTGCGTCTTGAAATATTCTAGAACAGGGGTGGGCAAACTTTTTTGTTGCGAGGGCCGCATTGCTGGGTCATGACTAGTCCGAGGGCCGCACCTTGTAATTGAATACAAAAACGACGTAAAATCGCCAAATTGTAAACAAACGCATTTATTTAATAATGAGCACATTAAATATGTAACACTGTAGAATAAATAGAAAACCAGAATGAACAATTAAGCAACACACAATTTAATGAGAAAAAATGTTTTGAATACATTTTTGCTGAACAATTCTTTTAAAATTTGGCTCAAAATTATAAACTGATAGAAATACTCTCATAACTGACTGCAAGTTTTGCATCTGAAAGCAATGACCTGTTCTTTGACTTGTTTATATTCATGCAGGAAAAACTTTGCCACAGATGTAACTTGAACCAAATATTGAAATAGCTGGGCAGCAAATACTCTTAAACAAGGAAATGATTTGTTGGAGAGGCACTTATAAAAACTCAACCAGTGACAGGGAATAAAACCTTTCCTTCAATGCATGATCTGATTGAAGGTGTATCAGTTCAAGTTGTAATTCATCAGGTGCATCAAGGCCGGCCATTACGTACGCAGCAGGCATGGGAAGGGACTAAGCGTAACTTGTTTTCGGTAATATTTTTTTTGTGTTGCCAAAGGGCTTCTGCGGGCCGCAGAGAACCACTTGGGGGGCCGCATGCGGCCCGCGGGCCGCTATTTGCCCACCCCTGTTCTAGAAAGATGTTTTGTGCAGGAAGTAATATTAATTAAGGAACAGGTGTTTTGGACTTTTTGTTATTATGTTTGAAAATCTGGTGTTAGCAGTCAGCTGTACTGTTGTGATAAATTTTTGATCTTGTTATAATAGACTCTTTACTCTTTAGATCCTAGGTCTGTGTTTGATTTATTCCTTTTTTTTTTTTTTTGGTATATTTTCCTTTAGTGCTGGCAACAGCGGCACAGCAGCCACAGCAAACATTCCCTGTGTCTATCACAAATCAAGCTAGGGAGCTGGTGAGTAAACAGTTTGAATGTGCTATTGCTCTAGGGCTCCGCATTCTTGTCTTTTTGTACAGACTACTTAATAATTACTGGACTTTTAAACGAATTTTCTCAGGGGTATGCCCTAGAACAGGGGTGGGCAATTAATTTTCCCAAGGGGCCGCATGAGAAATTGGGATGTTTTTAGAGGGCCGGACTAATATAGCTAACTCAGTTTTACCCAATACTGTATACATAGTATATATATATACTGGCGGGCGGGCCAGCGGGCGGGCCGGTCAGAGACAGGAGGCGGGCCGGATCCTGCCCGCGGGCCGGCCTTTGCCCAGGTCTGCCCTAGAAGGTTATTGTTGTTAGTATGTCTGTCATAATGTTGTGTTTAGATGAGTTGTATGTGTCCTGAGAATTAAATTTTGCATTACGTGAGGCACTGCTCTGCAGCCTTTTACACCATTATGCATAACATAGTGTTAATGTACAAAGTCTAAAAAGCTTTTTGTAATGTTGTTTACAAGATGTACCAATTTCCAGTATTTTTCCCCCCTGTTTTTCTTATTTCCTTCATCAGAAAAATAGAAGTCTTAATACTTGAAATGAATTTTAGTAGAGAATTCTGAAACTGGTCGTGAGATGTTGCTTGTGATCAAATTGCAAGTAATTTGTATTAAAGCCAAACAGAGATCATAATCATCTTTTCCTCTTCTACACCCAGTCAGGAGCAGCAGCTGCAGCAACAATGGCTCTTCCGGTGGGCTTGTTCCAGCACCAGATCGCTGCATTGGGAGCAGGTCAGGCACAGAATGTAACACTGCAGCCCACTGGTAAGTCATTGGCTGTTGTATGCGCATGATTAATCTGCGTATAGTGCTGATATGCTTCTGATCATGAGTAGATGAATTTTTTTAGGGAGAAGAATAAACCTCTCACTTTTGTGCAATCTCTCTCTGCTGATTCCTTGGTCTTTTATCACTGAAGATTGACTTTACATAGAATTTTGTGTGTGTGATAAGGGTATGTATTCTTTTTGTGGATTACCAGGTAATGGACATTTCATAGTACAGAATCTTGCTGGTGGAGCTCAAGGACTTACTGCCACAATTACCATTCCTCAACAGACATTTGTGCAGAGCCAGTCAGGGCAGCATGTGGCAAACATAGCACAGGTGGCAGCCCCAGTGAGTGGCCAGTTTTTGTTGATTGTTGAAATGTATATGTTAGCATATTTTCAGAAAAATTGTCTGCTGTAATTTTGCCTGCATTAAATGTTTGAACAATTGTGATAAATGTGTACAGCATAATATAGCATTCAGTGGTACAACTTGAAGCTATGTGTTATAGCTTGACCTGGGTCTGCCTGACTTTTCTGTGTAAGTCATTTTTCTTTCTTACATTTTAGAACCAGTCTGGTATCATCCAGCTTGATGGCACAGGTGACACCAGCTCGTCAGAAGACGAAGATTTTGACAATGATGAAAATGATGATGATAATGAAGAGGAACAGAATGATGAGGATGCAGAACAAGGAGAAGAGGAAGTGAGTCTTAAGTGGGAGAGTAGAATTTTATGTTACATATGTCCTGTACTGCATTCAGATTCTTGCAGCTTATTTGGTTATGTTAGTAGCAGAGGACAACTACGTGTCCTGTGGTGGGATACAAGCCCTGAGAAGAGAAGGTACATCCTGTTCTTTTTGTTTCAGGAACCTTTAAACTCTGCAGATGATGTCAGTGAAGAAGACCCCACAGAACTATTTGATGCTGAGAATGTTGTGGTGTGTCAGTATGACAAGGTAGGCATGATCATTCAATCTAAATGACAATGTTTCATCCAGTCTTATGGCAGCCAACACAGAATATTGTTAATAAAAAATTGAGGTATGGCTTGACTATATATAAACTTGACTCAAGCATGAAAGGCGAAGTTTTAAAATTTTAAACACATGCTCCTCAAAGTGTGTTAACAACTAGACAAAAACACCCATCCCCACTCCGTGTCTGTGGAGCACAGGCATGTGTGTTGTGTGAACTTGCACATGTGCATGTTTATTGTATGTTATTTTGCTCAGTCTGGGCATAATAGTTTCACAAATAAAAATGCTTTCAGAAATTGTTGATAGGATTTGCTACATATATATATTGTTTGCTAACATCTTTAAGGGACTTGACAGTTAAGGTAGTGATCTGTTTCTAGTTGTGAATGCAAGTGAGGAACATGTTTAAATTTAGTGGTTCTGTGCTTAAATGAGTGTCTAACACTTATAGTTTATGACTATTTTAGATTTTTCTGTGCTTACAAATTTTTCAAATTTTTTTTTCAAAAGGAACAAGGCAATTACCCCACACTGTACTGTAAGTGAAAAATAATTCAGTTTGAATGCCATGTTTGCAGATCAACAGAAACAAAAACAAATGGAAGTTTACTCTGAAGGATGGCATCATGAATCTAAATGGAAGGGATTTTGTCTTTCAAAAAGCCAGTGGAGATGCAGAATGGTAGCAGCAGCTGTTTTGTGTGCCATACTATAGGTGAACATCATCTTGCAGCACAGCCAGGTTTATGACAACATAACATTTCCCTTATGTGACACTTTGGCTGCTGAACTACTGCATGCTCATTCTGATGTTGCTACGCTGATGAACACACTGTGTTTTCTTACATCATGCCGCCCTTGTGGAGAAAAAAGATGACCAGTTGATCTGCTAATTTGAGAAGTCACTAGATTTTCTAGTGTGGAGATACTGCAGCCTTTCCACTCTCGTTACATAATGTGTGATAATTTATGTGCTAGGGATACATGGTCCTTAGCAAAAGAATTGTTATTTTACTGTCCTTTGCACTTCTTCATACATTTTCTTTTGGCCTTTTACTCTCGTTTCATCCAGCTGCATATAATTATCTAAACGCCTCTAAACTGTTTAAGAGAACTACTAAAACTCAGGGTAAAAATTGTGAAAGAATGGATGAGACAAATTTTAAATTGTTTTTTTAAATTGTGGATTTGTCTTGTGCCATATTTGGAGATTTTTGCCTGGTAAAAATTCCCGTTAAGCTCAAGATTTCTGTTTTCTTCTTGACTTCTTTTCTGTTGTCTTAGATTGTGAGTGCACAAGTGCAAGCATTGTTTGTGTGTTCATGCATGCACCCATACACACATCTGCATGCTTTAAAGAAAAAAGAGAAGCCATACATCATTAGACTTTTCCTCCCTAGAGCATATCAGACACATTTTTTTTAGTTCTTTGCCATTGATTTTCCATTGTGTGCATTTCATTGATATCTAGTAATCTCACTATTATTTGTATAGCAGATAAAAAAGTACACACACCCTGCTCTTTACAGTTCACAGTTATGGATACATTTTCTTAAATTTTATAGTATGTTTTAGAATTGTGATGCATTTTCCCCCCAAGTTGCGAAGATGTATGTAGTAATATATGTATACTGATTGAAATGCAAAATTCACAATATATCAATATATTATATAGACTTGTTTTTGAGTTGCAGTAGGTTTTAAATTGCAATGTTAAACAAAGAACTTGTCCTGAAGAATACCCAGGTTACATGTTTAAAAGAGACAGGATGTCTTTTACACAATCATGTTTTCGAAGGGAAAAAAAGAGAGAGGCAGTGGTAAAGGAATTAGCTGACATAAGGTTTGATATCTAAGTGCCTGAGATTTACATTTTCTTGTAGTTAAAGCATCTGGATATTTCTTACTGTGCAGGGCATTTTGGTGGGAAAAACCACTCAGTAGTGTTACAGGAGTGCCAAAAGTTTTCATTTGGCATTGCATGCCACTCACGATGCTTTTTTTAATAGCATCACTTAAAATGTAAACTGCTGTGGCTCAGTTACAATGCTGCATAAGTAAAGTAGGGTAAAGAATAATATCCAGAATGAGGACTTCAGTTATTGCTACCTCTGTCTGGCACTATATATTTACTGTTCTATAGGTGCTAAACATACTTGCTGAATGTTTGGGAGCAGGAAGAAGAAAAACATGTTTCTTAAACTGCTAAGTGTGGATTCACTGGCTAGCCATAATTCAAAGTTTCTAAAGCAAGCTGTCTAATGTTCATTAAGAATAATGCATATTGGTATGCACAAGAGAGCATACATTTAAACAAATAATGTCCTTTGAGCTACTATGAATTTACTCTGAACTAAAACATTTGACAAAAATTTGCCTAGTGCAATGGTATTACTTTTTTTTTTTGTGCTTTGATTAGCAATAGTTGCGAATTTGTAAACCGCTTGAGTCATTTATGTATGTTCACATATATTTTCCTAGCACTTATAACCAGATTTGTTTTTTCTGTATTAATTATGGAACCAGTAATTATGATATCAACTGTCAGGTCTTCATGTGATTCATTTCAGGTTTCATATATCTTAACAGCAGTATCACTGAATACGCAAACCGACCAAATTCGTACCATTTTGACTTGATCTGAAATGGAAGGGAAAGTTTTGATGAACAAAGAGTATTTGAAACAGCTTTTTTATGCAATCTTGCTAACATAATTTTACCTTATTTTTACTTGATAGCTTCAGATGCAAATAAGAGATGCTTGTTTGCTGCTATTAGCTGCTTAGTGTAAAAACATTATGGCAAAACATCCCTTCCTTAACACTTGTGCAAGTTTGTCTAACTGGTGACAGCTAGCTTAGGGGATTTGCAAATTTTAGTAAGTTGACCTTTTCTCTTTTTACCAAGAGTGTCATAGAATCTAATGTGTGATTTTCTTCTTTTCATGTATTATTTCTATGAAGGTTTTGTTATGACCATGAGATGTGATGTGCAGACTGTTGTAATTGCAATATTTTGTGTTTTAAAGAAAAAAAAACTCCCCACCTACATTTGCTAGCATTGTTTATTACTAAATGTTAAATATTTTTGCTGTGCTCTGAATTTCCCATAAAAACATTGATTCTAATGGGGTAGGGTGATGGTGCGACACATTTCATGATATTTGAGATGCTTGGATTATTTGTCTGGTATAAATTGTTGTTTTTAAGTTAAAGAGTATATCAAAATTGATCTTAATAGTAAAGGGAAGACGGTGGTAAAGGGTTTTCTTTGTGGAATGTGGTGATAGTATGTGTGCAAAGTCTTATAAGACAACTTTTAGTGAAAGTAGATTGCTGGAAAAAACTATTTAAGCATGGTCATAATGCTTTATGTGTATTACTGGAAGGGGCTTTTGTTTTTCTTTAAAATATTTTGTAAATTCATAATAATACCTCTGCTGATATTTGTCATAATTATGTTGACAAAATATGCCCATTTTTTTATGTGTGTGTGTTATAACGTGTGTGTGTTTTTATAAAGTATTCCATTGTTTAAATGAAACTTAGGGATTCTTCTGTATGCAACCTGTTCTGTCCTAAATGAACCAGATGTGATTGTGATGTCAAGAGGCCAAGGTAATTCAATATTAATGATATAATGTATAGATTATTAAAGAAATGAAAATATGCATAGATCTCCTTGCACAAATGTTATTTACAGTATGTGACATATTAAAGCAAGACAGGTGATGTCTGCACTACTGTGCTGCACATAACACTGCCCCTTCCCCCTGCCACCCTAGTGTGCCTGTGAGATGGAGATGTTGAGTGAGGATTGTAAGCATGAGTTTTGGTGGATGACCACTTGTCTCTTGTGTTGGGCCATGATTTTATGACTGAAACTTGTCCTTGACATACACAGGGATGCTGGAAGTTGTGAACCAATATTTAGGTATTTTGATAAACACTGTAAGATACCTTGAGATATCTTTTCAAATGCCTTCTGTTCTGAAAAAGAGAAGTCCAGATCCTGAAACAAACGTGTACTGTTGTATGAACTTGAATATTAAATGGTGACAAACTTTGGTTATGGCTTTATGTCTTTGCATGTTTTAGGATAGTGTGGATATTTCTGTTGCCTGCATTCTACATTTTATTTTCCAACAAATGCTATCGCCAGGACATGTTTTGACGCATTCCTCTATTTATTTTCACTATATCATGTACAACCGTTTGGCTACGTTCACCAACTTTACCCGTTTGCTGGATTTAGAGTATGTAGCAAGGGGAAGGGGATAACAGTGTGGATACCAAAGAAGGTGTAACAGGGGTGTAATATGGGATCAGTAGGTTTCAGTGGAAGCCCGTCGTTCTGAATTCTGTGGTTCATTGGTAGTCGAATGTCAAAAAAGTGCAGGCATTCTGACAATACCATCTTTTGTCTCGAGTCATTGTAGCGCAAACCCCACAATGCACTACAGGAATAGTGGCGATGCTTGTGTGGAGGGAGGAAACATGTTGGACCCCGAGCCAGCAGCTAAAGCTTTATCACAACACAGCCCTGTAAGAGGTGCGGTATACAGGGAAAGAACAGCGTGTCTAAGAAGAGATTAACCTAGGACAGCAGTCCTCACGACATCGGTGACAGATGCACCACCAGACTGCTTTACAGAACTGGAGTAACTGCGTAGAGTGGTCGGGCCTGTGGTGTGGGGGATGGTTACTCTACGTGTTCATTCCATAGACTGGAAGAGAAAATAACTCGAAATGTGATTTTTTCCCTCCATCACCTGATCCATAACCTTTTGGTTCCTCTTGCAAGTATGAAATTGCAAAAGTTACTTTCTCTAACGTCTTTTCACCCTTTAGGCAGTTATCGACTAGCATGATGAGGAAGAGGCAGAGGGTGAGGGGAAAAAAATTGGAAACGGTGGTCGATGCAGGATGTAGGGCTGTCAGAACCTATTACCTGAGGAATCATGCTTTCTGGTGTCGTGTCCTCGCCAAAATGGTTTGAACTGATAGGCGAGAAATATTTGATTGATAATGATCTGTTGGCAGAAATGCTCATAAAGTGAAAATGTTTCCAGCACTTTCACGCTTCACGAAATGCACGTGGACCAGGTAAAAAAGCCATTCATATTTATGGCCCTTACGACCCTTGCATTCGTAATGCGAAGTCTCTTCTTGCAGTGACCTCCGCGAGGTTAATGCTTTTGTTAACACTCAGTGCGGCTAAGGTCTCCATGACGAAGTTTTATTTATGATTTTTTTTTTGGTAGTAGGGTATCAACTCGTCATCGCCTCACGAATGTTTGTAGGTAATAGATAAACTTTGTCTGGTGCCGGATATTTTAGCTTTTGTCTTAGCGGATCAGATCGTTGAATTCGGGGGACATAGTGTCCTAGCAATAGCATATATGAGAGAATGATCGTGTTAGCACATTACATCATTTGATTCCATACATACATTGTCCGCGCTATATATCGGGATTTCTCGTCTTACAGTGGATTACATCTATTTCTAGGCATATAATTGCTGTTATTTAGCCAACAATATATAAGCGTTTCAGAAGTTTATTAGGGAGTTTGCGCTTATCTCCTCTTCCGTACACATTACTCCTAACAAACTTTCCCTTTCCCTCTGTCACACCCTTCCTTGGGTAATATCATGTTACTCTCAGCTCTTGTTCTTGTTATTTCGTTCCTCTTTGTGTTTTCTGTATTTTATCTTTTATTCTTTGTTTAGTAGGGTTGTTTATTCTTTTGTAGTTCATATGTTATTTGTTTATTATCATGTCCCTAGTATGCTGTCCACATAGCAGCGTGCTCCTTAAGGAGTGTGAGTATGCGCTTCACAAATTCTGCATTTGTTATTATTATTATGTCAAGATAACGTTTCGAACTTGCCTGCGCATGCGCATTCTCTCGCCTGCCGGCGCATGCGCACTGAGCGGGTCGTTGGACCACCTGAGGCGAAGGTTCAGATCGTGACACCGAACGCGTCTGTGATACAATCGTAATTTTTGTTGTGGTCGTTAGCCAAACCTAAATTACTGTTTCTTAGGTTAGAATGTCTTTGCGCATAAAAAAAAAAAACAAAACAAAAAAAAAAAAAAAAAACAACACACAACAAAAACAAAACAAAACAAAAAAAAAAAAAACAAAACAAAACAAACAAACAAACAACAAAAAAAAAAAATCACATTAGTGAAGTTCTTCAAATGTTAGAATTTTGTATTTTTTTTCTCAAGAACTTTAAATAGAGATTCGGTCATATGCTATTTTTCAGTAACTGCTCGCGCAGCAAATGAGCAACTAATCCTAAAAGAAGATTTTGTTTTCCTAAGAGTTGGCAAGACAATGGAAAGAGGGTGTGGTCGCTCGTCCCCAAGAGGCAGCGCCAGTGTAAAATGAGTAACAAGTTTTTTTAAAAAAAGATGCTAAAATAAGATGAAAGACAATATAATTATAACCATCACCGGCCAGCGCTCAGTGACTGCAACTGTGTCATGAGTAAAGTGGAGGCTCGTCTTCCAAGCAGTGTGTCATCAGCGGTGTTCGACAAATTTAGTGAGTACTTGCCGAAGTAATTCTTGGTATTCTTCAGATCCTGTTGACCTTTTTTGGTTGAAAAACTTATTGTTGTGAGTGTCATGTGTTTTATAATGAGTAATTTTTTTAAGTGATTGCTTTGATTTATTGTTTCTTCTGTTTCATCGTGTATATATTTTGCTTAGCAAGTGTTGCCACATTTCTTCTGCATCATTAAATTAGAAAGAACCTGCATTCATAAACAGACAGAAAAAAGTCATTTTCTTATTTTTTTCATGTTTGTTTCGGGGAAAGGGTTTAAAAAATTAAAAAATATGAAAAATGACATTTATTTTCTGTTGCTGACTATAAAGTCTTACTTCATTAATCACTTCTTAACATAATCTCTACCGTTTTCAATGAATTTATTCGTACACCGTTTCATAATGCATGGAATCCTATTTTTTACCTTTCTCAGCTTTCCTGAACGCTTGAAAAATTCTTGTCCTTCATTCCTAAAGTGAAAAGTTCACCAAAAGATTTCTTTGCCGTGTAGACCGACCTAAAGTAATAGAGTATGATTCTTCGTTTTAGTTCTTTCTGTGGGAGCAAATCTTTTCTTAAATGAACATCACTTATTTTGCGTTTAGTTACATTTGTGATTTACTTAGATAAGGGTAATGTAGAAGAACCAGTTGGATAAAACGCAGGGCATTTCTTAGATATGATGGTTCAACGTAAATAAGCAAATAAAAAAAATGCAAGCTTACACAAAACTTTCTGAAGTAGAAATTCTTCGTTTTTTTTGGGACCTACATAAGGTAAAACTTTGATACCCTTAACGAACTCTCTGCACGAAGCCTAATGACGACAGGAGTGTGGCCTCAGTGGCCGCGTTGTCTGTGACCCTGGCATTCCGACTGCTGTGACCCGCCCGCAGTGTGGCTGCAGGACCTTCCTCCCCACCATCCCTACTTTCTTCGTGACTGCGTGCCACTCACATCTTCAACCCATCACGTGCCTGCGGACCTGCAGGAACTGCCAGTCAGCATGGTGCCGCTCCCTCGACCTGCTTGCTCGCCCACCAGCAGCTTCAGGAGCCTGGAGACAACACCCTCCTCACCTCTTCCCCCATCTCTCTCTCTCACACACAAGTACAAACTTTCGCCGTCTCAGTATGTTCACAGATTTTTTCTCCTCCACACCCCTTTCTGCTGTAATGCAACTTCGTGGTCGCTCAGGTTTTGGGGGTAGGGTCACCGCACGTCGCCCGCAGCGCAGACAACCAAATGGCATACCCTGGCCTTTGCATGGCAGCCACGTTACCAGAAGCTTCGTTGGCAGAAACGACCCCGTCACTGGATGCTCGGCACTGGTGACATTATTTTTTTTTTGCCTCCAGGAACTTCCCCTTTCTTCAAGAAAGTCATGCCATTTGGCCTCATTGGAGGGTTCTCGCTGCCGGAAGGAATTTAGAAAAAGACGAAAGGAACAATTTCTCGTTGTACGCCGACGCTACAGAATGTGGATAATCACGATTCGCCTCCAGGGCGCGGAAGATTTTTTACCCTTATTTTTTTTTCTCAAAGAAGTAAGAAGTCCCTTCCCCCCATATCATTAAAAGAAAACAGTTGAGAACAATCTGGCCTGGATGGAATATTTATTTTATTTACATAAGATTGATTACAGTTCATTAGTATCTTTTGACCACTCGCATCCACACGGGCGATAACTGAAAGATCTGAGTAGTCTTTTGACACCAAGGGGGCAGCAGAAAGAGAAAAGACTATGGTTAAAAAAATTGCAGGCAACAGACTTGCAGTGTATTGAAATAAACAACAACAACAACACAATAAAACAAAACAATACAGTGTTTTACTACAAATCACCGCGTTAACGAAGTACTGGGAGAACAATGTTGAAGGGGTGAGATGAACATCTCATAATTTTTGTAATTACAACAACATAACAAAGGCGTAAAAACTTTGCTTCAACTGTTTCTCCCTTTTCAAACATAGCTGCTTGAAAATTTCCTCGACCCTAGAGTGTGTAAATGGTTTGAAAACAAAAGGACGGGTGGACGGCAAAGAACAAGGTGAGAACACAGCCATACATTTCACGATCACGAACTTTCCAGGAGACTCATGGCAGACTAATCTTTTATATCAGACTAATCTTTTATACAATACCTCTTTGAAATTATAAGCCAGCATTTAAATAGTTAATCCACGATAGTACATAGCATGTCGATCTCGAACATTCGAAATGCCAAAACAAACGGTGTCCACACCTGTCTCGAGTGTTTGAGAGGCCATGTACGATCCACAGTGTCAAACAATTGGGATCCAAGCATTTTGCTCAGAAATGAGAATTCGCGGATTAATGGACCACGGCTTAATAAACCTACACTGTACTCCTTAACTTCTATTAAAAGTCGATTTGAGACTAATTCGTTATGTAGGAAGACAGAAAAGTAGACCGTGACTCCAGTGTTTTTATCACTAAGACAACATTAAAGTCGGCGCTCCTTGCCTGTACCGGAAGTCAGTAGCCATTTGCCATGGCGGTTATAGACCTTAGTGCTCAATACGCGGTTGGTGGAAGTCTGTGGGGGATGCTACTGTCACCAAGGTTTCTGGCTGGGGGATAAGGGACGGGGTGAGTGACGGGACTCACTATAGTTGCTTGCGACCATTGAAATCGCCAGAAAGTTGCTCTAGGCGTCTATTACCTCAATTGTGAGGTTTTGGGAGTCCTGGGAGACAGACATTATTTTCTCCTGTCAGTTGAGAGAGAATGTGTGTGCGCACGTTGAACGTATTCATATGGACAGGGGATTGATTGATTATGTGAGTGAGAACTAACCAATAATGGAAATATTTTCTGCTGGATTTCCTGATGGCCATCTGTCGGGAACTTCTCTTTGAATATTTACAATTTCTAAAAGGTACTCCCACAGCCATTGTCTTGCACAGAAGGCACATTTTGACAGCACTAAGAAAATATACGAGGTTAAAACACCTGCAGTGTGTTATATAATAATATGAAATGCAGCAGATCTTATTATGGATAACAGGAGTCATCAAGTGTAGGCCGTATACGTTCAGCCAGAACCCTGTGAACATTGTCTGTCTTACTTTTTCTAATGTCTTGTAGCCTATAACTGCCTGTCACACCAGTCTTCTTATTTCGAGCTTGTAATAGGGGTTGCGGGGGTGTTGTCTAGAAACGGGTATTCTAGAGTGACGTCATGGTTTATGAGGTTGGGGAGGGGGATTGATGTCCAGCTCTCGTCTGAAGACACACATCTAGTTAAAGACCTCGTCTGAAGACATATTTCTGCCAGGATGTGGCCCATCTTTTACAAGGCTGGTTGTCTATTCATAGTGCAAAATCACCGTTAGGTGAAAGCCCTCACTTTCCTGTTACATAAATCAAGCAGTCGGGTCACCAGGGAGAGAGCGAACTGTAGTTGCTTCTGGGAAGTGTTAAGAAAGAGAGTACCCCCATAGTCAAGTACAAGAAAGGATAGAAAAATAACGCTAGAGGATAGTGGAAACCTAATAATAGTGTATATAGATAGAAGGAGAGAGAACGAACACTTATTTTTTTTGTTAAAATCTTTTTCAGTCTTCATTCCTCAAAAAAAAAAACAAAAACAAAAACAACAAAAAACAACAAAATTCAGATGACATCTTCACTACATTTTATGCTTTTTCCATGTCTAACTGCCAGCATCTAACTTTAATTGTTACTATAGGTGTAGTAATAAATCTTACATTATCCTGACAATTTAGAGTTTCGTAATCCTAGAGTTTAATAGTCTTCGCATATTTGCTTTATCTTGGAGCGTAGTCGTGTAGATCGTCAAAACGTTTTTGACTAACAACGCGCCACGTAGCACCTCCACCTCAAGATATCATTCAAACGAATGGACATAAGTAAGTGGTTTGACCCCTGGCAAGCAATAAAGTTGACACGGGAATAAAAAAAATCCAAACATCTTTTTTCTAGTTCTAGCTTTCTGGACACTTCTATAATCGAATAAAAGAAGAGGGAAACATCGTACCTCTTACGATGGAGGCAGGTGGGGGCTGGTGTAGAGGACAACTTATTATGGGTCGACCAGGACTGGGATAGAAAATCCTGCTACAGGTCAGACGGATGCCAGTCCAGAGAAGGAAGATTATGTGCGAGATATTGTCATGGAGGTAAAATTTATGTCAAGCCTGTATTTTCCCTACGAACGCGGTGGTCCCGTTGCTGCTCTTCCCTACCGTTCGCCGCCGCCAGCAAACACCCAGAAAAGAATACCCCGTTAGGGGCATGACAGAGTGTACAAAATCAACCTGTTAAGGGATTGAATGGGTCTGAAAAAACAGCATTATATTCTAAGGGCCTGACGGAGTATCAACATAACAAGAGCTACCAAGAAAAAGGGACACTCCGCGTTTCGTGCTGTGGGCAAAAACATTGGTTCCCACCTTCAGGATTTACTTTGTCCTTTATACCTTCTTTCCTCAGTCCCTCCACTTCGCTTCTTTAAATCCATTTATCTGCATGAACGCCATCGCTGTTTGGTTTGTGACATGCTTTTATCGTCCGCACTTTCCCTGTCCTCCTCAAGACCTGTCCCCCGACTTCCCCAGTCCTGAAATATTTTTCCAGATGAAAGAACACCAGCGCCCTCTTCCGGGCGCGAAACAGGGGAAAGTAATTTTGGTCGCCGGGTCCTCCCTGTGCAAGATGGAGGCGATATGTTCGTCCACGTCGCGGTATTATTCCCGCTCGAGCTTGGAGGCGCGGTCCTGAGGGATGTGTCACATTATCGAGATTAATCTTCTCTTGTCAGACTGGAGTCTGGCCACAGGCTTCTCGCAATGGCTTACGGCTTGTGAAGCCGGAGAAAATGGCTGTTTGAATTCGCGATTATATGATGTATGTGTGTGTGTGGGTTGGGATGGCGAGGGTGAGAGAATATGACATATATCTGTTACATACTGCGCTCCAGTGTGAGTCAGGGGTGTGAAAACGACTATATATATATACCTAAGACGACTGCCTTACATTACTTGGGGTTGGATGTAAGTTCACACGTGTAAAAAATACAGGTACACATGTACACCTGGTTACAGGAATGATGTATACGTACTTAAAGCGAAACACTTATTCCACATTTAATCACTGGACTTTCCTTTGGTATTTACTTACCTGTGGGGGTTGTCACTATTTGAGTTTCCTCTGCAGCAGTCATTCATGTCTCTAGCGTATCTATTGAACTCTGCAGAGGTGACTGCTTCAGAAGTAACAAGAGGAAGGAACTACTTTAAATGCAAGTAAATAATAACTACAGTAGAGGCAAGTGATGACTGTTGTAGATGTACCTAAACAGCGACAGCCCGCACAGGTAAGTAAATACCGAAGTGAAGTCCAATGACGAGACATTTCAGTAGGATGTGCACCCTACGGCTTCCCAGGGAAATGAAATGCTGAGAGAGAGAGAAGGCGGGGAAGGTGGTGGTGTGTTACTGTCCAAGGGAGGATGCAAGAGCAGAAGCTGAAGTTTCCTGTAGCTGTCTAGACGCAGGAGGAAGGCACTCGTTGGTCCAGCGGTAGTCGCCACAGAGTAGGTTTGAGGAACAGCGAAGCTGAGGGATGCCTGGAGATGGTCAGGTAGTATTTCTGTTTAAGGTGGACTGATGCTTGTAACCCTTTTAGACCAGACTTCAAGTGTTTGCCTTTGACATAGGAATAGTAGATATTTCCAACAACAACAATAAGAACAACAACGGGTTTTCAGTGAGATTTCCATCTGACTGTTTACACTGTTCTCTGACAATGATATTTTCTCGCTCTTACTCCGCAAATGGCCTGCTGCAACAAAACAAAACAAAACAAAACAAAACATTTGGCTCTTGTCTTCTGTTGTCGTCAATGCAGCAACACGGGGACGACAATGTTGCTGCAGCAGGAGCAGCAACGATTATGTTGCTCCTCGCATTGAATCTTGTGGACTAACCAAAGCTTATTCGCGGATGAACATTGCTCGCGTTCGCACTTTTTCTCGCGCGATTTCTTATCTCGCAGACAACCTATTCATGAGGGCTTAAACAGACAGCCCTCAATTTCACCCCTTTCCTCCCAATATTATCCGCGAATGCTGCTAGACGAACGGAGCATCGAGAAAGGGCGAGAACCAATGCACATTGTTTGTGTCGTCATAGGGGAAACAATTTTCCCCCATTGTCCAGGAGATAGACCAGGGGCAGAGCAGTCTACAAAAAAAAAAAAAAAAAAAAAAAGGGATTCCAAATTCCCCAAAGTCCAATTCAACAGTTTTAACATTCTTGTCTAACTCGCTGTCATGTTTGGTAGATTTTTTGTTTACACAACAGCCGTGGAAGAGATGAAGCCAGTAAAAGCTGTGTGGATCAAAATGGAGTCCGATATGTGTGTGAGTGTCCCCTGTAAGGTTACTACAGTCTGAAGCCTGTCCAACACTAAATGGTGTCACCCGGGATGGGGAAACTCTTGAAAGTCGTGTGGGAACCATGGTCCCTATCAGTCGCATCATTGTCAGGCGCTTAGCTACTTGCAGGCTGGCACCGGGCTTGACAAATCTGCTGATGGCACGAAGCACAACAGTCGCACGGTGTATCATAGGATCACGTGACCCCAATAAATCAAGCAACGGTCTTCCTGACATCATTGTGGTGGCACATTTACGCTGCTTGGAGTGAGTAGGGTAGGGTCTTGGAGAGAAGTCGCTTATGAACTGCATCGTGAGAACCCACAAAACAGCTTTTCATTTCATTTATTGAGCCACAGGCAGGAATATTGGAAGAAAAGGATGCGAACCCACTTTTCATACTACATAGCACGTGCTGGGTGGAGAATCACACACACAAACACGACCAGACCGTCAACGCACGTTACAAAAACAAACCTAACCAAAAAAACAAAAAACAAAAACAAAAACAAACAAAAAAACAAACAAACAAACAAAAACAACAAACAAACAAAAAAAAAACAAAAACAAAAAAAAAAAACAAAAACAAAAACAAAAACAACAAAAAACAAAACAAAAAAAAAAAAAACCAAACCAAAACAAAAAACAAAAACAAAACTCCCAAATGCTGACGCTATATTGAGACAAGACCATTTTGACTCCCTTGACAACCTATCAACTGCCAGGCACACGATGGAGTGCTGTGATAGAGAGATGGCCGTAAAAGGACATTTGATCCCTCCAATTTTCAGTGGGGACCACAGGTCGCGCATTTTAACCAAGAAAATGTGATTTCGCGCCATTACTTTGTTTCCCCTTGGGGGCAAGGCCATCCACCACCATTGCACACGGAGTTAATATAAACAACCTGAGAGACGAAGCACCGGTCCCCTACACATCTTCAAATCACTATAGCAACGCCATTACATGAATCAGAATAATAAGCAAATGCGTCTTTGTCGAAACGGAATATTATTCCATGCTACAGCGCACGTGTCTAGGTGCCCATGTGCTTGAAATGTTTCTTGATGCTTCTGTGATGCAGAAGAGACAATCGTGTCAGAACAATATGCAACCCGCAAAACAATTTGTCATTAAAAAATGTAAAGTGAATACACTTACAGGTTGGCAATCAGGGTAGGTGTTAAAGGCTAACCCAAGCTCAAAAGTATTTATAAATGAGTGGGTTTCATTCATTAAAAGATTCTTTCCCTCCACTTCCGCCTCAGTCTGAGAGAAGCATTGTGTTTCGTTCAGGAAATACAAGTCACCTGCAAAGATGTCACAAGTATCGGGTAGCTGACTGAGCAACGCCCCAATCATTAATATAATTATGCTCAAAGTCCTGGCTGCAACCTTTAGTATCCGAACTTTTGGTCCATCCACGTGTTCTTTTGTAAAGTAATTAAAAAAAAAATTCACTAGAACATTTTTTTTAAGGACCTAAGAACAGTTTGTGTTAGCTAGCAACATTGCACTTGATTTCCTGTTCGACTCGGGTCATCCTTTAACTGCGGACCGCTGGAACACAGGACTGCGCGCGCACCGGCCCAAAGTTCCAGCGCGAGGAACGCTGGTCTGGTCGCACCCTAGACGAAACCGTACAAAACGCAATGAGCCCTTGTCAGGGAAACGGGCTTAAAGCCTGCCAAGTACTCATAAATTAACGGGGCCTGCCGACAGTTCTTTCAGGTTGTGATTCGCTGTGATTGGCAAGTGTGCTAATGGTTCTCATTTCCGGCACTATGCTCCGATATCCGGTCTGAGTATAGCGAGGGGTGCGCTGGGGGGTGAGGGACATTGTGGGAGAGTGAAGGAAGGGGTAGGTAAGTGTAACGAGGAGAAGAAGCTGAGAACGCATCAGTGAGAAGTTAACAAAATATTCAACGTGTAAATGAAAGCAAACCCTGAGATCGGACAGGTGGGGAAGTTGTTGGAATGGTGGTGGTAGTGCTGGGGGCGGGGCGACAGATGGAGGGTCCCCACCGACTTAAGCTGAGATCAGGGTTTAAATGTTCTCTATAAGCCTACACTTGTTCGTTCAAGAGAAGAAGCGAGAGAGAGAGATAAAGAAAGGAGAGAGGAGATATATATATCTTCAGTATCAACAGAGATCTTAGAATAATATCAACAACATAGTGAAGCAGGTGGGACACAAGGATAATTTGAGGCACGTCGGTCTTGGCGTGAACTTGGTTCAGACAAAGCCTGTGGTCTGACCAGAGATAAAACATTTCTGCGTGTTTCCAATGTTGACACCTGGTAAGCCCCCCACGGTAGGAGTGGGGCTGGGGAGGGGAATCTCCTGTCCGGAATGTAGTTGCACCACACGAAAGTCCGTCTGGATGACACGTGACCTACCGATGACGTCACTGGGGTCGACGCTCTCGTGTTTTCAGTTAAAAGAAAAGAATAAATGCAGAACAAAACTTAATAAAGGGGTGGTGGAGGGGAGATACTGAGGAAAGGGAAGAAAGGAGGAAGTGGGATCAGGAATGCAAGATGAACAGTTGGAAACGGAACCGGATGAAGTGGGTAAAGGGAGGCAACAGGAACTGGTGGATATGACATGAAAGCTGCACTGTGAAGGGCGGAGTGGGACAGTGACAGTGGTCTGCGAGTGTGGTGAGGGCTGCTCACTCGTGCGCATGCCTGCGTGTGTGTGTGTGTACGTGTGATGAGTAGTAACTTTTGGGACTGGCAGAGCTGTGTGTGTGTGTGAATGAAAGAGTATGTGTTAGGGGAATTGATGTGTGCTTGTGTGTGTTGGGTAGTGTTTATGTGACTGGCATGTGTGTGTGTGACAGAGAGAAATGTAATGGGGACAGATTTGACCGTATGTGTGTTTGGGACTGGCAGGTGTGTATGTCTGTTTGTACCAGCGTGCATGAATAGCTCTTGCCATCCATGGTCGCAACAGCACCATCGTATTGAAAAAAAAACAAACAAAACAAGCGTTCGACCTCAGCAACCCTCAACCCTCAACCATCTATGCATCCTTCAGCACTGACAATGGGGTTCTTCTTTCATCAGGGCGGACTACAGCAATTGTGGAGGTGAGAAAGTGGAGCTACACGCATGCGCAGATGAGAATTATCCACTTGTAATGCTGGGACCACAAGAAGAGTCACCGACAGCAACACACACACACTTACAGAACTTACATTACAGAGCCTTCGTCACAGTGTCGCTTTCGAAAAAAGCTCAGACCTCTCAATACCGTTTTTTTTTTAAAGTCGGGTAGGTTAGTAGGGGATGAGAAGAACTGGAGAGACCCAAGACCTCCGAAGGGTAAGTAGTATTCAATGTTCGTGTCCCTGGTGAGCCCCTGGGATCCGCACTGACCCTACAGTAGCGACTGTTTGACCTTACTCTCATCGTCCAAGTAGTCTTCATCGGTGCCGGACGAGCAGTTGTCGTCTTGCAAGATGGTGGAGCCGTGCGTGATGCGCACCAGCTGGTAGTGGGGCAAGGGGCGGGTGGGGCTGTCGCCGTCGGAGGCCAGGCGCTGACGAGCGGCCGCCGTGACGTCACTACTACGAGTGCGGATGCGCGCACAGGCCAAGGAGGGGCTGCCTACCCGCTCGCCGCAACCGCTCTCCATGGACGTCTTGCGGGAGGTGGCCACCGCCCGGGCAGTTCCCGGCCACTCCCCCTCCTGCCCAGAGCCGAAGCTGTCCATCCGCGTCCAGGAGGAGTCGCTGATGTAGGAGGTCTCAGTGTTGCTGCTGATGCTGGTGTCCAGTGACGGCTGCTTGTCCAGCAAGTATCGGGAGGAGCGGCGCCGGCCTTCGCGACCAAGATCTCGGTCCTTGGCGGCGGCGGCGGCTGCGGCAGCAGGGGGGTACAGCACAACGTACTCGCTGGCGCTCCGCACGCGGCCCAGCGGTTTGCCGTCGAAAAGATCGCGGAGCGAGTCACGTGCCTCGAGCACGCGCTCCTCGTGTGTGCCGCTGCCGCCATCATCAGACACCTGGCTCGACTCCGGTACAACGCTGAGCCTCCGCTCCTTGCCAGCGCCGTGCTTGACACCGCCGCCTCCGCTATTGGGCGTCTCCGGTGCCGAGCTGCTGCCGTTGAGCGCCGCTCCGCCTCCTCCTCCGCCACCGCCACCGCTCGCCGCAGCAGAAACTGCCGCCGCCGCCGCCTGAGACACCAGCGAGGAGGCGGCCTGAAGAAAGCCCAGCCGCTTGAACGCCTCGCGCGGTGACTGGCGCGGCGAGGCGTGCGGCGTGCCTTGTGGGGAGTGCTTTGGTGTGTTGCCGTTGAGGGAGCAGCGCGAACTCTTGGTGCTGACGTGCGACAGGAAGGTGAGATCCGAGTGGTGGTGCGGCACGCTCTGCAGCACCAGACCGTTGTGGCGCGAGGTGGTGACGGACTTGCGGGTCAGGGTGCCCTTGTACTGGTTGGCGCGCTGCGTGCACACCCCGTAGCGGCCCAACAGGATGAAGACGTCCTTGCGGAACTGCTTGGTGAGGATGACGTAGAGAAACGGGTTGGCACAGGAGTTGAGCGGGTAAAAGAAGACCAACAGGATCTTAGAGTTGCTGATGTCGATCATGGGGAAGCCGAAGGAAGCGGTGAGCCCGAAGAAGGCGATGGGCGCCCAGCAGATAAAGTTGGTCAACACCAGGATTGACATCCTCTTGGCGATGGTGGCGTCGTTGCTGCGAGCCATGGTGTCGCTGGCCCGCACCTTCATGAACATGCTGATGTAGCAGCCGCAGATGACGGTGAAGGCCAGGCCGTTGAGCAGGAGGATGGCGACGATGTAGAGCTTGTCCCAGATGTCCTTGGCCTCCATGGGCAAGCACATGCTGACGGCCCCGTACCCCGAAACACCCACCAAGGGTAGAAGCGCCATGGTGCTGGCGTACAGCCACCCCGTGAGCATCAGCCCCCAGGCCTGCTTGATGCGGAGTCGCTTGGTCAGGTGGATGGCGTAGCTGATGGCGTACCAGCGCTCCACCGTGATGACCATCAGCACAAACACCGATAACTCGCTGGAGAAGACCGTCAGGAACCCAGCCACCTGCATAATAACAACAACAACATCAACATAGAGAACATGGCGACGACCTGTACAGTAGGCATACGGCAAGAGCCCGACTAGAAGTGGCTGGGTGCATGGACGTGCTAGCCTAGCAATCAACTAAAAGGCTTACTATTTAATTAGAACTTTTAGTAGATTGCTAAGCATGGTCCTCTTTTACAGACACAGCCCACAGGGCAAAATGAGGACAGCGAGGAGAAGCATCTTGTTTCCGAAGTTGTAAAACGATGTCCAGACCCCGAGGACACTACTTCATGTTTCTGTATCCTTGGGTACTTTTGTCACCACTTTATGACTCCAAAGATAAAACATCTGTGGGATCTGAACACCGGTTTAAAATTTTGGAAACAAGATGCTTGTCCTTGAGTTTCCCCCATGATGCCCCAGGGCAACGGCTTACCCTGGCTACCGTCCCTGATGAGCTGCCATCACTAGTCCATACTGTTAGGAGCTGATGTTTGATACGTTAACTATAAAGTTGCACAGTCAAATGTAGTTAGTTTATTCTGTCATTGTAAAATAAAGTATAATTACACAGACAGGTCTCCTAGTGTGAATAATAAACAGGTATACTTCACCTAGAATAAACAATATAATAAACAAAAACGTATATAGACTGTTTGAGCAGTGGTTCTCTTTTTTTTTCCCTTTTTATAACTGCAGACAGCAAGAAATATTATCCTCAACTACCCTACGAGTTTTAAAAATCTCCAAGGATAGAAGTATTGAAGTATTTTTACCCATATTTTCAGTAGAAAAGAATGTAATAATGAGCTGCTTCTGTCAAATGTTTCATTGTGAACCATTTTGGTTCGATCTCTTGTTCTTATTTCTTCTTCAGCAATCTTCACAGCTTCATCAGATCCTCCTTCGACAGTTCTTCTGGAATTTCCGAAGCTTAATCAACCCCTCATTCCACAGTTCTTCTTCAGACCAAATCAGCTCCTCCACATCGGTCTCGTCCACTTCTAGCTCCAGTTCTTGTGGTAATTGTACATTCTTGTTGCTCACTTCAAACGTTTTATCTTTTGTCAAATCCAAGAAAATTGGAACAAACTGCATGCTCACTCCTGTCCCCACAAGCTCTCTGCCTTCATATTTCTTCTACATCTGTCTCCCCTAAGCAATATTCTGGAGTGGATAGTAAATATTATTGGACTTCCAGAAATCTCTCGGTGTATTATCTGCATCTAGAGCTCCATTGAGTTGTCAGAAATAGCGTGTAAATGTGTAAATAATACGCCTTGAACATTGCACTCTCTCCCTGATCCATAGGTTGTCATAATGACGAAGTGTTATGGGGAAGGTGGATAATTTTTACATTATCGTTAAAATCACCAAGGAGGGTGGCCTGGGGTATTAACCAAAATAAGTAGGATCTTGAAACAATTTTGGATTTTTAACATTTTTTTTTTAGGTAAAGTGGATTTTGCATAAAGCGAGAATTGTCTGTACATTATATACAAAGTGTGTTTAGCCTAACTCTGAAAATTTGGAACAGATGACCAGACTGAGGTCCCTAGAAACTGTGAAACTAAGTCAGTAAAAACATAATTTCAGATTGAATAATAAATATGTTTCTCTTGAATAATGAAAGGGTGGTTACTAGAAGTCTTTCGATGTATTATGTAACACGACGAACATACGGCGATGATTCTGGGGAGAAAGAGAGGAACAGCACCATGACAAGAAAGAAAGATGGGGAAGGCTGGGTTATAGGGCAGAAAGATTGTGACTAGAGGGCAGGAATGTTGGGGCCAGAGAAGGCTGGAAAGATGTGACAAGAGAAATTAGGAAGGTTAAGGAAAGAAGGTAGGATGGCTGGAACATGAAAGCAGAGGAAAGTTTGACAAGAGGACAGGATGACAAGAGAGTAGTGTGGCGTGGGACCACAGGGTCCAGGAGGCCGTTGGCGGGGCTGTGGGTACCTGACATCCCCCATCGTTCTGCCAGCTGACGGCGTGTGTGAAGTACTCTCCCAGCGAGTGCACGTCGATGGAGGCCAACAGCAGCAGGTACAACCCCATCAGCAGGTCGGCGAAGGACAAGTTGCACATCAGGAACTTGGGCACCGTCATCTTGCCCCGGCCCGTCACCAGCACCACGATGACCACCATGTTGCCGCACAGCGCCGCCAGCAGCACGAACCACACCACGACCCGCAGCCACTCGTACCTGCAAGCAAGGGAGAGAGAGAGAGAAATAGAGAATTGCGAGTGACAAGACACCAATCAGAAGATAGTTTATGACAAAAGTAGTCCACGTCACCGAAATAGCAATGGTAAAACGTGTTAGACTTAAACCCCATCGACTCGATTCCCTGACCCGCTCTACCTCATCACGTTACCACCACATCACTTTACCGTTTTCGTCAAGATGATTTTATCTCGATACCCGTCATCCATCAAGCCGTTCCATTAGGCCTACCCCTACTTCTACTACCCCTAAACAGTTTACTTCCTCTAGTCTAAACCATTCATCCCTCCCCCCTGGTCCACTAATACCTAGTCAGCTGGTGATGTTAGCAACCCATTTCCTCCGCCACCCCCTTCATCTCACCATCTCCCCTTATCTCCTCATCGCGTTAATTTCCTCTTCTCCCGTCCTTCCAGCCAGTCATCGTCCAGCCACCCCAACCCTCATCATCAGTCCTCAACCCCCATCACAGACCACAGTGCATCTCACACCCACCCCTCCACACAAATCACTCCGATCTCTCCAACCCTCGGTCACAACCCATAACTTAACCCCACCCCACCACACACACACTCCTCGTCCCACAGTTTTCGTTTTACCCCATGACATCCTCGCAAGGGTTGAAGGCGTTGGGCTGCGGGGTGCAGATGACGTTGGCGTAGTTCTTGCGGACGGTGAAGGTGGAGCAGGTGTCGTGCTCGACCGTGACGTTAGTGGCCTCCCCCCACCACTCGTCGTTGTGGCCGCCTGACAACATGAGATGGTGGGGTGGTGTGTGAAATTCTTCATGTTAGATAACTAGGTCAAGCTGAAACATTCTGAATTACTCATTACATACGTTTTTTTCATCACACACTCAATCACGCAGTAATAAGAACTTCTGTTGACAGCTAAACACCTACATTTGTCTCTGCATATATTATATAGGCATGCTGTCAACAAGACAAACTACACACAGATGCAGACACACAAGCATACACACACACCACAATCACACACTCACACTCACACACACACACACACCTGTACTGCTGTGCTGTGCATACTGTGGAAACAGCATGAAGTTACCCTCAGGCCCGCCCACCCCGTCCCGAGCAGGCGCATGCGTAGTGGGTTTTCCCATACGAGAAGTGGCGGAACCCGTTGCTAGGCACCCCGCTGCGACTGTGTCCCAGCCACGGAGTCGAACCCGACGATTGGGTTGGATCGCGGCGTGCTGTGCAGCTGCCCTCCGTGGTCCTCGATGTTCTCGTCCTCGAACTCATCATCCCTGCTGCTGCGGCGGCGCCGACGACGCAGCGACACCGCGGGGTGGAAGTCGTGGAACCCCCCTAAGCCGCCGCCGCCGTCGTCTGGAGGTGAGGAGGGAGACAGGTGTGGAGCTGGGGAGGAGGTGACGCACAGGTGCTGCAGCATCATCTTCTGGCGCCGGGCCTCGTGCTCCAGGTATTCCAGAGGGTTCTGCTTCTCCGGGTGCTGGAAGGCGCAGCAGTGGTGCGGGTAGGTCAGTCGCGCCACGTCGATGCGCGAGAACTTGAAGACGGAGGGGAACTGCTTGAGGCTGGGAGTATCCTCCACATTCAGTTCGCTGATGTTGCTCAGACCCTCCGTCGGCAGGTAGGAGATGCGCGTCTTCGACAGGTTCCTAGAAACAGTGAGCCACTCGCTTGACCACCGGAAAAAAATGATACTTATACTCGCAGCCGCTCGTGCACGCGCACATACAGACCTACACGAATAAGAACCCACTGGTGATGACATTTACAAGTGTAATTTATAAATAAATGTTATACTTGGTAAATAATCGCTCTTTTCTTCTCATTCTTGGTCATAACCAGGCAACGATTCCATGATTTTATTTGTGGGGTGGGGATGAAGGCATGAAAAAAATTTAATTAGTTTTTCTTAGGTTTTCTTCAAATTCTTGCACCGTTTGTGAAAAGTGTACCGTCCTTTCTGTCAATGAGTGCTAAAATAGCAATCCTCGTGTTTGCACCACATGGCAAATTATCTTTCTTTCCCAGCACCACTCCGTCGATCGAGTTGGGAGTACAGGTAATTAGAAAGCTTGGAGAAATTTTAATTGTAGAATTAAATACCAGCAGGTGAATTTTCCAATCACAAGAGGGCAGTATGGTGGCGGTGGTGTTGTATGGTGGTGGTGGTGGTGATGTGTGTGTGTGAAGGGTCAAGCTCCCCCATAAGAAGGGTTAGGGTTATGGGGAGGTCTGTCTATGACACAACTACTGTTGTGTGGTTGACTATAGTCTCTCTCATCCAGGGACACTGCATCTCAAGAAGCAATGACACCGACAGAGACAAACGAAAGAAGAACTCACAGACTGTTGAGGTCCGCGATGCCGCTGAAGGCGTTTTCTCCAAGGACCTGCAGGTTTGGGTTGTTTTGGAAATCACTGCAAACAGACCAGAAACACGTGACAGCGGGTCTGGAAAGTCACAAGACCTTTTTCACAACCTTGTCCTGACATTTTTTTTTGGACAAAGTTTAAAAAAGACGATCCTTCATCCTTCAAACAGAAATTTCAAAATTATTAGCCGGTCCGATCGCAAAACTAGCAAACGGAAAATTCCTTTGTTCAAGAAATGTAATTGTCAAGGATATTGAGCAAATGTCGAGGGAACTTCTCTAACTTATGAAACATGTAACTTATGTTTCGTTGTATCAATTACTTGAAAATTACTTGTAAATCACGCAAATGTTTTATGATAAAATACTCACAGGTTAAAGATCTGAGATCCCTTAAACGCGTAGTCTTCAATTTCCTCTATCATGGTGTACTCCAACCGTCTGCGAGAATAAAATAATTTTCTGTAAAGGTTTATGGTAGTGCCAGATATTTGTTTCTAATGATTGTGTAAGCCTCAGTGCAAGAAATAGTGTCCCAAACTGGGTAAATACTCTCCGTCATGTTCTCGATACCCGCCTACAAAACATCTCCCACACACACAAAGAGGTCAACAAAACCGTGACGTCACGTTTGTAAACAGATAACGGTTAATTCACGTATGGTTCCCATTTAGATGAAACCCCAACAATGTAAACATATTCATGGACACGTCCTGACGTCTGTGTTGTTGTCTTTCTCCTGTGCGTGGCGATTGATGGCTGTAATAATGATGACGACAACTAAGATAATAACGACGACGGTGTTTTTAATTATTTAAAGTCTCTAAGATCTTATCGGCAGTTACTGCTTTTGGTCATCTTTATTTATGAAAGTTTTTCAAAGCCTTCTAAATTGTTGTTGTTTTGTTTTTGTTGTTGGCTACGCAATTACCAGAAGAGGAAGCGTAACTCACAGAATCACGTAAACATTCCTCCCCTGCACACGCGCGCGCACACACACACAGCCGTCAGACTTGCCGTTCATTTACTCCGTCTCTCAAATCCTATTTTTCACCCGACAAAAGTCTGTAGCAGCTTTTTGTTGTAATCAAAGCAGACTTCATGAAATTTTTTGGTGAACTTTAAATTACTGCCACCCACGTGACCTCGCACGAGTCTTCCCGTCATCCTCATTAGCTTTCCTTGCTGCATCCTTCTTCCCCGTCCCACTCCACCCCACTATTCGCCCCTTGATGTCAATACATCAAAGCATCAGCGAGTAAACAAAGTTGCATTATGTAAGATCTGCATTCATTTTTTTTTTTGCACTAGAGCTTCGCACACGCAGTTAGAAAAATATGTGAGTCTTTATCGTCGTCATTATTATTATTATTATTGGACATAAAACAGAGGCAGCAGGTCAAGCCCATCGTCAGACAGACAGACCATTAGCTCCACTCCAATAATCTTTCGGCGAGGAGACGTCAAAAGTCAGTAGAGCTATTGAATGCTCTCCCTTGGTCCTCGCTCTCTTTCTCTCTCTTTAATGGGAGATTTTCTGACTTGGTGAAAGATTGGAGTGAGGCTTACGGCTGAAAAAGAAGGTTACACTGAGAAATAGAGAAGGAAAACAAACTAAGAGTTCTTCATTGTCAACAAATGCCGTGGACTTACAGCAGCCATGTCCGGATGTTTCTGAAGGAGCCTTTCGGGATGCGTTTGATCTTGTTGATCGTCAGGTCACTGCCAGAGAGAGACAATTTGAGTCAGTCAGCAAAGGTGAAAGGTCGACACTGTCTATATAATACACACACGGAACAGCAACGCTAGGAACAATGGTATCAGATGAGAGGGACAGACAAACAGTCACACAGAAACACATACATAAATAGACATGCACGCACATATAAAAACACACACACTCAAACACATGCAACACACACACACAGACACAGTTATAGAGACAAAACACAGACACACCCAGATACGCAGACAAAAAGAAAGACTCATTGAGACACACACATAGAGACAGACACACATGTATATAGTCACACATGTTACTCAGAGTGATAAGACCATATATATATATGAGATATAAATCTATCTTTGAAAACGACCAACTTTAATGGCGTCCAGATTAACATGTGAGGTATGTTTATGCGCATGCGCGTGCACACCCAGATGCAACGACCACACTATTTTTTTCCCGAAATATTCCATTACTTAAAAGATGTCTCAGAACTTGACTGATGGAAAGAAAAATGGCAATCTATCAATCGAATGGCTTGAAGGGTTGACATGCTTCATCCAAAAGTCACGCAATTCATTTACTTTTATGCCGCAGAGAAAAATTATTAATAATAATAACTTATAAAAGCGTTTTCCAAAATTTTGCTCAGACTGCTTTATATAATATATTAAATAAATGTCTCCTTACATCTCATACATGCTCTGATTGTGTGACGGCGACATGGTGCTGAACGTGCTGAAGTCCGGGACAGTGGTCAGCCCGCTCTTCCAGATTCTCCTGAAAACATGTCCACCACAAGTGTTTATCATAACCGTGCTTTAACCACAAAAACTAAAGTGCGAATTACATGTCTTTAAAGGACTAGTGGGGTGCAACAGTTTTTCTAATGATTGGCCGAAACGGTCAAAATAATGACGTCACGATTTTAGACAGGTACGACTAATTAACATATCGCCCCAGTCTTTCATTGGCTGAGGCTTTGACAATGTAAACATGTTTATGTGGTGAGTGAGTGAGTGAGTCCTGACGTCCATCTTGTTGATGTCTTTCTGTGTTTGGTGACATATATCTCGAGACGGAAGAGTTCAACCAGTGCTTAACCACTTTTTTTCCCTCGGAGGTCAACTGACTTCAAATTTTATGGATACACGGTAATGACAGGTATGGGGAGGTCCAGACAGGGTAACAACAATGCTCTGTAGCCCGTGGTTAAAGGTAATGGCAGCAACGGATCAACTGTCAACTGAGCGTCCGTTGGTGGCGCATGCGTGGTGCCAGAGCACAAGCTGGCAGAAGAGTGTCATGGAGACGGCCGAGCCTCGTCTGGAACTGACTGCCTATCTGCATGGATGACGAGGATAAGTGCTAGTGTAACAGCGTCAGATTCAGTCCACCCTGCGCGTCACTTCCGGCATGATCCGATGAAGTGAAGGGCGTAGATGCTGCGATTAGATACACAGCACAACAACAGCATAACAAAAGAGTTAATAAATGTGGGCCATGGACCTTGTCTCCCAGACCAGCATTATTGCCAGCCATTTATTCGATACCAAAGCGCGTTTCTAAATGGAATTCAAAGGAGGGGAAATTACTCCAGCTTTTTTATAATGATGAGATGTTATTTGTTGAAACAGTCATATATTACTACTTTGTTTTATTTCTTTTATAAATTAAAAGTCAGAGATTGTTCGGGTAAAGAAAGGGCGATGAAAATATTGACATCAATTGCTTGCCGTTTTGCTGTTCTTTTCTTTTCTTTAAGAAAGTTCGATATAAGCAAATGTTTAAGTGCTCGTTTGACTATTTGAGGTCACTGTCGGCTCATTGATGTCTTTGTATCGGTGAAGGACTTCGTTAGGTTCAGCCAGACACAAATGTACTCATAGATGCGCTTCTCTCTGATCAATATTTTATAATACGATTTGAGGACGCGCGCACACACACACACACAGACAAGCATACTTGTGCTGGCCATAGTTTGCACACAGATAGCTACCCCGATACAGGAGGCCATAACTCTGAGCACGGTCAACTATGAAAGCTGTCCAGACTAATAAACAGCTCTGTTCAGGCGTGGGGATTAATTTACAATTAGCCATTTTGCATGTAAAGCGTCACGTGCAGCCTTATAACAATCGGCAATGGAACGGTCCACAGCGGCTTCTTCAAGAGACAAAGGTTCCCGGATGACGGATGTTTTGCTGCACTGTTATACGGCCATCCTCACGGCGGGACCCTCCTCCTCCCCCTCTTCCTCCTCTTCCTCCTCCTCCTCGCATGGGCAGGTAATATCGACCACTGATTGCGCTGGATGGTCTCCCCTGCAGGGCCCAGGTCTCCGGCTTTCGTTGGGCTTTGTCACTCGCTCCCTTTGAAACGTGAGGCTGTTGTTATCGTTATTACTTCATTATGTCGCTCGTCTAAATATAGATAAATCTCTTTATAATTGCGCAGACGATTGTCATTTTTGTTGACATTCGGTGGGGTGTAGTAAAGCTCCGTCAGAGCATAATATATTGGCTCTCATTTTCTTTAACGAATGGTTGTTCCGCAGTGCGAATCAGCAGGGAATAGATTGGTGGAACAGGAGGTAAAGAAGGGTTGATAAAAAAGAGAGCAAGCGAACGAACAAAACGAATAAACAAACGAGAGAGAGCTAAAATCAATTTACCTGTCTATACATTTCTAACAAAATGTTCATACATTTAGTCCCTAGGATTACTTCTGATTTTTAGAAAAAAAAAACAACAACAACTCAATGAGCAGCAATGATGCCTGGTAGAAGGTATTGGAATACAAGTCATATATATATATATAAAATATTACTGTAACAATGGCTTACACTACAGTGTAAGGCAGAGAAAATGCAAAGAAAAATAAACATATTAAGCCAGAAAATGATTACCCGAGAACAGTGCCTTTCTGTAGCCTAATGTATTGCGTATTGTAGCATAGAACATTAATATCACCAATCTATAGAGTGGGTCTAAATTATCTGAAAATAACTCCGACTGGTCAGACGTTGTAGTGCCTTGTTTGGTGTGAATTCCCCTTTTGTTGGTCCATATTGGAAAGGACCAGTCATCATCTTCACCGGCTGGGCACATCTTGGTGCAAACTTTTCTGAACACATTGCCTAAACAGCAAATTAGGGGCGGCCGTTCAAGGGTTGCTGGATTAGTCCTCCATGGCATTCACGACATCTGAAGGTGTTGGAGCTAATTGCTGTTTGTAGCCCTGTTTGAACAGCCACACTAAGCAGCTTACGAGTCCAAAGAGTTTGTTTCCTAAAAATACAAAAGGCAAACGAAGTGACTTTGTTGCACTGCACCCGATGTACCCACCCAGGACTTCAGTGAGACAACCCAATGGAAGCGATCGAAGAACTTCAGACTAGGCTTTCAAGTAATATTCATGTCCAGCTTCTCAAGGTGTCTAGAATTCTGTAAGCTGTGTTTAGTATTCTAGCAGGCATGGCGGCTGGTTAAATGTTTGGTTTGAAAAAAAGACTGATAAGCAATCTAATTCTAAAAGTCGAAAAATCCGTGTAAATGTCAGAACAATATCAGCAGTGAACAGCTCAAATTCCTGTTTGAACACGCGTTTCTGTCGACCGAATGGTGTTGATAAAACTGAGTGGTACAGACCATTCTGTGGAACAGAAATCTAGAAGATACAGGTCAGAGGAGGCTGTGGAGAAATGGCAAAAGAAGTGAAAGTAGTGCCTGGGGATCAGAACTCTACAGACAAATGTAACATTCCCTTCCCCCCGGTCATTGTTAAAATATTGCGGTAGAATTGTGTCTGCTCCACTAGGAGTTCTCCTCCGATTTCTCTCTGTAGAAAGGTGGCCAGAAGGGATATTTTAAACTTCTATTGTTCGGGAAAGTTACATATTATGGTGCGACCCCCCCCCACGACTTGGAAGTTGAAGCGCTGTCCAATAATTTTGGTCGGAAGCTAGACCAATCTCTCGATGATTTAGCAAAACATTTTTACTACTTAGAAATTGTTCTCAGACTTTTTTTTTCCAAAAACTTGGAACATAATTTTGTGTAGTCTCTTGTGTCTTTTGTAATTCTGATGTTATGTAAATCCTAGACAAAGAAAAAGTATTTACATTTATGTCTTTGACATGTCTACCTCCGAAGAAACATTATGTCTGGATAACGACTCAATGTAAGTTATTTTACTTCGTATTTCAACATTTTATATAAGCATAGATAAGTACATGTCGTTAAAACATTGAGGTAGAATTTTATCTGTTCCAATGAATGTTTCTGTTTATGTCACTCCCTTTAAATCCATGCACAATCATGACCTCTGAAGTCTTGACCTCTTTGTGTGTATGGCGATGATGTTATCTCTGTGAATGATGTTTGTAGGTGTTATGTTTATACAGATGATGTTTGTATGCATTATCTCTGTACATGAGGATGTTTGTAAGCGTTTCCTCGAGAAGGAAATTTCACTCAGATTTTGGAAAATAGAATCTTGCCCTAAGCTTTGCCCCAGTAGACCTTTTAGAAGCATCAGTAGGGACATGGACTTAACAAGACCCCACTAGACCTGTGAGAAGTATTTTGTACCGACTGAACCTGCTTAGCACTCGCTGCCAGATTGTTTTTGTGTTTTACCAAAGTTGTTCATATTCCTAGCCTTTCAGACACCACGTGGAGAAGGCTGTCAGGCGGATTGCTGGTCACGGAAGCAGAAGTCAAAAGTCGCTGTAGGTGCGGCGATGGGGTAGTGGTGGTAATATTAAATCTTCCATTTAAAGGCATGGTCTTTCATCTCCATGCATCATCAGAAAAACGATGAGAACGACGAAAAAGATCAGGCTGTGATGGATCTTTCTTTTTGTCTCTCTGTGCTTATATCCACTGGTCTGAATGTAATTAAATGCACGTTTATAGATTTGTGGTTTTGAAATTTCTTTTTCATGTTTGCGTGTCTGTGTGTATATGCAAGCGCGCGTACAAAATAGCAAGTTCACAAATGCGAAGGAATTAGTAAAAGCATAGACCGGTGGGGCAGTGAACATTTTCAAACGTTGGTAAGAAAAAGATTGCAGAAAAAACAGGGATAACAAGCGGCCAAGCGCCCTCTAGTGCACATACAGCGTGTGAAGGTTCTGGAAGGTGCCAAGAACTCCAGGTCCGATGGTCGTCAGCAGCACGCAGTCTATGATCACGCTGAAAACAGATTAAAAAAGTATAATTGGGATGTAAATATTTCGCTTGACTTCTATCTGCAAAGTGTGTCTACATATCTATGCATTTATGGTGTGTGCGTGCACGCGCGAGCTTGCATTCTCTTCTACGCAAATTTCTACAAAAATCACTGAAATATTTTCAAAGCACTAAATTACAATGCTGACTACTTGGCATGAACTTTGTCCTAGTAACCGAGCTGTTCTTCATCACAGAAATCTACTACATCATCCTGCACGTGGGTCAGACAAGGAGTTCTGCTGTTTCTGCTGCTATTGTTTAGTCAAAGTCGGTACACAGCCAGCAGGACAGCTCTTCACAAAGTTTCGCTGCTTCACCAGGCAAGTCTCCATGTCGATGAGCAGGAAGACAAAACTTGTGCAAGACACTGCAAGCCATCATGTCATGCCCACGAAAAGTGCACGAACTTGTTCGCTGCTCCTTCACGTTCAGCGAGATCTCGCTGCGAGACACCGAATGGCTTTTTCAGGGGACGACTACTCTGTTTTTTCTTCCCCTCTTCTCTCCCCTCCTTCGCCGCATTGGAGGATGCACTCCATTTTTATCCTGTAACCTGTTCACGGAGACTTGTCGAAGATTTAAACACTTCCGACCGTTCACGACCACTCTGCGTCAGTAGGGCAGACGTTATAGCGATCAATGAGTCGCGAGAGACAGAGACAGAGAGAGAGAGAGAAAAGACAGATGGAAAGACAGAAAAAAGAGAGAGGTCGTATATGCATTGTTCATTACATTCGTTTGCCATAATCATACGCATAATAAATTGTTTAAGCTATTGATGCTTATGCAAGGTATTGCAGCACATCTCCATCTCCAGAGAAAATAAAATAATTCAAATCACCGAAACATAATCTGATGATACTAAGGGTGTATGGAAAAACCTGGTCTGACCACGACAAATAATCTATATTAAGAACAGAGCATATGAATAAAAAAAACTGTATAAACAAGGTAACCCTCTCCCCTGCTTTCTATTATGATTGACAAGGTCTTATCTGCTTTCTCTTAGGATATGTCAGGGTGTATATCTATGGATAAGATAGATACTGGAGGTCACTAAGACCACGAATCAGCGTTAATTCATCTGCTTTGATATTGTAGTCCTATTTGCACAGTACTAAAAGTGTTTTGAAAAGAATCATCGCAACAATAATTTATGAAAATATGGCAGTAGGGTAATTTCGTGCATTACCGGATAGCTATCTCAGTATCGTCCTTGTGTCTTTAATAAGTTCAGATATTTCGTTCATACGTCTCTGTCTCTGCAAAACCTTCAAAGCATCAAACAATCCCGCGGACAATAAACTTGTTTCGAGATTTTACGAGGATTACAAGGAGGAGAGAAGGAGGAGAGAAGGGGAGGAGAGAAGGACAGCTCGGTCTAGGCCGATGCGTAACATCCTTTCGTTATGGACTTCATTGCGTAATCTTCTGTCAAGACGAATAGCGTTGGCACATCCGGGTCAGGCGGGGTCACTTCCTTGAATACAACTGTTCACGAAACAGCAAGCAGTCAGCGACGTGATTTGCGAGTTTCCAGCTCGTCGTCGCTTCGTCTCGTTGATGATGATGTCGTCATTGGCAAAAAATTCTTGTTTAGCCATTCTGTGACTTCATTGCTTTACATTTTTGTTTCCTTCAGTTATTCTACCCATCCCACACCCGACGCATGCGCAAACATATGCAGGAAATCACACGTCAACGAACACACAGCCACGTCTGGACGTACACCTATGGTGGCGCGCGTGCATGTTCATATATATATATATGTAAATACCGGTAAAGATAGTTTTGATCATAAGACATGAGGATGGTAACCATGTCCACTTGGACCCATGGCCGTGTCACCACGTGGTGTCACTGAAAGAGTTGGGAAAAGCTGCTCCGGAACTGGTTGCAGCACAATTAACATGCAACATGATATTCTCTTATTCCCCCAGCGAGTATAACAACATCTTTTTTTAAACAACACAGAATTAACTTTGCTTGGCTTTCGAAAGAAACTCCGGAAAAATCATGAAGAGAAAATATTTTACTCGGAAGCCTGTGCTCAGCTTCAGAGATTCTGATTAAGATAAAGAATGAATTGTTGTTTTCATTAACAAACATAAAAAACTATCTGATGCTGAATTGCTTCGTCTGTAGTTTTGTTTTTAAACATCTATACTAGTAATAAAGCCAACTTACAGAATGCGTAGCTGTCGGAGTTCTCTGAAGGCACCCTCCTTTATCTCTCTCAGCAGACTGGAGTTTTTAATGTCTCTGTCAGAAAAAGAAATCATGAAAGTCTAAGGCACTCTGAGGAAGCCCTGGAATGTTCCGAGTCTCATGGCGGCCGTTTTATAGATGGATTCCCAGCGAGGGATGTGGCAACTGTCCAGGTCCATAAGGAGGAAGTCACTGTCCTGGGGAACATGGGGAACCCGAGGACAAGCGGATTGCCTCCATGGTTTCAAAGCAGCAGCCGTATACTAGCTTTACCCCCGAGGTTGTAGTCACAGGGGCAAAGATGCTGAAGGGACTAGCACGAAGCGTGTTTATGAAACGAGGAGAGTATTTTGTGCGTGTGTAAGTGTGGATAAATTTTTCTCACAATCGGATATGTTAGAACCAACGGTTTGTAAAAAAAAAATTCTAATCTCAACTCCCTCTACCCTCCTCCCCACCACCAGAAAGCAGACGCTGACTTCCAGGCAACATTTTTCCTCCATCAGTCAATCCGTCGCGTCGTATGACGTCAGGATGCCATTCATCGTCCAGTCAACAGACCGTCCTGTGACGTCACAGGCACCGTCATGGGCCAGCGACGCAACAAAGGGACATAATCAAACACATTTTTTTCACTCGAGACTTGGGCGACGAGCGGACTCGTCGTTTGATCACGCGTTGGGTTAATTTCCCTTGAGCGGATTCTTCAGACTATTTCACCATCCTTAGCTCGAGTTCGTGAAGACGTAAAAGTTCCTGATTTCTGTGTGGGATTCAAAATTCAACGGCTGATTTCAACCAGACTAAAGTGCGTTTATTTCTAACATGATATGAATTCTCTAAAACTAAGTTGATAGCAACAACCGTTGCAACTTACAGAATGCAGGTTTTCAAATAGCGACATCTAGAGGCTGTATATTATTTTTTACTTAAAGGCCTAGTGGGAGTAAATTTTGTTTCTATTATCTGAGTAGAACTTAGTACAAGTACAAATATTGTTTCTCCTAATCCGTGTCAATAACCATATCCTCTCAACTCGAGAAACATGTTTACAACAATTCAGATTTTGTAATGTGGACCAGAATAAGGAGAAACCGTATCATGCACTGAGATTTAGTCAGTCATCATCAGAAACAAAACAGACTCCAAGAAATTAGTTTTAGTTTTGTTTTACGAATGACGTAAGAATTGTACATGATGGCAGGCACTGTGCGGCATAGATTAGCGATTAGTAGGAATATTTGGTAGGTTTTACTTTCTTGTTGTGAATACAAAATTTTATGAGAATAAAGTTCTTTTGTGGGTGTGTTCTTTACTGGACAAATAAGTATGCAGATGCAAGGGCCGGAGGATTATAATGTCAAATTAATGTTCGAAAATACTTATTAATTCATTTAGAGCCGCCTGCTCGAAATTTAATGGTAGTGTGGATTGAGCAACTGAATATAGCAACCACACCGCGATTCACAATGTATCTTGTGTCTAGTACTTCAATGCTGTTGTCTCTACAAACATTTTAAAACTTCTGCCTCGATTGAACCACTTTTGCTCAGATTTTAGGAATCGTAGCTTACAATGAATTAAACTTGTTCACTTTAAAAGTGTTTTTTTCTCTCTTTTTTATTTTGGCTTTCGGGTTTGCTTTAACAACGAGCGCCAGAATCTTGAAGCACAAGTGGGCTGAGAAATCTCATTCAAATCCGAGGCTAGGCGAGAGTCAGGGTCGGGAAGGGTGCAAGCAATTTCACAGCCGGGAAAGAACCGAATGCGTAGCGGACAGGGGAAGTAATTCCCCCAAAAGCTGGCCCGAGCGGACAGGGGGGAAATAACTCGTGCATCGGGCTCCCGCTGGCGCTCGGCGTTTACAGTGACGACGACACTTTTATGTGGCTTTTGTGGCATAATCTACATCAAACGTCCATTTGTGACTTCGATTGGGGCGCAGGTTAGGAGTCAGCAAACAAACATCTGGCCTCGTTCTAGAGTTGTTTTTCTTTTTTTCTTTTTTTTTTTGTGGACTTGGTGGCGGCTTCTGATGAGTCTGATGCTGACAATGTCGTAATGGCAGCAAAGAGTCTCTTGTGTCATTCAAAATCGGTTTGGTTAGTTTGGGGGTCAGAATAGGGAGAAAAATGTGGAAAAAAGCAGCCATCAAGGGACAGTCTTCGGTTACACAATTTTTTTAAAAGAGTTTTATAGATCGTCAGGTCGGTTCAAAGAGTTGTCTTTGTAGGTTTGTAGGTCTTTGTAGGTCATTTTCAAGATATAACCCATTATAATTTATGTAAAATGTCGAGTTAGACTTTTATACAGCTTAAAAGAAGTAATTGAACATTCGTTTAACACCTTTTTGATATCAGATTTTGGGGATTAATCAATCAAGGTGAAGACATCTACTTACAGTTCTAGTAGGTTTGGATACATCGCAAAAGCATGGGAAGGTATTGTTGTCAGCCTGGTCCCACTGAGGTTTCTGAAAAACAAGCAAAGCAAATGAAAAGAGAATTAAAGACAAGGGTACGTAAAAGAAATCAGCAAGCTGTCCACAGCAACTAATTCACAACCTGAAATAATCCAGAACTCAGGTGCTCCCTCCGCTCTCTGAACACGCTGCACCACTCCCACATGCTCTTCCCTGGCAACCAGTCCCAACAAGAACAAGCTCTCAGCTCTCTGCTACAGATTCTTTTAATATTGATATAAAGTGGACTATGAAATTCTTGTCGGAGTCAATACAGAGGAGACTCGCAGAATGTAAGGGAACACGTGCAGAAGACAAACACGCGCACGCACGCGCCCCAACGCCATCATAATCCAACCATGGACACATCCTCTGCTGATTCTCTTCGATAGTTAATGACAAATAAAAACACAGTTATTATTCTTTATCATATATTGTAACTGTTTCTATAGCTGAAAACATCGTGGGTAGACTGTTTCCAACGAATATCTCTGATACATCTGATACGTTGACTCTTCAAGTATTTGGCTTCAAAAGAAAGTGTGAAACTTTGTGAGAATCAGTAGTGAACAAGGCTCGCTCTCTTTGGAACAGGACAATTATTTCGTTTCCAGGAAGTGTGTATTTTAAAGTTTTCTGTTTTAAAAATACCGGTCGGATTATGGCTGCACCCTCTTTTAAAATAGTTTTTTCCACATTTTTTGTTGTATAGAACTTTCATAAGAAACATGGGGACTGTAACGGTGATTTGTGTAACATTTCAATTACATTTTGGAGAAATTTTTATCTTAATGTTTCTGTAAACGAATCATGAGGAAAGTTGTAATTTGTTTCTCCAGGAAAAATGTTTTGGAGTGAAAGCCACCTAGCCATTAGACAATATTTCTACTCCACAGCCCACAGGTCCTGTAAAGTGGACATGAAATACTCCATAAAAAGCCGCCAAGGGATGCGACATGACACGGAATTGAAATAAGGAGAAAAATCAATCATTTGCTTAGAAAATGTCTACAACGACTACCAAAGTTAGCTCAAATACGTTTATGTATATATATTTATATAAAATCCCAAGGCTCCCTCGACATCCGCGTGCTACAGCTGTTGTGTCCATAAAGATTTGTTTATACCAGCCTAAAACAGAAACAAACCGTTAAACTTTACAAATTAAAAAAACATTCAACTTTAACCAGAAAAAAAACTGGTAATAAAATGTGTGCCGGCAAGTTTTATCGCACTTGTTGAATTTCTACGACTATAAATTCCACAGAACCTACAAGCTCATGTCAAAACTTTCAATTTTGCCATGTATTTGTGTGTTTTTTTTTTTAAAAAGGAGCACACAAATTTGGTTATAAAAGTAAATTAACTTTCGGTTTTGTTACAGCATCAAGCCAGAAAGTTAACGAGCAATATTCTCGGAAGTAGCTGTGTGCATGAAACCGTTTCTTATTTTTTGGCCCCAATGCTAGGGGTCCTTCTGTTAGTGGAAGCCCCTGAGATACTCAGAAAAAAAAAGAGGTGGGGATATTTGCAGCTGCTTTGTGAAAGGGAGCCTATAACTGAAGCAGAAATCGAACCAAAAAGATTTTTTTTTTTTGTAAACTGGAGAATTCTTACAAGTGAAAAGGCCTCCGTTCCCACAGTTTAGTTGACGCGGGGAGAAACCGGATGTGAACAAAATGAATCAATCAAGCATGTGAGGATTCATGTCTGGAATTGTCTGAAACATATAAAGACCGTTGTAAGGCGGAGTCTCCGCGCGGTCTAATTGCTGGGTGTTGTTATGATGCCTGTTAGCATCTCATTAGGCGCCACAAATATCCGGATCGCGGTCGCGTGCACGCCGGCACGACTGCGCATGCGCAGTCCACATGCGGAGTTGACGAAGCACGTGCTATGCTTGGGGACTCTGTTACGAACACCGTAACATGCAGAAACAGGGTAAATGGAATGGTAACATGGAGAGTAAATATTTATAAAGCAATGAAAGTGGCATTGATGAACTTTTCTAAAAGGATAAGAATGTAAAAATAAGAATTTGGATGATCACGTGATTTAAGGAAGTCGATCTCAGGTTTTTGACTGTCATAAAACCGATTTCGTTGATCGGCTTAGCAAAAGATAATAAAGATTTCGTCAATACTATCATCCAAAATAATTTTAGTGCATTCGCTTATCAGTCTTGCTGGAATTTATATTCCTTTTTTGTAACAACGGTCTGTAGATTCAAAGGATTAATTGATAAAATTGTGTCCACGAATTAAATCCAGCGTCTCAAATACATAATATTTGCTTCCAGAAAAGACAGACGAAATAAGGCTGACAGATATCAAACGTGAGGTTTCCTGGTTACAGACGGTTTCACTTTGAACCACGAACGATCGTACAGCGCTGTCGTCAGTGAGTCCTGCTGTCCTACCTCGTCCTCATCCCCCACCAACCCTTCCAAAAGAAACCTTTGTGTGTGAGAGATTCACAGGGTCAAAATAGAGCTCGGGACCTTTTTTCGAGTCTGGAGACAGTTTTCTGTGAGAGGAGGAGCGACACAAAAGCCTGCCATTGCCGAAAATGCACGAGCGGGCACGAAGCCAACATCGGGAATGATCTCACCGACACGGGAGGCGCCGGGGCATGTTGGGGGGGCATCAACTTATCACAATGAATCGCCCGTGCAAGCTAATGGTGAGCCAGGTTCACGCGCATTTGCACGTCGTGAATGTGGGCGGTCATCAGCTTCGCATTACATCATCGATTTTCTTCTTTCTTTTTTTCTGTTTGGTCAGCCACAGTAGGAAAGCTCCAAGACTATCCTCGATAACAGCGAGGCCAGCAATAAGTCTTCACTTTCTGTCACTTGACGGGTGGTTGTCTGGCAGCCGATCGTGTATCTGTACCTATGAAGACTATCTCTGGAGTGTTTGGAACCCACTGAGGACCATTTCTGGACCCTCATGTGAGAACATTGTGTGAGCACCGATGAAAAAAAAAAGAGAATGCGAGAGCAAGGAAGCAAAATGTACTAGAACGGCCAGAAAATTGAAAATAATACATTAGGGAAGTGGTCATCCTCTTACTTTTTCGATCTTTAGGGAGTGAGGGTTGAAGAACTTACTTTTCTCGGAGCCAGCATGTTCTTTTTTTTTGTGTTGTAAAGCGGTACCCGTTTCCTCGCTGCCTTACCTTTTCCAATCCTCTGTGGGGTCAGGTACCCATACCCGACAACTGTGTCGACTATTTCCCCCATTGAATAATAATAATCAAACTCAAAAATAATAATCAAATAATAATAATAATCAAACTGTAAACATAAATCGAACGTGCAATGGAATGGTAACCACAGTCAAAGCAACAAGAAGTTTATGCAATTCCAACTAAAACATTTGCCTGTAAATATTTACAAATGAATGAATGTCTCAGGTGCCCTATCCTCTAACTGAGAGTTATTCCTTCACATAAATTATAAGACCACCTCACCCTAAGAGTTCCTCAACCACCATTCCCACCCATATCACTTTCACGTGTCGTTTCCTGTCAGATGCGAGAACTACCCGAGAGAAACATAAGCAGCGACGTCATACAGCAACTGCTCTGACGTCAGCACATTTCCCAGGGTGCATCGACCTCTGACCTGTGAGACGGGGTACGACATCCACCCTGCAAACTGACCTCGCGAAACACTCAGCGCAAAGAGAACACTTTGTTGACACCATGTACCTCTATCAACACACCACGTGATAGTCTGACCACGGAAGTGGAACGTAACGAGCTTAAACACGATTTTTCTACGAGAAGCTGAACCGGCTCAATGTCGTAAACACTGTCGGAAAAGACCAAAAAAAAAAAAAAAAAAAACTCTTCACGAACAGTTTTCGAATGCAATTTATGTTGTTTCTGTACTTTCGACGAAAGCAAATTAAAATGAAAGAAAAAATAATCACAAGTCATCAAGGCTTCGATAAGCTGCCGGAGTTAAGAACGTGATCACGACGTAGGCTAACGTCCTGCAGCACGAGGTACCACGTGGCACACTTGTGGATCCCGTTTCGTTGCGTGTTGCAGGCTTTTGAAAAGCTCACGCGCCGCTGTGTTAGGCCCTCGCATCCAATTTTGCGCGCGATCCTTGGCTGTAAATTGAATTCCTGTCGTTAGCCGAGGCAGGGGGAGAGGACGGGAGGCCACCTCCTTGCCTCTTGGCATGGCGCTGCAGTTGTTTTGAGACTGAGGCGCTGCGCTTTATGAGAACTCTTAATGGAAACGATGGATTCATAACGTTTTACATCCATTCTACTGCGTGGTGGGATTACAAAATATTAGCGGAAATTGCAAACTTTTAGTTTAAAAAAAGAGTGCTTTGTTGGTAATTGATGAGAGGAGGTCAGACGGGCAACAAGGTTTCGCAAAATGTGTAAATGTATGCTACAGAAGAAAGGTAATATGGCACACACTCTCACACAAACAAATGCACTCAAGCCCGCGAGCAAGAAGTGTATGAGAGAGTGAAAAAGGTTGAGTGAGAGAAAGAGAGAGATGTATCTAAAGAAAGACACAAGTGCGTTCATTATCTTAATTTCAGCCGCCATTTTTGTCCGGGGAAGAAATAAGATTTAGTACTATCGGTTGCAACACAATCCTATAACCAGACGTGTGTTTCCCAATACTTAACCTCTTGAACCCACATCCTTGAGTCTGCCGTTAATTGAACATCTCACTTTAGAAATATACTTCAGATTCTGCGGGTCCTGCATTCATTTTTTTTTTTTTTTATTTATTTTTTTTTTGCATCTGCACAGGGGTGGTCTACCAAGGTAAGTTTGGTCGCAGGAAATCAATTGTGGAGGTACCTAGCTACATTTGTCCACTTGCTCAAAGAGAGTAACAAGTGGCTTAGCCTCTGCTCCACAGCAATTTGTGTGCAATCATGCGTGAAGCACACGTGCCTCCCTCCCAGTACACTTTCCCCACAACACAGTCGTGAAGGGAGGGACAGGTCGTGCTTTTTACTGCCTTGCAGGGAAGGTCAATCTTTTGAACTCTTTCTTCGTAGTTAGGGTACCAAGGTCTTCCAGTCGGAGGTTAGAACTATCTAGCAAAATAGAAACGAACTGGAGGGAAGTTAAAAAAAATTCATGGAGGATGATGGTGATAATACTGATGCTGCTGAAGATGAAGATCATCGTTGTAAGGTTGTTAGATATTGCAAGGTCCATACTCTCCTGATCGACAAGTAAAACACAACTCTACAATCATAATTTTTTTTAATAACAAATAAATAATAAGGATTAAAGGTAGCCATGATGGAGAAGTGCATGTTAGAGCAACGATCATAGCACGAATGTAAATTGATGTTGACAAAGCTAGAAAAATGTTCGGACTTAATGAATTATTTGAATAATTAAATCGTAAATTTAAAAAAAGTAGGCTTCAGATGTTGTTTTGCACGCGTGCTGTGCCATAATAATACAAACGCCCACGTTGCCGGTCACGTGACGCTGAGTGACCAACGATTCGACGGTGGAGAACACGTGACAGCTATGGCGGGAACAATGCCTCAGAATTGCTGAGTAAGATGATGCCGGTGTCTGTGGCGTGAATAACTGGATAACAAGTTTATTCGCTCGATTAACTGCGAGCCAGGAAACTTAAAAAAAAAAAAAAAAAAAAAAAAAAAGAAGAAAGGGAAGGGCGGGTTGACTGGAAAAAAGGAGAAACAAGACTGGATGCGTCAGTGGACGGTGATTCTGAAAGAAATACAAACCTGAGCTTTCCGTTTCATTTGTTGAACGTGGCATTGCATGCCAGCATCGTGCGAGTAGAAAAAGTCCGATCAAGAAAATGTAGTAGCTCCACAGAGAGTGATTTAAAACAGGATTGCCCACTCACAATTAAAGTTCCAAGTGTCCTACGATGATAAGCAAGACCAAAGAAAGGAAACAACAATGGCCCCCACCTCAACAAAAAAGAAAAGAAAAGAAAAGAAAATCTAGAGATGAACACGAATGCAAGGCATATAGGGAGAGAGAGAGGAGAGGGAGTGAGAGAAAGACAAACCGAGAGAAAAAGAGAGATGTAACGAAAAAGAAAACATGAGAGAGTACAGGTGACTTTGAATACATGTCTACAACGGCTTTATGCTCCAGGTAAAACATTCTTGCTTGACAATGACACAAAATAAAATAGAACAAGTATGAGAATACTATCTCAGGTATTCTACCTGCCGACGGCTTGCCACATTGCCACATTGCCACATTGTCACCGCGGCAAAGGTTGCCGAGACAAAAGCATCGCCTTTTAATCAGTTTCTTAGCACAGTCTTTCTTCCTGACAAAATGGAGCCAGAGCTGCAGTATTTTGCTGCAATCCATTAGCCACATCTGCTTCTGTTTTCCTTTTGGAGTTTCGTGCTTTCCAGAAGGGACAACCTCTACAGTCATTATCGATACTCAGGTGTGCATTTGCATTCAGATTTTTCAGTTACCGCGCAGAACAGACAGGAGAAGGCTTTCACACTGTCTTAACTGAAGATAAACAGTCAATTCAAATGTTTTAGTATGTCGGTAGCTCTTCAGAAAAATACAGATACGATAAGGAGAACTGATATTTTATTCATTTGTTAAATGGAATGATTGCTGGATTTCGGGGTGTGTTTTGGTAAGAGGGTGGGCAATGATCAATATTTTTACCTGTGTGACGTTTGATGGACGTGTTGGAGTCAAAAACCTCTCCAAGCACCAGCAGATGGATGAGCTGGCCAGAAAGCCAGCCAACAAACCACCCACTCCCCCGCCTACTTCTGGCATCGTCTGCAAAAACCTCAGCCAGATCGTGAGTTTCCATCAAATGCCAACGATAGGTTGCTCAATCAGCAAACCGAATTTTGTGAAGCCAGGTCATGACCTCTTTCCAAAACCCACGCGAAATTTCGATGTACAAAAGCTTGCATCTTGCTTTTTTTTTTTTTCGCTTTTATCGTGACCATAATGTAATATTTCCCCTTAAAAAGCATTTAATTCAAGGAATACCCTGTATTCTTGATTCATTGTGTTAAATCAGTCACAAATCAAACAAGCGCAAGGTTTTGGGTTTCTTGTAATTAATGAACATATTTGAAAATGTTTACGTTTTGAGAGGAAGGATATCTTAAAAATGTAGCCTACGCGTTTGAAAATAATTCTCTTTGGGTTAGCCTTTCATGTTGTAAGTTTCTTCTCTCTTTCTCTTTCCTCTGCAGGTCAGAAAGTTCGGAGCAAGTTATCAGCTCGCGAACTAGTTAACACCTGCATCCGCACGCGCACTCAAGCTCGTGACCACCCTGCGATGATTTAACCCAGGATTCCTTTCCTCCTCCGATGTTGCCTAGCGAGACAACAGCGAGGTTCCAGAAGCGATGGCAACCGGCATCCGGCGATTTTTTCTGGAGACCTGACACATCCCACAGAACAGCCAGGCGCCGGTGGAGTGTCTTATCAAAAAGACGAGGAATCGGAATTATGGATACTTAACCTTCCTCCACGGGATCCGATAAAGTTGGGGTGGCTTGTTGGCTGGCCGTGCGGCAGCTTGTTCATGAGGGTCTGCGTCAGCTTGCTGGGAGGAGACTTAGGAGAGAGACGAAGTGCCTCATTGTGATAGATCGTCTTCATTTTGGTTCTGGCCACTTTTTAAATTTTTTTTTTTTTTTTTGTTGCTAGCCGCTGATTGTCGAAAGTTCTTTTGGGTGCGAAATCCTGGTATCGAGGTTAAAAGATCCAATGCCGACAGTTCCTAAACGTCTCTGTCTCACTGCGCATGCGTGCTCGCGTGCATTTCTGCGGCAGCACGTGATGACGTGTGCGCGTGACTGCCACCGCCCGTCACTCCTTCGCTGCGGAGCGAGGTAATGGCGGTACAAAGAACGCTGGCATTGTCTTTTAATTAAGAAAAAATCGATTCCTGTTGTTAAGAACAACTGGATGAGCATCAACAATCAAATTAAAACAAAACCGGAAAATACAAAGAATGGGAGAAATGACACAAACAAAACAATTCAAAGCAAATCAAAGGCAAATACAAAAGCCAAGAGAGAGAAAGAAAAGAAAACACCTCATATCAGCAACAATAAAAAAGATCAGAAACAGAATGAAACAAAACCCAACTAAGTAAACTAATACCACCATATCAAAACAAACAAAACAAAGCGAAACAACAAAAATAACAACATCCACAACCAAACAAGCCAGAGTGAAACAAAATGTCGGAAATTCGAGTGACCATGAAACGTTCTCTCATTTCGAGGATGGGAGTAGGGAGGATGGGCACAGTACTGCACTTTTTGTAAATATTGAACTGTTTTGCTTTTCACAAAGAAATCGAACAAAAGTAAGTTAAAAAATAAGATGTGACAATTCCCCTTCTGCAAAAAAAAAAACAAAAAAACAAAAACAACAAAAAAACAACAACAAACAAACAAACAAAAAAAAAAAAAACAAAAAGAAGAAAAACCAACCAAACAAAAAAAAAAAAACCAAAAACAAAAAACAAGAGAAACCAAACAAACAAAAAAAGCGAAAACAAAACAAAGACAAAAAAAAAACAAAAAAAACAACCCAAATAAACTGTATCGCAGCTGCTCCTGAAATTCTATTCCATTATTTCATTCTCTCTCTCCTTGCTCTCGATTCATTTCCTGAAAAACCTCTCCTTACAACTCCCCCTACCCCTTGCAGCCCCTTCGTCAACTTGTCTAGTCTTCTCTGTCAGCCCCATTCTCAAACTCTCCATCCTCATTTATCCTTTTGTCTCACCTCGCCGTCTCTCTTTACTTTCGTCCAACACTTTTTTTTTTTTTGCGTTTAGCGGTTATTGCCCTCTTCAGTTTGACTGATTCCTACTCAGGCTCGGAGGAGGGAGCGGGAGGTGTAGGAATGTTCTGATTTCGAGGACGATGGCTTGAGCCAAAGATCGTTGCCTGCAAGAAGGGTCAGATGAGTCCAAGGAAGACTGAGTTCTGACAATGAAGTTTTTCTCTCTGCAGCCACTAAAGTAGCGAATTTTGGTGAAAATTCTTTGAGCCCAATGTCTGATGCGGAGGAACAGCAACAAACCCACAAGTCCACCCACAGAAAATCTTTCTGTATAAAAGTGGGCGGCATCGTATTTTTCTCAATCCTTGGAGACCATTGATGGAAAACTGTGGTACCATCCACTTTTTGTCTTACGGTTCTGTGTGAAACAACTCGCAGTTGGCATCGTCCTGGATCCGAGACTTTTTTTTTCGCACTGATCTCTGCGACCCATCTCACATTGGTTTTTGTAATTTGTCTTTTAATTGTGTTCAATAAAAATGCACCTTAACCGGTAATTGGCTTTGTCGAAGCTGCTACAGCGGAGTGGTAAAGTGAGTGGTTTATGGTTCAAATATCGCAGATTCTGTCTTTCTGTGGATTTTTATTTTGTAATACACGGCTTTTTGTCTCTCTCTCTCTGTGAACATATGTTATCTGGACATCTATGATTAGGATAGCTTTGGGACTTGGAATCGGCCTAAAATTACGATCAGAGTTAAGGTTTTTGTGTAGGTTTTTATTTTTGAACAGAATGACAACCACGCAGACAAAACGATCGAAGTCAAGGTTTCTTAATTAAGTTGACAATTGCTTGCAACTGTTCACGCATGCGTAGAAGAGGTTAATCCTCTAAGACAGCCCAAAAGAAAGTCGAGTCCCGGACTTTGGCCATCGTATCGCTTCACTCCCTTGATCCCACCCAAAGCCACGTGGCATTGAAGTGGTGCGACCTGTCCGCTCTTACGTGAAGCAGCTTCAGATTGTAGCTGGGGGAATCCCAGGGAAATGGAGTTGTGCTCGTAGAATGCATGAGTACAAATGCATTTTAAATTGGCCATTCTCGAGTACTTTCTGATATATCTTGAAATGGTTTTCTCTTCACGATTTCTTAAGGACAGTAGATTGTGGCCAGACGTTCAATGCAACTTTTTCGTGCGGGAAATTGCAACAGCTCTCAGATATCCGAGGTTTGTGCTTTTCAAAAATATATGGGTCAAATGTGAGCGATGTGTGGGAAAGGTGAGGAAACTGGAGGCAAGGACCTGGGCAAGGTGTGAGCTTACTGCTGGCAGAGAGTTTTAATCAGAGTAAAGACGGGGCTTGACTGCTCTCTAAAGAAACCCATGTCCAGCTTTGCTCACCCTCCCCTTCAGGTGAGCTCACAAGGCCAGGATTCTCATGAAGCCATCTCCAAGCATGTCCAAGGAAGAAAATCTCATTGATGTGTCGGAGAACTAGAGACGAAGTCGATGATTTTTTTTTCTCCCCGAAGCTGTTTACTTGACCTCTGTCTCACCGGTTCTGAGGTGTGTCAGGGAATAAAACTTTGTGACGATTCTGAGCATGATACTTTGTACTAAGAAAGCCCAAAAGGTCTTTTGCAAAATCCTGACATCCAACAACATTGTTATTTCTTAATCGCGTTTCACATTCTTGCACCAAGCCACCAGAGTCAGTTTTTCACAACGGTTTTCTCAACTGAACCAATGCTGTCTTGAGCATATTCCGGACAGGGGCAGAAGGTGAAAGGAAGCTTGATCCAATGAGATAGTTTTCAGCGTGACGGTAGACATGGAGAATTTAGTGTACAATAAAAAGGGAAATTGCGTCAGACGAAGTGGCCGCCGTCCATGTTTAATTTGCAATCAGAGACTTAGTGGCGAGAGTTTTATGGCCGCGTGTGCACAGCATAATGGTGAGTCGAGGCGTGGCGAGAGGTTATTCAGCAAACACGCGACTGGCTCCATGTACTCAACGTCCTGCTGATCCTCACGCCTGATATTTAGCTCCCTAAACATGGAAGCAGCTCGACTTCCGGCTATCCGTCCATCGTCTTGCGCATGCGCTAACCTTCCTCTGCTCGTCTTTTACACCTTTCCGTTCATTCCCACTCACACAGGAGTGTGATCTCTGGGAAGACTCTAATTTTAACTGATGAAAAACAAACAAAAGTATTTCAGTCACCCAGATCATTAAAGGCAGTTCACACGACTTCCGCCCAAGTCTCGTCTGTTCAGTCTGCTCGTCGCCACTCCTCTCTTCTTCAGTGGGATCGTACCTGATAATTTTCTAGTCACGCGTTCATCCAAGTAATACATTTGTCCCCACACAAGATGCCCCGCAAAAAAGAGAATTGCATGTTGAGGAAAGAAGAAAAAGCAAATTCAATTTTCGAAGCAATACCTTAAATCAACTGCTACTACACGTAACCACCCCGTTAAGTGGCCCGCAGCACCAGCGCCCTAAACTAGTTTTATTTCCCAACAACGGGTTACTGAGTAAAGATTGTGTGATGCAATAGCTGCTCCTTCCAGAAGGACGCACACACGCATGCAAGGGCATGAACCCTCATGTTCGCGATTCCCATTCTCTACTGATTAGAAAGACATAATTATAAGACTTCCGCCGACTCGAAAACGACGGAGGAATTATTGTGGAGAGCATGGGTGAGCTACCTCTGGTGCCAGAAATGTCTTGGACCTTTTAGGAGTTGCTCGAGATGGCGATAGCGAGGAGCTGATACAGACCACCTGCTTTGTCGTCAATCTTACTCACAATCTGTCTCACAAATTAGTGTGGAAACACACAAGGCGGCACTTCAGCCGACATCTTCATCTGCTGATAGCAATGTCAACACATGAGGTCTCCTTTCATTTCCTCTTCCACCCCCTTTCCACAACCATTGCCATGAGACGTTTGGCGAAGTAGGGGGTGGATAAGCGGGTGGGTGGGCAGGTGGACACAGTGGGAGGAGGGTGCTGTGAAAAACGTTTGCTAACAGCCGTGTGAATACCTTGATAGCCTAATATCAACACATTGTTCATTACTGGCGGCTTACGACATTTCTAAAGCAAGCCTTCAACTTTACTTTCGCATTTTTATTTTTCGTGCTTTATCGTTCTCTCTTTCATAGCCTTTTCCTTTATATTACGGTGATGAAGCTGGGTAAATGAGGGACTAGGTGACAAATAAAAACGAATGTAGGTCTCTCTCTCTCTCACACATACAACTGAAGCATTTTTTGTGTGTGATGTTTTAATCCTCACTGTGAGAGAAGCTTGACTATCTCCCTTATCAGATCGGAAATGAGTATCTTAAAAAAAGAAGAAATAAAAGCCCTTATCCGACTTTCAAGTCTAACAGTTTGTCGGAAGGCAAGTTCGAATGTGTTGGCCATAAGAATCAATGGTCCCATTTGCCCTTTCCGGTTCATTAATTCACTCTTTGAAGACCCTTGTTAGGAAATTTTGTTTTGATGGCCTGCTACATTACTAGACTGGACATTTAAAAAAAAGAAAGCAAGGAAAGTTTTGTTTTGAAAGGTCATAGAAAAACTGTTTGACTAGAATCCATTACTACAAAAAATAATACTAATAATAAATAAAATAAATAAATAAATAAAAATTTCAAGAACGTACACCAGTAACCAGTAACTTTATAATATTCGTTAGCAGTGTCAATAAAAACATGGAGCTCCTGAAACGCAAACTTTAAAACCTATGCAACTAATCCCACCCAAACTTAAAACTAAGGTTAATACCAGTGCTATTCCAAAATTCAAGAATATAAATTAGTGTGCAGTATGTTTAGATGAGTGCAAACAGATCACGAATAGGAGAGCACTTCCTCCTTGGGAGCCAGGATTTATCAGTAGGAGCGGTGAAGTCGAGCAATGACTCAAGGACCCCCAGTTTCCGGTCGATGGCAATTCTTTCTCAGAGGCACACCCTGTGGTCGACAACACCTGCCTGCTTGCTGAGGCCACAAGGGCTTTTTTTTTCCTTTCTTCTCTTTGTAAAAGTACCAACTCTTCGCAACTTTTGATGGAACACTGGAGTATTTTTGTCAAGCCTTACTTCTGGCGTCTCCTTGATGAGCAAGAATCTTGGAAGCCCACTTTGCTGCAGGGTTTTGCTTCTTTGATGCTGTTCTTTCGGGGTTTCTTTTTGGGCCGGTTTTTTTGTGTTTTCCTAGGTTTTTTGGTGAGTGAGGAAAACTTAGTAGAAAAAGTATATAAGCAGACGTATGAAAAAAGACGAGATCTTATTGGCTGAAAAGGTGATTAGGGTTCATGGTGGTGGTGGAGAGGGGAGGGAAATCGACCAAAATTCCCTACAGGATAAAATCGTTGTGATGCCCTGGAGACCCTAGGAACCGGAGGGCTGAGGTGTGCTAGGGGATTCCGTACTGGCCTGATGTTTACGAAACACACGGTCTGTTAGCTGGTTCATGCTGGTGTGTTTATCTAGAGCTCAGCCTGCTGCACAGTCTTGTGCATGGATACCACTCGTCCAACCTCTGTTCCGTCTGCCGGTGAGTTCAACAGTCTCATTGAACGTGGGAGGCAGAACACCGACAAATTTATCAACACTGGGCTCTGCATATTTCTCCTACTCTTTATGGTAGAGCTGGAACACCAGAAGCGGGAGTTTTCAACACGAAAACATTATGAACTAGACCTACACACTTAAAAAATTCCAGAAGATTCTTTCAATCCCTTTATTGCCATCATCCATCACTGATTCACTATGTTCCACGTCAGAAAAAAAATATTTGAAACGACTAAAGTATTGAGAATGTCAAATGAACAAAAAGAGAGGAGGGGAAGATTTCTAAGATTTTGTTGGTTTTTTTTTCTGCTTTGCCTATAATTTAAAAATCTCATGGTCGAGAGGAGAGAAAGATCTTGAGTCACTTGAGCGCCGAAATTGCATTTAAACGAGTGGTAACGGAAAACCTCGGGTCTGTGCCAGAAAGAGTTTATTTACCCAAAGAACGTCAGACGTGTTCCACGTGCAATATACAAACCGATTGAATGAAGAAGACATCCACCCAGGCTTGTTGCAAACACGACCCAGGTCAAAGACTCATTTTCTTCAATTTCATTTTTGTTGTTTTAACTTTCTTTTCGCGATGTCTGGGAGACTCTTAAGATGATGTACAAACACACTCGCCGTGTGGTAATACCAGACGGAGGACGTGGAATGGAGTTACGGGTGCTGCAGGGAGTCTGTTGATGGCATGACCTAAGTATGACCCAAGAGGAGATGAAAAAGGATGCTTGTAGGTGAAGAACTTGTGCTGCTGAGTTTATTGTACTTGTTTTATTTCTGTAGTGTCACTTCAAGAAAAATAATAAATATTTATAAGGAATTTATTTACAGAGTGCACGCGCACACTCAGCCATGTACCCCACTCATAAAGGATGACGAGTATTCTACTTCCCAGGTACGAACAATATGAAAAAATAGGATGCTGAACACCGCCATATAAAACATATTAGGTTACCATTGTGGGATAAGATTTGTGATAAAAATGGATATAGTATTCTAAATAGTGTTCTATAAAAGCGATTGCATTGCAATTAAAAAACCAAAGTAAACTGTAGAACAACAACAAAGTGTTCAAACTACTATCTCAAGGCATCAACGATGTGGACAACATCCAGCTAGTGAAGGATGTACCACTTGTAGAAATCGATGTGTACCACTTCTACACAGTCAATGAAGCAAGAAGACAGCCCACAGATAAATCCGAAACTCTCTCAAAGGAAAAATAAAAACGAGAGGAACGAAGCAGGGGAGGACAGGCAGGGATTTCCTCTAGGAAATTGGAGGAATTGAGTTTTTCAATAGAAACCAGAAGAGAAGGTACGCGAATCTGCCTAACTTGCAAATGTTTGTTTGTCCTGAATTGCTTCGCGAGTATTGTCAACAAAAAGATGCAAATGACAAAGAAAAAAAAAACATGGGGAAGAAAACTATCCTGTTGTAAAGACTCAAAACTGATTATAGTTTTAGTCAGGTGTTCAGTCTTTGAATCAACGACGATAGGTCACAGCGGTCTCTGACAAGAACATTGATGGTGATGACGACATCGATGATGATAGTACTAGGTGAAATCACGAATTAAAACAAATTCACACAACATACGCACTCAGTGCTCGGGTCAAGGGTCAGTTCCAAGGATATTAATTGCTATTAATACTGCTTATACGAGGGTGGACTGATAAGTTCCACACCCACTGTAATCTTTACACATCTAGATAAAAACCAGATTTTTAAAGAACAGGTTTCCAAAACAAATGGAACTTTGCCGGACATGTTTTGAAGTGTTTGTTCATTTTTTAAAGGAAATTATGTGGCTGTCAAAATAAATCACGTAAGTATATTTATTTTATTTATTATTTTTTACATTTATTACCCGCTCATACGTTTACTTCAAAAATTCGACATGGTTTTGATGACCTATAAAAGTCAGGAAAAGAAGAAAAACTCGATTTCATCGAGAACGAATAAAAATTTAAAATCATTACAGCATGTTTTCAATTTTATTTTTAAACGAGGAGACAAATTTCTGTGTCACACTAAAAACTGATGTTGAGGATTATCTTTTTGACTAAACAAATTTTCCAGAAAGATCTTCAAAGAGGTCCTTAATAAAATTGGTTCAATTTTTGCCAACATGCACAAATGTACATTTTTTTTATTGGCGGCAGTAAAAATGAGAATAATTTGAATGGTACAGGTAACCAACCAATGAAACGGAGGATTGCACTTTGGAAAGATAACGAAGTAAAAACCAAACAAAAACAAAAACATCAAGGAACAGGAAGGATCATTGTCAATTAAAAGCTAATAAATTCTGCGGAAAAGAGGAAAATAAATTTGTGATGACCGTGAAATACAAACTGCGGATCAAATGAACTTTCAAACAGACCTGCCTGTTAGACACGTGGTGCAGAAACCTATCATCAAGACAGACACAAACAACTTATCATCTCCATCAATTGCTTTGATACAAAGTGCAATAACAGGAATGTCTACTCATGTAAATGTGTCAGCTTCTTTGGAGGTTAAGAAAATTGCTCGTTGGAGTAGACGGTCCTATTTTTAATGATGTTGTTATCAGCATCTGCTTCCTTGACTGGGAAGGACAAAGAGAAGGGATTGGACCGTTTGTGACCCAGTTGATGTGGTGCCAAACAACGCCGCCTGTAACATCTGCGTGTTAGAAGGCCCTGAGGTGTGTGTTGGGGGGATGGATGAGGAGGGTAACTGTGGCGAGGACACTCTGAGAACTGGTCGCCACAAATAGGTCGAGCATCCTAGCTTTAGAACAGATGAAGCCTGTTTAAACAAGGAAAAGTAAGGAATTTAGTCCTTTTTGCGCTAGAAAGGACATAGGTATGGCCCATTCAAAAAGCAAAAAAAAAAAAAAAAAAAAAAATCAAAACAAAACAAAACAAAAAAAACCACGCGCACACACACAAAAAAACGAGTGAATCTCGGATAAGGCGCTAATGTCGAGATTTCCTGAATCACGTGACCCGAGCCAGCAGTCCATTGAAAGTGCAAGTTCGTGATCCATCCATGTTGAATAACAAAATTACAGACGAGACCTGAGCGAGAAATGGCCGGCCTCGACATGGCTCAGCGGTGACATCACTCCTCTCAGTGACGTTTGTCTCAATGACGGATCGTTGCGTGATGTCACAACACAAAGCTCACATGTTCTGTGTTGTGACCTTACAGCATCTCAGAGTAAGGTTAATACAAAGAAAGTGGTCTACAAATCCAAACAATTTTAAAATGAGTTTGCTGCTGGATTCACGAAATAAAAAAAAAATTGTAAAGAATTTGGAATTATATCTTTATTATGCTTTTCCAGTTTAGAAAGTCTACAGTGGAATATTTATTTATATACCTAAGTAATTGTTTTGAAGGTGTTGTTTGTATTTTTAGCTCGCTTGTATATGTATATTCGTGTGCTATTGAAAGTAATACTGTATGATCATTGTTATTTGCTCACCTTCTATGTGGCAATGGTCCTCAATCAATCAAAGTTAAATAAATAAAATTTTCTCTCAGACAAAAGCAGCATTACACCTTAAATGGGTGTCATCTTCGATAATTATGGAAATGATATTTTTGTGTTGTGTAACCAATGTAGTTCATTTTGCCATTATTTTAGTTGCATTTTCTTTAATGTCTAATCTGATTAAGAGCACGCTTGCCTAAAAAGGTGATAATGCGTTGTGCAAGCCTTGATGATGATGATGATAATTTTTTTTTTACATATAGCAGATTTTTTTTTTTTTTTGCAAAACACAAAATACTTCGAAACATGCACGGATGAAGAGGATTGTTCTTCCTGAAGTTCCTCGAAACAATACGAGAAGTAAATGGAGTTGTGCTTGAGGACAGATGCAAACAGAGCTGTCAGGAAGTCTTCACACTTCCGTAAGACTGTGCCACTCCGAAAGAAAAAAGTAATTTCATTTTTCACAGGTAAAACAGCAAAAATGTCCTACTTGTTCTTTTACAAAGAGTGACACTAACTGATAATGCGTTTCAAAATCCTGCTAGTAGACTCCCAACAGCACTTCCTAAGGCAGACAAAAAGTTCTCAGTCACAAGAGCTGTGCAATGTCAGGACCCGGATGACTGAGCCATTTCCCACCATCGAGTAGATACGCCGTTCAAATTTATTTGTTTTGCTTTCAGCGGTAATGGGATGCGAATCCCCGTCCATGGCATTACTGTGTCAGTTTTAAACGGGTCGTCAGATGAAGGAATGTATGATTCACACTAAAAGATCAACTGGCCCCGGGGCACTGCAAACTCTTCCTTTCATCGGAATCTCGTGCATTTGTCGCAATCAGTTGTCTTTCATAAGCCTCGCTTTCGGTGAGATGCTTTACAGGCAGTAAGGTGAACACAGTGCGAGTGAACAAGCGTGACCCGGATGTAGCTTTCTGAAGGAATGTTTGGATGGTAAGCCATCATCTGGCAGGACAAAAACCTTTAATAATAATAATAATAATAATAATAATAATAATAATAATAATAATAATAATAATAATGCCCATTTCTTTATTTTATTTTGTGTGAAAAGGAAAATTTGTACAAATTTGGACAGTAGATGAACATTTTCGAATTTTAATTTTTTTTCCTTTTAAAAGTAAATTATCTTTAAGTAAACAGCATCTAAGTCCATAAACTTTAGAAAGATATCGTTTTCATTTTCCACAATTTCTACGAGCAGCTTTCTTTACCCTCTTTGTTTGTTTCATCTCTCTCTCTCCCTCCTTTCCTGCCAGAGAGTTCTTTACAAATTATTTTCAACCATTTGCTGTCAGACCACCTGTCTTTTTGTCTGTCTGTGCCTCATCCAATTAAGTTTCTCTGTGACTGTCTTTGTCAGCATCTTTCGCAGCCGTTAGAAATGTCGTTCCACATCCATGCGCCATCTTATTGGTTGATTGCGTGCGTGAAAGATGGAAGGACAAAGGCAAACGGAAAGCTCCTGGCTCTCTCGCTTCATCATTCACCGGAAGTGGCGACGCTTGTTGAGAAGTAGCTGCGAAAACTATCGCACTCTTTGGATTCTCAGCGGAGCTCGAACTCCTGCCCTGGCACTGCCACCGAGGTGCAGCGACGCCTGGCACTGATCCATTACACAGACCCCCAGCTTCGGGCTTTTGCTTCCTTCCGGTCTGCAGTCAATAGAAGGCACTGTGCACTCTCTTCGATGATTTGATTTCGCACGGAGGAAAATGGGAGGCACCGAAGCAATATTTGTATATTCGGTGTGACATCTGTCAGTGGGTACAGTGGCTTCTGTCGAATAAAGAAAGTGGAAATTAAGGTGAAATGCTTGCAAGCCAACTGCTTGGCGTGTGTAGATGTTGGTCCTGTCTCTGAAGTTTTGAACCCTCATCAATCTTCATTATGATTGCATTTGCAAAGTGGATTTTTTAATATCCGCATTTGATCAGCAAGCGACATCTTAAGCTTTTAATTAACCACTGAAACTCATAGCAATTCGATTCAGAATTCCTGAATTAATCTTTGCTTGTTTGTGTTTATTAATTTTGACTGAAGAAGGGTACTTTAATCTGACATCTATTTCTTAAGTCTGACTTAAGTATGGTACGTTAAACTGACATTTAATTCTTAAGTGTGACTTAAGTATCTAACTCCAGGCATTTGATTCTGGATTTCCACTCTGAAAAAAACTTCCTTAAGTTTGAGTTTTCTTCTTAATTCTGTCCTTTGCTTCAAAAGTACAGCATTTGTTTAAGTCTGACATTTTCTTCTAAAATCCGACATATTTTCTAAAGTCTGCTTTGTTTGATTCCTGTTGGATTACAGTGTCTTCTGTGTGGAGGCCGCCATTCGGCTCATCAGGGGCGAAAAGTTCACCAAGACTTAACACCGCTTACTTAGCTGGAGAGAGACAATCGTCGTCTAAGACTTTGACAAAGTCTAGGAAATAAGGGTCGCAGTCTTCGACAGGGGAGACAAAAAGAGTCATCCCCATTCATTTTCCCGGAAATTGCCTCAGACGTCTTGTGTTGGACTTTTAGCCACCGACTGTGTCAGTATATTAGAATCCCAGGCTACTGGGCTCTATGGTTCGTGAATCCACATTATTGTTTTCTTTGTGGTTCAGGCAGACCGTCTGAACACCACGTACACAGGTCACGTGATTGGTTTTCGGAATGTGCGCATGCAGTCAGGAGAAGCATCTCAGACTATTATGTCCTCGAAGGTTGGACGTCCTTGTCATTGTCATTTGTAAAAATAATCAACAGACTGGACGATGGTCGCATGTCATCGTGGAAATCACTTAGGGATGACTTGCACTGATTTAATTACATTTCGTCAGAAAAATAGTTCCTTTCCTCTTGGAAGCGTTTTTACAGAAATTAAAAATGAACGACAATAAAAACAATTGCTCTTTAAGAGTCTTTTGTTCAACGGCTAACTTTTTGAAACCCATTTAAAGTGGAAATGAAGGTTCCCGATATTTTTTGGGTGATTTTAACTCGAAGTTTTCGGAAGACAAAAACCATTTTTTTTGTGGGTTGTGTAGCTACCACCAATACTTTATAAAATTCAGGTTGTATCAACTGTGGTTATAGCTTTAGTATCCAATTTGCCCTTGTGGAAATAAAAATAGTTTGTCTGTCTGTCTTTCTTTTTCTCTCTCTCTCTCTCTCTCACAAATATACACACACATGCATGTAGGTCTCTCGTGACATTGAGAAAGCCTTTGTCACTTGCGCGATCATGTGCATGCACACTCATTATCATTATTACTGTGCACTCTCGTTATCATCATCAAACATTGTGCGCGGTCATAATCATCATCAAACACCGAGTGCGCCAAATATTATCATCATCAAACACTGTGCACTTTCTTCTATATTCATATTTTCGCAACAAGAAGGACACAGCGTTGTCTGTTGCCCCAAAAGGTGCATTTATCTACGAATTTAATATAAAGAATTTAATATAAATTATCACGTGTAATACGTGGTTACATCTCACAATAAAAACCTACAAGGAGATCACCCAACAGCCTCGATATCAGTTCTGGATCCCATGTATGAACTGGAGGGAGGGGAGGACACGAAGTTCAACATCATCAAATTTTCTATCCTCTTGGACTTTAAAAGGTCGTGCCGAGTCCCTGTTGTCGTTTGGGATCTCGTTCGTGGCCTGGTGCGTTTTGTATCGTCCCAGACTTCAACCATTATCCCATGTAATTCATTATTCCCCAATGGGATTAATCTATGTTTTTCTTTTTTTATAAAAAAAATCTCCAAGCAGAGTCCGAGAATTAAGGTCAGGTCTTCAAAGTCCAAGACTTCGCCAATAATGTCAACACAGTACAGGTCCCACGTTCCGGTGTATGATTACAGACCGAGGGCTTTGCGTACAATCTTTCTGATTGTGCTATTATCCTCCATTCTCTGTCACATTTTTGTTGTTTTCCTCGATTGCCCCGTTCGTGGGCTGGTCGACAGCACGAGTTGCTTGCCCAGCATGTGCACGCCAGGTGGCGCCAAGGGACGACATAATACAATGAAAGCCAAAAATGGAAAACTGCTGTTTTTCTGGCTCAGGAGGCGGACCGTGGAAATGTATCGGGGTAGCGGGTAGGGGGAGAGAGAGAGCGACACAGTTGATGTAATCTGCTGTCATTTTCATTTCCATTTACTCAAGCAACCACTGATTGAACGCAAAAAAATCTCGCAAAAAACCACGAGAAGCAAACAAGAAAATAGTCGATTACAATGTTGTAAAACTGATATATGTTGATTATACTTGACACTTGGCGTGTTCTGTTATTAAAATAATAATAATAAAACAACAGAAAAATGAAGGCACGTGTATATGTGGAGAGAGAGAGAGCGAGCTGCTGATTAGTAATTCTCCAACAATATTTTCCAGTATTGTTTTACCTCTGATAGTCTTTGATGTCATCTACCATGACTGACGCTCACCCTGTATTTTATTAATAATATTATTAGTTGCTGTCTGAGGAGTGGATCTTGGACCACTGATTTAATTTATTGTCTGACGAACAGATGAGTTATTGGTCTGTTAATAACATCTCTTGTTTTGAGTGGACGATTGTTTAGAGAGATATTTATGATGCTTTTATTACTGACGAGGTCAGGTGGCAGACAATTTCCGCGAGGATCAATAAAGTATTGTCATTGGGATTTGAAGACTACAAACTATAAACGAACTTCTCTAGTATTATTCTTTTTTTTTATTTATTTAAATGGATAACTCGTGTATTTTCCAACCTTATGCTCTTATTATAATGAAGTCTGTAGCTTGACCCAACCCCCTTTTTATTTGAGAGATAGATTATGTAAGAGATGAAGATGGGCACATATTTCACACCCTCCCCACCAAAAAAATAAAAAAATAATAAATAAATAAACATAGCCGCGACCTCTCTGCCCAAAAGAATTCTCCCAGAGGCAGACTTTCGCGTCATCTGAGTGGAGAAGGAGGGAATGGCAAGTAAAGGAGGGAGGGAGAGACAGAGGCATGTCGCGGTCAGTCGGGTAGATAACGGCAGTCTTCACTCTGCATCCTCGTTTGTCAGAGAGAGACTCGACAGGACAAGTTAATCAGCTTTAAATAGTCAGAACACTTCAAAGCGCCGAGCGTCACGGCGGCCAATGACTGAGGGCGCAATCGATGGATGGAAGGACTGCGTACGTCACATGCGCCAGGACGTGAGAAGATGTATGGCGCACAAAATGGACATCTGGTAACGAGAAAAGAAAGACAGAAAAAAAGAAAATTGTAATAACTAAAAAATTAACGATGCTGGAATAGTGTGCCTAGAAACAAACACACAAACAGGAGATTATGAACTCGCTAACCCAGGCGCGCACACAGCCAAACACATACGCACACGTAATGGGCCTGGAACACATACCACTCATCACTCACACCTCTACGCATGATCAGGCACAGACATGGTTTGTTACTCGTGTGCGACCTCAGGGTGTCGGGGTACGGCCGGGAGATGCAGGGTGGGGGGACAGGACATTGGAATCCTGGAATTCTGGAACTATACGTAACATGGCTGGCAGTCGGGTGGAGGAGGGTCGGGTAAAGTGTTGTGGGATTGGGAAATCGTCACAGTCGCAATGTTTAGTTTTGCTAATGGGACCAAAACACTTCCATAAATCAATGGATCCCGGTCTGGGACCAATCGCCAGCGTCGACCCGTGACGTCAGAGGCGAGATTGGCACAGACAGACCGAGGTCCCGGAGGAGAAGGCAGTTCGGACGAAAGAAGACACCGTCGGGAGGCGTCAAGCGGAACCACTGGCAAAATCACATGAAACCTTCATAGTTTGTCACACCCATGTCTCGATCTGGTGCACACGACCATCACAAAATACAGTTTCAAACGGTTGTAGAAATGGAATAACGAAATCGCAGGAGTACAAACACACTGAGAGACCATTTTTCTCTCCCTGTTATAATGATGCGATAAGCCGCAGTTAACGAAGTCTTTTTCGTCAGTTAACTACAAAGGTCTGAAGGAAGTTTGCTTTTGTAGCCATGTGATGAAAGGTAGAAGCTTTGCCAGCAATTTGCAGAGCTTGGATAGCGCCCTGTAATTAATGGCCGCTGAAAGTATTTCTTCCTTCGACGATACAAAAGTTTGAAGAAGTTTGGAGAGTAGGTGCGTGCGTGCGTACGTGCCTCTGTGTGTGTGTGTCTGAGTGTTACTATGTGTGTGTGTGTTACTATATGTGTGTGTGTGTGTGTGCCTGCCTATGTGTGTGTTGCACAATTCAAACCCAACAGAAAAAAGCGGACGCGGCTGCCTGGAGTGTTTTGTAAATAATCGTAACTGAGCAAACAATAGGAGAAGCAGCTCTTCCAGAATAGAACTTTCGATCTGAAGGTCTGCTGATGCGGGTTGTGAGCTTGTATCAGCCAAATTTTAACTTGCCCTAAGCAGGAACTAGAAGAAAACCCGTCTGCTATTGCCTCCCACCCTACTCTACCCCTTCCGAAAATTCTGTCGCACATTGCAAGACTACCAGAGACGACGAGGACGAGCTTGTCTGCTTTATTCCAAATCTCATTATCCCTCAGTTTCTTCCCGTATTTGTACTCGGTTTTCATTTGCTAGAGTAAATTAAAACAAAAAGCCTCAAGATATTTTTCTTTTGAATAAATTCCGGACATCAATCCTTGTTTTTTTCCCTTTCTCTATTCTGTATTCTTGCACAGGGTACATGCACGCACACTGTTCTAGCCAGAGTGCACGCATACATACACACTCGCGCCCACGCATAGACAAACGCAAAATTACACAAATACCCACACATGCAATCTCTCTTTCTCTCCTCCCTCCATCCATCCACACACAAACAGCTGGTCAACAAATCAATAGCTGCTATTCAATAATTACAAAACACCTTTGTGCACTCCCAATAAACCGTCTTCGTCGCGTTCAAGGGTTTTAAGTACGAACGACAGAGATTTTTTTTTTTTTTTTTTACTTGGCCACTCCTCTAATAAACGACCTGTCTTCCCTCTCGTTGTGTTGAGCAGGTTTTGATGTTTACTTCTTGTGGTGCGCCGGAGAGTTTGGCAAGAGATGTATCAACCAGAAAAAGTAATTCGCTGAAGCTCTCTTTGTCACAAACAAGGAAAAGGTCTTCCGTCGATCAGCCTTCGTTCATCGTTCCTTCTTAAATTATTGATTAAAAACACAATTTTAGTTTTGTTCCATGGAGGGAAAACAAATTAGCATGGCTTACTTAACAGCCTTTAACGGGGCGACCAAAACCTTCGTGTCATGCAAGCGTTTCGAGGTTTTGTGTTGGCAACGACAGCCAGACATGAAGCAACACGAATGACAAAATATTCACTTATTGACAGCCTTTTGCATAAATATTTTGCAACGATATTATAAGCACGAGAAGCAAAGATTTATGTATTTATTCAGGCAGCTCAAGAGGACGTTAAAGACTTTCTTCTTCCGGAAATATCTCTTGCACTGACTCCATTGAAGTTGCAAGCTGTCCACACTGGATGTCCATAGGTAATATGTGTGTATGCGTGAGAGAGAGAGAGAGAGAAAGAGAGAATGAGAGAGAAACAGACTATTAAATTTACAAAAGTCTTCCCCATCAGCTTCTTTTATCTGTATTATTTAAAGTAATATAAAGGAGAGACCATAGCCACATGCTGTGATTCCACCCTACACAGAAAATATTATTATTAGTAGTATGAAGAGCTTTATTTACAATATGGAGGGCTTATGTCTTTCTTCAAGACGTATTTTCGTCACAATAGCTAATTACCATGTTATGTGATATCATTATCTGATTGTGGGATATCATGATATCATTATCTGAAGTCCATCCTAAATGCGGGCAGAACTCGATTCCTTTCCCCCGTAGAAATAAAACTTCGTGGTCTCCATCAGACCCTTCCTTTTCTAAGAATGTGTTTTGAATTTCTTTCCTTTGCAGGATAAAAAGTTACTGCAGGACCCACTGGAGGCGGCCGGAGAGATAATGCTCCATTATAAGTAGCGGCACGAAACTCATTTGCTATTACTCCACACGGAGCAGATACAAATGGCGCTGGATTTTGGCAGAAACCGACGAAACATCTCAAGCAATATTCATTCGAAAGAATTAAGGCTAGACGGGAATTGAAAACTTTATATATATTCTTTGCAATTGTGAAATCTTGAGACATTTTCTGTCTCCACTCTTAAAAAAAAAACAAAAAACAAAAACAAAAACAAAAAACAAAAAACAAACAAAAAAACTTTTTATTGTGATTCTTAAAGATAACTCTTCCACCTCGCCTTTTTCTCCTTTTTCTGCGATGTTACTCAGGTGAGCATGCAGGAGCAGAGTTAGTCATCGGATAGAGCAGATAGAGGTTCCTCTGAGCAAATGGCACCTATCCACTCCGTAAAATTTGATAGAGGATAGAGGAATATTGAGTTTTTAAAATATTTTATTTCTTCTTCTTCTTAACCCTGTTTGACCCTCCCATGTAACATAAGGCCGCAACCACACTTCTCCAGCCGATCCGGTCCTGAGTGTCCCTCTTCAGTTGGGTCCATGTCATCCCGGCTATCTGCGTCTCGCCATGGACAAAGTCCTCCACGTCTGTCTCGGTCTCCCAACCCTGCCCCTCCCCTGTGGGTTCCAGTCCAGAGCTTGTCTCGTTAAATTGTCGGCCGCCTTTCGCAGGGTTTGACCGATTCAACCCCACTTCCGCTTTTTGATGTCATGGCTGACAGGTTTCTGGTTGGTTCTCTCCATCAGGTCTGTATTGGAGATCTTCTCGGGTCATCTGATATTGAGGACATGGCGCAGACATCTGTTGACAAATGTCCGAGTCCTGCTAATGTTTGTCACAGTGTCTCGGATAAAGGACTGACTTTACATTTGAAGATGAAAATTTTGTTGTGCAGTTTATTTTCTTTAGCGTGTCTGATTTATTACTTTCTGTGGCGATAGACAGGACAGTTTTTTTTTAAGTCATCCTTTGTCATCTCAAGTTGAAATTTTATGCAAAATAATTTATGGACGAGGAAGTGGTGGAGCTCTTTATCTCCATCTTAGCTGGCGACTGTGGTACTTTTTCTATCAGCCTGCTCGCTCTCTGATTTATCCGAGCACCATTATCCTTAAATCTTCAATGATGTTATTCTTTAAGGGGATCTCGTCGCTACCAGCCCTCCTAACATCCGGGCATGTCGATGAGGATTACGAGCGGTACAGGCATGCGCAGTCCAGAAGGAAAGAGAGAGGGGGGGGACGAGAGGGTGATGGAAACATGCAGGGGTGCAGCGACAGGATGTGACGCAGACTTCACCACTGCACGTGCGTGTTGAGACATACGCGTCATCGCATAACAGACTCGATGACCTCTGTGGCACGTGACACTGTGTGCCGGGTGCGTGATGGCTGAACGTTGTCGTGTCTGCGGTGTGTCATTGCCCCTCCAATGTGGACGTCCAGCCTCCAGTGTTGGGAGGCAATTACTCGCGGGGTCCAGCAGATTTTACCACTTTCCCCTTTTACTCTGTTCCGTGGGTGGTCTGCGCCTGGCAATATGCCTCGTCACAGCGACATGCGCAGTGCTTTTTGTAGGCGAGCCTTCCGGCCGCGGAGTGGCGCTGGTGGTCGAGAAGGGTTAGAAATGCGTGCCACGTGTGGCCGACACACAAACATGAGACAGCCATATATTACACACACAATGCACATGTCCACACAGTCGCACATGCATGCGAACGCACTCACACGCGGACTCATACATACACTGCTCAATCTCATACTATACACAAATCGTACACACAGGCACACAGTTCTGTATGCACACGCACGCACACTTATATGCAAGCAAATGAAACGACCAGGTTTAGTATTTCACACATATAGATCACATGAACACACAGTCGGACACACACGCATACACAGACGTGTACACAGAGGCACGCACGCTGCTATGCCATGCTTTCTTGATCATGTCAGTTCGTACGAAGACATTTTAGTCCAGACAGGTCAAGTAGGTAACAAGGTAGAACTTGGAGTAGAGGAAGTGGGCCAGGCAGAGAGAGAGATGAGAGAGAGAGACAGAGAGAAGGGACAAAGAAAAGTAGTAGATTGCAGCAGAAAATAATATGCACAGAGAAAAAGAGTAAGCAAAAGAGAAAGAGAAGGAAAAACACAGATGGAGTGACTGAGAAAGTGTGAAAGAGTTCTGTTTTAAACTTGACTGATCAGCCTGTTGTCTTCATGCATAATGCCTAATACCTGAAAATGTCAAGGTGAAAACAAACTTTTAGGAACAGATACAAAGAAGCATTTAAAACTGAGCCTTCTCCGTCTTCTTTCTCTCGATATTTTATTTATGAAACAAACTCCGGCAACCATCAGCTTCGTACAACATCTTTGGAAATATAAAGACAGAAAATATGATACTGGAGTTGTTCGCAAGATAGTTTGTCACTTGCATACGCATATTATGTATAATATATACAAGAAACATAGATGAAAGAAAAACTAGGGACGTACAAATGATCGACACCTTCATCCGACGATCAATATGTCTGCAGACTCGACCTACCCCAGACCTCCAGCAAAACCTCCGCGAGTAGCAGACGTTAGCAAAGTTCTTGCCTCGCACTTCGGCCATCTTGAACACTCCCCTGGTGATGTCTGAGATCACGACAACGGCCCTGGTCAACGTATAAGGATGAATACAAATGCATCGGAGGGAAATTATCATGTTTTGAGGTTGCCTGAGTGCAGCCTTCGCTCCTATGTATAAACCTGTAAACCTATTTTAAAAAAAAAACCCAAACCGAAATAATTTTTGCTTTTTCCCTTTCATTTTTTTCTTTTGAACTTTATTTATTCTCCTTCTAGATTAATCTGTTTGAATTTTATGCCAATACAAATTTACGAGAAAAGGCAACAAAAATATTTTTTCCTTTTTTTGAAAAAAGTAAACGAGCGATCATTTGCGAAAAAAATGTAGAAATGCAAAGAACGGGTTCTTGAAGATTGATTTTTCATAAAATTATTGTCTGGCAGTGGACAGCCTTTTGGATACTGAGTGTCCTTTGTGTATTATATTTAAATGGTTAATCATGACACATTACTGCCGAATTTATAGCATGCAATAATTAAATATATGCGTTAGTTCTGTTGCTATCCCCAGTAGCATAAATCCAATTTCTACCTTTATCAGAGTTTCCGAAAAAGAAAATAAAAATGAAGACAGAATGAAAGAGGAATAAATGGAGAAAATAGAAAAGAAAGACAAAAAGGCAGACAAACTAAAAAAGACAGAATGAATGAGAAATAATATGACAAAAATAGAGACAAAAGAAAGACAAACAGGCAGACAAACTGAAAAATAAAAAAGAGAGCATTAAAAAAATAGGAATAAAACAGAAAGGGACGAATGAGAAAAACAAGAAAAAGCCAAAGGTAAAAGGAATGAAAGAAAATTAAATAATTAAAGAAAGAATAAAAATGGAAGTTGGGGGTGTGAGGTATGGCAGACCAAAGAAAGAAAGACTGAGATGAGAGAAATAACAACTGTTTTAAAATTTCGGTGTCTTGAGGAGATAAACTACCCAATGTCAGAGGTCTGCTGGTGAACGCGAGGCTTGGGGAAAAACACAGTCGACATTTTAATCAAAATCCTCCATCCATCTAGTCAGAATCAGATGACAAGGCTGTCCTATCGCCATGATGTAGTTGTCTCCCAGAGAGATAGAGAGCTCTAGAGAGGAGGAGGAGGAGGAGGAGGAGACACTGGGGGAGGGAGTGTGCAACATTGTACACGTGTGAAGCAGCTTTGTTTCTTCAATAAGATTCAGCATCAAGAAACCACATTTCTCATCCAGCAACACCCGAGTGAACCCTTTGAGGTTTATCGAGAAAGATAAAGACCGCAGGGCTCCGAGCAGGGCCTGAGGCTGTAGTAGAGGCGGTTGTCAACCTCAGTCTACAGGCTCCTCGGACATCTTCAGGACGTCTTCAAGCTGCAGATGTTGATCCTTCTCTCATTTCATTCTTCATGACCAGCCTTCGGAAGACCGTCCACCCTCAAAGTGCTTCGTGAAAGACTCACCATCGTCATGCCTTGCCTTGACCTCATGTCAACTCGACCGTTAATTAACGACGGTAATTATCATCTGTGACGATGAACTCAAATATTGGATGGACTATGACCCGCATGGAGATATACACGTGCAGCTCTACATCCTGGTATTTAGAGTACCCGGCTGTAGTTCCACTACTATGGTCAGTGACTAGAAGACTCTCTTTACCCAGCCAGCGGCTGCTGGACATAAATAGGTACTTGATTAAATCACGGGAGGTAACAGTGGCGGAAGGAGATGGTTGGGTCTTCCCTGCCCTAGACACGGTAAACCATTAACCTTTGACCCTGTAATTTAACGCTTCGTCTTTGTCTTTACTTTACTACCTGTAATAGTAAAGAGATGTAGAGCCAGCATTGCAGTAAGTGTAGGATCTGGGTTTCATGACTAATTCAATGTACACGAATGAAACTTATTGTCAACTTGCAAGATATAAAAATACTCATAAACCTCAATCAGCTTTCCACAAAGTGCGAGATCTTAGGCCCCGGCTGTAGCTACACACAATAGGAACTTATTAGTCTGGAACCTTCTCCATCCCTGGACCTGATCGATGACAACCACAGACATCTAAAGACACGCTTGGCGCTCAAAAGACAGCTTTAAAAAGCGGGAAGTCTGATAACTAAATCTGTGTTTTGTTTGCTGGATGTTGTTTCTGCAGGAAATTATCTCGCTGTCCTCGCTCCACCATGTTTGAAATTATTACCGTTATCTTTCCTGCTCCGCTGTTTATTCTTAGATACATGCACTCGCCCCATGGTGGGCGAAGCCAATCAATGTTGTTCCATCGTATTTTCGGTCGCAGCCATTCGGTTTCCTTGGAATACGATGGGCAAGGAAGCCAATGACAAACATTGTGCCATATGGCTGTCGGAGATATTGAGTTTCCTCCCAACATGTTGGTTGTCACATAATGTTCTCACATTCAGGGGAGATTTCATAACATTGCAATTACTATTATTTAAAAGCTCTCGTAGAATGTTTGTCGGCTAAGATTTTGTAAACAAGAAAGACAAGATTTACAGCTTGCTTTTAAGGCGAGTGCAATTCCAGAGGTCTCAAGTGAGGCGAGTTAAGCGGACCCCGCGCGTCGGCAGCCGACGATTAGTCCCACGAGGGTCGGAGGATGGATCGCGTCCGGTGCACCCGGGACCTCGAGGGTCCAGCAGACGGGGCAGCTTGATGTTGTCCTGTTTGATGACGTGCCCTCGACTTTCCAGTTGCCTTCCACCGCCGCCGGTACTGTCTTGCTCGCCTGGTGCCATCAGCCGCAACAGCAGCAGCTGCAGGAAGAAGGATGTCGGCAAACATCGGAGAGATCCTGGAGGGAGACAAAGTCTTAAATAATCCAGGTTCCCTTCTCCCGAAGCGAATGTCACATCGTCGCCGACATCAGAATCGATGTTCCAGGGAATTTTGAGGAAAACATCATTTTGGATGCAAGGCGCTTTCTCCTCTCCCACACCCGACCGGCGAGCTATCCATCCATCCACCACACACCCTCAACTCCAAGCTTCACAGTTCTATACTCAAATCCCACAAACGACAAAGAAAAGTTTTGTTTTTCGAAGCTCACCAGTTTTCCCAGGGCTTATTGAACACTTGCTTTCAAACCTGAGAACGAGTGAATTTTGCTAGACATACCACTCACGAGATCGGCACCGGGTAGATGAAAGCGAAATTTATAGAAGAAAATAAGTTTATTGTTCTGCCCTGGCTTGACTCCGTGCCTCAAATATCCCCAACCACTTACACAAATTACTTTTTAAAAAATGTAAAAGAAAACTGTCGAGTGAGAGAAGAGGTGGTGCGGACAGACTGAGATTTTTGCGGTTCCTGGGACTCAAACTGTAAGGCGGGTGTCCAAGCGAGCAGTTTACATGTCCTAGTCACGTCCCCAACCTCTAAAAAGTCTGGCTCCGGCAGCTGGGTATTGTTAGAAAGATTACAGAGAGAAGGTAAGTACAGTGCCTTTTCTATGTCATCCAGTACAGTCATCGTCTTTTTGCTGCACAATAAGTACGACAGTAAAGAACTTTCTATACTTTGCTCACCTAACAAACATAAAAAACATTTTCAAATCACAGATAGGTTAATATGAAAAGACATGAAGTGGCAGTTCCCAGAAAAATACTCTTAAAGGGAGTAACTACATCTCTAATATCATTCGCAAAATTTTTGTTAACTTTAAGAGCTTGTTCGCTAGGTTAGACTTTACAAATTTGTAATATTAGTTAACAATAGGAAACTAATTGACCATTAGCTCTACTCTGGAGGAGATGTCCCATGAGAGACGATTGTAATTCAAGGAAGAGCGCTTTCAGTAGTAATACAAGAGTTAAGAGTTCCTCCGTCAAGCAAGACAGTTTAGGACGCACGTGCATGATCCCGGGTGGTTTGTACCCATGTACCTAGGAAAATGAGTCAACGTCGTCACTTCTGTTGATTCCACAATGTTGTGGTTGTCACCTGCCCCGGCCGTTATTAACTCGGTCTTTCACGAGGCGTCTGCGTCGTCCTTCGGTGACCCCAGCCTGCACCGGCAACATCCGGCGCGTGAGGAGGATGCTGTCAGCCCTGTGTGTGTCTTCATTTCCCCCTTCACCCTTTCCCACCCGTGTGATGTCCCCTCGAGGCTTTCGCTCGTTGTTTGTAAGCGCCGCTGGGAGGTCACGCGTCATCCGAGCAAGTGTATCAGTGCGCCGACGCCTCGAGACCCTGAAAAGGAAGTTCGACCCCGTCTCTAATTACCCGTGTCTAATTACCCGTGCCCTACTACAAGCAGAGTTCACTTTTGTAAAAACCAACATTCACAGGACACTCAGGGCCAATCATAACCTTCTGCTGCGCTTGAAGACAGAATAGCGACAATCATCGGATGGAAGTGAAGGACGCTCACGGTTCAGATTCCTTCTTTCTTCTTTATAATATGAGGCTGATGGCAGATTAAGGGAGTAAAACGATATTTAAAAATATATTTATTTATGGATGTGATTGATTTCATTGGATTGTTTGATTGAAGGCACAAGGCTGGACACTAGAGTGTTTTCAATTTTGATTCTTTCCTCCACTAGAAGGTCGAAAATTTTGTTTTAATATTTTTATGTCTTTTTCGTTTAACCTTCCCCCTTCTCAGACCGTGTTTATCCTTTCACACTTTGTGTTTGGTGTAAGCTTCAAATGTATTTTGAGTCGACGGTAAGATGAATACATCGTATTTGGTTTGTTCTGTCTTAAGGTCTTCGTCCAGGAAACTAATAAAACCTGGACTGTCAAAAATGCAATAGATTGATTCATGTTTAAAAAAATGTACATGTCATGAATTAGTGTGCTTTAGTGGCCACTGCTTGTGTTCAACAAAAGAATGACAAAACATCAAGAACAGATAGCAGTAAGGTCTGGCATCATAGCGAGAAGGAAAGTAAGACGAGTTTTTGTTTGTTTGTTGACCGCAGTGCACACCATTAAAGACGCTCACTGCAGGTGTTAATGTATGTCCTAACGACAACAACGACAAGGTTGGCGACGAGGAACATATTTGTTTATCTCTGAAAGAAACCACGGAGGTCACATCAACACAATGACAGAAATGAGACTCACATATATCCTCAATCGGAACCAGCGAGCAGGGGGCAAACGCAGCAAGGAAATTGGTTCTTAGAGCGGACAGAGTAAACACTTGCAGGGAAATGAAGAGAATTAATCCAGTAAATGAAAACACCAGAATCCGAGATGACACAGATATGTCTTTACAGACCGCTACTCCACATAAAAGGAAACAACCTGGTGCAGAAAAAAAAAAATCAGTCTGGAATGGGCGGCGCGACAAAGGGCTCAGATGGACAGATCAAAATCGAGGAAAATGAACAAGAAACGACAAAAAAGAAATAAAAAAATAAACGCCTACAACAGCTCTACCCTTCCATATTCTCGAGTATGTCCACAGTTATCTATCGGTCTGCTTGTTTCTGAATCTTGTCAGTCTAGTTTATCTGGATGGATTTCCATTGCCTGTCTTGTTTACTGGCTTGGTTTAGTTTGTTTGCTTTCTTATCAAATTTGTCTTTAAATGTTTCTTTGTAAGGAAAGTGAAAACAGAACCTGATAAAAAGAAGAAAACCTTTCCTTGGCGTTTAACGAAAAATTCTAACCCATGTAACATTACATCAACACCCACTCAAAATAATGTAAACCAAACAAACAGAAAACAAAAGACAAAACAACCCGTCAAACAGAAGAAACACCCGATGGATAAAAACACTTGAAAGAACGGCTTTAGCATCTGCTCTCCTCGGCTTAGCTCTCGATCCTGATCACTTGGGTGTGATGGACAGTCGTGGAGAAAAAATGTGATGTAGGTCTTGTTGTTTCTTTGCCATGTCTCGTCCTCGCCGGCTGCTCACATGTTAGCTTGGGGAGGGGGAGATCGAAGTACAACCGACATAAACTGATCATCGTGTTCACATTTCAGTAGTGGGGTGGAGTGTAGAGTAGATGAAACATTCAATTGTATGATTCGCTTCTCGAGGTATTTTTTTTTTTATTGGCGGAGGGAATAAAGAGGGTTGGTAGAATTACCGAAGGCTTGAAACTCGTGGGACTTAACTCGGTCAATCAGGACGGATGACTGGTTGCGTTGATTTCCCCTTTCCCTAAGTTTTTGAAACTCTGGAATTGCACGAACATTGCACTGTATTCATCTCTTCTTTAATAATGATAATAATGTTTGTGTGATGCAATACACTGTAGTGTAAAATATGCAAGTCTTACAATCCCTTCATTTATAAAATCCGATCTGATATTTGAGATCCCTGCGTCCACGTCTGGATTTTTGTCATAACGCGACATATCCCATTACAAGAAGCTTTCCTGACCTTTGACCTTTGTCGAGTCTCCAGTGTCTTATTTTGTCTTTTTGTTGTTTTTTTAATATTCAAGAAGTGTCATCAATTTCATTTTCTATTTCTGCCTTTCCATTGGTTCCCACGGGTAAAGAGACGGGTGGATATCTGTATGCAGCAGATTAGAATGGATCTTGTCACTGCTCACAGCCGCGCATCCCTCTAAGGGCTTAATTTTATTCGTTTTCCAACTCTGATCAAAGAGACGATGATGGGTGGTGGACTAGGCTGTGGACTCTGACGATCGGCCATCGTGAGTATCAAATTATCATCATGATTAATGTCATAGTTTGTAATTACCTTTAGTTCCCACGGACAAGATCGCCGACAGTTGATCTTTTGGTGACTTTCTCCTTGCTGCACTGTTTATTGGTCACTCCCAGAACTTTGCATGTGCCCTTTGCAGATGCTTCTATCATAGAATTGGAACTGAGATTTTTCGTCGTTTTGTTGAAAGAGCCGGATGGAGAGTTCGTGACTGAGCACAACTCAGTCTCCGTTACAAGTGGGAGGCCATGAGTGTTGGAGGACGCACAATGTCCTCACAATGTCTGTGCACTTTAGCTGCCACGTGACAAATTTGTTGAAGATTTCACAATCCATTTTCTCCACCAGGAAAGACGTATTTATGTGGTTTGAATTAATGTTTAGAGCTTGAGAAAAGGCATGAGATTTGCTTTTTGCTACCGTTTGAGGACTGACATTTTTGCCTGGCTGGCAAATGCACAGAAGGGTGGACACAAATCTTTTCTAGACCAGTGGAAAGGTGTGATGGTAGACTCACGAAACATCTGACAGCTTATAGGGAGGTACAGTTCACTAAGAAAAACCGAGATTGAACTCAGGGGTTGGGCGGTGCAGGGGGTCACAGTCAACAAGTCCTCCTCCCCACCACAACTAATCTCTGTGTGAAATAAAATAGATTGCAGACAGCCTCGAGAAATCTGTCAGGAAGACGCAGTGTCTGAACAGCTGGAAACTCCGGCACTGCATTTTGCGGAGTGCTTCCTTGTAAGAGCGTTTCATCAGCTTTTTGACAAAGTGAATAATGGCACCCACCCTCAGTTTTGCGACCAAATATGCTCTGCATTTCTGACACTATCAAGCAGCAATATCGCTTTATTTCTTCCAGTCCTAAAGAATGTCACAGGCAAGACATTGAGGCGTGTAACCAGCTTCTTGTCAGACACGACTTGCATATGGGGCACATCGAATACAATTTTTTTTTAAATACACACCTTTTCCGCAAACAGTAAACAAATGATAAAGTGTCCAAAAACAGTTAAAGGAGAGAGATGGAGAGAAAAGGGAGTGGAGACAGAACAATAGAACTTGAGTATAAAAGTAGTTCAATGGATGTGAGAATTTAGATGATTTGAATTTAGGGAGAGAAACTGTGATGTAGTCATTATCATGAAAACCTTCTGGGTAGACATTATACTGCATTTCACTTGATGGCAAAAGAAATGCTGGTTATTATTCCAGAAATCTTCATTCGTGAAGACGAGGATTGTAGACTAGAACAGGAACTAAAGAACCCTGGAATATTTCAAACATAAAAGAGTATAATTTTCTTTTCAAATGACTGGGAGAGTACAGCACTAAATAACTATTTCCCAAGTCTTCTTAAATCCCTTCTGTCATAGAGATGCAGGCCTGTAAACATCCTCATGCACCATAAAAGGTCAAAAATAAGTATATCCGTAAGATCCATGGTTACGAGTACGTTGCCATGGTTACCGACAATAGGAGAGTTTGTTCCGCATGATAATCAGGCGTATCCATGGATGTATGAGAGGTTACGGGTGTCAACATGAGAACGGAAGAAAGGGAGGATGTGAGGGGTGACTGGTGCAGATTTTAGGAGAAAACATATAATACCGAGTCTTACCCAGTGATTGAAAAAATGATTGAACTATTAGAAACCTCGCCAGGGTAGTCTGGGAAAAAAATTCCGACTGACCCTCCCAACAGATAAAATCAAAGATAAAACTGAAACCTCTGAAGAAAAAGCTTCTGGTAGCTTGAACTCACTGATAATTTTCTTGATTGTTTTAACATTTAACATTGAGGTGTGTGTAGGTAGATTATGTCAGTTATTTTAGACCTCTCTCTCTAAACAGCCTTCAGTAAAGCACTGGAATTAAACCATGTTTAGTCGCCTGCTGTCTCATGGTGGGCTAAAAACAAACAAATAAACAAAAACAAACGCTGAAAAGCTGGACATAAAAAAAGGATGGCAAGAGAACCGGAACCAGTTGTATGAGGTCACGACCCAGAATGGTGACATGAAACTTGCCTCCTGAGGTTGTGAGGTTGTCTGTGCAAATAAGTTGCCATGAAAAAACACGGGGTGTAAACGGTGTGATTCTCTCGCTTCGTTGTCTCACGTTCCGGTCAAGGCTGAAAAGGGCATCCGGGGGTAATCAGAATAAGGTTATTGCCAAGCTGCAGGCTGATGGAAATCTCATGGTCTACAGAACAGCCGGACACCACGCTGCGTCTCGCTTTGATGTGTGACGAAGTCTTAGAGCAGACTAGCCATCAACGCCGTCTGACATGGCGGGGAGAAGGGGATTCTCAGCTCTGGGCTGTCTTACCGATCACGCACGGGTTAGCCGACTGTAATGACCAAACAGCACGTTTTGGAGCCAGCGCCATCTAGGACGGAGTGATGGGTCTTGACAGGACGCGGCGTACGTGGGCACTGCTTGGTGTTAAAGAGGCCGGCGTCGGGGTCCCCATTTGGCTTGACCCCTGGGCTAAAAAAGCGATGAAAACTTGCTCAGATGGCGATGTGCTGCCTGGTGATCGTGCCAGAAATCTGACAGAATGTGTTAGTGACAGGTTGAAACGGTGGTTAGGTAGGTAGGTGTACATATTATTATTGCAGACTAGCTCTCAAGAACCACACACACGCAGAGAGAGAGAGATTGGAGTAAGAGTAGATAGTATAGAAGACTCCATTAGCTAATTAAACCTTTTATATGTGTCTTCCTGTAACCTCCATGATTCTTCCCACAATATTAAGAGTTGCAAAGGAAAAAAAAAATCCTTAAAAAAAAAAAAAAAAAAAAGAAACAGCCCTAGAATGAACACATCGACGACAAAGCACAAGAAGACGGGAATAGATGACAGGGTAGACCTGTCCTGCTCTGCGGTGGACAGAGAGTCCTTCAGAGGTCACCACTGCAGCCGCCATTAACACTCCGAGCTCGCCGTCCCTCGATGCCTGTATGTAGCGCCATGGTAACCCTGGTAACCTTAATAGAGCCAATTTGGGATGGCGAATAATTTTCTTTGCTTTATGCTTTGCCGCGACTTTCATATTAGACAACAGCTCTTGTGTGAGTTGCACTGTCGGTTTGAATGACATTCATGTGCACGTGTGTGTGTGTGTGTGTGTGAGAGACAGAGACAGAGAGAGTGAGACAAGCAGATGTCAATTAATTAGAATCTTTATGACGAAGCTACTCATGAACATTTGCAAATGGAATTATAATCTTAATTACGAAGTCCCTGATAGACATATGCAATAGGAATCGGAATTACCTGGATATTTATTACAAAGTCGCTGACAGATACATAGGCAAAGATAGAAAGCGTGATAAATGAAGGAATTGAGAAAGGTGGAAGAGAAGAAAGAAACAAAAATTCATAGGAGATATGACCACGAACTTGTTTTACTGGACGGCAGACGGTTTTTTTCCAGTTAACTACGAAAACGAGGCAAGTGTGTACAAAGCTTCCGGTTTAGTCACATTCATTGTTTGGGCTCGCCGAGACTAACAAGAGGCTAAGCGGTTGGTCTCGGCAGACAGATAGCAATCCACTTATACACGTCCGTGATATGACCTATGGATATATCGATGCCGCGTGCCGTAATTCCATAGAAGATGGTTGTGCTTTTAGTGAACCTGTAATGTCCCTCTAGCTGCTAGAACTTTGATCTTGTTATTGAGTTTCTACAGATCTTGAAAAGGATGCTCCTCTACTACACTTTCAAGTTCGACTTGTGCAATCCATGTGCTCTAGAATGTTACCATCAGGTCCAGATGAAAAGATTCCTCGAAGAAGAAATTGTGAGGTACATCCTTCAAACATAATTTGAGAGAGTTTTCAATGAGAGAGAGAGAACGCGCGACAGGGAGAGAAAGAAAGGGGAAGCAAGATCGTCGCTGGCAACACAGCTGTTTATCTCCCCATCCTCTTTCTGCATGTGGCATCTGTTTATAGGGCTGGCTGACTTGCCATGATATAGCCATAGTTGTTGGCTCGGAGAAAAACACCAATTTCTCCCGTCCCCTCTTCACTTGTGCCAACTATGAGCTGTCAGTCCGTCACTTTAGAGGATGTCAAAGTACAAGGTACGATGTTTGCACGAGCTGGATTCAAAGCATTTGTTTGAAAGTTGACAAAACCAAAGCTAGAAGAGTAAGCAGAAAGCTCCTCCCTAATAACCGTTGAGAACAGAGGCAATGAGAACCCGTTTCTTCCTTCTTTCTCTCCGAAGCAGCCTTCTAGGGGTTCTAGGAAACCATTTGTCCAAAGGAAGTTCCAGTGGACGCCTATGAAAGTCCTGCCTCGTTTGACTCTATTGAGTCCTTTTCTCCAAAGACAAGAGTCACTCCTTAGTTTTACCCAGAGTGCCATTGGCTCATACATCCCCGTGTCCCCATTCGCAGTGGATTTGTCCGCCGACGTGGGGACTAAGTGATAAGCTAAGTACGGTGGTTTCAGTTTCTTAACAAACTTCTTGCGTGAATGTAAGATCAGACAAACATCAACGAATGTAACATTCCCTCGAACACGAAAGCCGTTAACATGGCCGCTGTTGGGGATTATTGCAATTTCATTTTAATTTTACTAGTTGCTACGAGGGCAAGCGTAGGATAATTGTTGCCGTCTTCATCAGATTTCCTGCAGCTAGATGGATGGAACTTTTGCCCACTTTTCGGCCGCCTCTTTAGATTGCTGTTAGTGATAAGGGCATAAGGAGACGAATTTTGCATTGGAGAAGTACTCGACGATTGATGCTTCACTGCGCTGTGTTAAGCGAGACGGTTCCCGAACGACAGGGAATGGGAGGGAGGAATGGTGGAGTAGATACCTATCTGACTAATCACTTGCCTGAACACAACTCACTGCAGGCACTATCCAGACAGCGCAGTCTATTTGATGCAGACATTGCTGTGTGAAGTGCCTCAAATAAAGATGTGGCTCGCCACCAGAACCAGAAACAAGAGAGTTGTGTAGATGGCAGCTAGCACTTGGCCTTCAAGTTCTCTCGGAGAGGCATGTCATCAAGTTAAAAGTTTAAATAGAAGTAGGTTTAATCATTTATGAACTCGATTCCCATCATCATCATCATCATCATCATCATTCTTTTGCTGTATGAGCCAACGTGGTTGAAGAACGCTAAGCATCAAACCGGAAGTGGTCTGCCCTCAGCTGGGAGCGAAGGTCACATGCAAGCAAACCTTTCTAAAATCGTCCACAGACCGCGGTCAGACCGACGTGAAGCATACGTGTTTGTCCCGTCACGTTCTCGTCTGCGTCCTGTCTATCCCGTAATGGACGCTCCGTGCCTGCTCCTAACATTTACCTCATTCACTTAATATACATTTATGTTGCTATGGTAAAAGCTTATAAATTTACGGAAATCTGTGGATGCCTTGGCGGGGCGGATCAAATGATTTCGTGGCCGCAGGCTGGACGTTTCCCACCCCATGATGTAGTGCAACCAGGAACGTATTATTCCTTAGCAAAATGAAAGGCAAAAACAAAACAAAAACAACATTAAAACAAAGAGAGATAGAGAAAACATCAAATCCCAAAATAACAAAAGTTTGATAAAACAAATTAAACTCTAGAATGTGCTTTAAATAATCCATAGTGCAGGTGAATAAGTAGACCAACTGACCGGTAGTAGTTATATTATCTACTGTAAGCCTTGAGCTTTTTCAACGAACAGCACTGTATAAGATGCTTTGTTATTGTTTCTATTATTGCTGTATATATAACTAAGGACATAGATACGGGGATACGTAACTTGAAGTATTTGTGATGGAATTATGGAAGACACTAAAAGAACCGACCTTTTCAAAGAGTATGCTATCAGAATAACCAACATAAGTCAAATTTTACAAAATTTCTCCTCCCCTTTCTGCTTTAGTTTGTCCTTCTGTCACTCATGCAGTGTTGTGGGACGTATTACCTTTCCTCTAAAGAGCACGCAGTGGAGAGAGCAGCAGGTTCGTGTCGACACTTTCAAGACTTCCTGTCTGAAGAGCGACGTCCTGGCACAAGGATATGGGAGAGGGCTTAACAGTAAGTAGGTAAGACTAACAGTATATGTTGTATTTGCTTGTTGAAAAATTCTAGAATCAAACATCAATTATGATGTGCGTCGTGTTGATAATATTTTATTTTTATATTTTTATCACTACACTTATTGTGGTCAGACCTCCAACTCATATCCTCCCATCCCCGAATGTTCGCCATACAAACACAGCACGATCCTGCTGCTTCAAACTAGTTGCGAGTTTTATGAGCCATCAATTTCCTCAAACGAGCCGGCGCCTTTCAAAACGAAAATGTAATAAAACAGCACGTCAGAAAAAATCTGCCTGGCACTGATGACCTGATCGGTTAAAGGTTCATCCATTACCACCAGGCAGATGGCACGAACATGTGAATGTGGTCATGGAAATTGCAACTGATAATAAAAACTGGCGCAGCATATTCCTTGAAGAAGTGTTTAAACCCTGCAACTTTAGCTCTTTATTTGAAATCAAAGCGTCAGGACTTTGAAAAGGCTTTCTATGCTAAATGAATTTTATTCTGCGCATGACACGGCTTGCAGGTGAACTCACGACACATCCCGCGCGAAAACGGAAGAATTGCAGGTTCTTCATTTTCTTCGACAGGTACTAGCCAGACGGGCAATGCCTTTCTTGAGGATCGCTTATTTTATCGGTCGTCCAGAGGAAAGAGCTGCAGCTGATGTGTAGATGGACAGAAGGTTGGGAGGCTGGCTAGGTTTGGATGGATTAACGAACAGAGGATTCGGTACAGCCGCAGACTGATTGGCTGGTTTGGTTCGTTTGCTTGAGTGGTTGTTTGACTGATTGACATGAATTCATTGGTTGATGGAGCAATCAAGCTATTGTAGGAACAGATTGCTGGATTGTCGTTTCCAGGCGCCGACGTGTGGTATGCGGAGTTCTTAAAAAATGACGGATCAAATAGTCAACGAAGACTGAAATCAGTCTCTCTCTCTGAAATCACAGTCTCTCTCTCTCTCTCTCATACACACACACACCTCTGATGTAGGCAAAAGGTAATATACATAGCTCACAAACGTGATAACATGCTTTTTAACAGGAGTATTCATATATTATACGTAGTATATACACCTGAACAATACGTATATACAATGGACTTATAAGAAACATAAACTATGAAGTTTTACTGGTGTTTAAAGAGTATGATAGAAGTGAAGTTGCTGATATTTATTTTATATTCAATTAATGGACCTCATATTCTGTCGGACATCGTGTAGAAAGAAAATGTTATCTTTTAACTATTATAAATAAAGAAGTACGCGCAGACTGGTCGACCCACCCAGTCTCATAGATAAACAGGTGGGACATAGATATTGTTTCGAGAATGTTGTCTTTGATAACAGAGGAATAGTAGAGATACCTGTAGACTGAATCATTTAGGATGTAATAAGTGTTCGAGGTGAACAAAAAATGGAAGAACTTACAGTTGGGTTATGTTTGGAGGCATGTTGTCAGGTATAGCGGTAACATTGTCCCCTTTGCAAATGTAGCTGGTGGTGGAAGTTGCCGCTGGGAAGCAGGATCCCTCCTCTCGCAGCTTGTCGTTTATGTACGACTGCGACACAACGCCCACGAAGCACGACGACACCATCATCGCCAACAGCAACTGTCCCAGGTGTGCTGCGATGGTCGATGAGAACATCGCCGACTGAAGCAGCCACTCAAAACCAGGCCGGTAAAATGAACGACGGCAGAGGATACCCCTAAAAAAAAAACGAAAACTGATTTTCGGGTTGCACCTTGCAAGACGATGTAAGTGCGTGTGTTCGGAACCGATTCTCGGTAACTTTTCCACCTCGCCTGCTGCCAGCAGCTATAACCCCCAAGAGCAAGTCAGCAAGTCAGCAACGGCGCATGTCCAGCCTAGCCGGCCACTGGTTGGCTCCCCTTGTCACAGACATCATCGGGCACCGGCGACGCTTGGCGCAGAGTTGACTCCCCGTGCGGTTCATCATTGCCATTCACGTGCGCGGAGCCAGCTGCCGCGCGCTCTCCGCGTTGCTGTGCCGAGGTGGTGGTGGGGGGGGATGGTTGCGACGTAGTTAAAGTGCGAGCACAGGCTGGGTGTGGAGTTCCAGGTACAGCGCTTTTCATTACTGGAATCGCAGGTGATAACGCGGCAATGTTCAACGGCAGCGGCGATGGACAAACAACTTCCCAAACCTGACGCTAAGATGGAGTAGCCAGCACTGCCATTTAAGCGTATATTGGGATCGTGAACTATATATCTGTAATCTACTCGAGAGTATGCAGGTTAACGACATGGAGTGACTTGTTACAAGTTGCCTATCCGCATCTTTCGTAATTAGGTGTACCACGTGGTTTGGTACTTCCGGTTTAGGCATTGCTAGGATTGTTAATGGTCAAACGTCGATCGTACACCTAATCTGTGCCTTTTTGAAATTTACAATGCATTCAGAATATTTTGTTTAGAGACATTGAGGAATTTAGTTCCAGTACGTACAGAGGGTCTGTAGGGCGTGATCGTGAGCGTAGATATAGTTATTTCATCTGGAAGTATATTTTCAACATATGGGGTAAATAGACATGTATTCAGGGTGAATGTGAATAGCGTTGGTTTACCTGTTTACTCTGAAATGTGAATAAACCGGAAACTTTGTACAAGCAAGCCTCAGTTTTCGTAGTTAACTGGAAGAAATCGTCTGCCAGCAGTCTAGTAATACAAGTTCGTGTTTAGACTGATGTAGATTGCAATGTCGAAGTTTTTTTTAATTTTTTTTTTTAATATTGTAACAGCCAACTTGGTCGAAGAAAGCGACAAGTATCAACAGTCATCAAAATCCATACAATACGTGGCAGCAAGAGGAAGCCAAGTATCGTGAACAACGAAAGTGCAGAACCGAACATAATTATTTTTAGATTTTATCGAAGACAACTCTTATAGATCACAGACAGTAGCAGTGGGTTACGGTCCTTGATTTGATCGCCCAAAGCTGCTCACTGAAACTTGCCAGTTGGTGATACAAATTTATCTATAACAGATTTTCTTGTCTCCATAATCTTTCATCTGAATATGTAAAGTGAATAAAAAAAATTCTGCAATACATTCTTTCAGAACTGCTAAACTAAAAATGGGAGACCTTCCCTTGATAATCACGAAAACATTATATGCAATTGTTTTCTGAGCAAAGCTGGGCAGCAGTTTTATCTATGCCCCATGCAGCGATATTTCTTATAGACATTTTATTTGATAGAAAAAGAGAAAAATCGCAGAGAGCGAATCTAATTAGCCTAAAGCAAGATTTGCATAATTTTGAAGACTAAGTGTATACAGAAATTAAACCTTGATTTCACAAATACTTGATGATATATATAAAGCGCCTACTCTTCGTGGTGCACGCATTGACTCATACAAGCACTTATGCACACATGCTTGCACAAGCTTACTCCCTCCCTCTAACATACAAACAAACACACAAAAACGCAATTGATGAAGAGACCCAGACCTTTAAAAAAACGGGAGTAAAAGTAGTGAATAGTTTCGTTGTCAGAAAAACCATAGGTAATTAAATTTGAGTGTAAACCAACTGTCAGCGGTGAGCTCCGAAAGTGTTCAGCTATGAATCATCACCATGGGCAAGTTTATCTCTCGCATCCCTTGGGATAAACAGACAGTCTTAGCCTTCGTTTGTACATGAAAGTAAAAACTATGTAGATATATATAGTCGATGATGACAGACTACGCTCTGCGTGTGTGCACGCGCGCACGCACGTGGACAACAACGCTTGCGTTCAGACAAAGAAGAGAGGAAGTAAATATAGAAAGGGAAGATAATTCCGACGATGACCATCTGGTACATTTCCCAACCAGAAACGAAAAGTACTTTGAAGTGCATTTGATTTTTCTTCAAATAACTTTTGACGCCCTCTTTTCTACAGGTCCTGCCAAGAATTAAATGGAATAACTACCTCACTGAGAAGCGCACTTTATTTTTTTGCTATTGAAAACTACATCTTGTATTCCTGTCTGGAGTAAACTATGATGCGAATGATCAAGTTCTGACTGGAGGAATCTGGTTCATCAAGAAAACAGTAAACAAGGGCAAAGGCTGCAGCAATATATATATTATAAAAAAAGTCGTATGGACAGAACCATTCATCGCTGAAGCCTTTTCTTTGGAGTCTTTGCGTAAAGTTTTATTTACTAGCATATAATATAGACTTTTCACTAGTTCAGCTGTACATGACTTTGTTAAGAAATGTGTAGAAGATTTTGATGATTTTTTTTGACGCAGCATTTGGTTTAAAACAGTAGCGCAGAATTTTTCGGCTCATTTTGATGGTTCATTTTTCTTTCTAAGCGATAAGGAGTGCATGCGAACTGACCTTTTTAAGAATGCGTTATACAAACTGACTTTCTCAAAACTGGTTAGAGGGCCATCGGGTCTTTTCCCGCTCTTTAGTGCTGCTGACAGTTGCCTGAGTAAAAATTATGGCAGCCTGTATACACGTAATTTTTACCTTGCTACAGCATAGTTTTTTTAAACTGTAAATCATCTTGTAATCTGTGTGCTTCGTAATAAAAAAACGAATAAGCTTCTGTGTAATTAAGATTTTTTTACTGTAATCTTTTAAATTGCATGCTCTGCAACAGAAACGATTAAGCTTCTGTGTGATTACATACTGAAACCAGCCGTCTTTTGTCTAACTGTCAGATGGATGGCTGAAGTTGGCTGTTATAATCGCGTTTCTCCAATTACTTGTTTTCTCACAAACTTGGACATAAACTAAACAGAAACATAAGATATTTATGCACTTTTATGCAGAGGAAAGGTGTTCTGGATCCGTAAACAGGACGATTTTATGTTATCAGCGGCATCCTCACGCTTATCATACTTGAGTTCTCAAGGTAACAAGGAGTTGTATTGTCTGATGGCACTTAGTGTACTTTAGAGTTCTGCGTACTTTTAGAGTAGCTCGCTCTTTTAACGAATAACTGTTTGCTTTGGATTGACCATAGAAGAACCACAGCCTGTGATCTCGAACCGTCTTCCGCGTGGAAGTTCGAGCGAGGGCCGAGGGTTAACCAAGGAATGCCGGAGTCTCGTCGCATTTCTTTATCACTTGATTCCGTTTGGATATCCAAGATAGGGGCACAACATTGCCATCATGTCAGACCCCTTCCCTCATTCTCATTTTTTACATCTCCGCTCACCCGCACTGGTTTCGAATGGGTCTTGAAGCACAGCAGGCTGTCTGCTGGCACGGTGTCTACACTGGGATTTTTTTTTTCTCCTCGCTGTCTTCTTTTCTTTGACATCAGAGTACTCTCAATCCAAGTGCACAAGATCAAATGTCGGCGAGTTCAAGGGGAAACAAGATTTCGTAGTGAAGCTGCGAAAAGCAAAATGGTGAAAACGTTTTCTTGTCATCCTGCATTGTCCCATTCCAAGCGATGATACTCTGTAAAATCGTGCGTTATCAAACCGTCAAACATAAAAGCAAGCCTATTCGTCCGTTCGATCTTTTCTTCCCTTTCTCATACGTTCAGTGAAGTCACCTATGGCATCAAAACCATTTCCTTAACCCTTGCTACTGCAAGACTATTATTCATCCATCGTATATTTTATTTTCTTTCTTACTTAAGTTTCCTGATTTAGTAATCATAAATGTCGTGCTTCCTTCAGTATAAGCCTCTGTTTCGGGACTGTCAGTGGAAGCATAGAAATGTGCAAATAAGCTGCTTAAAGTGGGATTAGAGATTCCCTGGGTTGTTGCTTTATGACCAGTATAGACCTTTGCTGAAAAAAATGAGACAGTTTGTTAGATAGATCCAGATCCGAAAATTCAAGCAACATTATTCTTGCACGTATTCTGTTTGCTTTATTCAGAATGCAAATTGCAGGACCATAGGCCTAGTCATCCATTTATATGCTTCCAGCTTAGCAAGTATTCTAAAGGTGATCCAAAATCGTCTTAACTTCGTTGATGAGGAGCTTCAGAGTAAGCAAGACTGCAGCTGAACAGCTCAACGGATCCAGGTATTTGAAACCAAGTTCAAGAGAACTGCTCCTATATATAATCTCTAACAAGATACATAACGATTTCATGCGGACCGCTGTCTCCATCCTTGTTAGTTCCCAGAAAGAGATGAAGATCTGGCGTCACAATAGTACTGGGAAATGTCTTATTACTATAATTATGCTCTCATTACTATAATTATGTTCTCTCTCGTTGGCTGAGAGCTAGACAACGTAAAGTATCCATGCAATTGAAGCCTGTGTTGTTGTCCTCGTTCTCGGTTCTGTACATGGTGATGTTTGTAGGCGTGTATCTCGAGAAAAATAATGTCTTCCATTGAGTTTTATCTAGTCATTAAAAAACCCCACACAACCACTCGAGACCATCATGTCGTTAACAATCGCCAAAATAACCTACACAACATGCATGCTCTCCAACCCATCGATAGTGAATTACAACAGATCTCTCGAGCCACAAGATAATCATTCTTTATTATTCAAAGGATAAAAACGAATGCAAATAATGATTTCTGCAAAACGTAGAGACGTTTGCGCTTAAAAATAAATAAGAATTTATTTTTGCATTAAATGCATGAAGGCTAAACCTACTGCGGCTGTCTTTTGTTGCTTCAGCCGTCAGACTTTTGAATGGATTATGAATGTGATGTGCATGCGATCATGTATGACTTTAATCGAGCTGGTATGATTGACTGCAACACGACTGCCTGTGGGTTTAATATATATAATCGAGCTGCAACTAAATTGCCCTCTAGGGATTAATAAAGTATTATCTTATCTATCTTATCTTAAAGACGGGCCAAAGAATTAGTGTAGCAGACGACAGGAACCACGTGATCCTGAAGTAGTCGCGCAGAGTTATCGTTCGCCTTGCTCGGCAGCTGTGGTCGAGGGGCAAACTTTGATTTCGATACGTGCATCTTCGGTCATGGCCCTTTCTTCTTTCTGGCTTTTATACTGTATCAGCTCGTACCTAGTCTGGCCAACAAATGGGCATGTACGCTTTGTCTGTCCGCGGCCTGCCAGCCCTAAATCTGACATAGCTTTTACCAATCAGGTTGGCATTCTATGATTACCATTAATTTATTATAACATTCCTAGGCTAATATATCAGTGTTCAAAGAATGTTCAATGCATTCTTAAGGTTGTGAATCGAATATTCTTCATCCATATAATCTTTAAGATCTTTTTATTAAATGATTTTTTTCCATAGAAATCTGCATGTCATGATGTGCATTGAAGTGTGATTTTAAAATGTTTTAAAACAGCAGTTATCGTTTTAATTTCAGAAGACAAGATATAATAATATGGTATAATAAATGCACTATTGATCAATAGCTTAAAAATGGACAAGTTCTTCATCAGTCGCATTCTCAGTAAAATCTTAAGCCTTTTGTGGTTTACTGAATCCAGACTTAGGGAAACAAATAGCTAACAAGGTCAAGTAATTCTGATTCTGCTATCATACATCATTTAACGAAGTCGTTTGATAAGATTAATTATGCATATAATCACATTTAATTTTCCTCAAAGGCCAGGCTTAGTCTGTGTTTTAATTTGAGTAAAATAAAAAAAACTGCATCACTTAATGTAATATTCTTTTCTTTTGGTGTTTTGAACAGAGCATAGATTACTGTGGCTTGAATATGGACAGTGTGTTTGACACCAACCATATGGAGGTTGAACCAGGCCTCTTTACTCTGCGCTTTGAGGAGACCCACCTACAGAGAAGTGAGAATTAAAATGACAACAAGCATTCATAGTAAAACAGTGTTGGCTGTAATCACAATGCACGAGTTTGCACTATCGCATGCATAGACTATTTCAGTTTGAACTCTTTGATTCCGACATTGGTAAAATTATTAATGGTTAATTAGTGGAGGTGTATTGATCATCCTTAATATTCTATCAGAGTTGTTCACATTTTTGTTAGTCACAACAGACAAGATTGTGCATGGATATGTTAAGGCTTCAGTCAGTAGGGGAGCTAATTAGATGTATCTGTGGACAAATGTGATGTCAGAAATTTGACCTTTATTGTGCGCAGTGGTGTTCACAAGCACATATCTAGTGAATAGAAGAGTGTGGGAGGTACTCACAGGTGCAGGAAGTAGTATTGCGCTCTGAGTTTTAACCATACATTTTTAAAAGAGTCAGCTCCACTAGACCTTTAAACAGTCATAAAGTCCGAGGAGGAAAAAAACTTCAAATTGATTAAAATTCTTACTCAATTTGCAATAGTTACAGTCAGAGGTTTTATTTAACAGTTTAAGAATACTTTTTTTAATGAATCATCAAAGCAGCAGATATCATCATCCCTTAATCATGATTGGTGACGGTTAGCGCCTGTCACCAATACAGTGAAGGTTTGGCTACCCTGGGTTCAGCTTTGCCTTGCTTTGATATAGCCTTAGTTGCTAGCTCTGTGTAAAACCAATTCCCTCCCCCACTCCTATTGCCACCAACTCTCACCATCTTTCTTGCCTGTCTGCCATTCTCTGGAATTGACAAAATGACAGACCAGTCCATTCTTTGATGTTGTCTTCTCATTGCCTCTTTTGTCTGCTTTGTCTTGCACTTTCCTGTGTTGTTCTCTTTAGGATCATCTCTGCAAGTTCTGATGATCTTCAGATGAGTCCACACCACCTCAGCTTCCATCTTTTTACTGCTGCCAGTATGCCCCTTTCTTGAGCTGAATTATTTTTCTGATTTTATTTTATTGTTAATATGTATAACCTCCAGCAACATCTCTACTTCATGGCCTGTATTTCTCTTTGTATCAAGTCTACACACACATACACATTAGTCTGGTTTTGACATAAAGAGAAATAATAATATGTTGATTTGTGTAGTGACATGACTTTTGTCTCTCTTTAGCCTCTTGTCATTATGAACTATACCAGAAACTAGTTTTAAGAAAGACAAGTACAGCAGTCAGGTCAAAGGCCTCAAAAACAAGTCGACTTTTTCAGCATCAGCATCAGTCAAATTAGTCTGAGTGGCATATTTCACCGAGCTTCCTGGAGATACATGATGTCAATAATTGCAGACTGGTCTGTACTCCATACAAAGCTGGCTGTGATAGCTTGACATTCTGAAGCAGCTGGAGGAAGGCAATCAGAGTTTGAAGTCAACACTGCCAATACACAGATCTCAAATCTAGGTAACGGCAAGATGGCGAAGATGTGACAACAGCGTCTGTACCTCCTGCGAAAAGTCTGATCTTTTCTGTCAGCTCCTTAATCCTCACTTGGTTCTATCAGTCCTTCCTTGAAAGTCTTGTCACTTTTTTTCTCATCTCATGGCTTCACAGCCTCTCCCTAGGAAACAGGAACAGTCTTGTCTCCTTTGTCAATATCTGTTCCAAGATCATTGGAACCAGGCAGAAGAATTTGGCAGCCTATGGTCATCAGCAAATCCTCAGAAAGGCATCCCTCATCCTCTCTATTTTGGATCATGCATTGGCATGTGAGTTTTCACTTGTGTGGTCTGGCTGTAGGTATGCAATGCCTGTATGCAGAACCAATCATCACCAGGTGAATTTGATTAGTCAAGATGTCACAGCAAAAGGTACAGCATATAGTGGTTAACACCACTGTGATAAAAGAGATGCAAGGAGAGGCAGGTGGCATGACTGAAATTTAAAAGTGTGAATAAACCGTAGTGACCAAAGAACTAATAAAAAGACTTTCCATCTGTAACCGAGTGGTGGGGGTTGTGGAGTGGCAACAAAAACGTCCAACACTCGAACAAAAGGCAGGAACAGTCAGCAGGTGTGCAACCCTTTATTACACAGGCTAGTACAATGGCAATGGCTGCGTCACATCGTCAGAGGCGCTAGAAGTCAGGCTGTCCCCTGCTGTCACATACCTGTGCTCCCTCTCTGATCCCCTGTTTTGTCTCAGCTCTGCCCTTATATACCTCTGGGAAGGGTAAACTTTGCGATCGTTTTATATGGCCGGGGCAGTTAGGAACTTTAACCCTAGCCAATCACTTCCAAGTATCCTCTCTCATCAGGTCCCACCAAACAACAATCACCCGCCGGCCCCGCCAAAACTAACAACAACAATGCCGGACTACCGGCCCTCTACACATCTTTTTGTAGGAGTCACCAGCAGTAACTCGGTGGTGTTTGTAGCTGAGGAAGCATAATTTTTTATGACTTCTGACAAATCCCTAATATAACATTTTAATTTAAAGAAATAGGCATAATCGACATCAGTAACTTGTGTTAACAGTTGGGAGGATTTCTCCGTTGGGCCTCCACCCTATGGATATTTTTCTTTGCTGCACAATATCCAATTTTGTGCTGTGCCAATATGTAACAATTTGGAGACTGCTGAACCATCTACAGTACGCCTGCATAATTGTCTAATTGCAAAAGTCCAACTGCATATCATTTGGTGCTTGCATTTTTAATGAGTTTTTATCATACCTATGGTGAAATAATATTATGAACTAATATTAACTAGAATTGTAACCCTTTCACCATGATGTAGGAAAAGAGTATTAAACATTACCTGCAGGATGGTGATTTTTTTGAAAAAAAAGTTTTGAAGATGAAATTTCATTGGATTTATTTGAATGCTATAGAGCTCAGTTATATTTTGTGATTATGTTTTATATTCCACTCATGTCTGATCTTTATAAATTTTTTTCCCTGAGGTCATACAAATTTTGTAGCATTTTTGGGCCTGCACACCTCTTCCAATTTATGTTTCAAGAACTGCCCCTGGTGGTCAGTAATGAGCCATTATAACTTTGGGTCAGCTTGGTGGTCTGCCATGAGCCTTCATAACTTTTGTTCGTTATTTCAAAAAAAAGGTTCTGGACATCAATGCTTCAGCAGAAATCATTTTGATCGCATGTTTTGACTAATGGTTTTGTGTTTGCCCAACCAAACAATCACTTGCATAGCTTTAGTCCCAAGAGATCTGCATGCCTCGCACACCCTCCACCTTTTTATGGATTCCTATGCAAAGAAACAGGAATGACTGTTCAATCAGACACTTAATATTTTTAAACAGGTATCACACTGCCAAGTTTTGCATTTCAGATAATGTTTTCATTGTCATCACATTGATTTTCTCTTACTGTGAGAGTGTTCCACGTGTCCCTCAATGCACTTGTTTCTCTTAGCATACTTATTTATATGTGCATGTGTTTTGAACGGATTAGACCAAAAATACATGAGACATTATAATCATCTTTTTTCAGAAAATGTACCTTAATTTCTTTTTCATTTTGTGTTTTTATTTTATTTTTATTTTTATTTTTTGTGAGAGCCTGTGTATGTGTGTCTTTGTGTGTGCTGTGAGTCAGTGTGTGAATGGAGGGGAGGCAAGTGCGTTGAAAACGTTACAGTTTGCAACTTATAATTTTTTTATTTTAGGAAGTATTGCAAATGTATGTGTCAATAAAACTTATATTTCGCAAGGTATGTTTGACCATTGCTATTGTAATATTTTGATGTACAGATTCACCATTCCGAGTAACTTTGCATCAGATTGGAGCCAACGACTCGTGTCTTTTACTTGACCACATACCACACAACAATCATGCTTCGATATCATCTGCTTGTTCCAAAAAGGTGGGTGACATGAAAGCAAGTTTTCAAAATTGTATTACTGACTGGTGGTTTTAATAGAAACATTGTCTCTTGTGAAAAGTAGTCACTTTCCCTTAAACTTTCCTCATACAGGAAATAAATAATAGGGAATTATATTTTTTAGGTTTTCTTTACTGGGAATATAGTCAGACTTCCAAGCTTTGTCGTTACACTTACAGTGTGCTTGACTATGAGGCAGAAGATCTCTGGTTCAAGGCCTTGAGCCTTTGGCTTGATTAACTTCCCCTGCCCACCCATTGGAACAAAGATGTATACCTGATTATGTCAGGGAAGGCAAAGGTGGCAGAAGGAACGGGTTGGGCTTCACCTACTCCAGACACGTTAAACCATTTACCATTTATAACCCCTATGACCTCAATAACTGCACATCACCCAGTGTTTGAAGGCTACAGTCAGGAGTCATGTGAAAACAATAAATGCCTCCACTGTCTTTAAGTGCCATACTTAAAAGAGTTTGCAATCATAGGGTTTAATAATAAAATAGGATGTTTAATAAGCAAGATGGTTTTCGTATTCTTTACCGTATCTAGCAGAGAGTACCTTTTGCTTAATTATTTTCTTCTTTAAATTGTCTTGAAGCATAGTGAATACCCACTGGGCATATGTGAGAGCAGCACCTATTATATCACGGTGAAAATTCCTGATGTCAGGTGTGATCGCTGCTACTTACGCCTTGCCTTCATCCATCTTGATCACACTGCAGGTATATTACCGTTGGTAGCCCCCTCCCCTGAGTGTGTCCAGTATCTTGCTTATTCTGTTTGGATTTTTAGGAATCATCAGTTTCCCTCTCTGAGTATCTGAGTAGAATGGCAGAGACACAACTACTTTGGGTTCATTAAAATATTCCTAAATGATTTTCATCCTTTCATTAATTATTTATGTACAGATGAATATTTTGACATTTTTATTCTTTTCAAAGTCTTTGTTCATGCTTTTAAACTTGGTTTGTTGACCGACCTTTTGTTTGAAATGGGAAAAGGGTCGTATGATCAGCGGCAGGTGACTTATCATGGGAATAACTATTATTGGAGATTATTGTGTCATTTTTCTATAAGTAAATCTGTATGTAGGTTACTTTAGCATTATGTTTGTGCATTTCAAGTAGGATTTAACCACATCCCTTACATGGGAACTTGTCAGCATAAAAAGCGACACTTCAATGACCACACTTTCCATATCACCATAAAACAAGCAAATAAAAATCGCATGTGTTGCTTTTTGAGATATTCTTGTAAAATAGAGCAGGTTCAAAAAGAATAGAAACAGACCGGTCTGTGCACTAGCTGTTAAACCATTTTAATGACTGGATCATAAGACTATGATTAGCGACCTTGACAGCAGTGAAAAGAAGATTTTTTGGTGAAACAATTAGGTGACAGCATTTTCTTTGTGGTTTAGGAGAGACTTGTAATGTTGGTGCTGGAACATGCGAGGGTTATGTGAGCTGTGCAGCCATTAAGATCAGGTATGGGCTGTTTATTTGATTAGATCTTCCTGAGAGGATCTGTGTGTGTGTGTGTGTGTGTGTGTGATGCATAACAAAAGCTACTCTCTGTTATAAGGCACCTGACAAATGTAAATGTTGACTGGTGTAGTTTTCATATTTTCTTGTCTCTTGAGACTCGTTGATTAAGAGGAGAAATAGATGACCACTGCAAAGTCAATAAAAGAATTTAGATGGCATGCAGTTCACATTCATTTGTGACAAATGAGTTATTTACAACATGCAGTCCATTTCAGTAGAGTAATTGCTATGCAGAATGTGGAATAACAATCATTGCTTTAAATCAAAATAATATAACTCTAGGATGGAGTCTGGGGATGAAGCTAGTTTCAAGAATGATTCATTCTGGAAGTATTATGCAGCAGAACCAAATATGTGATTCCTCCACAGCTCTGTAAATATGTCTGCAGAGCATCTCCATCAGGAAAGGAGGGCAATATAAGTGCTTGTGGTCATTATGAAGATAACCTTCCTGGTGACTGGCCTTTCAGACCAATGGACATATACAGTGTTGGTATATTTATACTGTTTCTTGTTACAGTATAGCTTTACAGATAAAATCGCTACACATTGTGGAAAGAAACATTATGTTGCATAGTTTTATTTTTGTTTGGTAAGGTGGACCGAAATAGGGTTTCAGTCAGTATTCCAAGCTGCAGGAAAAAATGGATATCTTTGATCATTTATTCATCTCCCAGTGATAACCAGATATTTCATTGAGCTATTCATATTCTTTTGCCTCCTCCTTTCTATTGCCTTGTAGACAATCTGGTCTATAAGGTCCTGCAGCGGTGTTTTCATTCTGGTTTCAAAATAATGAGTGTAGCATTTGCATTTCTCTTTTTGTCCTTTATCTGGAAGATCTTCTGTGTACATCATTAAATTCAAACATGTGATAGTTTTCTCAGCTAAGAAATAGCACATACCATATGTAAGACCAGAACCAAGAAATATCACCTGACCCAATGTGAGACCATAGACAAAAAATATCACTCGATCTGTGTGAGACTAGGAAGAAATGACAGTTGTGCCTGGGGTCAAGGAAGCCAGACACATCCTTTAACACTCTGCTACCTGCTTGGCACAAATCAATAGTTTGCCATTATGTTTATCAAGGATGGTGGATTGTATGCCCTTTGCTGGGCCTCCAGTGACAAGTATCCTTTGTTTTGTCTGAAGCAAGGAGTTCCCTGGAGGACTTTTTCCCATTTCCTCTTGCTCTAATGAGCACTACTGAAGTGTAGTTTGCCACAGTCTTCTAATTGGGCCTACTTTGCTTTAGGAGATTTACAAGAATGTGAAAAAGTTACAATAATATTCTCATAAAACAGATATTATAGATGATATGCAAAAATCTGTTCAAGGAAATATCTGACAGGAAGCAAAAGTGATTGGAACTGTTCTTAAAATAAAGCTTTGTATGTGTTAAAGTTGAGGATAAGACAAAAAATCCATTCCATCTAAAAAGGCATCTTGATGAAAATTTTGTTTGTTATTTTGATTGCACTCTTTTGTTACTATGTTGTTTGTTCAAAGTAATTTGTGTATTGATGAGCAACATACTTGCATCTTTCTCATGTGATTTTTTTTCTTCACCAGGTGGAGTTACATGTAGGTCTGGGCAAAGTTGACCCTCTTCTTGTGTTTGATCCACTGCATAATGAGCTACACATAGACATTCCTCGGCATGCACTTGTGTGAGTAACAACATTTTCACAAGATTAAATGTATGTAAAGCTGTGTCAAACATTTGATGTAAAAGTAGCTCGAGATTCTTTAAAGTTGAAATTTATATATTGATCCACTTTTTCTTGATTACACATCAATCTTTTAATAATAATAATAACAAAGGCAAAATTTATAAAGCGTGTACTCACACTCTTAAGTAGTATGGTCTTAGCGCATAAGAACAAGAACAACATATAACATATAACATATAACAGTTATAGCGTAATACCCTAGATTCTCTACATTTCTACACTAGCATCTCTTCTTAACTTTATATTTGAATTATCGTTACCAAGAAGCTTGCTTTAACTTAAAAGGTTAACAGTAAAAGAATGACTAAGAGAAAAACAGTGTTGAACTACACAGATCTAACATTCAGTAACAGAGTTAGAAATATTGTTGACTTTTGCTGATGCAGGCATGAGATTGAGGAAGTGCAGCTAGTATTGAACACCACTGTCATATGGAACATCACTGTTCATGAGGAGCACAGGCTTCTGGACACCGTTTCTGTTGTCTGGAATGTGGAGGATGAGGCCTATATAATACATTTAGAAGTATGTATTTGTGTTTAAAGTCATTAGCAGCATGCTAATTGGTTATCAGTTACTTCCAAGCTGAAAAAACTGTTGCAGCCTTGAGTAGCTGTCTTCATTACTTAGCTTTTTTATCTCACTGCACAGTTGAGAAGTATGCAGACAAGTGGGTAGTCATCATAGTTCATATTTTAAGTAATCGTATAAAATGCTATGCAAATGTGCATGTGCAAAAATGAATACATGGCTACATGTGAAAACACACACACATACATTTTACTCCTATGGTACAACACAATAATACCATGTTAAATATGAGCAAGAAATCAAAATTGACATACTTTAGCCTTGTTAGCTATATGTTTTTTGCTTGAATAAGCCTAGCTGAAATCATTTAGCTTAAAATTAAATTGGTTCTAAATAGTTTGCATAAAATTTCTTTGTTTACCACAGTTTATCTCTAAATTTATTTTCTAGGATGGGGATTTGAGTTTGAATGTCAAAAGCACGGAAGAATCTTTTGCTGGAAACATTTCTTTTAGTACACAGGTAAATTAGATACATCAGTATTTTTGAATTTGACCTGGTGTTGTGTGAAAAATTATGCAAATTCTATAGTCCCTTATAAGCCCTCATATGAGGTATGCATTACTTCCCCCAGTGCTTCTGATTTCATATCTGGTGAGGTCCATATTGCTTTAAAAAAAAAATTCAGATTTACCATAAAGTTTGGTCAAACATCACTGTTTATACTAATTATTATTATGCCTTTCTTTCCCTTCGACTCCTAAAATTTTGATGATATTATTTTTGAGCTGAAATTATCTTTAATTTACCCCAACTGCATAATTTTGTGTTAACATAATTGTATTTCTTATTTTATTGCCTTCCTTTTTCAAAAAAAAATTTTTTTCTTTAAATTGACCAGCACAATGTAGTAGGAAACTTCTTGGCAGCAGAGGTCGCAGAGTACACAACTGATGGCTGGCTGGCAGATGAGCGATTTCGAGGTTTGCATGCAGAGAACACAGATGTTATAACTCCATCAGGTCCTTGCACTCCAACTCCAAGAAATTTCATTGTAAGTCTTTGATACAAAGTAGTAAACTAGAAAGTTCTTTATGATTTTTCATTAATTTTCATGTCTAAATTATTAAAATTTAGACTTTCACAAGATCATAAAAAAATCTGCACAACAGAATTTCTTACATATTAAAGCTTGATAGAAGCCCAGTATTCCTTTTGTGTTGGAGTTAAAACAGTTGCACTACTGAAAAAGACATGATAGGCTCATGAATAGAAGATGAGAAAATAATCCAATTTTACATTCTGTATCTGGTAGTTGTTTGGGCTGAATTCTAAGATGTATTGGAGATTGCTACAGATACTCTTGTATCTTAAATGTGCAGGCTTTTCTTCACTCTCTACAAGGATACAATTTCAGCCACGGCCAACATGGAGTATTGGCTGCGTCTTTCCTGGGCGATTATGTGGCCATTACTGTTGCTTTGTTTGGCTTGGATGATCAGGTCACTGATATAACAATTATTGGATCTCACCTTTTAGGTGAGAATAAATGGACTTTCAATTCATTGACCTTCTGTGTGTGCCACTTATAAGTCAGAAATAATTTGATTCTAATAGAGAGCAGGAAAGGATGATGAGGATCTTCAAAACTATAAATAAGAGAGAAAAAAAAAAACAACAAATGTGAATATTTTTCACCCTTTCAGATACGGTCTACCTTCATAAGAAATAGACATGCTTAACTTTAGATCACTGTGAGGTTGTCATTCCTTCAGAAAGTTGCCATAGGGACTTGTTACACCAGAGGATCTCATAACTGCTAGTTGCCTGTTCACTGAGTTAAATGTTTTCCAGGAGCACCAGATTTGAAACTTCCACTTTCTAAAATGAAAAACAACATCCTGCAAGTGTCTTTGGATGCATCAAAACATATTGCATTTATTGATACAGGTGAGCAGAAAGCATATTTATTTTGGCTAATGATGCAACCACAGACACTAATATCTACTGCACTTTCAATTACTATTCTTTCAGGCAGGCACATGTCTTAACAACACTTAAAATGTTACCATTTCATGAATTGTTTCAAAGACCAGGTTTTTTTGCTTTCATTTGTTTAATAAATTTGAAGACTGTTTGCAAATAACAAAGCTACATGCCTTGAAGAATTAATAATAAATGTTTATGGAGCACATTACCCCACCAACAAAGGCTCAAGGCACTTACATGAAGTCACATGAGCACAAAGTAAACATTAAATGCATCTTACAAATTCATTCACCATCTTAACTACTCACTCGGCCTCTCTCTTACACACACACAATCACAATATCCCATTTTGAAATCATTTTTACATATTTGAAGTGTGGGCAGATACTTGTCTGTCAAGGATGTATATTTAAAATGTGAAGTTATTCTTTGATAAAAGTTAATTCATATGATTTGCTTTTTTATAGTCCGCTTTCTGAAAACTGTCAGGGTGGATACATCTAATCCAAGGCTTGGACTGACGGGTGATTTTCAAGAAGGGATGTTTGTAAGCATCTCTTTTTATATATATATATTCTTATTTCTTTGTATATTTCCTGAAGCAAGTTTGGGTGAATACAGTAGTGGAGCTCTTTCATGAGCTTCAAATTCTCCTCCCTCATTCCCTGTTTAAATAGTCAAAATTGTTTGCTGTCTCCTAAGAGTTTAAAAGTGGTTTTTCCAGCAGTAGAGGCTGCTGAATGAATTGTCTAATCTGATTATTATTGTGCATTTGAAAGTAGTAGTAACATAAAGAATAGATAAAGTCATATGAATCACTTGTCCAAAACAGCACTGGGAAGTATTTTTTAATATACTAGCTTGTAATATTCTACAAATGACAAACCCTGCTAATAAAGTTGCTCTCTTCTGACATGTCAGAAAAGTATGCCAACTGGTTCATAGTTAATACATGCATGGCTTGCTCTCTTGACTAATGACAGTCTTCATTCCTACCGATCAATGACAAACATTGATGATGCATAATCCTTCAGTCATTTTTGCATCTCTTGACTCTTTTTAATTACTATTTGACTCTGAAGAGCCTTGAAGTTTTATTTCATTTTCTCTTCTGCTTTTTCTTAGAGTCAGCACATTGACAGTACAGTGAATAAATTTTCCTTGACAAGTGGAGAAATGGGAGAAAGAATACAGTTAAACAGCTGGAAAAGTAGCTTAGTCTGTCTGCTTTTAAATTTAAACAATATTGTTTTTCTTGCAGTCTTTAATCCGAGATGGTGATGAAGTTATAGGTGTTGGAGGATTCCAGTTCACAAAAGGCCAGTGGCTGAAGTATGAAGTACTGGTAAATATTTTATGATACTTTTAGCTTCTTCCCACTCCTTTTTAGATTTCTGAATTCTGTATGATGATCTGCTGAAAAATCATTTTCTGTGGTGGTGTCAACGATGATTATGATATTTGACAGTGGGCTGCAGAAAGCTGCGTGTTTCTATGGCAAAAAAATAGTTCAAAAACCAACGCAAACTGTCTTTGGTCTGCTACAGCTAACTAACCTAAACGTGCCTGTGCGTGAGGTGGTACTTACTGATGGCAGGGACCTTGTGTACAACCTGAGTGAGCACATGTGGCATCTGGATGAAGAATTCTGTCTTGTAGAAGGACTTGTACAGGTTGTGTGGCTTACTTTGTTCTTAGTCTAAACATTTATGTGGCATTTTCCTAAATGTAACGATGGTGATGATATTGATCATCGTATCATCATTTTAATAATGTGCTATTGGTTGTTTCTTAAAGTACACAGTTTTAAAATTCCATAAATCATCCAAAATTGAAGCAAAGTTCCAAAGTCTTATTTAATTTCATTTAACATATACTTTGAAAAATGATGTTCATATGTTCACCTCCACTTTCTCTGCAGGCAGTCATCCAATCGTTGAAATTAACAATAACTCTTTCGCAGATGTCCCTGTTGATTTCGCCGATTACCTGTTGAATTTCTGTCTTCAGTTCAGCAGTCATTTGAGATTTGTGTACTCTTGTGACTTCACATATCCCCATAAAATGAAGTCACAAGGTGTAAGGTTACATAACATTAAAGTCCATTCTTGGTCACTGCTGTGAAGAGAGATCAGTCTCTGCGTAGCACTCCCCGTTTTTGTAATGAGTTTTCACAATAAAAACACATTGCTTGATACTGAACCTCTCCATGGCTACAAAATGGAAAGATGACAAGTGGTCTTCTAATCAGAGTGAAAATAATAAGAAAAGTGTTAACAATCTTCCAAAAACAAAAATCCTGTGAAATTAAAAAACTTTATGAAACACCGTTTAGAACGCTGTAAGATCTCAGCTATCTTTTTTGCCATTTAAAAAACACATCAGTTTTACATACCACTTGTACTGTACATATCCGTTTTATTTCTTATTAATGTCTGTGCCTAACAGTTGCTTATTTTTCAAATTTGACATTAGCATAATTATTCTGCTCACACTATTTGATAAACAGACTCTAAGAGAAAAGACTGATTTAGTTATACTTTTATAGTTTCTTTGAGGCAATTTTATGCCTGTTTTGTTGCATTTCAACTAGACAATGACCGTACTGTCGGAAAATGTGTGAGTGTTTTTTTTTTTTTTTTGGTTTTCACTTTTAGTCTTTAGACAGTCAGTTTCTTCTCAGTCTTTGGCGTGGAAATCTCCATTTTACAGCCACCACCGATGCTCATTCTCTCCAAGGCAAGGTAAACCTTTAAAAACGCCAGTGACATGACACAAAATGTTAATAATTATTAATTTTATTCTTTGATGAGGTATTCTGTGCTCTTTTCAAGTTACCACAAAATAGTTAATAAGGGGAAAAAATGTCATATTTATAGTACATTTGAGAGGTGTAGTTTCATTGGGATATGTGCTGTTGAAATGATAGCAGTAATGTGTTTTTTCTTAGAATATTGTTTGATCACCATTTCCATTGTGATTTGCAATAAATTAATGAGGCATTACAAATTTTCCCCTTCAGATCACAGCTGCAGGTGAAAGCTACTGCAAAGAACTCAATGAAGGCACTTGCTTTGTATTTGATCTCACACCAAATGGTCGCCCTGTCTCCATCTTTCAAGAAAGTGTCCCTCCCCATGGCAAAGCAGCATTTGTGTTGGACAGGGCCGGTGTTTTGTTGTACAGGTACTGTGCACAAGGAGCTACTAAACATTCTTTGATGTCAGAACAGGGAACTTGAACAGGGAACTTTGCAGTTTCCTTGAAAACTTTCATTCCAGAAGTGGCATAACTGCTAGACATTTGTAGACATATATTCACTAGTCAGTGAATGGGGATGTAATTAAATCATAGAAATGAGTTTGTTTGGTTTTTCACATCAAATACAAGGGTACATGGAAATCAAAATACTAGAAAAGTAAGACATGTTAGTTTTTGTGATTAACTTTGAAAAGTAAGAGACCTGATTAAAAACTTCAGCTCATCAACAAGAAGTCACCATGATAATGCAGCTTATGTAATATAATCAGTGAATTCATTAACTAACCCCCTTGGCCACTCTGTTAGACAAACAATCAGTTCAGTCATATTAAATGTTTAACGAAGTTGTCTAAAAGTCTTAATTAAATGCAGCATCGAAGTCCACAACCTTGAGGATCAGAAGTATGAGGCTGAAGTTCGTGGCCAAGAAGGTCTTGTTTTCAATAGTGATCTTGTTCAAGACCCTCTCCAGTACAGGACCTTTGTTGCCAACGTAAGTTTTGTCATTACAGAATCATACCAACTTTCAGAAAAGTGCACCATAACCAAATTCTGCTTCTTTAGATTTCCTTTTGAAACATAGTTATGTGTAAACTGTTCATCAATATGTTTCACATGATTGAACGATAAAATGTCATTAGCATTATTACAATATTTAAGGCCAACATGAGTGCAAGATTTTTTTATGATTTTGCCTGATTGTGAAAGGGAACTTATTTTAATACAGTTTTGATCTTATGTATGTATCCTAAAATACATTTACTGTCAGTTAATTACTTATGGCGTTAGTTGTAAGTCTTAAAAGACCTGAATCATCTCTGAAGCCATTAACTAACGTGTTTTACTGAAATAATTCTATCCAATAAATTTTCTTCAAAATTTTTGAATTTTATCATGTGCCTTCTAGATGATTAGTCTGTACTCTTGTCTAGATTGATTACTGTTTACTTTTATTGGAAAAGATTTTAAAATTTATACACTGCTGGAAAGAAATTATTGACTCCACTTGATAATTGCTGTTCAGGGTCGCATGCCTGTGTCACCAAATCTGTATGAGAAATTGTTGACCGGAGAACTGGCATTAGTCGTCACAAAACTTGTTCCTGGGCCACCAGTCGTTTCAGGGATGATACCACCTCTCACAAAACATGTTTGTGCTCAACAGATGGTAAGAAACTGTTAATCATCATCTGCATAGTTAATGTTTATTTAACCACCCAGTTAAACTGTACTAAAGTGAAAATTGTTTCTTATGTTTCAGGATCATGTTGTAGGTGAAAATGATGGCCTGTGGTCTTCAGAAGCTGCTCCGTTCAAAGAGATATTTGCTTTAAATGGAGACAGATTGGTCTTTATTTACAAAGACAATGTTACTGTGTTTTCTATGGCATCAAAGGTCAGTAATGATGCCCAGGTAGCTGACTTTATTTTTCTCACACTTTACATGCTATGTACACATTTTGTGGATTCATCACTTCTCTAAGCATCCTTGTTAATGTTCTAAATGAATTTTAAAATGTGTTTCTTTACTGTACAGGATGATTATAAAACCTGCAACTTCGATAATGCCACACTCTTCAAGCCAGTGACCGAAGACCTTAAGACAAGGGAGAAACATGTTGTGGTGCAGCTAAACACTCCAGGCATGCAGTACTTTGCAGCAGTTCAGTACTGTAATGATACACCACCTCTCAAGATTGCTGTTAGCGTCACTGTTCCCAGTAAGTCTGCGTGTCCTTGTTTTCATTTGTAATTCCATGTAGTTGGAGCAAGACAATAGTGCAGTTTAGAAATCTTTCATATTAAAGAGAACTTTTGATTTCATCTTTTTATTTTCATTTTATAAACTATTTTGCCTGTATAAATAATATTTTTTTTTCAGGTGGTTCCCCAGGAAGGGATAGGAAAACAGATATGTGTGGAGCTCTTGTATTTTCTGACTGGCGACAAAACTATTTAGATTCATACACTGGTCCCCAGCCAGCATCACCAGCTGTCATTGGTCTTGCAGTGGGCACTGCACTGGCCACCCTCTTCTTCACCTTGGATCGAAGCCTCAGGCAGAGGGGCCAGACTACTTTGCCTGGCAGTCGGTTCCAGAGGTTTTAGTAGATTTAACACTGGCTTCTGTCTTAAGCTGTTTTCAACTTTCTAAATGTGAAGTATAGAAAAAATCTAAACGCTTACTGTTTTTTGGTAGGTTCTGGCATTTAGTCTATGGCAGGGGTGCCCAACCTACAGCCCACAAAGGTGCCTCATCTGGCCTGCTCATATTAACTAGACACAACATAGTTTCATTTCAAACATCATGATTCTGGCAAAACCAGATTTTATATCATATCCAGTGCGGCCCTTGGGCGAGAAAAGGTTGGGCATCACTGGTTTATGGGCACTGATTTAATGCAAAAAAAGAAGATAAAGGTTGATGCCTGCTGCCTAAGATATCTGGAATAACAAAGAGTCCCCTTCCCCACCCCCACACAAAAAATTAAGGTAAAAAACTTTCGCTGGTGCTCTGAATGGTCAATGCTTCATTTGATTCAATGACTGCTCGTGGTCATTATTTATGTGGTCTTCATAATGATTCCCTGAAGGGGACTGTGTGAACGCTAACTTTTCATCTGCTCCACCTGCCTCCAAAGATTATTTTTGTTTGAGGTTTGTTTTGTTTTGTTTTGGTGGGGAGGGATTACAAGTAGGGGAGGAGTGGGTTTTGAACTTACTCCCATTATTTGTCCTCATAAGCTTGATCTCTTGCTCTCACACATGCTTAAAAAGATGAAGACTAAATTCACAGACAGGTGATCTGTATGTTCCATTATCTCATCATATGCTGCAAAATTCTTATCAGAATATCACCCTGATATTAAGCTGACCTGAGAGACTGAAGGGATTCCAGTAAATGTAACTACAATCTCCACTGATTTTCTCACCAATTGTCACTTTGTGTCAGCTCTTATTTCCCTCAGTTACCCATAGTTATACATCAGATACCCTCTTCTGAATCAAACGTGTTTTGGATGGATGGTGGCAAGATAACAAATGGTGACTGCAGTCATATGGCACAAGATACAGGTCAGAATCTTTACATTTACCGTACCTGTGTACTCTTCATTGACAGCAATTTTGTCTTGATGTGTGCTGCAGTTGCAAGATGGTTAACATAAAGAAACAGTTTAACTGACAGTTTCTTCTGAACCATCCAGCTAGCTTCTGACATGTTCTGTATGTGGCATTCATATCATATATGTTGAATTCATGGCCATACAGTATCAAATGTATAATGGTAAAAGTACTTAATTTTAAAACAGCATCGTAATATCTTTGGTAAAATAAATGCTGATTTTATTATATTTCTAATTTTACTGCATTTACCATCTGTTCATTAGAATGTTAGAAGCATTTTTTGTTGTTTTTGAGCTACCTCAACACTATGGGGCTTTTTTTTTGTTGATAAGAGATGTCTTGAAGACCATTGTTCAGGTTTATTGGTGGAAGAAATATTTATTGTATTTTATCATTTGCATTGTGTTAATTTTAACTTAATATATGTTCTGCTCTTTGGTGTGGCAATATCCCAGTCTCTTCCCACCAGGTTATCACCTAGATTTTGGGCAAGATATTTTACAGGGTGGTGCGTAGAAAACTAAACCACTTCTGACTCCAGTATTGGCGTACGTTTCATAGCCCGTACACAAAAGAAAGATGTGCAACTACAAAATTTGGTGCTGGAAATGATTTCCTTGTGCATGAATACTTTTCTTCACTCTGCGCCATGTTGTCATAGATGCTACACAGCTAAGTTGCTTCAATTTTTCCAGTTTCACTCTGAATATTGCCCTTCTAATGTTTTTGGATTATTGGCATACACTTTTGCCTTCAGATTGTCCCACAGGTAAAAAAACAAGTGGGTAGGTCTGGTGATCTTGGTGGCTACAAATTTTTCCTGACAGCTCATTCCTCTTTGAATTCAAGAATGTGATTTGCATGAAGTGTGACATGTTGCTTGTGTTAATCGGGTATCAGTTGCATGCAAAATTCCTTGAAGATTCCCATATATACATGAAAGTGTTGACTGCTGTCTTAAAAAACATGGGACTCACGATCTGTGTAGCAAATACCACACACCAGAAACCATTTTTTGTTTTCATTGTGAAGGGGTTCATGAATTGAACACAATGGCACCTGCCTGCATAATAGCTTGAGCCAGCCGATTGGAAACAATTTTGTTTTTTGTGCACCACCCTGTACCATCTAACCGAACAAACATCTTTTGAATTTGTATGATATTATCAGTTTATCGATCCTCATGATACAATATGTTGTTTAAACTCTTGTACTTGGCAGTAAAGAGAACATGCAGCTAAAACATGCGCAGACTTTATGTGCATTTTACCAGTATGTAATCTTTCTGCATGTGGTAACATTATAATCTGCTGGAAAGATTTTGGGAAAAAGTGGTGTCTACAGCAGCTATGTAAGAACAAGTGATGTATGACTTTTGCCAACTGAAAAGATGGTAATGTTAGTGTCTAGTTTTTGGCAATGAGTATGTGTTAATACTAGAAACAATATATTTTCTTATTGTTTTAGGATGCTAGAGAAGTTTTCCTTTGAATGAAATTTTCTAGAATTACACATATTTAGTGTTCATTTTGATGTAAAGTTAATGCCATTGTTTTGAGAACAGAGGAGAGCCTTGCATATTTGTGCCAGTATGATATTTACATCAAAACTATACTTGTATGCTAGTCACTGATGTGTTGCACAGAATTCATATCAAAAAATTACAAAGTTTTAATTTTTAATATAGACAACTGTTTTGGATGGCTGTGATTTACCACGCCAGGATGAAATCCAAATGCTTGTCAATATATTTTTATACAGAGGATGGATATGGTACTAATTTATATAACATTCCATTTAACAGCAGATGGAGATTGCCCATTTGCTAGGAATCTCAGATTTTTATACAGTGCATGGTGTAATACTAGTGACCTCTGCCAATGTGTTTTAAGTTGGTAGTGATATGCGACACTTGTCTTTGATACACTATTACTTTTTTGGTGGCTATTTTTATTTGCTTATTTATTTCACTTTTGATTTTTGCACTAAGCAGTAAAGATGTGAGTAGACTTAGCATTGTGTTGTGTTTTGTGTGTTGTGTTGATTGATTTAAAAAAAGAATTTCACATTTTAGCGTGAATCACAGGTTATAGCTGTTTGTGTTAAATAATTATCAATATCATCATGTTCATGAATACCTGGATGAAAACTTTTTTTTTCAATTTTACCTGTCAAAATACCCCACCAACCATTGCAATCATGACTGTTCTTGCAGACACAGGTGTACATGATCGCCTACACCAGGGTACCCAACCAACAGTCCACAAGCCACATCCGGCTTGCTCATTTTAACCAGACACATCAACATCATGATTTGGAAAAAAAAACCGCCATATTCTGGCCCACGAAATTTTATATCATGTTCAGTGCGAGAAAATTTTGGGTACTACTGGCCTACACCAACTAGGTTGTGGGACCAGTTACCTCCCCTGTCACTTTTTGATGACTGGCTGAGCTTTCGTATGACACTTGCCGAATACCTTATAACCTTCTCAACATTTGGGAAACAAGACAAAGCGACTTGGCTGTGACATCACATGCAAAATTATACACGTGCATACCCACGCACTTACTTCGTACTTACCAAACTCGCTTTGAAAAAGACTGGAAAGACAAAACCATGCAAGTCAAATGTTTTATCTACTGTCTGATACACGCTGTGTGTCCATGCTCTTGCTTGGTTCATCATCACTATCTGCCTTATCCCAGTCTTTCATTTTTGCACCCATCATGTAATCATCTCGTAAGATATTCCATGTTTCTGAATCTTCTGTACAGGTTCTATCTGTCCTTGAAGTCTGGAGGAAAATAAATACCAGTTTATTAAAAAAATAAAATGCGTTACACATTTTCTCACACACCACCTGTGCCATCTCACAATCATTCACATGCAAACAATTCTATTCCAACCCCACTTTTCCATACATAAAGAGCTGACTGTAAGCAATGAATAAAGTCAACCAGTATAATTACTTCCTACTACAAACCACTTTTCATTCCAAGGTCGAATACAGTAGTACCTCTATATACGAGTTTAATATGTTAACACGACCGAGCTTTAATGTCAAAAACTTGTATATGAAAACTATTTTTCTCATATAAAAATCAAGCTTCTACATCTAATTTCTGCTGAATATTTTGCTCATATCTCGATTTACTCGTATATTAATTTAGTCGTATGGAGAGGTCTTACTCTATCACCAAACATGCTTAAGACAGGTTCTTTATCTAGCATAGTGCATTAAGAAGCAAACTGCTACTGATAAAGGTAAATAAGCATGGGATGATCATGACAAACCTCTCGCTTTGCTCGTTTTGACTTCGAAGTAAGAAGAGAATTTGACTTTGTCTGATCGAGGAGATCAAGGAAGCTCTTCTTGGTCATGGAAGATAGGACTTTATCTCTGCGTCGTTCGGAGGACCCCTGCTTCTCCAAGCTGCTGTTCTAGCTGTTTCTGTCTCTGGTTGACAGCATTGAACACGTGTACGACACCCCTGAGAAGCAGAGTGACTTTTCCGTCAAAGTACTGTGTACAACTATGGCAGATATTTTAAACTGTTTTCAGGTAAAAAAATGATCTGAACATACTGCTCTTTTATCTTAGATTCTTTATAAAATTTGTCAGAAACATAATTGTACAATGTATAGTTTGCATATATGTTTTCTCTAGCCCACCTTCTCTGAATTGCTCTCTTCAATCAAATTTAAAACTGACAGCTAACTAAACACAAATCACCTTGTGGCTATTTTGGTCAGATTTCTTTCTTTTTCCTTGTCCAGTGCATCAGGCTTCTTTCGTGCTATCTCTCCCAATTCTTTTTTCTGTAACAAAAGTTTTAAATATTTTATATGATGGCTTTAGATTTCTTCTAAAACACTGCTTGAATTATAGAGTTCTGTAGGGCTACTTTGATACTTGATAAAATTGATAGGAAAGCATGCAACACAGTTTCACCTGCATCGATAAGTTTCCAATTAAAATGACTGAAAACTACTGAAAGATGTGCATGAGGTGATGTCACAGCTTCAAGTCATGCTATTCCTTTTACAGAATTATTTAAAACAGCAGGTCACACAAGTTCTTCACTTATTCTTTTAGCTACTCAAGTGTAAAGTGTTCTTCCATTTTCTTTCAACTTCAGGAGCAGAGGGTTGAGGTATTCAGAATAGAAAATTAAAAATAAAAAAAAAAGCCAGTTAAAGGTCATTACTCTCAAAGCAAGTTGGCATGACTAAAAAGCAAACAGGAAAACAGCATACCACACTCAATCATGAGCTGTTATGGCCAGCTGTGCATGTTAAAATCAAATGCTACCTTAATACATCTAGTATCACACCAACATTGATGTTTGACTATCATGAGCTCATTAGGTACTCTTAAAACGTATAAGCAGATTGAGTGCAGTGCAAGATTTGAACATCAAAAGTTGCTTTTTCACTTTCTGTCTGCCATATTATTACTACTACTTTTGCTATTATTATTATTATTATTATTATTATTATCATCATCATCATTACACAATGTGCTAATGAAAAGTATGCAGATTTGACAAATTACACATTTTATCACAAGTCACATCATACTTTCCTACAGGGCTGTCACCATGAGATCTCAATTTATGCACAAAATTATTTCGAAATGAAAGCAAAAGTAAAATCTTATTTGTTAGTAACAAATATCTATGGTAAAAGTCAAAAACCACAAACCATTTTTCTCTTCATGGCAGCTTTTTTCCTAGCTTCTGGATCATCACTAAAACTTTCATCAGAATCTGACACATTTGACTTCGGCTGTCTTCATTGCCTTTCGATCGTTTTTTCTTCTGTATTTCTCTGTCTGTTTTACCACGACAAAGAATCACAGACTTCTTCTCTGGTGTTGATTTGCTGAGAATTTTTGCCATGACATTAGCAAGACCACTTTTTTCAGATTGGTCTTCGTCTGCTGCATCGTCATTAAGACTGATTTCAGAACCACTGTCTTCCTTCGTCATTGTGGTCTTCGTCTGCTGCATTGTCCTTAAGACTGGTTTCAGAATCACTGTCTTCCTCGTCATTGCTGCCTGGATTTTTTAATAAGAACATTATTATGGGTAGTTACATGCAATATTTTAATTTAAAAAAAAAATGGAAATGTAAGACGACGTAAAAGTAGCGTTTGGGAAACAGACATTATTTTAAGCTTTGTAGCTATAGTCAACACTGTGTATTGTGCTTGTGTTAACCAGCTACATTGGCTGCTTACCTGCATAATCAAGCAAATAAACTATAGGATATATTCAGTGACATTTTAGGTAACATTACACATTGAATGCTGAAAACAAAAACAAGTTACTTAGAATCAAAATGATGCACGTTCCAAGTTTAACTATGCTGTATATGTCGCCTATCTCGTTCATTTGTTCTAAAACAATTCCTGGGTAGGAGAATTTGTTAAACAGTTCAATTATCAGCAGCTTAATTACCATATTGATCGCTGTCTTCGGTGTTATCCGAGGAACTACCATCCTGCACGTGTACGGTGGCCATGGTTGTTTTAGTAAGGGACACCACTCTAACTCACTCGTGTTTTGGCAGACGAGACTGTTGGGAGGTTCGGGGAAATTCATAGTTTGCGTGAGTTCCTGCTGTTGCAATTGCTTGTAATTTTTATTTTCTGGTCCACACTTATCTGCTATCCCTGCTTTATAGTTGTTACATTTCCGCAATGGTATTTGCAGGGATGGAAGTTTTTTTATTTCTAATTTTTTTCACATGCACGAGTATGTGATTTTCGGGCACCGATCTTTCTTCAAATGTTTTTGTGCATAAGTGTGAACGTTACTGATCTCAGAGCATGATTACAACGGTAGGTGATTTCAACCGTTATCCATTGTTTCAACCAACCTAGCCGTAGACTTGAGATATTGGTGTCTACGTGATAGTTCGTTTGTAACTATAGCAGAGACTCTGATGATATGGGGGAAGGGATGATTATAACTTTCTGATGCTTACGAATCATGTTGCTAGTGTTACTTGTTACTGTCATTGCCAGATATTAACACACACACAGAGATGCTTATGAAGCCCGCTACATATTACTATCATTGCCACCCTTTGTTTTGCTGTGGTACGTGTGCAGAAAGGAAACCGGGAAGGAGGTGTAAACCCAATACTTCCCACATGCCCAACAATAAATACATTCGTCCCACAAATCAAGGTTTTCAAGCATAATTAGTTATCAGATTCCATTATTTTTGGCTACAGAAATTTAAAGACGTTAACCAAATGTCTTTTAAAACTATATGTCTTGTACTGTTTAAAAAAAACCCAAGGAATTTCTTTTTATTACTTGTGATCACTGCAGGTAGGTAGCAGGGTTTTGTGTTTACACTAATACTTACAAGTCAATAATACTTTTTGTAAATCTTTATTATTTATTTATCTATCATTCTAAATATGCTGCAACTTTTCTTGTTCTCTTGTCATTCTCTTTCTCTGCCTCCCGTCCGCATTTGGGTCATGGAGGGGCACTGAACCTAACAACGAAAAAGACCACAGAAGTTGTTAACAAACCAAGTTACTTATCAACCAAGCAGCCATCCGCGGCGTTGGCGGACCTGTCGACTGACTTGATAATTCCTAAACATTTATATACATGACTTTTTAATCATCATTTAATACTGTAGGGCAAAGCTCAGATCGAATGCCTTCAGTACAGAACTCGATACTGTTATATGAAGGTGTTGTTATGTGTGTAAAAGGTGTCAGAAGAAAGACCATGCATTTTGTTCGGTTTAATTTTTTAGTTTCTTTTTCTTGGTAATCCACAATTCATTATATTCTTTTGTATTTAAAAGTAAAACAATTGAATTGATAGCTTGGTTAATTGTTAAAGGATTAGTTGGGTACAAGTTTTTCCGATAATGAATGGATAAAGCGCAGTGCAAGATATTTTTTTTCTTCAAATCTGAGTGAATATGCTTTTCCGTGCTTGAGCTACACAGAAAAAGGTCAACAAAACATATTGTTCTGAGTTTAATCTAACTAATAGAAAGAAAAACTTCACCCTAGTGCTTTAAGTACTTAAAGACAGGACAGGAGATGTAAACATTAACCACTGTGTGGAAAATTTAAGGTGACATGCCTGACAATGATGTGCACAAAACTAGGGGGTAACAAATGGGTTATAAAAAAACCGAAAGTCAGGGATGTTTGAGGTAGTGTAAACAACGTGGTGCAGGATGAGCACAAATCACACACTATTTGGTGTTCTAGGCAGCGATCGATATGTCGGTAGGTTTACTGTTGGATTGAAGGTTGTTCGAGATTCCACTTCCATTTTTGTTTGTGGTCGGCATTTCTACTTGTGTGAGAAAACCTTCATTGCCAAGCTGAACAGAAGTGCTGTCTCCTGAAAACAATGAAATGATAAACGATTTTCAGATTGTTTGTCATGTTAGATTCTGCAGCCATGGTTTTAGTACTGAAGCTTCTTGACCGAAACACTAAACAGGATGTGTACCATGACACCTGAGCAAAAGACGAAACAGAAGTTTTAACTTTTACCATAAGTTTTGAGTCAACGAGTCCCTGTTTAGAGCAGTCGAGACTAAAGACTAGATGTCAGACTATAGAATTTTCTATACGGAGAATACGAACAAGTTTCCAGCAGCAAATTTAACTCTGTGGTGACAAAATTAAGCGATTTCTCTACTGGAATGGCAGCATTGCTAGGAGAAAATATTCACAAGCCGGTACGCCAGCTGTGCCACATTTTTAATTCTTCTTATTTTGTCTGGACAGCGCCATGACTAGGGGAAAAACAATAAATTGTATTACTTTAATAAATCAATATGCGGTTGGTTGTTGTTGATATGATTAATAGGTTTTTGGTAAGTGAGTGGTTGTATGGGAGTTTGTGTGTGTGTGAGAGAGAGACGTTTGCAGAGCAGACTGATCTTTTAGTCTAACCTTGCGTTGTAGCTTTCAAACGCGTAATGGACACAGGATCTTGTGATGTGCGTTGTGGCCAGAAGACGTCGGTCCTGCCTGTGACAAGCTGCTGTGCAGGGCCTACTACCTTGTCTTCTAGAAACTTAATGTTGCTGTTTGTCACGTCCGGTGCACTCAGATCAGCCCCATCATTATCATAATAATAAAAATCATCATCATCAGCATAAGCTATCTGATGAAAGCGATAGGCGACGTCGGCAGTTTCTTGCTGCTGCCTTGCATCAGACGAACGACGGAAACGAGTCAGCTGACCATAATAGTAACATCAGAACGTTCCCCAACTTCTTCTCTCTCGGCATGTAGACTGGGTTCTGCGGACATCCAGTCTTTGTCGGAGATACCGTTTACGTAACTAGCAAAGGATACGGACTGACGGTCATCTCCACCTGCAGGAGAAACCAGGTATGATCTCGTTGAGAAACTCTTGCCTTCTACTGCAGCATCTGTTACCGCGGAGGGTACGTCACTTGCTGTCAAACTGGTCATGCGTTGGGTGTGGGATGATGGAAAGAAGGGGGCGATTTCGTCCTCTGGCCCGAAGTCAGCGGTCGGTGAAACAGCAAGACCCTTTAAAACATTAGGAACTATGTCTTTTGCTTGAGGTACAATATCTTCTTGCTTATTATCACCCTCGACTTTGTTGCTAACAGACGCAGAGGAATGACTTTTGTGGGCATTTTTTGTCTGGAGTGTCTCTGAAGAATCGGAACGAGAGCAGATTTTCCTCGTCATCTACGTGAGTTGCTGAATCTTGCTGCCCAAATGCAGTAGAATCTTTCTGAAGATGCTCCTCGTCCACCTCGACAACCGAGGTAGTAGGCATCGAGGGGCTGTCAAACTTTTCCTTATTAGCGTCTTGCGACACAGGGTCGATCCCAATTACGTCTAGCTCATCAGAAACTGTCGGACTTACTGGATTTGAAGCATCTTCGACAGAGCTTCTCGCAGTATCCGGCACCTTTTCTTCTTGAATCCTCAGATTTTGCTGTCGATCCCCAGGCGAGTCTTCAGGAACTGAAGATGCGGCTAAGTCTTCTGATGGCTGATCGTTGTCAACACACTCTTCAGCTGTCGTCGAACAGTCGAGGTTCTCTTGTTTGCTACTTAGCATATTAGACAGAGATTTCATGGCTTCTTCGCTTTTAATAAGCATACCAATAATTTTCATTAGGCCTTCTCTGTCTGTACCATCGTCAGTCTGAGCTGAATCTAAAGCTCTCGATTCTTTCATCCCATTTTCAGAAGACCTTACATAAGTTTCCTGCCCGGTCGATTTGCTCCTGGTGCTTTTCATCTTATCGCCTGTGTCTTCGGCATTCGTATCATCTATCGCTGTGTTTTCCTCTGCGAATGCTTCAGCGACCTCGTCTGGTGTGTCCTCACTATTATCCTCCGTCGCCTGACTTGACGCATCTGCCCTATCTCGGTTCTGTGCGGATAGTTTCGGCTGACCATCGAGTGAGTTCTCTTGACCTTGCCCGGTCAATGTGTTCCTGCTGCTTTTTACCGCAGTTTCAATCTTGGTGTCAGTGGCTTCGGCATTTTTACCAGCCATCCCTGTGTTTTCCTCTGCGAATGCTTCAGCGCCCTCGTCTGGTGTGTCCTCACTATTATCCTCCGTCGCCTGACTTGACGGGTCTGCCCTATCTCGGTTCTGTGCGGATAGTTTCGGCTGACCATCGATGTACTCGTGATCTTTGTGCGATTGGTAATCACTTTGGTCAGAGGATGGCTGCAGATGACTAGATGGACCTGTTTGCTCACCTGTCTCTTGCTGTGCTGGACCGTACTGTGAGTTCTCATCTCCAGACGTCTGCATATTGTCATGTGTCAGATCATTTTTTGAACCTTGCCAGCTGCCGGAGGGATGACCACTCGCGAAGAACTGCCCACCCTGGTTCATCTTGCCGAGCTTGCTGGCGTGCTTGCTTACAGCATTCCGCGTGTCGTCATGGAGATGCGTTGGCTCGTTCGCATGATTTCCTTCTGCGTGGAAGGCACGGGATGGGTCGGGTTCTCGGAGTCGGCCGTGTGTAGTGTAATATTTACCACTGGAGAGCAGTGGGCGGTGACGTGGGAACGTCGCTCCGTCCGTGAACGGTAGAGACCTCACGTTTAGAAGTCTGCGTTGCGTGACGGGCGGCCGCGGGACTTTCATCGGAACCCAGAAAGCGGGACTTGGCCCCAGCGAACGACTGGAAGTACTTGTGCAAGGGAGAGCTCAAGTGCTCGCTGGCACCAGCGTTACCTGGTAAAGCGGACTTGACCGCATGCTCCGTCGCCTGGTCATCTTCAGGCACGTGCTGCGAGGGAGGGGAGAAGTCCGAGTGATGCTGAACGTCTAGGTCTGCAAAGTATCTGGACGCAGTCGCAGCAGCAGCGGCCTCGTGCTGCAGAAATGCGTTGTAGAGAACAAGTGATAGGAGCAAGACTCGCAAGGATCGTTGCCTTGGAAACGAGACGAACGTTGGCGGAAAGGACTTCATCTTCATTATTTTTTCTTCACATAAGCGTGCTACTTCCTTTCTTTTTAGTAAGTTTATATCTGCAACGAGAATGTTTCGAGGGACCATTTGTCAGTAACACGAAGGGACCTTGCAAGGCTAACCTGTCAAATGTGTACGAGTTAAACTTAACCCGACTTGACATACCTGTGTACGCATGTTTGACAAACCTGAATTGTAACGGACACACATTCAAACCCTGACTAGCGACATGCATTAAGTTAAATTATTACAGCTAATGATTTCGGTATTAAAACTACTCCTCCAGCCTCCCTTCTTCGCATCAGTCTGGGTTAATTCTTTGTATGTGCCGCTAGCTGCATGATTTTTATTGAAAATGTTCGCCTGTTGTCACATAAAAGACATCCTTCAACACATTGTATGTATTATTTATATTATGCGTTCAGTATATATATCCACCATATATACTGCATAGTTATCTTTTCATATTTATCACGTTCTTATTTAAAAATGAATGCTGGAACAAGAAGAAGAAGAATAGAATTTATAAATCCCATTTCTCCATGTGATGGCTAGCTTAATGCTCTGTGCTCACAAAACTACAAACGTGCCGACAGTTTAAAAATTCAGCGAGGCCCACGATTAAAAATGTAAGGAAAGGTGCGCAAGGTAGACAGTGGTGAGCATAACTGATCATGAAAGAGGATTGAAAACTGACTTCTAAAAAAAAGACAAAAAAAGACAGCAATTAACCCTGTGACATTTAATCCTAGCATTTCCTTAAAACTCAAGTGTGCAAACATTGTAATTGACATGGATATAGAGATAAATTTATAAAAAAAGGTAACTGTGTAAATCAAAGAAGAAACAGATGCAACTTACGCAAATGCCATGCGGTGGTTAAATAAATAACCAACGGTTCATGGGTGGCACTGAATCAGCACGTTGTATCGTTAGGATGGTTTGGAAGATGAATAAGACAATGCACAGATAACACAAGATCGCGAGTTTGTGATATTGGAGCAGCGTTACACGTTTGCCTAACAACATTCTAAGAGCTGCCAACAAATAAATGCTAATTAAAATCTGACATTTTGTGTCAGCGACACAGATAAGCATTAACGTCAACACCATATCGCCATCATCACCACCACCATCATCGTCACTAGCAACAATCTTGGGAGCGATAACACACACAAACCATCGACCTAAAAAATATCTTTACAAAATGTAAATTCGGATTATTTCCGCGTCCGTTTAAGCTATTATAAAAATGAACAATAATTGACAAGACAATTTTTCTCTTTTTAAAATTTCTAAAAAAACGCATATTCTTTATGAGGAGAGGAAATAAAATCTTGGCCGGATCTTCAGAGTAGCACGTAATTACCTAAACCATATTCAAAACATGAAGGTGTAGCGGGTAGGGTCAGAAAGACAGAAAGAAGGAGAAAATATTAAAAAATTAACAGACAAAAGAGAGGAAAAATAAAAAAGGAAACATGAAATAAATACAGAAAGAAAAATATTCAAAATGTTTAGGTATTGTCTTTTCAGTGAAGCATGAGACAATAATCTGATAAGACATTCACATGGGACTTGAGCATCTCGTCTTAGGTAAATAAACAGCTGGCAGTCTCTGACGTCAACACTATTTAGACAACGAACACAAAACGTTCAGTTATCTGTTTTCTTATTCCCCCTCGCCCTCCCTTCATCATGATTTACCAAGTCTTCGTTCTTTGGTTAGGGTTAGTCTTCGGTTGACGTCGACCGCGGAATGCGACACACGCAGAGCGGCCAGGTGTTGTAAGATGGGTGGTAACCCCCGCTGCTGGGGGGCGCTGCCAGGTGTCGCAACTAGCGGGCTTGACCCTTGCCCTGCCACCCGCAGAACTGGCGCACGCGCATGTTCAGCGCCTCCACGTGCTCGTGCTCCTTCTGCCGGTAACTTCTCAGCAGGAAGCGGTAGATGGCGCAGCGCTCCTCAATCTCTTCGTCGTCCAGGTAGCGCACTTGCCTGGCGGGTGACCCCAGGTGTCCGGTTCTCAGCTGCAACAACCTCGCTTCCGCTGCACCGGCACCGTTCGTTGCACTGCGAGTGGATCTGGTACCCAGCATCGCCGACCACGCCGTGGATGGCCGCAGGTCGACTTTGGATCGACGGCAGTGTGACAAGCCAGCTACCACTACCTCTTCCTCCTCATCATTATCATCGTCGCCCTCTTCGTAGATATCCGCCATTGTCTGGGGACGGCGTTGGGCTTCCTGGCCAAACAATCGTCGCTGAGAGCGAGATGAGGTCTGGTGGGGAGGCTGGGCGATGTCTGGGGTCGTGTTCCTTGCTGCAAAGGGCTCCTCTTCCGCAGCTGCTTCAAGACGAAGTCTTCCATGTCGCTGGGCGAGTTCCCAGACCTGGTGGCGAGAATCTCGCGTTGTCGCTCTTTGTAGCGTTTGAGGCGTCGCTTGACGTCCAGCTGCGACTTCTTCATGTCCACGGCCACGCAGCGCTTGGCGGACTCGAACCCTGCCATCAGCATCTCGAAGCGCTTCTTCTCCAACAAGTTGGCGCGGACCGAGGTCTTCTTCAGCTCACTGTCCATCGTGACCGCAACAGCGTGTTGCGTCTTCTCACGCCGAGGTCACGGGATGTGGCAGTTTTTATGGCTAAACCTGAAAACAAAACAAAATCACGAAGCGTGAAATTTCTGGCTCATTTTTTGAAAGATGCTTTGCCAACTCGAGGCCGTGCGATCGGCAGTCACCGAAACGGACATTATAACAGCAAAACTTTGTTTATGAATCTTGAATGTTTATCCTTGCCTCAGTGTGAAGGATTTTTTTAATGTGTGTTTTGCTATTTTCTCCCACGAGCGTAAATAGCAATCTCAAATATTATGTTTGATTTGAACTTACTTTCAAAAACTGGCGTAAGAAAATGCAGGCTTAGTGGCTAAATTTTAAAATGTACCAGGGAAGGATAGAAAATAACCACCCGAGTTTCGAGTACTAATGCATCGAAATCAGTCTGGAATGCACCTGCACGTAGATCACCGCAGTGTGATCATTTTCTTTTAACGTCTGAAGGAAAAACAAACAGTGGAGTGTGAAAGAATATCGTATTATTCCTGTCGTTTCGTGTCCATCCGCTTGGAAAAGCGCGCTCTCGTGAAAAGCCTCCGCGAGCGTTCTGTCACGAACAAGGACGTCACGCAGCTTGGCCTTGTGACGTTCCTGGTGCATGTATGGAGTGCAACAGTCCAATCTACAGTATTTTTGCCGGAGGCAATGGTGAAGCCTGGGGATATATTCATAGCCCAATCTCGGATCAATTTCAGTACCAATTCATATTCATGTCTATAATACTTGACATTATTGTCCCCCTCTCTCAAATCATTCCAACGTCTACTGTCAGAGTATAACGATATTCTGTTTGCTAGTGAATTCGCTCTTTTAAAAAGGCGATTATATTTATTCATCGAACGGAAGAGCAAAGTGACAAAAAATAATTTAACAATTGTTGGTAGGTGGCAAAATTTATGGACAAGAACTTAGTTAAGCTGCACTTGAAACTCGTCTGATAATTTTATCCTAAAAGCAGAGCGACATCATTTATCTTTGCTTTCTGGACGCGAAAACCTTTTAATAAACTTGAGGTTTCTGTTCAGTGTAAGCAGATCACACTCAAGTTAAATATAACTGAAATGTTTATTAAGTCATTTTCTTTAGAGTGGGTGAGGATACACATTACTGTGCATTCATTAAAGGGTGTGCTACATAGATATCGATGGAATCTGATAGAACGAAGCAATTATACATTAAAAGTAAGAACAGTGAAAAGAATGAGATCTTATAGCTATAAAGCAAACATCACTCCCTTAAATTAAAAGTCTGCGGCAATCTGTCAGCAAAAATGTCGTTGCTATGTACTTAGACCGCTACTTACGATCGTTGCAGCCTTGATATCCTCATAAGCGGTATGTGAAATCGTCTCCTCCCAGTCCTCCTTAATAAAATAATAATAATAAGCCTTTGAGCAAAAAAAAAAAAAATCCTGAACTCTGGAATACTTCTGTAGAGAGGGTGTCCCTACAGGAGGCAGCACTATCTTGCGTCGATTCGATGTAAAGAAAGTCCAAACATGTCGCTGTTCTTTCCACCCTTGCAGGCCTTACATGCTGTTCTTACAACAGCTAACAAGCTATTAACACATACAACCGAGCTTCAGCCTTGGATCGAGAAGGGTTCGTCGTCATGGATGGGGAATTGGGGTGTAGGGTGGAGCGGTACAAGCCGTTGATGCGGTCATTTTCTGTAATGTGATTCGCGCCTGCCTTGCTGAACATTATGTTGACGGAGCTGTTGATGTGAAGGTTCCACAGAAACACGAGAAACACCCGCGGGGGCAGGAAGTCCGGACCCAACTCTGCCTCGCCATAAGTGTCAGGAGTAGGTTAGAGGCATCATACTTGCAGTCCTTCGACGTTAATTCTTCAGCGAGATCGAGTGGGCTCCCTTCGTGTGTCAAGGGTGTGTCAAGTTGATAAAGTGGTTCCGCAGAGTACACAAGGGGAGTCTTTTATCTTCTTAATCCACGGTTTTTTTCTTTAGAATTTGTTTTTTCTCTTAAGAGGTGTCGCACCGACCAGCTTTTTTATACGAAGGCGCTTCTTAATAATTCTTAGTCACTGCTTCATAATAAAACGCTGGGGATTTTATAATAGGTAACGTCGTTTCCAAATTTTCGATTCGTTTAAGATTTGAAAATACTGATAGCAATAACTGACAGGCTTTATGATGATAGTCACATGACGTTTTCTTGTTTTCAAAAAGCAAGAAAAACTACTGTCTAATTTGCTTACGCTACAAACTGTAACCCCTGATCACTTTGTGTCCAGTCCAATGCTGGTGTTGATGACGACGACGACGACGATGAACACACCCCGATTTTGTGAGCTCCACCTTAAGGCACCAGAATTTTTGTTCCCGTGCAGTGCAGTCCCTGCTACTTGATTTACAAGTGATGTGTCTACAAGAGGCCTTTGATGACTTTCTTAATACGATGGCTTTTCCTGCTCGTGTGGGTGGGGGAGGAGAGGGGCTACGGTGGTGGTGGTGGTGGTGGTTGGAGTGGAGGGGGGAGTTAATTACCACAAACACATGAGGCTAGCCTGGTGCTCAGCTCTCCACGTGTAAATCGCACACGTTAATCGACCTGCGCACTTTTTCGTCCAGAGCTGGGTCACTCGATGACACCGACGTCATCGAGAACGATCGGGGCGCCACCTACCGCCTCCGCTCGGAGTAATAGCGGTATTTCGAGCTTTATGTTTATTTACTAATTAATTTAGTCTAAATTTGTCAACTGGTACTTACGAATGGGTTGATTATCATCGAGTGGGACAATATGAATGACAAGCAAATTACAAAAATACTGTCAAAAATAATGCAAGGAATCTCCATTGGAGCATGATTGATAGTATTCAAAGGGGTAGATTGTATTTTTGTCCGACTCAAGAGAAAATTTATTTGTGAATTATTTATGTGAGCTTTCTTCATCATAGTTTTGCTAACCTTATTAGACAAAGTTAGAATTAACCAGAATATTAGTCAGAATTATTTTAGGCGCATGGTGTACGCTGTTTGAGCATTGTATCTCTACATAAAGAGAGCTGTAATAAAACTGGCATTACTAAAATTGTTCCATAATATTCCAAGATAGCACCCCCTCTCTCTGTCAAGCCAGATTACCGATCAAATATCGGTCACCTTAAAATGTACGTGCACATGTGTGTTTGCGTGCGTGTGTATGTGTATGTGTGTGTGTACGTGCTTGTCTATCTACATGCATAGGCTCGCGAAGGTGAATGGAGACTAAGAGAGTGTTGGGAGGAGTTAACGATCGCACGATCTTCGAACCACTGCACCGGCGAACAACAGTTCCTGATCTCCACACCACCACCACCGACCACTCTTTCCACCTCTACCCCCAATACCGATAGACTGAGTCATTTGTGCTGCCACCCGCTGACCTGCAGAATAGGTTACCTTGCGCCGAACGGTGCGAGCACTGTACACCGTGTCCTACCCGTATATCGTACCCCACGCCACGGCATTGGGAAGCGACTATAATGGCAATCTTCACGCCATCTCTCTCAATTTAAATAGAGTGGGACACGCTTGGCTTCCACAGCAAACAGCCCTTGAAAATTGAGTCCATTGAAAACCCGTGGACCACTGCAGTAATGCAATAATGTTCTGGAAGAATTTCACATGTTCTATCACTGGCAGGTGCCGGGAGGTGGTGAAGGGGACTCTCGGATATCGGCATAGGGGGTGATATTAAGATGGCACATTGCGGTGTGGGTTCGATCCTTATCATCCGCCAGACAACTGCTGAAAGCTTAACGTTGTCAGCCTTTGAAAGTGACCCATTCATAATTTTGTTTGTGGAGAATATGTTTTAGCATGTTTTCGAGAGCAGGTGATGTCTCTCACTAAAGTCTATCTCTTTATTTATCAGCCATCCCTATCTGTATGCTACATAAATATTTCTTCCTACAACTGTTCTTTCTTCTTTTTTCAAACATAAACATATTTTCTTGATATTTTGTGCCACTGCGTCTCTCTCTCTCTTGTACAACATACTCTTCCTTGCTTTTGTTGTCAAAAGACACCATAGTTGCCTTATTATTATTATTTGTAGATTCAACATTCTTGTTTATTCCTTTCGCACCTTTCACTGTCATACTTTTCCTTTAATGAAAAAGTAACTGGTCAAACATCCGTAATCATTATTATAATGTAAAACCTTTGCCAGACTTGGTCAAACATCTATTATCATTCATGACGAAACTTTGCCAAACTTGCTCAGGTGTTCTTCCATATAGGTCCAGTGAAGAAAAGCCTGTAGTAAACCAGTTTTGTTTGTCCAGTCTATTTTCAGAACACGGATAAAGTAGTTTAAATGCGGATCCTTTATTTTTTTTGTTTAGTTTAGTGTGGCAGTTCTCTTCACTTTCATTATGCCCAATGTTTAGGGTCAGACTGCTCTTATGTCAAAAGCACTTGACACAGAATTTGTGTGTGTGGATAAAACAAAGTTTTCCTCTAAAGATTCTTCTATCAAATAAATAACTAGGTCTCTGAAAATAATTAGATCGGTCTTTCGAGTCTCTCAACACGGTACTTGTACTAGTTCGAATCTTATGGTTGGAGAAATAGCCCCACTCATCGCCCAGCAATAATGAGCTCCCGATTTGTCACGGAAAGTAAAAGGCGGCAGAAAGAAAGGGCAGGGCTCCACCTTCCAAATGCCTCTGCCATTGACAGGATAAACCACTTACACTTTGCTGACTCATCTTTTGGTTATAAGAGTTTTTAACCGTCTTTTAAACTATCTTTAACAATCACTGGATTTGTGCTGTGTTACGGTTGAATAGTATTGACTTAATAGGGTTGATCTTTATGAGTTTGAAGCGTTTTCAAGTACTTAGTCTATTGACTCCGGCACCACTTATGGTTGAGACAGGATTTCCTTTCTCATTGAAAAGAGCGACATTTTCTCTATCTAAAAATAAAAAAGAGCTAAAGCTTGGCATAAGTTGTGGAACATTTGACTGAGAACATTATATGTGGAGCGTCTTTGTGAAGCTATCAGAAAAAAGTGCCACGCCAGGCAAAGATCGAGAATATTCTTGGACTACGAGTTGTGTTGGGCAATCTTTGGACCACCTCCACCAGTTTCTTTTGATGAGTGGCATGAACTTTGAGGGTGTTTTCAAAGCAACATGCATTTTGACGACCCCGATCCTGCGTCGAGCTGCTGCTGCTATATATTTTTTTTCAATTTCACAGTTTAGTTCTTTGACCTGTACTGGTCGTCGGGAAGAGTGGGCGGATAAGTATTTGCAAGGAGTGAAACAAACGCTGGCAAACGAAGAAACAAAAACAAATAAACTAACGATCAAACAGATATATGATCTACTGAAATATAAAATAAGCAAACGAATAACAAACAAAAAACAAACAACGAAAAAAGAAATAACATAAGTGAACGCAATGAACACCAATGGGTTGGAATAACTGGAAAGAAGAGGACAAAAGGAGTTCTGTCATATAAGCATTGGTGGACGAAGTGAAATTGTTAGTACCTCCGCAGTTCAAATGTCATTGCTCAAGAACTTGCAGAATGGCAGTGCATGCAACGCTAAACTCGTTGCCATTGTCAGAAAATCTTTGATTAAAGTCACGTTGATCGCATGGACGGACTTCCCTGACACCTGTACTCAATGTCCTCGGAGAGCAGACGATAATGAAGTCTTCAGCCAGGCAACGATGGACAACGAACTTGAACGGTTCGTCCCAATCGATTTTTTAATTTGTTTTTTAACTCATCGTATCTTTTGCTTGAGGATTAGGTATATGAAAAACGAATGCCAACAGCAAAAAAGATTATCTAAAGAGTTCTAAGTGATTTAGTTATTGGTGGGTTTGGAGAGATGATAGACTCAGAAGAGAGAATTGGTATTTTATGCCGTCAGCATCTGTAAACAGCTGCTATATGCTGCGTGCCCGAAACGAGACCTGAACCCAGAGGAGTCCTAGTGGTTGAGCCGGGTTCACGGAACTCATATTACTGCTGGGTAAGCCTAACAGTGGTTAATGAATTATTAGTTACAAAACACACACACACCCACTTTAGTGACGAAAAAAGGACAAGGGAAAGAATAACGGCTTTAGACAATAGGAAACGAAAAGGGAGAAAACCCTGAAAGATCTAGGGGGCGGTAACAGGTCAGGAATTCCACCTCTCGGTAGTAAAGTTAGATTTTTGAGTAGTACGGGTGCGCTTATGTTTAACTGTCAGTAACTAGTAAAAGAATTAATAAAATATGGCTATATGGAGCACTTGGGTGTGGGTATTGTCATTCGGTGATTATCCGTGTTCATCTCTTCCCCTTCCTTCTCCATTCAATGACCTTTTTACTATAGTCTACTCCGTCCTTCCAGTAACCGAGACACGCGGCTTCTAATATATCTTGTAGGGGGCACCTGTTTGTCTGGTGCTCTGATACCATTTTTAATCGAGGCGCGTCTTTCCGGTGCGATAGATCGAGCGGTTCCCAGGTATTCAGCGGGGTGGATATCGAGGGAACCAATCCCGCTACCAAGAGCAGTCTCGTTAAGTGTCTTAGAGATAAACCTTGCACCTGGGCTCCACGATCGTAGCTGGGCTGACAAGCACACCAAAGACAGCTTTTTGTGGATGCAGAAGTATAACTGAAGACAGCATTCAACCTTTTATTTTACTTAGAATTCAGACTTCTTCCCTCAAACACGTCTAACGGTGGTATGTTAACTGTGCTCAAATACACATCAGCCGTTCATCGCTTTCGCTTGTCGTTCTTTCACTTAGTGTTAGTAAGATGCGTTTGTATTAAAGGAGTATGAAAAACTTTTCTTTCACCAGCTTTGACAGGGAAAAATATTAGCATTTATTCTTCAATGAAACGCCACACCCAGGATGTTGCGGGCCGGGTACCACAAAAAAAAAAAAAAAAAAAAAAAAAAGAAAAAAACAAAAAAAAACTACACATGCAATCGTGATTTATAACACTCATGTCCTTCCTGTAATCATCTTGAGGGATGTATGGCGTGGAGTGCATTAACAAACTTGCTTCAGTTACTGACCAACAGACACCACGTTCTGAAGAGCCACAATGTGACCATTATATATCACACAGGATTATTTACGAGAAACCGAGACTTTCGTGAGAAGAGTCAGCGCCCAAATAATGCCCAAACGTAACCCTTTTTTATGAAAACAATTATTTTGTTGTGATGACAGGCCACTTAATGTATTTATTTGCTGAATGCTCCGACCTCATCCTAATTATGGCATAAAACTTGCGTAATGAAAAAGCAAACGTCTCCGAGAGTGTCGATGTCGTCTGTCGTTTTACGACACTTGCTACATGTAAGGAGAACGATGATGGAAAACTGCATTGCAAATAAAATATTGCACTGGCAAACAGTAAAAACATTGCAGTGTAAGAACACGGACGTGTATGACAATTGTTCGTGGTGCGAACAGCCCTGTACTGCTGTCTCTACAGTCTTTACGGTAAACGGTTTTCACTTCCGGCACGCTCAGGATTAACCCATGCAATCCCAAATCCCTTCAGGAATAGGAATTTTATCTGAGAAACCTAGGTGAATTAACCTCGATCACTGGCTGGTAATATTATTTCAAACGCTTCAATCAACGATAATGATTTTAGATTCACATGCAAGTCTTTATACAATTAATACACAAGTTTTACTCGCAATGCAGTTCATGTTTTGTAAACTGTTTAACTCATTACATGCCACACGTTGCATGCCTTCATAAGAAGTGCAAGTAAATTTTTTGTTGAAACTACTACATCACTGCTACTTAGTGCATTTTGTTATTGTAGCTTAGCGGTTTGAACATCTCATTATTGATACCTTTTCTTATTTTGAAATAAAGGAAAGATTTCGAGACAGTGAAAACAGATCTTCCTGTAAGTCCGCGGTAAACGCGCGTAACAAATGCTCAGCTGTGTGGGGAAGTCGGACAGAAAGTTAATTAAAATCTCCGCTATCTGGCAAACTAAGGCAAGGTGTTCAATACTGTAACTTTGTAAGCGCTTTATTCCCATGTTTTTGCATCTGATGTTGAGTTTATGTTTAGACTCTGGAACGACCCCTTTATGGTAGTCTGTTGTTGTTAAGTTAAAAAAACTGGATTTATATTTTCGTGTTCCATTAGGAAACAATTTTGAAAAAACGAATAATAAGCGTACAAATTTTAAATCTTGTTGCATATGACTTAGCTGGCATTTTTTTTTGGCAGTGTTGTGTACAGTGTTATATGTGATTTGCATGAAAAAATAGTTCACACGCACATACACAATTACAGAGATATGACACTTCAACAGAAATGATAGCAAACATTTATGTAAAATCTAATATTAGTAAAAGGAAAAACAATATTGATGGCAGTATGAAATAATATAAACCTGATATTTTATTTTTTAATGAACATGATCCTAAGCTATTGAAACTGGTCAAAGAATAATATCATCATAAGACAAAAGTGTGTCCCCAGGGACAAAATAAGAATGACATACTATGCCATAAAATCACATAAAATGAAACAATCCATAAGAACAATGGAAAATGTATAATACTTGATCTGTATACAAATAGTTTACATGAATAGTTTCATATATATCAGGGCTCTCTGTATTATCCTTATTGTAAATCCTAAAAATTCGACGAAAAGCTATAGACATTTGTAAAAGTAGATTGTATTCTTACAAAATTTTTGTCTTAGCAGTCACAATCTAAATCACTGCTATAGAGTTTTATTTTTATAGTTAGCAGTGTCATGGTTCACCAGTCATAGATTCATTATGCATGAAGTTCCCAACTATTCATACAGCAGGATATGATATTACCATAGTCCATATTTGAATCTTAATGCTAATGATGATGACATAAGTAAATTCTTGCCTATCCAAACTTTTGTGTAGGTCAGTTAAAGATGAGCAGGTTAACAGCAGAGTTGACGCTTGACCAAATTGATGAGTGGTTCAGCATTGGAAAGTCAAAGGCAATAAAGCTTGCATCCATTCCAGCTGGGACATTGCAGGGTCGGCTGCTTGACCCACAAACCGGAAAGGCCTATGTGCCAGAGAAACCTAATTTTGACCGCTACTATCCAGCATACAAAAGGTTGTTGTGAATGTTTGCATTTCAACAAAAAAAATTATTTGTGTGTCATTGCTTTCATGCATAGCTTGGAAGTTTTCTGTTTATTTGCAATAACTGAATAAATAAATAGAAAAATTTTCACAGTTGACTTCAGCTCAGACATGAAAATCTATGCATTTTGTATATGACTTCATATGCAGGGATGGAACACACCAGCCCTTTCCTGATGACTATATTCAGCAGCTGCGAAGGCAAGAGGAGACCCTTGAGAGACTTCCAGGGGTGTGCTTTTTTGCTTTTCTTTTATTGAAAAGTTTTTTTTTCCTTATAGTGTCTAAATGTTAAAATGTAGCATAATCATAGATCATATAAAAATATTGATGTGTTATGCATCATAAGATATTTCCTGACTTGTACTTGGTATGAGATTTTATGCAGTCTGATGGCCCAGCAATTAAGCACAATACAGTGACAGCGGGCTGCCTGGATTTAAATCTGTTTACAGAGCCAATTACTTGGCCTTGATACAGCTTTTATGCTGGCTTAGTCATTTCTTTTGCCTTATACCTGATATTAGTGTGTTGAATCACTAGACAATAGCAGATCTAAATTGTACTGTACAGGGGCATACAGAATGATTTCTAGGTTGTATCTAGACAAGTTTATCCCCCTTTATTGGTCATGTCAGCAGATGTCTCAACCATCATTCCTCTGGGAAACTTAACAACAGCATGGAGCAACTTGACATTGACAGCACTTTTGATGGCAGCATTCAAGTTTCCGGTAACACTGTGCCACACAATGCAACACATGTCTACGATTCATATAATTTCCAGCATCAATATGACCCAAAATTACCCATCACCCATCACCGGGAAGAGGTGAGAGTCTTTGTTTCTTGTGATGTTGTAGATGATGACTCAGTAGTACCTGAAGAAAAAAAGCAAACTTAAAAACCTTTTGAGACATTGGCCATATCTGCAGCAGATTGCCAAGTTGTACAGCCTTGAGTTGATAGAACAATGTAGGTAAAGGAAATCGGCAAATTGGAACTATGACTTTGTGGAAAAGATTGACTCTGAGGACTGTGAGTGGGTGTTGGGGGATGACCATGGGTTGGGCAAGGCTACTTCTCCACCTGTCTTCTCCTTGAGGGGCGGGTTGGCATAGGGGTGGGCTGAGTTTGGAAAGTACAGTTAAACTTTCTGTGGACTGCCTCAGCTAAGTGGCAGGTCTTCTGGCCTGTCTGCATCGGCTGAAATTCAACAGTCAGTTCAGAGCTGGCATGGACCAGGGACTGTTTAATTAAAACAAAGCATTGCAATGACTGTCACTCAGTATTGATGCAGTGCGATTTTGCCCAGTCCACTGAATGTCAAAGGGAAGAAATTCAAGTGCAGGTAAACAACAGGAGTAATTATGACTCTCTTAAGGTCAAAGGAAAGAAATGTTGAGCTGAACATCAGAAGTTAATTTTCACTGGCCTTTTCACATAGGATCAACTGACATAGGACGACAGAATAACAAAAAGTGCACAGAAACTGTGCAGAATAAGACATTTTATTCTTATGCTGTATAATTGTTGATATGTTTAAATTATCTCATTTTGAAAAACCAGCATGACTGATTGAGACTCAACAAACATTGTTGGCAACAGTAGTAAATAATAAACCTTTTATAGTCACCAATAATCGGAAACTGCTGTGATCAAAGAAAATCAGTGGAAACAACTATCACTGATACCAGCTATCACTGAAAGATCACAAAGAAGTACGAAGTGGAATTTCCCAAAGTATGATTTGTTCTTTGGCAGTAATACCATCTTTTCTGTGTCCTAGGTTGTTGCAAATATTGAAAGCAACCAGGTGACAATCATTCAAGGTTCAACAGGGTCAGGGAAAACAACCCAAGTGCCTCAGTTTATTTTGGATCACTATGCTCAAGAACAGCGCTACTGCAACATCGTAGTCACGCAGCCAAGGCGCATTGCTGCTGTTAGTATTGCCAGGCGTGTCTGCAAAGAAAGAAACTGGGCTTTAGGCACAGTTTGCGGATATCAGGTACAGAGATGCATAGTTGCTATGTGTTGTAGAAAATCCATTGAAAAGTCTGTTTATAGCTTTTATTTCTCAGTTTTCTTTAATTGTCTTAAATGATGCAATATTTAAGTGAAATGAAACCATTTATGATTCTGTGTAATCATTGTTTCATTTTCGGCATAGATTGGCATGGAGAGACAAGCATCAGAAGATACTCGACTGCTTTATTGCACCACTGGTGTTCTGAGAGAAAAATTTCTTGGCAAGAAGAATATGCATGAATACACCCATGTCATACTTGATGAGGTAAGGAATAGGCAATGTCTTTGCATCTAGCACTATTATTATTCTTCACTTCGTATGTGAAGTCTGAAATAGCAGTGTTTGTCAGAAGGCTACCACTTTTAATGAAATGTGAGGCGCTTGTGTATCATTTCTTACGGAAAACTGACAATTTTGCAGTTTAAAAAAATGTACTGCTTAGGAAGAGAGGAGATATATAAGATCTCAGTAAAACAATGTCTTGAACTTGATGGTTTCAGTATACAGCATTTTTAAAAAGTTGAAATAATTTACCTGTACATTTTTTTTAAAAGGTTCATGAACGAGATCAGGATTCAGATTTTTTGTTGCTGATTGTCAAGAAACTGCTGCGTACAAACTCACGGCATGTAAAGGTAACAAAAAAGCCATCTTAGATTTTATTTTATTCTGTGGAACAGAAAACTGTTTGTTTTGATTTTTTCTTTGAAGTTAAAGCATTATACACAAATAATTGTGCATCATTTTGCCGCATGCTGAACACCCACCTAATAGTAGACAAAACTGCAATGTAGGTATATTTCCTGCTACAATGACATGAAAAATGTGCTTTTTGTACCCAGGTTGTGCTAATGTCAGCCACCATGAATTCAGATGAGTTTGCCAGCTATTTCTCCCTTCCTGTGCGGGATGTACTGGAACCTGCCCCTGTGGTCAATGTGGAAGGACATGTCTTTACAGTTTCACAGTTCTTTATTGATAACCTCACGAAATTGGGACCGGTAAACAAGAAATTTATATTATGCTTTCAACATATTTTTTAGAGCTATTATAATACATTCTTTGTGGTATAATTTTGTACGGCAGTAGTATTGTAGCCTGCTTTTTAGGATAAATGAAAGCTGTTGTCAGACATAAGGGCATTTTTTGCATCTTTTCTTTGCTATGATTAATGATTTTCACAAAGTAATTTACCATACTTTGTCACTTGTGTATTCAGCTTCCACATTTTGAAGAATGCTACCCTCAGTTATATCCAGAGGTAGTGGAGATAGCAAAGTGTCTTGTACAGCAACTGGATAAGCTAGAGGAGAAAGAACAGGGGTAAGTGTGACAGTGGGTAATCAGTATGAGCACATGATTTAGTTTATTGATATAAAAGACTGCTGTTGCCTCTTAACAGTTTGTGTAAAACTACCAATATGCTAAGCAGTTTACTGGAAATATTTTGATGGGTGAAATAGAGGAAAGGATCTTATCCTGTGATATTTTGATGAGTAACCTAGAAGGAAGGCTGTTTATCCTGTTTTTTTTTTTTTGATAGGTAAAGTAGGGGGAAAGATAAGTATCCTATGATCAGCTGCTACTCTGTTTACCATTGTTCTCTCTCTCTTTAACAGCTGAATGGTATGAATTGTGATCAAAGTTTAAATATTAAATTTGTATGTTGCTTAAATATTTATATAAAATGAACAAATATTTATGATGTATGATGTTTTTTGGGTATACAGCATAGATCCGTCAACTGGGTTTGCTCCTGTCAGGGGATCGGTTCTGGTCTTTATTCCAGGTAAAAAATTAAAATTTGATGTTTGGAAAAGATATGACTATTTCTGTATTATGAATTCACCTTTTCAAAATTACAAATGGTTTGTACAAATATATAAGATTTATTGAACAGAAAATTGAGACCTTTTTTCTGCTTGCAAGAACTAGTAATTTTTAAAATGTATTTTATGTCGTTATGGACACAAAATTTCCATTTGAAGGTTGACTCAGCATAGCTGTCATAGTTTTCCTGGTGTACAAGTTCCTGTCAGACCTGCCTTGAAGTACTGTAGACTGTATATCTATCAGATATGATCAATGATTATTCCACAGAGTCTTGTTTTGAGGACACCAAAGTTTAGCAAACACCAAGCTTTAAGCAATCTCGACTTATTTGTATTTGCTTACAAATTGGTCAGGTGTAAGTGAGAGTGGTTACTTGTATTACAAAAAACTTTTTTACAGAAACTAAACTAAATTTTAATGTTTTATTAGATTCAATATAAAACACTCTTATTTAATGTCAGTGATTATGGCTACCCTACTCTATAGCAGGAAAAAAATGGTTTGACGCAGGGGAGAGAGATGAGGATACTTGTCAGGCCAGATGAAAGTGATTAACATTTGCTGACCTCCCTCCACGGAGTCAAACAGTTCGTTTCTCAACACAGAGTAGAAATTTGACCTTTAAGATGAAGTAAGAAATACTAGATATGCATAAATGATTAAAATTTTAGAGAAATAAATTGGTTATAGTTAATAAAGTTTCAGTTGTTATATCCCTTTTCAAATATCATTTTAGGATATCAGGAGATAGCAACGATGTTTGAAACCCTCCAAACCATCACAGATAAGCACAGGTTAGTATCTTGAAAATTGTTTTATATCTTAGTCCAATGTTATTGAAAATAAAACTAAGCATATTGACTAGGAAACAGAAGCTGATAGCTTGCATTATGCAATGTCTTCTCATTGTTACAGACTGACTGTGATTCCCCTTCACTCTACAATCACACTTGATGAGCAGAGCAGAGTGTTTTTACCACCAGCCAAAGGATACAGAAAAGTAAGCATATCTACAGTTGGCTCAGATTTGTAGAATTTGATTTAGTGATGGTCTTAAGCAAAGGGCCATCATGTGTTGCATGCAGGTGTGTTACTAGTGTGTAAGCTGGCATGTTCTGTTCCATGCACCGTAGGATCAACAGATTTACTGTTTAAACAACAGGCCTAAATCTTTTTTATGAAATGTCCGTAAAGTTTCTTATTTTGGTAATTTTTTTTTTTGCTGGTATGTGAAATGTTTTTTTCAAGGAGTGCTTTATTCTTTATACTGTAGCACTGCACTAGAAATAAGGGTAACTGAAAGAGAAAGCAGATGTTTATGCATGTGAAATGTTGCAGGTTATTCTGTCTACAAACATTGCAGAGAGTTCAATTACTGTGCCTGACATTAAATATGGTAGGATTTACTTATTCTTAATATGTTTTCTTTCTTTCGTTCATTTATTCTTGGTGCTGTACCAAATGTAACTAGATGTAGATGTCGCTCTCAAGCTACTCACTTCCTGCTGTCCACTCCCAATTAGCTAGGAATTGACCAGTAAAGAGAGAAACACAAAATCAACCAACTACAACTCTCTTCTTGCCTGGCAGGAGAGTACACGTGACATGAAAGATCCTTTGCTTGCCATGGGGCTATTATCCTCTCTTGCTCTCTCTCTTTTGCCTGTCATGATCTTTGCACTTGCGATGTGATGTTTGCTGCTCCTGGTCTGAGGGCAAGGCAGTTGGGTGCAGGTTGTAAAAGACAAACAGCATTAGGAGAGGATGCCATGTCCTGCTAAAACATATGTTACGATAAAGTTAAAGGTAGGGCTAGATAGCGAGGAACACTTCATTCCATGCTGGCTGGCTAAAGCTGGCTGCTACATTGCTACTTCTGGATGAAGGTTGGGCATGTCTGTGACAGCTCACCTTTTAGAAATATGCTTCAAACATTCGACCAACTGACGGCTCACCATTTTGTTCTCTTGTGATTTTTTTTTTTTAAAAACGCTGGGGCTGTAAACTTCATCCTAAATAGACAACAACTCCTTCCACCTTTTATTTATTCTCCATATAGTTATCTGTCACAGTACAAAGAAGAAATACCATTTTTGGTAGCAAAATTTATTACTTACTAAAAGATGTAATTGCTAGTTCCCTTCCACATCCTTGCTGTGGGTCACTATTCAGTTCCTGCTAAAATTTGGAGAGTTGCACTTTTCAGCCAGGCAGAAAGGAATGGGGGTGAGTGGGTTGATTTTGTGTTGTCTCTATTTATTGTTCATCCCTGGCCAATCAGGAGTGGACAGCTGGAATTGAGTAGCTAGAGGGTGATATCTGCATACATTTATCTGGTAATTGCTCTGGGGGTGGGGGGTAAGTGTTTACTACCTTTCTTAACATTTTTCATAGACAAAGAGTTTGTTAGTTTGCTTCTACAGAAATGTACATGGGAAAGATATTTGCCAGATGACAAAGTCATACATTTTTTTATGGGAACAAGATTATAAAAAATGTATTAGTTTCATTGTTTTAACTCTGATGTTCTGTGATGTTTAAATGCTTTGGTTTGGTATTTTGGATGTCAGACATCTCTTGTTAATAACTTGTCGAATTGAGAAACCTGATAATACAAGTGGAATGTCCTCCACTTTGGTATCACTGAGTAAAGGTTGGTTGTTATTTTTCCATACTCATAAGTGGGTGGGTGAAGGGGAACATTTTATTAGCAGGAAGGAATCAGTATGTGTGATATTACCAACTTAAGTAGTGTTTGTTTTCTTGATTGCATGATCCTTCATGAATAGTCAAATTCTGAAATATGTTGACACTTCTATTGAGCACTGTCCTTTTGCATACTATAAAACTATTTCAACACTACAGCGTATCTGCATATTAAATAGAAAATAGAAAAGATAAAAAAAAAAAAGAAAATAAATTGCAATTCATGTTTTTATATATATATAAATAATCAGAGAAATGAAAACTCAAATTTAGCTCAAATTAAGGCAGGGTTCCTAAAGTAAATGCGTAATACTTACACTTAAGTGATGCAGTATATTCCGATTAAGCTCTTGTAAATTATGTAATTTTCTTTTTGAATTGTTTGTATAAGCTGGATTTAGTAGGGAATTTATATTACATTTTACATGTTCTTTCTGCAGTGATTGATTTCTGCCTGACAAAAAACATGATTTGTGACCGCAATACCAATTTTACTCACCTGCAGGTTGAGTGGGCATCTCACTCTAACTGTACACAAAGAAAAGGTACATTTTTAGCTTTAAAAATGTTGGCTTTGTTTTGTAAGATGATAAATTTACTGATTAGTTTGTTGATCTATGATCATTGTAAAGGTACCACTACAGTTAGACTAAATTAAAGACATTTCTTGAGGGAAAAGAGAGTTGGGTGTTGGCAGGAATAAGAGACAATGCTCATGTGTTAGTAAAATAGCTGTATAGATAGTCCTCAGATTAATATATGCCATTGTGTCAAAGAGAAACAGAATTTTGCCTGTTAAATATTTCCAGTTTAAAATGACCTTTAAATTCACAACCAGGTTTTTGGTAAAAGTTTGTGGTTCATACTCCTTTAAAAAGGCTATAAATAATGTCAAATGTTGGGTATAAATTGGTGCTTAGAGGTACAAACCTGGTGATCTCTTTGCAGGACGTGCTGGGCGTGTGTCACATGGCCGCGTGTATTTCATGGTGCCTCGTGACTTCTATGATAACTGTCTGCCATCTTTGAGCATCCCAGAAATGCAGGTGAAGATGTGCTTTGTTTAGCTTACTTTAGTCCTGTTAGTTAAGTATTGTAGCCTTGCAGTTAAGCAGGAGGAATATTATTATTGCTATTCAGAGTAATAAACTGTTGGAAAATTAAATATTTCTATGATGGCCTTTTACTGAGTTCAACTGTGTTCTAAATAAGCACAGCAGAGAATGCTTAGTATAGAGGTCTCAGATATTTAAAGTTTTGATAACTGTTGGTTGACAGAGGTGTCCCCTGGATTTGCTGGTGCTGAAGTCAAAGTTACTGGAGATGGGAGAGCCAATTGCTGTCCTCAGTCAGGCTCTCTCACCCCCAGACCTCAATGACATTGAATGTACTATTCTCAGTCTCAAAGAGGTGAGTGGAATGAAAATCGTCATCTGGTCAGCTTGATTTTGGTTTTTTTTTTGGTTGAAATTTTGAAATGATCTTGCTGTCTGTGGAATTGGCATTTCTGCAATGATAAGACCAATTTTCTGCCTTAGTGTCTTTAGGAAAAAATGGTGGCATTCTCTTAAAAGTAATTTAGTGTTGTTTACTGCTTTCAATGGTGGTCATTTTATTTTGGAAGAGAATGTGCATGCTGCATCTAAGTGCATCCAGGGTGTTTACAGCTTAATGCCAACTGCTAATGTGTCACTGGGAAGTGATCAAAGTTGCATGTCAACTTTAGTTAATATTGTGTTAATATTAACATCGTGTTAAGACTGTCCAGTGTACTCATGCAGTCGTGATATAAGAAGTACCTCGTGAATCCAGACAGTTATCATAACTCACAGCATGAACTCCTGGTTTCTTATTTTATGGTATGGTAAATCTTGATTATGAATTGATTAATTTTGTATGGAATCTTGACGAAATTCTGCACTGAAGAACCATATAGAATATAGCATAAACAAATAAAAAAAAAAGTAATTGGATTAATACATTTATGATAAGGTAGTTGTCACCAACTATCTTTCACTTGGTTTCTAATTCCTTTAGGTCGGGGCCCTTTGCATTCAGTCTGAGGGTACCATAAATCGCTATGATGGAGACCTTACCTTTATTGGCCGTGTCTTGGCAGACTTGCCTGTGGATATTCGTGTGGGCAAACTGATGATCCTTGGCTATGTGTTTGGCCTTCTGGAGGAATGCATTATCATTGGTAAGAATATTAGTTTTGGTGTACTTTTACAAGAATTGGAGCTTGCCAGTTTTGAAAACAATATGTTAAGACTGAGGAATCATTTTTATTTTCAGGAGCTGCTCTTTCACTAAAAAGCTTGTTTTCCAGTCCTTTCCAGAGAAAGTTGGATGCCTTCAAGTAAGTATCAAAATGCACAAATTTAGGGGGCAAACAATTTTGCTACTTGCAACTAAGGGGTCTCATAATTGCAATGGATATTAGAATGGCTGATACCAAAACTGTTAGAGTTATCTAGGTGTTTCTTCTTGCGTTAAACGTGTTCTTGGATGACACAGTACTAGGAGCTTTCTCTGTAGTTAGACTGCATTTTGTTTGTGAGTCAAGTATGAATGTGGTGTGATTATATATGAGGGACTTGCTTTCTTATGTTACAGGCACAAGCTGAGTTGGTCTGACAACTCCCTGAGTGACTGTCTTGCTATATTGAATGCATACAGAGTGCGTACAATCTCCAAATAGATATTCTCACATAAACTGATGTACTTAATGGTTCCTAAAGTAAGTTAAGGTGTAATATTTTCATGTAAAGGAAATAATTTTTCGTTTTACTAGCATACCACTGAATGTTTGTGCTGTATCTTGCATGGCTATATCTACTTCTTGGTGCCTAGGTATGGGAGAAAAAGAAACAGCTGAGGGAGTTCCAGCGCACAGGACAAACGGAAAAGGACTGGGGACTGAGCAACTTTATTCAGATCAGGAGCATCAAAGAGGTGGGTGACCTGGCTGTGACTTTCCTTTTCCTACTGAGTTGGATGACTAACTGATAACTGTATAATGACAATACAAATACAACTATGCATAAAACATGACAAACTTTGTAGAGAGAATTAATTTTTTTCATCCATTCAGTTGCTCAAACTCTTAAGAAGAATGCTAGCATTGCCAGTGTTATGAGTTTAGGGTATGGAGTTGAGATGGGTCTGCAGTTGTTGCTATTTCACACTCAGGTCTTCATTGGGCTTATTGCGTTATTGCTCTGTAATTGCGATGCCACCAGTCTCATCATGGAAATTGTTTTTACAAAATAGTTTTTTTTTAATCTGTTTGTTCTGGACATCATTTTGGTTTCTTTTTATTTTTTATTTTTTATTTTTTATTTTTTAACTCAGTAGATCAAGAAGTGTACATCTAGGATTACTGCATAAGTAGGCACCGACATTTGGGTTAAATCATTCCTTACAGACAAAAACAAAGCAATCTATCGCTTAGAAGTGGAGTGACGGCATAAAGTACAATGTGTTCCAATATTTACACCTATTAACCTACAATAAAGACAACTATGATTGGTACACCATTTTTAAGACAAATTTTAAACGGGATTTGCAAGAAATATAGCTTTTGTTTTCTTATACTAAATGCAAACAAAAGATGGTAAGTGCATGAACGTGTCATTAGTAGGTTATGAAGCAGAAATTTAAAAAAAAATTGCTTTAGGTGAGCGAGCTGGTGAAAGAACTGGAGCAGCGACTTGAGAAGTTTAACCTGCTAAAGGTGCGACCTTATTCACAACACGAAGCTCATGCCCAGGAGTCCACTGACAGCCAGAACTTACTGTTGCTGAAGGTAAAAAAAATTGATAGTTTTTCCATTTTCTTTCTACTCATGATTTTAATTTGGAGGTATATTTTTTTGTGGGGAGATGACTATTGTAATAATACTAGTCGTCTTACAATTAACGTCTTCGACAGTGTAATTTTTCATTTTGAAATTGTCTGCAGATAGTCTTGTGTGGTGCTTTTTATCCCAACTATTTCCTAAAAAAGACAGTAGAAGAAGATGAGGCAGTCAAGTGCCTTTCCAACCATGACCCACTGAACACAGTCATGGTAAGTTATGAGTACTTATGGATGTTATTAGGATCAGTTGAGGGTTTTATAGTTTCTTGCAATAAACTGAAAATTCCTAATTCATTTTCATTGAGATGTTGTACAGTCTTTATTCATCAATCAAGGATTGTCTCATAATAGAGTTACACACCCAACAGGATTGAAAATGATTTGCTGGTGGTGGTTAGAGTGCTGGGAATAGTAAAAGAGGGTGGGTCACGCCAGTTGTTGGGGAACAAAGTTTAGTTTTACTGTGTTAAATCTGGAAGTAAATGTCATTTAGAAAGAAGATATACAGCAGGAGTGAAATAATAATACAAGATTTGTATAGCACATACTTGCACTCATAAGGATCATGCTCTTAGCGCTTAAGAACAAGAATGAGACATGGACAACATATGAGGGACAGAAGAACAAACAACATATAAACAGTGAAATGATAAACAGCAGTACTGATGAGTAAATGAAAAAAATGCAAAGAGGAACCAAGTAACAATGACAGAGTATTGGGATCTTGCAAAGGAAAGCGACCAGGGAAGCGGAAAAGAGGGGAAGGATGTGACAAAGGACTAAGCATTGTGTGGACTGTTGTCAGGAAAATGCATAAGGAAGAGGTGCATTTTCAGTGCACTTTTAAAGGATTCAATTATGGGTAGGTGGCGAATATGGAAAGTGAGAGAGTTCCATTGTTTTGCTCCACAATAACTAAAAATCCTTTGAACATATGTTGTTATGCTGGTAACTGGGATAGTTAGGAGACAGTGTTCAGAAGAAGAGTATAGTTTTCTGGCTGGGACATAAGGGAAAAGACGTTCAGAGAAATAATCAGGGCAGGAGCCTGCAAAGAAATTAAAACAGCATGCCCAGTTTGTACAGGATGAGAGCAGATAAGTAGCCAGTACAGAAATTGAAGAAGAGTGACATGGTCACGCTTCCTAGCAATTAAATTCAGTACTTTCTGGAGTTTATGAAGAAGGTATGCAGGGCTGCCAGCAAGCAAGGAGTTGCAATAATTAAACGGAGAAAGAACAAAAGCACAGACAAGAGTGTTGAGAGAATGTGACAACTCATAATAGACAGACAGACAGCTGTAACTTGTTTATCAAGAGTCATGTCTGCAGTGACAACGAATTCCTGACGGATGATTCAAAGGTGATGTTGGTTTTGTACACCTTAATGTGATTTGGCAGACAAATGAGTAAAGGGTGATTTCTTCTTCTCGAGCATAGGAGAGCTTCCGTTTTATCATTGTTGAGTTTAAGTATGTTTGTTACAATCCAGTCTTTGACATCACTAATGCAGGCTATGAATGGGCTAGTAGCAGAGTTAAACTCAGCTGGTAGAGTGGAGGAGTGCAGTTGTGTGTCTCAGCATTTAATTCATGAGAAACCTGGTGAGACTAGATGAAAGTGGTTTTGTGAGCAAAGTGAACAGAACTAGGCTGAGTACTGTCTTGAGGAGACCCCACAGGAAAGTGAAGCACGGTGAGATGTTTGACCATCAACGAACACAGTCTGCATCCTATTAGGGAGATAGGAGTTCGACCATGCCAGTGCAGGTCCAGTAATTCCATAGAGGATGTGGAGTCTATGAAGGAGCAGAGGAGTCATTAGTGTTGAATGCAGAAGACAGAACCAGTAGAGTTAAGGCAGAAACATCACCACTGTCAAGGGCAGATAATGTGATAATACTTTTCAGACTTGAATTATCCTCATGAGAATCTGAGAGAGGGTCTTGTGCTTTTATCTTTCCATAACTAAGCTTTGCATAAAGAGAAGTAAAGAGTGCCACTCCTGATTTGATATGAGAAAACAAAAATTTGATTGCATTTTACAAGGTACGAGGGCTACCACAAATCAAGGTTTGCTGTACAAGGATCGTCTGGTTCAAATATTTTCTGACTGTGGCAAGAACCCATCAGTTACTGTTGAAGAGTCTCGGTAAGACTATTTTTGGCTAGACTTGTTGATGTTTTTGTTAGTCATTGTCCTTCTAAAGAGCTTTTATGGACTAGTGTGACTTAAGCATAAGCAGTAGCTAAAAACTGTGCTTGTTTGTTGCTCCGATTTCCAACACAAAGTGTTTTGATAAGTTTATAAATCTGTAGCAAAAGATTAACAAATAGGTCAACAGGTAACGACAAATGAAACTGTTGGAGTAATATAAAAATGATAAGCTTGGTATGTAGAAATTATTTTTTATTGCTGTTGAGTAACTCTAGACTTTTTAGAAAAGCACTAGTACTGCATTATTATAAGCTTATGGTACAGAGATATGATGGGTCTGATATGATGGGTCTGTAGTTATCTCTACTGCATGCAATTGTATTTTAAGGGCCTACATCAGTTTCCCATGGACAAACACCTCCTGGAAAAAACAAAATGGTGTGCATCCTGCAGTATACACAGCTATTAAGAAAAGGTATGAGGATTTGTTATTTCAGAACTTACTTGAATGATTAAAAGTTCTGATTTCCTGTTCTGATTCTCAGTCTTGCTCTCTGTTGAGGTAAAATCTGAGCATTCATCAGAAATGGTTGCTCCTGCAATTTCTATGTTATAACCCGTTTATGTAATAAAATATTCTAAAAATGCAGACATTTGCAATGCATGAATGCACACCATAAGTGTTGAGAAGTCACAATGCCAGGCTAAACACAAAATGTAAAGTGCAAGTATGGCTGCATGCAACTTTATAAAGTTAGACTGCTAGAAATCTCTAACCAGAAATTACTGTTGTAGATTACAGCATTGTGTTTATTTGTTTCATTGTGGAGACATCTTCGAATACCTATGGTACTAGACAGTTATGATGCAGTGGAAGTGAACAAAATGATGAAAGTTTTGGTTGAGGCACAAGAACAAGCAGCTTCCCAAGGCCTGCTTCGTACCAACAGGTTTGTTTAACATGTGCGCGTATATATATATTGTGTGTACATGTATTTGTGTGTATATAGAGTAAAAGAGTGTATGTGTGATACAGTTTTCTATATGTGCACATTAACATGAGCATCTGGCATTGCCTGAATGGGTCTCTCTCTCACATACACATGCACGATATCCTGTGACATGATGTTGATGTGAGGGACATAAAGACTGCTAGCTCTGTTTGCAGAGACAAGATTAAAGGGCAACAGGGAAGTCAGGAAGTTGTGGGAGAGGTCGGGGTATTGTGGCTTTTTATGTAATCAAGCTTTGCTGTATTGGTATAAATATTTTGGAGCCACAGGTAATATAATGTGTAACATAACTATTAAAATGTTGAGGACCATAGTATACAAACCTCCCATAGATGAGAGGACAATTCCTGTAAAATTTGAGTTTTAGAATTAGGCTTACATTTTAACCAAAGGCTGGATGTTGATGCCTATCGGTCAGTTAAAATATTTATGAAATATTAGTAGCTTAGCTTAATGATAGCCCTAAAGCCAGCCCAGATTGCCATACTCTACCTTTTATAAGATGCAGTAAGAAAGTTTGCTTGTCTGAATGTATGATTGAATTTGTGTTGTGCTTGCGAACTCCATGCTCTGGTGCATTCTGTGTATAGGATGGCAGCTGCAGATTCTGTCTTGCCATCAGAGAACATCGCTGTGATTCCCCACCCAATAGCTGTGCCAGAACCATCAATGAGTGTCCTAGAGATTTTGATCACTGAGGTATATCACAAAATTATATTCAAGTTTCTTTAAGTTTTGCTTTGTATGATTCTTTGTCAGCAGTCATCATGTGTTTGTCTATATCTACATCACTTTTTTTTTTTTTTTTTGTGACATGCACATGTGGTGGGTGTATTTGACTGCTGATGCTTCTTGAAATGCTCGAAAATTGAAAAATTGAAGTAATGTAAGAGGTTTTTTTTGTGTGTGTGCAGGTTGTGGAATTTGGACATTTCTTTGCCCAGTGCATGGAAACCAACAGTGTACAAAACTTGAAGATGCTGTTGGAGATGCTGAATAGCCCAGGCAGTCAGTTACAGGTGAAGACCTTAAGAATTCTATGTCAAAACTACACTTCACCTTAAATCCTCCTAGCTGGTGGCTATAATGGCAGTGAACTGGAAGTTCACCTTGTGTGATATCTAAGTCATGTGGAAAGTAGCCATACCCTCATCATCGACCTATTTTATTTTCTTTTTTTTAACCTTTGCTGTGAAAATGAGCTCAGATTTGAAGGAGTGAGCTGCCACAGGTGAGTTTGTGGTTTTGGGAGGGGGTTGGCATTACTAGGTAAGATAAATTTTTCTGTTTTTCCAGTGCATTCCTGGCCCTCTGCTGTAGCCTGGAAGCATTTGCTGGTCCCTCAAATTTTTAAAGACCCTCTGGGGACAGCTTAATGTCTCTTGAGTTTGTCATCCCTCTCTTGTAGACCCTTCCCTGTGGGATAATTTTTCCCCCTTGGGTAGGAGGGTGGGCCACCCTTGCTGTTTGCATGCTGCACACGTCCAGCCTAGTTTGTGCTACTCAGGGGTCCTTGACATGACTGGCCACTGCTGTTTGCAAGCTCATCTCACCTTCACTGCTGCTTTTGTCGTGATACTGTTGCTTCCTCTCCTTGATCCCTTTTTGTTTAGCAGCCGCACATGTGTAACATTTGCAGGGCCACTAATCCCACTGACCATAGGCAATAATTTTTCTGATTAAAGAGCATTTGTAGCCTTGAAACGTCTAATAGTTGGGTCATCTGGTAAGAGTTATAGAAAGATAATTTACAAGGAAAATTCCATGTTTACCTTTGCATTTGAATAATGTGCACCTGTGTGTGCATGTGTGCACACACTAGAATCTGCAGCAAAGACCATTTTTGGGCATGCTGTGTGCTGCCCCTTACTTGGATGAGGAAGAGTTATTTTACCGTGCACGTGTGGAGGAGCTGGTGGATGATTTGGTTCAGACCAGGAATGGCAGTCGCAGAATGACTTGCGCAAAGGTAAATTCTATCCACTTCCTTTAAACTGTCGAATGTCTTGCATCTTGCATGCTTATTTCATAGGAAAAACAGCTTAACAGCCGTTGCTCCAAACGTTTTTTGGAGGGGAAGAAAGTGGATGGGAGAAGACTTTATGATTACTGGGAGGATTGTTGTAGGTTACATTGGTATCTTGATTTTGTTTAAAAAAAAACCAATAGGATTCGCTGTGTTATAGCCTTAGATGTAGGTACAGCATAAAACACAAAACAATATGACCTATTTGTATGTACCTTTATTTCTTTTTTTTGGCAAATTAACATAACTGCTGCACGCATTTTTATTTGGCAGGTTTTCTTTGTGGACTTTGGAAATACAGAAAAGATCCCCCTTGACAGACTATGCCGTTTGCCTCCTGAAGCAATGAACATACCAGCTGTGGTAGGCATCTACTTTTCTTAAAGACCTACCTGATCGATATGAGATATAAACAGATTCTGGTAAAGTAGAGGTACTATGTATTCTGTACATTTCAGCGCCTGAAACACAATGGTTTATTTATTTTTTGCACTTGTGCTTTGATTGGTATCCACAGCCAAGTGCAACTGTATGAGGGCACACAACTGTCAGTGCTGACAGGGAGAAATGAAAAAGAGTTTACTCAGGACCTATTTGAAAAAAAAAAAGACAAACTGAACGACAACCAGTTTCATTGAAAGAAATAATTGAATGAACTGTTGTTGTTCATACTAATACTTATATATTGCTCTTTGGGTAATGAGCATAATTCTATAAAATAATGCTGTCTTATATATTATGGCATGTGACAACAGCAGTTCTTATAAAAAAAAAGTCTACTTAGTTTTTACTTACTCTTTGGTGTTCACATATATTGCTACATCTGGCAGCCAAAACTTGAGACTACTCTGTGCCGTGGTAAAATTTTAGTCTTAATGTGTGCTCAGATTTTACATTGTGTTGTCATTTATTCACTTTTAGCATGTATTTTCATATCTCACTATGTTTGCATGAAGCTAGGTTGAAAATGTCAAAATACTCAATCTTGCTTCAAAATGTCTACAGGCTTTTGAGTGTGAGCTGATAGAAATCCGACCATCTATTATCAGATGTACAGAAGGGAAGTGGTCTCATGAGGCCAATCTAGCATTTCGCAGCATGGTGATCAACAAAAAATTCCTTGTGCAGGTGTGTGAATTTCTGTAGAAATTTTTTTTTTTTTTAAATGTTAGCACATACATGTGACCCAGTTGAAGAAATGTTATGAAGAGGACGAGAGCAAAGTTTTGCTTGGTAAGAGATGACTTGCACATTGCAATAAACCATGTTTTGTGGGATTTGCAGACCTTGGAGCAAGGTTTGCAAGGAAAGATCTATTTTGTTCAAGGGCTTGCCTGGCATGACCCAGATTGCATGGTATATAGCCAGTTCTTCATGTCTTCCTCTTGCCTAGTTTTCATTTCTAGATTAGTAGTGTAACCAAATAATGGAATATGTTTTTCGTTTTAAAACTCAGTGCTGTCAGTAGAAACCAAATTTTCACTTTTTTTTTAAAGGTTTATTCTGTTGTGGCCAATGTGGTTCGTTTGAAGATGTTTGAGCGACTGCCAAATGGAAGGGAAATTGTTGTCAATGAACAGTTGGTCAACCTTCAGTTTGCTGACAAAGCTGAGGAACCATACCTGTCAAAGGTAGGAAAATTATTATTGGTGAGGCAGATGAGTGTGAATGGTGCCATGTTTATAAAGAATGATGAGAAAGATGATAAAGAAAGATGAGAGTTTTGTGCTGAATGGATTCAGTGCTAGAGACACTGGTGGTGTTATACTCACACAAACAATCACTCGCATGTTATACCACAAAGCACAAACAGTTGCTTGTAGGCTGTCTAAACACATACATTAAGTTTTGGGCCCAAGACAAATAGTAACACACGCACACACATGCACTACTCAAAGTCCTAGGGGTCACCACCGCCTAAATAACACAAAACACAAATTTATCAGCACATGAACACATGAGATATTAATATATACACCCAATTGAAAAGTTGCACAGCCACATTGTATAGAAAGTTAAAAACAGCACACAGTAGTCTGATTTCCAAAGGAATCCAGTCACTTCACACTGCAGATAAATAAGAGGCCGGCAAAAACTACAGTCACTTCTATGCTGGAGAAAGTGAAATCAGTGCACAACTGTTAAAACACATCAGGCAAACACCACACAGTCGCTTAATACAGTGGTTAAGAGTTAACAAAACAAATAAAAAAAGCAAAACAAACAAAAAATCCACAGTGTTCCCAGGCCTGGAAGATTGATTAAAAATATAGCATATAGCAGATAAATTTCATGCAAAATCCAAACAGTCACTTTTACTTTTCCTGCATGCCCACTCTCTTCTCTTTTTTCTTATCTACCCCTTTTCTGTCATTTCTGTTTTTCCCCCTTTAACCTCAGATTTACTTTTCAACTCCTCCTTTACTTTGATGATGACATAATCATAAGGGAAGAAAACTACAGTCTATTTACATTAGCTACTTTCATTTTTATGTCGCCGTACACATGTCCCTTACATTCAGTCTTTTTTTTTTTTCCTGTGGGTGTATTAAAAGATGTGAGATAGAGATGAAATTTATTGTTTTATATCTGCTGTCTTATTCACTAACAGAAAGACCATGAGTGGCGAGAGATGCAGCTTTCAGAAGCCAGGAAGACCACAAGTCCAATGTCTTCTACCATGGCCACACAGCCGATGTTGCGCTTGGAGGTGAAACAGCCCCCATCGAATGCCTGTCGCAAAGGCAGAAAGGTAATTTAATGACATTAATATTGGTGGAGAAAATGTTCTGCAGTTCTCTGACTTGGAACACTTTGGAACAGATAGTTGCAGGTTCAGAACTTACTGAAGCAGAAAATGAGAGAGGCTGGGTGACTGAGCTAGCCCACCTTTGTCTCTTTGGTCCTGTGTCAATGGGATGGAAAACCGTTTGTATGTGTCCCATTAAAGTAACACCACACTGATCCCTCAGCTCTTCAAAGGGGGTCCCTGGCCTTGCTGGGAGGTCAGAGGTCAACATCAAGTCAGAAAGTCTCTCTTTTTATTCCTTCAACTTTGCGCTGCTTTAACTGTCAGAATTATGGTCAGAGGCTAGCTTCTGCAAGTTTCAATCCCACTGTTTTTGCTATAGCAGAACTGGCCACATGGCATCTGATTGTTCCTTAAGCACCAAATGTTCCAGTTGTGACAGTTCCCAAGTTGCTTCTTGTAAAGACTGTCCAAAATGGAAGGAAGAAGCAACCATTCAGTGTGCACCACCATATTTGTATTTGGCAGTGTTTATTAACTTCTGAGAATGTTACTTGAGCTTAAAATTTTATATAACCATGAACATCGCTCACTGTAACGTGATTTGACTTCAGATGCAGCATTAAGCCTTAAGAACATTCTGACATAAAATTTCAAGTCTGAGAAACTAAGGTTAACACCAAGAAAGTTAAAGAAATAAGCAAAATAAATAAAAAAAAAAAAAAAAAAAAAATGGCCTGTAAAATTTGAATGAAACTTTAGGATGACTGATTTATGCCTTCATGCTTATGTGGATGATCTGTGTCCTTCCAACATGCAGAGGAGTGGGAGATAATCCTTCTTCATTAGATGACATGACTGTCAGAGTTTGCTACTACTTGTACTTTTTATTCCTCAGCTGCAGACTAGAAAGGTCTTTTGAAGGAAAAAAACCTGATTGGGTACTGGGTAATTATGGGTACTTAAGGGAGAGAACTTTGTATAGTGTTCTGAGTTAACATCCTTGGCTGATGTTTCTTTCCTGTTGTGGCGGTAGATGCTACTCATTACAACCACCTTTTTGTTTTTATTTCACTGATTCCTGTAAGCGATTCTGCAGAATGAAGGCATTGTTCAATCAATTTTGATCTACAGCTGGTTTAGACAGCAAAAATTATAGGGCTTGCAGTTCACAGATGTCAAGTAGTAAAACCTAAAATCATCCCACATTTCACATTGCTCACAATTTGGTTTTTAAATGTTACTGTATTTGATAACAAATTTCACATCTGATGACAGATTTCATCTTTCTGGCCCAATGAATCCTTTGGAAATGGAGTTCTACAGCATGACTCAGACTGGTGGATTTAGGTATGGCCTGCATACATCTGTTGAAAATCTCAGTAGCGCCACACACACACACATGCAAATATATACATACAAGGTTATTGTCCTATCGGAAAACAGGGATGCACAGATGATAATTTTTTTTATTTATTGTTTACTTTGTGTGTGTGTTTCTTTGTAAATATATTTAATCTGCTTAATGAAGATTGCTTCACAGTTACTCTTTCCTGTGAATTTGACAACTTCAGATCTGTGAGGGTGGACCCAGAGAGTGTGAACTCTGCAGCTGTTGACAATGAGCCGCAGAACCGACACAGTCGCTTGATGGTGGCAGCTTTTGTAGGTCTAAATCCTGATGGAGATGTGCTGGTGGCAAGGGACACAACCATAATGCCACAGATTCCTGGGCTGCCAGCTTTAGTCTGCCTACTCTTCACACCTACTGCAGAACTAAGGTCTGCTGTATTGTCATAATCATATATTGCATGCAGAGTCTTAAAACTGTTTTTCTTGAAGCAGTTTACTAACAATAAGATGCACATTTTGAAATAAGACTTCAAAAAAGCTGTTTGCATTCACATTTAGCTTGTAAATTTTCAGGACTGACAGAAAGAAGCAGTACTATATTGGTGCACTTTGTGGCTTGGGCTTCAACCCTGAGGACAGAAACCTTCCATTGCTTCCAGACACAGACATAGAAGTTACTTTTGATGTCAGAATTGATGATGATGATATACAATTGGTGCGTTTGTAGTCACTTCTTATTTCTCTTGGGATACTGTGCATGTTTGTCCTACATTTTTTTTTTCTTGTAGCTGTAGAGAATAATTCGGAATGGATGTCTGGGTGTTATATAATTCAAGAACTCATGAAATGTTTGGTGCTGATTGTGGAAGATTAACTCCTTGAGTTTAGATCACCTATGAGTCTTTTAATGTATATGATTATGTGATACCATAATCTGCTGCTGGAAGTTACAGAGCCTTCACTACAAGGAAGATACCTCAGGGTTAAACAGATTTCTGCTGGCATGTTCTGTTTTTAGATCAACCATGTGCGGCATGTGATAAATATGGCACTAGGATCTCGAAGCAAGACAGCTGAGTGGGGGTCTGAAGCAGTGGCTTCCCTCATACAGCTGCCATCTAGAGAAAAGCTACTGAGGTGTGTCAGCCTTTGTGTGTCCCATTAAATTCTGGATGTTTATTTCTTCATTTAGTTATTAGAGAGTACGATCTATCTTGGTTGTGATGCTGTGTGTCATAAGTTCACATTATTATTAGTCCATGTAGCTGTGCCATCAAGACAGCATGTTTTTATGATTATTCTTTGAGCTTTTTGAATTTTTTTTTAAGACTCCTACAACGCCGGCGAGAACCCTTGGAGCCACATTATTTCCATAAATCACACATATGGAATCAGGTAAGTGCTGTAAAATCATGTTTTAGTCACATTTTATGTGTCCTAAACTCTAAAGCTTGATTGGCATCAATATGCTTAGTATGAAAAAAAGTTCCTGAAACATGTTAGCTTAACAGTAGTTTCTGCATTCTGTGTAATTAAAAGTGGAATTTGGTCTTACGAGTTTGTGCACAATTATAATATGTACACGCCTTTTAACATCTTTAAAACGCCTGTTTTTAATCCCATCATGACAGATCCATTCAGACGACATGATATACATGGAGGAGAATCCAGATTCTGATTTCTTGACACTGCTGCAGCTTCACTCAATGATAGAGTTGCAGCAACCTGAAGCCCAAATACCAGCTGATTTTTGGAATCACATTCAACAGCACATCAGATACCTGCATAGGGTGGCCAAAAGGTTTGATGCTTCTTTCTCCCTGCTGTACTTTCTGTCCTATTTGGAAGAATAATTCTGCTTGCACCTCATCTGCAGACTATCTAGATGTGAACATGTATCACCCGTCATTTGCTCTCTTCACTTGCTGCCAATTGTGAATTGCATAGCTTACAAACTTTCCACTTGACTTACTTAGCTGTTTCTGGCACTGGTCCTTCGTACCTCTCTGAACTTGCTCCCTTCTACACACCAGTTCGACTTCTTTGCTCATCTTCCGACACCGAGCTTCTTCAAGCCTGACTAGCTAAGGCAATGATGTATAAACAGAGGTCTTTTTTCCTGCCAGTCCCATCAACTTGGAACTGATAACCTGTCAGCTTCATCACACTGATTCTTTTACCACCCTTAAGTCCAAACTTAAGACGCATCTTTTCAGAACAACGACTTTACTGTGACTGTCTAGACCAAAATGACTAGAAGTGAGAGTGTCTGTTACATACAAATATTGGTGCATGGTTGTTAGTGATTCAGTCTGCATATCATTCCTGTAAAGTGCTCTGGGAAAATCATTGGAAAAGCGCTATATATTCATTATTATTATTATGGTTGGATAGAGTATGGGGCAATTTTCTGAATACAGTGTGTGTGCTACCACATTCATGTGTGAGTGTGTGAGGGATTGGGAGGAAGAGAAATATGTTTTCAATATGTTTTAAAAATATTTTCAGAGAAGTAGTTGTGAGGGATTCAGTCAAGTGTGAGCTCTGTAACATGGTGATCGACACACCACACCTGCTGGAGGTCCACCTTCAAACCCAGAGACACATCAAAAGGGAGGAGAGAGTCAAACAAGCTTTGTGATAGCTTTAATATGGATGTTCTTCGCCATTCTTGGACCGTTATTTGAAAGTGTAGAGACAACTAAGACAGCATCTTCCTCTAACTGTTGTAGACAGCAGTGTCAAACAGTGTGGAGTCGTCCCACGTGGAAATTGCAGCGTCAGCATTTGTAGGGACAAGAAAACTGAAGCCTTAGTTTTGAGGAAGTTAATCTCACTTTATTTTTGTGTTTTTCAAATCTGGAAAGTGAACAGCAAGAATAATAAATTTGGAAATCTTTTTAAGCATTTGTGTTATGTCACAAGTTTGATCCTTTCTGCATAAGTACTGCACAGTCGTCCCTACAGACATGGTGGTGGACAGCTTGTTCGCGTGCCAAGGAATGGCTGACTGCAAGTGGAGGACTTTGAGCAGAAGCCATAGGTGTCGGTCATTTGTCTTTTGCGATCAGTCGACACGCGACGATGCGGCAGGAGCTAACAATAAAGATGTTACTTTTTAAGTGTCGAATTGTTTCTTTTCCGAGTGCGCATAATTGAGTGGATGTGGTTAGTGTTTATGTGCATGTGGTTGCGGTTGTGGGAGGAGACTGTACGACATAAATGTTATGGGCGTTTATGAGTGATCGTTGTCACATCTTCAACAAATAAAAAGGGATATAGAAATGTTTTGGAAATAAGAACGAATGTAGAAAAAAGAAAACTACCACGAAACAAAACATTCATTTGTGAGAAAAGGTAGATATTTTATAATCTGAAAAAAATTGAGGGGAAAAAAGGAATCGTACAACACAATGTTTCTGCCTTCTCAATATTTCGTACGGTAGGGCAAAGTTGCAAAAAAAGGAAACTAGCATAAAACTGGTTTGCCTTTCTTGCACGATACCTCAAGGTCCTATTTAAACTGGCAACCAGTCCCCTTCAGTGAAATTTGAAAATAAATGTATGCTGCAGTCGGTCAGTTTTGACGAACCATGTAAAGTCCGCCTCGTGAGCAGTTTTTTTTTTTCTCCCATGAATTATCGTGATTGACACATCATAACCAGTTGAAGCATGCCGCCTGACCACACTCACAGCTTACGAACGGCTGAGGATGTGCTGTGAGCCCCATTTCCCGAACTACTACAGTCATGTCCTTCCTTCAGAGCGGACAGCTTCCGGGTGACGAGTGTCGTAAATCCCAAGCTCGGACCCGAGGCACGTTTCGAACTCTTGTCGTCCAACGTCGTAGTCTCCTCGACACAAGCTTTCCCCACATTATCGAGAACCGCACCAGCTTTATATATATGTGTGTGTACACACAAGCGAGAAGGAAGTGAACAAAAGCATATATTGTCCTATGATTAAGAAAGCCAAGCTCAAATTCAGCAAAGGAGAGGGGATCGCTAATACAGTGTGGTTTAGCGTTTTACTATGATTTTTTTTTTTTCGAACAGTGAAATGTCGGAAAATTTGTTTCTGGCGATGAATAGACGAGGAGGAGGGTTCGTTGTGATGATTAGTGAGTGGTGAGAGAAGGAGAAGGGAGGAGGGCTTTGGTACCTGATGTTCGCCGCCGACCTTGTCCACCTCATCGCCGCCGCGTCTGCTGATGACGAGGCTATCAGCATCACACACATTCACACGCCAAGCCCTGCTGCAACAAACAATTGTTGTCACCACCCGCTTCTCCAGCAGCGTGGCTTCTACTTTTGCCGTTGCCAAGGTTTCGGTGGGCTAGGATATGTTGGTGGCTCTGTTTCTCGGACTGATTGTTTCCCCTTGTTTGGAATCGACACCGATGACAGTAGGTACCCATGTTGTCGTCACTCACTTCCTCTTGTTCATCGTTAACGATGCAAGTTCTTGGTTTTATCGACAGCCTATATGTCTTAAATGCAAAGAATGTTTCTTGTTTGTGGGAGCCGTTGATAAGTAACTTCCGTTTATTTAAATTTTGGTGTTAACTCTTAACATTTCATGAATAGGGATTTGTGGGTTTGCAAAGAGTTTGATATTTATATTTGCATTTATGACTGTTGGGTGATTTAAAAAAAATATTTTAACTATTTTAGAGAAGAAATATGCTGTAGAGAAGAGAAATATGTCAAGCCCAGATCTCACTTGCACGTGCGTACACAACCATCGAAACACCATTGGGCAGACGATCTGCAAAAGTTATTCAACTCACTGACCACCATTCTTCTGCCTTGCAGCACTCGTCGCGGCTGGACACGAGAGTGCTACGGGTGCTGGCGGGCAAACCTCTGGCCACTCCCCGGAGACCGTCGGAGGAGCGAGGTGTGGAAGGGGCGTTCGAGTCCGACATGCGCCTCACCCGCCTGCAGCTCCTGGAGATTGTCCACCAGCAGCTGCAGATGAAACAGGTTTGCAGGAGATTGGGAAACGCTATTTGCTGTTAAGGGTTGTGTGAGACTGAGACACTGTACATGGCTTTGTGTATATATTATGAAATGTGTAGTGATTTTTTTTTTATTGTTTTTTTTTTTTTGTTGTTGTTGTTTTGGTGTTTTTTTATTTTTTTGGTGCTTTTCAACATCCGGTTTAAGTGGACCTGAGAAAACTGTACAACGCGTTTTGATTGGTTCATTTTTCTTTCCGGATGTAAAAACGAAAAGAAATGCGCGTGCGCAGTACTATTTGGAGTGAATGCAATCTACTGGTGTTCACGATGGAAATATGACGAATTCACACAAAGCTATCCTATCAAACAGACTCGCCTGACATTTGGATTTATCTTTGACATTTGGAGGATTACTTATTAAGGGTATGGAGTGAGTGAGTGAAGCAGACGACATTTCAAGAAATCTTTTGTATTTGATCTGGTTGGCAGGAGGCGAGGGGCGTGGCCAGTAGTCGCACGAGGCGGAAGGCAGTGGCCAGCAACACGTATCTGTGGCCCAGCAAGATCGTGCCCTACGTCTTTGACAACGACTTCCGTACGTAGCCAACCGGCCAGAACGAGCGGCCACATGTAGCTGAACTGCTAGCGACTAAAGGTGTCCCCGCCGGAATTTTGGCGCATGCGTACAGAGAAATGACATTTCCGGGCCACAACAGATCTTTTAACGATGCATCTTGTTATTAACAGATGAATTTTTTTCTTCAAGTGTCATCTCTATGAGAAGTGTATAGTCGCTCTTTTAGCTGTATTGTTTCTTAATCTGATTTCGTATCTTTCAAATTATCATCCCTAAAAGATGCATTTATTAGATGTATCGTCTTTTCTTTGTCGATTCTTTTACGGCTTGTTGTATCTTTTATACCTATCGTCTTTCGAGACAAATTGTCTCTTTTAGAAGTATTGTATCGCAGGGTATCCACACTTGTAAGCAGATGACAAGCCACCTTTCGACTTCATGAAGAAGGCTAACTGGCTTTTTGTCTTTTTTCTCCCGTGTCTTTGTGAACAGTGGCATCAGAAGAGTAGCAAGCACAAAGTTGGTGAATAGAATATGTGTTTCCTTGTGTTTCCTTTAAAGCTGTGGAAGTAGTTGCCGACGATTTTAGTTTCGTCTGTTTTCCTCTCAGCTGAGCACTTCCGGTCCACGGCGATGGAGGCCATGCGCTTCTGGCAGCGGAACACTTGTCTGCAGTTTGTTCCCTTCTCTGACGGCCTGGTTCAGCACCTGGGGCATGACGACCACGTGGTTTTCAAAGTGGGCAAGGGGTACGTGTCTTGGTGGGCCTACACCTTTGGAATAAATAATAATTTATATAAAATATTTCTATATAAATATATATTATAAAAATATTTCTATCATTATCATAACAACAATTGCCTGTCTCAGACTGCATGCCCATTTCCTTGTTTAATATCAACCATTTGAAAACGGGAACTATCAAAATACTTTCATTATTTTGGTTTGTTATAGTCTGTCTGGTTGCATTTTCGTTATGTGCTTGTTTTTTTATATTTGATGTATTTTTCTTTGATTTAGAATTCGATATAATACTAAATGAGTGTAATAATGCAGCAAAAGTAAACACCTTATTGTCTTAAAGCGAAAAAAAAAACAGTTTTTCATAGTTTACATATGATAGTTACATCCTTTCCTCGCAGAGGGTGTCGGAGCATCTTTGAAGTAATTTGAAAGATTGGAAACGTCAAATTATTATGATTGAGAGTTTGACCTTTAACCTCACTTCTTTTGCCAAGATACAGTTTGCTTGGCTACTTGAGACTGTGTGGGCAGAAGTTATTGTTTTAAGGAAGCTGTACATCCATCTGTAGAGACAATAGACCCTACTGTGCTTTTGTCATCAGCTGCCAGTCGTCCATCGGCCGAGTGAGGATGGGGAAACAGACAACAGAGATCGGCGATAACTGTAACGAGGTAATGCTCGTCTTGTTCCTTCAACGCTTCTTTGTCGTCAGCGCCTGCTCACCGACGTAGACAAGCAGCTGCATAGTGCCAACAGTCGTAGTCGTGTGTTTGTGTGTTTGTGTGTGTGTCTCAGACCGGAATCTCTGCTTGTCAGTGCGTTCACACTGCTAATGATACGTTCAGTGTGTGACGTCTGTCTGTTCTCGTCAGTTTGGCAGCGTGGCGCACGAGCTGGGTCACGTGCTGGGCTTCTATCACGAACACTCGCGGCCGGACCGCGACAACTACGTCACCGTGCTGCGCTTCAACATCCGCAGCGATCGGCAGTACAACTTCCTCAAGTACTCCAACACCGAGATCCTCACCAGCGAACCCTACGACATCGGCTCCGTCATGCACTACGGACCTACTGTAAGTGAGACGTAACACTAAGGTCGAGTGGAAGTGGGACGTAACAGTACGTGAGGTGTAACACATAGGTCCTATAAGCGGTATTTTATTTTCAGTAGTAGTAGTGGGTGTATATGTGTCGTCTGCTCACTGGCTGATCTGATGTCATTGATTGTGGCCAGTACTTCAGCAAGGACGGTGAGTCACGCACCATCGACACGGAGGACGAGTCCCTTCGAGCGGTGATGGGACAGCGTCACGTGCCCAGCTTCATCGACGTCAAGACAGCCAACGACCTCTACAGCTGTGCGCGTGAGTACTGTGTGTGACGTCAAGGAGGTGACGTTCGTGATTGTATGGCTTGTTTCTCATGATACAATATGTGGGTGTGTGTGGGTGTGTGTGCGCGCGCAGTTATCACCGTCGCTCTTGGTCTGCTGGTCTAGGTTCAGCAGTACAACAGGTGGTAGAGAGCGTGACTGATGTAAGGGTTGGTATACATGTATGATTGACATGGGAATCATATCATGTTACCATGTTAAAGCGCCCCCACAAATGCACGTGTTGGCAGCATAGGTGTCGGAAACCGATAGCTTGGTGGTTAGAGCGTTGGCGTCGAATCTGAAAGCGCATCGGTTCGATACCCATGTGCCGCAGCGAACTTAAATGACCCCCTTCTCCCCTCATGCATCTCCCGACACATTCGACCTGACTGTCGGTAGTGGGTACGTGACCCCATAGAGGGTTGCAGAAGGTAAGGAAGAGAGACGGGGAGACAGGCACTGCCCTTAAGTAAAGCTGGCCCCGAGAAACGCGAGGTCTCTAACACCTCCTCAACGACCGAAAGGACTACATATGTTTCTTCGAGTTCTTCGCTAGACTGCCACCACAATTACCACAACATCGTCACAGCATTCACTTCACCCACAACCATCATATCCACCAGCAACAAGAACATGTTGCTGTACCTACTACTGTCGTCACGGCTACCTCTGCCGATATTTTTCACAGATTTTCTGCTGTTGTTTGTGAAGGTTTGTCTACCTGACAGGTTGTGTTGTTTGTTGTCTGTGCGACCCAGAGGACTGCCGGGTGTGGCCTGAATGTGACAACACAGGGTACGTGGGGCCGGACTGCACGTGTGTGTGCCCCACCGGACTGGGGGGCTGGAACTGCCGCGAAGTCAAGCCGTCGACTGCAGGTGAGCTTGGAACTGAAGGATTGATTGTATCAATGCAGGAGTTTCCGGACATGCGCAACTTCTGAAATAACCAGCCGCTCACACGTCGCCGACATTTTGTTCACGTGATTCATCTGTCGAAAAGAAACCCTCGACCACACGCGTTCATATTTAATTTCCAGCTTCATTGTTCTTTTAAATGTAGTTGCAGCTGGTTATAAGAATAGGATTTCTGGTTCTCACGCAGACTGCGGGGGCGTCCTGAACGACTCCTATGGCGTTATAGAAAGTCCAGGCTATGGCACTGGCTACACCAACGGCGTCGACTGCCTCTGGCTCATACAGGTATGTAGATGCTTATACAGGTGTGTACAGGCTTATACAAGTATGAACAGGCTTATACAAGTATTACAGGCTTCTGCAGGTATGTACAGGTTTCTACAGGTATTACAGGCTTCTACAGGTATGTACAGGCTTATACAGGTATTACAGGCTTCTGCAGGTATGTACAGGCTTATACAGGTATGTAGAGGCTTATACAGGTATGTACAGCTTTATACAAGTATGTCTTCTTTGCCTGACGTGGCTGCTGGAGTTCTAACCACTATTACAGACCCTTACCACGGGCTCTCAAAATGCTCCAGAAAGGACCCCGAGGACTTAGCAGAGATTGTTGAGATAAACTGCCACAAAGTTTAAAAAAAAGTTGTATTGTGAAAGACACGATGCTCTGTCTGACATCCAGGGCCCAGGGGATGCTTCTGTGGTGCTGACGTTTCATTACTTCGAGTTAGAGGACGATCGCGTGCAACCGTGCGCCTTTGACTGGTTGGAGGTCAGGACACTGGGACCTCACCTCAACGGTCAGAGGTTGGTGTTGTCGCCGAAAGAAATAATAATAATAAAACTCCACGTCATCAACGTAAAGGGATAAAAGAAATAAACACGTCTTCTACTTTAACGGATAGTTGAAAGTAGTTTCACATCGTGACAGGGTGATATGTCCTGTCTCCTGCATTTCATATTTGATATTTCATGCAGAGTTATTAAGAGAATGGCGGACTCAAGGTACATTCCTTATTTTATTGAAATCGTGTGATGATGTTGAAATTCCTAGAGCTGTTATGACAACCTTGACAAGACTTTCCCGTGGAGAAATTTGGATCGCAGCTGCCCAGTCTGCTTTGTACTTGCAGATTTTGTGGAAAGGGACCATCAGAAGACATCCGTTACCCAGGCAACGCGTTGGTTCTACACTTCCACTCGGATGAATCATACCAGTTTGATGGCTTCCAGCTGTCTTACACTGTTGTTGAGAGACCTTAGGATGGGTGCAAGTCGCTCCCTCCTCAACCCAAGTCTAGTGCTTTATGTCTAAGGTGTGTTGAGGAGGTTCTGGTGACAAAGACACGAGTGTTTCTGCTGATAAGTGTGGTAAGACGATTGACCATGAACATGGCCAGTCAGGGTATCTCCAAAACGTTCATCTGTTTTAAATAACAAAGTTTTAAACTTGCCATAATACTGACTTTTGAAAAATTTAGGACAGAATACACACACATATATATATAGTATACACACATATATATCATCATTAAAACATGTATATACATATAAAGGTTTTCATGAAATGAAATTTTAAAACTATTGTAAATCCTTATAATGGATTGAACACTTAAATACTGTGTAAAGATGTTTGTACTAAATAAACTGTTGGAAAAATGACCTTTACGATGGAATGGTTTAATGTATAATTTACTCTTTTAACCATGGAATCGAGTAATCATTAAAATTATGCACTTTCAGGGTTACCTTACCAAGTTTGATATGAAACGGTTGTGTTGCAGGCACTGACATTTACAGAATATATTTAAATTCTCTCTACCTACAAGAATCTTGTATAAATCGGGTCACTTTGTTTAACCTAATAGGCAAAGACACGTGACATACAAGAGTCAATCCACCTGCTACATCTTTTGTCGAGTAGATATGGGGCACGAAAAAAACACCACTGCAGATGTCGGAAGCATTGGCTGAAAACAAACACTAACAATAGCAATGCCACTGAAAGTGGTGCCGACTTTCCATTTAGGAATCAATGGACGACGACAACAACAACAACAACAACAACAACAACAACAACAACAACAACAAGAAGCAACCAAGCAACCAAGCAAAAACTTCAAAAGTAATGGACAGTTACACCACACAACTAAGAAACACAAGCAATAGCAAAGGAGCCAAATGTCGGACGAAGAGTAGGAACTAAGGTGTGAGCAATAGTTTTCCGGATTATGAACGATATTTCTTAAAAAGATGGGTTTGATGATTCAAACCTGGACACAATTTGAAAAGAAAGGGGCAGAGAATTCCGAACGGTGGGGTCCCGAGAAAAATGGAATTTGAACTTACGTCCTCCACTGCTTTTCTAGTTCTCAAACAAATAAGTCGGAAAGGTGAGCATGAATTGATATTAGAAAGATAAAACTGTGAATCGTTCTGATGTCGAACCAGCCAGTCAGGTCATGTTTTTCTAGAGTAAACAGCAGTAAGCCATGGCAGTTACTCAGTAAGAGGACAGAGACCTCATTTCTAAAGCGCCCGCCATCTGGGGATTTACTCTTCTCCCGGCTGTTGGTGTCCTGTGTTTGTCTTTAGATAACAGGTGAGGTTCATGTGTCATTGTACTATTATGCTGACATGTTTGTGATAGAATCTTACTTTGTAGTCATCCTTTCTCTATTCATTCATTTTTTTCCTTTCCTCGCTTGAACTATAGGCATCACCACACGTAGAAAGTCACATGAGATCATGTCTGTACACATCTTTCACGGATTAACATGAAAATCATGGTCCCAGTTCCCCGCAGGCTGGTGTCTTCCCACAATAAAGAGAGCCATGTACAAACCTGTCGACGAGGTTGCCGACCTTTTTACGCATGGTGAGATTTGTAAGAGTTTATTTTGAGAATTAAAAGGTCTGTTCACTTAAATTGTGGGAAGATAAGTGTCTTGCATTGAATTTTACCCAATAATGAGAAAAAATTGCACTCCCCAGACATTTTAAGAACGGTTTCTTAAAAATGCATTACACAACACCCACATGTTATTAGCTCATGGAAATGCTCATGGCTCTGACAATTTTTTGCTATAGCATTTCCATAGATGCAGTAGAGTGCGTGTCCAATGGCACGTAGAACAAGTTTTGCAGAATCTGTGAGCGGAGTTGAGAGCACAGTAACGAATGAATGCGAAGGAATGCTGAATAGCAATCAGTAGTTACTTTATCATTGTCCACACCATGTGTGAATCAGGCAACAGCAGCCGTGGAGGATGTCAAATCACGGACCTTCATGAAGGTTCGTGTGTCAAATGACTGTTTGGTGCATATGGGATGACATGTAGACCTGTTGTTGCTGTGCAATGCAGGATACAGATTTTAGATATCCTGTATCTCACGCAGATATCAGAAGATCACTCTCAATGATTCCAATCTTCAGAACCAGTGTTTGATCATTTAATGGATATGTAAATTATCTCATGGTTGACATGGTTGTTTGTCAACCAGTGCCTGCGCAGGATCCTCAGAATTCACTGGCCAGAGAGGATAAGCAACACCGACCTGTGGCAGAGAACGAAACAACAGCCCATAGAAGAGGAAATCCTGCGGAGAAGATGGGGTTGGCTAGGACACACCCTAAGGAAACCAACATCCAACGTCACAGGACAGTCGCTGACGTGGAACCCCCAGGGAAAGAGAAAGCGAGGAAGGCCGAGAAACACCTGGAGACGGGACCTCGCCGCCGACACCAAGCTCACCGGATCTGGATGGGGTCAGCTGGTGACGGTAGCCCAGGACAGGAGGCGTTGGAGGGCGGTCGTCGATGGCCTATGCACCAGGAGGGGCGAAGGGCATAACTGAACTGAAATTATCTCATGGTTGATTAAATGATTGGAATATGTCATCATATTATCATTGGACAATTGAGAATGCATAGAGATGTGCTCACCCACGCAAACATACAGCATGTACACTCCATCCTGCAAGTTTGTGTGCACAGATTTCTATAATCTCTGGTCTTTGCTCTTGTGCATCCTGCTGACGAGAGTTCTTTAGTCTGAGGTCTGAAGAGCGATGCTTTCTAAGCAGTCTGGCAATAATTCATGCTGTCCTTGCCATGTGCGATACTGCGCCACCAACACAGACTGATTTCTTTTGATAAATTACCTGGTTAGCACACAACTAGGATCATCTGAAAAAAACCCTATTCTTAGCTATCACACAGAAATGTTGCTGATGTAGTATTTTCTTCTCGAGAAGTGTAATCTACACTACTCTAGCCCCACACCCCACCCCACCCCATGTCCCCGGATTGGCCCAAAAAATTCTGGTCACCTTAAAATATATATATGTGGTTTTGTTAATTATGTCTTAATTCATTTCTGGTTGATTGGCACTTCTTACTTCTATCTAAGGACTTTATTAACGAACAATACCAACAATAATTTAAAGAATCTACATTTACCGGTGAGCTCAAAAAGATATACTGCTTCTGGGTAGGTGATCAGCGTTTTCCAACGAAGAACCATTACCGGTTATATAGCCTTATAGCCGGCTGTGTGTCCATGACAAAGGAAACTGGAGAAGACTATAGCGAATACCTGGTGATTGAGCCTGATGCACATCCTGATACACACACAACGAGGATTGAAAATCTCTCCCCTACCCTTCCCAGACAATGACGAGTGCAAAGCTCTAGTTGCCCACACAAATGACCGTGAAGCTCCACATACTCACAGGGTTGTGTACACAGTGGCAGCTTTAATTAAAGCTCTGATACACACACAAGGACTGTTGTGGTGTTGGTCGATGTCCTGCCACCTGTTTCTACACTTATAGTGTTTGTTAATGTGAAGAAACAATTAAGATATAACACTGTCGACAGAACACATGGAGGCACTGCTGTCAACACGCTCCACTTCTTTATATCTAACGTGAATCGATCAGAGTTTTCTTTTTTATGTTTTTCATATGGCTGCTACTGCACATAACAGCACACGCACAGCTGTCATTTCTCTTTTTTTTCTTTATCTGGAGGTCATGAAGCCTGAACATCCTTTGTGAGGCACTCTTTTGTGAGCGGTGGTCGTGTCTCTTGTGTGATCGAGTGCAATGTACAAGGTCAGTTTTGCTGCAATAATAATAAATAATAAGCATCATCATCACAAAACAAAATTCACCAACGTTTAATGCGCGTCAAACAAAAATTGTATTTGTTTCAAGAGCATAACATTGCATGCTCTCTTGGCGCTCTCTGAAAACTCGGGGCATGTGACATCAACATGCAGAGAAATTTTTTTTCCCCCATTGCACAGCAGTAAACCCACCGGTTTTTTTTTTTTTTTTTTTTTTTGTTTCGTTTTTGCACACATGAGCAATCTAAACAGCCCAAACGCCATATATCTGAATGCCGAAAGTGGGGAAAAAAAACCCAGCCAGGTGCCGTCAACGTGGACAGGTGTCATCACTGTCACCACCGTTCTGTGGTAGCTTCAGGTAAGCAAGCGAAGCGTCCACTGCGATAATTGGTAATTGCTGCAGATGTACCTGGTGGTGGCCACAGATGGTGCTTGTAAATGTGAGCTCCAGCGGACTTGTGAAGGTTTGTCGCGGGAGAGACACCTGACGTGGGAGAGATATACATAGGTATATACACCGTGCTGTGTCCTATCGTCTGCGGTCGAGCTTTGGAGACGCTGTTGTCGTCGTGAGCCAGGTGAGTCGTGACTCGAAATGTTTGATGGCCGTCTGGACATTCTTCTAACCGTGACGCCTTGTCATCTGGAAAAGCAGTTGTTACGTCAACTGTTGATTCCATACTTGGCTGCTGGAAGACTGTTAGTGACACCTGAGGATGAACTGATGTAAGAGAGTTTGTCTCTTGAACCACCACAGTCTGCCCATGCGTCAGTAAGTCGGTTTCTTTGAACGTAATTCTGTGTGTCCTTGCTTACATGTGAGTGTATGTTTGACCTTGTTTTTAGAAGGAGCTCTATGGGGACATCAATTTTCCTCTGTGTTTAGAAAGATAGGCAGAAGGCTGATATTGAACATGCACATTTCTCAATCTGTACTTTTCTCGGTCATTTCATCGCCATCCGACTACAGTCGCTATTAAGTGCAGGTTTGTTTTTTCTTTAACCACATTATATAGCAGTCTATTTTCCACGAAAGGTATAGTTACAGATATTGCCTATATTCCAAAATCATGAAACAAAGAATACTTTTTTTTACACACCTTTATATCCCTATCCTTGTCTTGACGGGCGTCTGTCCATCGAATTTTGTAATCGATTTTTCACCTACTTTCCATCGTTCCAGAAATATGAAATTTCACCAATTACTTATTTCCAGTGACAGTGCTCTATTAAATAATTTCCAGCAGTCCACAAGTAATAAAATAATATTTTTTGTTTAGTACGAGCTAGAACGTACATGCTGAATAAGGGGAGATAGGTAACTGTTACTTTCAAACTAGTAAATTATAGTTATTTCCCCTACTTCGTCATAAAACAATTTAATTGGGAATAAAGTCACACAGAGACGTTAAAGCATATAACGTCTCTGAGTCACAAATGTAAAACCACGAACTATAATATCCTATCTACGTCCATGGTAAAACGAGTAGGTCGATAACAAAATTCAAACATGCAATGATTGTATGATTATATTTAAACAAACAAACACTTTCCCCTTAGAGCTATAACGACAAAACCCATGGGAAACGTAAAAAACTCTTGCGTGCAGAACCGTGCATGCGTGTCACGTTGTCCAAAAGTGTTGGTCAGCTTAGAAAAATAATCTAAGATCAATTAAGCGATCATGTTAAATTAAAAAGTATTGTGCAGAAAGTTTCTTTCAGCTTTTTTGTTCACACTATGATTTTCTCAGATGAGGACTTATATATAGGCCGAATTAGAACTAAAATGTTTAAAATAAAATAAGTAAAGGGTATATTTTTAGAAACACACTGTAAGTTATTTAAAATGCACTAAAAAGAGTAAAATATTTTTTCCTTAGGTCTCGGGATTTTCTTTGATACATACAACTTAAAAAGTGAGTGGCACTCTCTCAAGCAATTGAAAATCTGATCGTCACAATTAATTAATTATAAAATATTTCTGAGAGTACCACTCACTCATATATATTTTAAGTTATATGTACTAATGAAAGTCTCGAGACCTAAGGAACAAAATTAATTTACCCTTTGAGTTGGTTTAAAAAATATATATGTTTCTAAAAATATTTTTTAAAACTTGTTTGGGGGTCTTATTTTGTTGTCATGATGCACACGGACATTAATTATGTATTTCGTTATATTTCTTTATACGTGGAAACTGGAATGTGCCGTCAAAGCCCTTAAAGTTAATAAAACATAATGGTGACAATCATCCAAGTGCTTTGTAAGCCCCTGTGGTCGAAATGTCCTACACACACACGGACGTGGTCGCTAGCAGACGACCGGATGTACATTGTCACGTGACAAAATGTAAAATGGTTGATATGATCTTGTAACACATGTCTATGTGCTAGTGTGTCATAAAAGGAAGAATTTGTCATGAAATCGAACACTTTTTCAGTTTCAGAATGAGGACAACTTTCCTAGGATCATTTTTCTGTCTTCTGTTTGGATTCCCTTTTGTGAACACTCTTCGCTTACAAGGGACATGGAGCTCCAAGGATTTCTTCCTGTTCTTAGCGAAATTTGGCTTCCAAAAGACAAATCCTCAGAGATTAGAAGAAACACAAGGATTTATTTATGGCAGTATAACAGCTAAGGATTTAAGCGTACATCGTGAAGAGTTAACTCTGGTAGTCGTTGACAGTGAATATTTTATGGATTTTTATGGGAACAGAACTCGATCACTCGACAAAGTGTGTCCAATGGTGTTCAAGAAGATTGACCAGATTGCTTTTGATTACGTGTGTAATAAAGACGGTGTCGAAGATTTTTTACGGGCTATCCCATGCCCAAGAAATCAGTTGTGCTCAGATGAAGATAATCCAGCAAATGTTATACCAGGCTACCAGTTTACTTACAAAGTGAGAGATACCCAGCAACCTAGGTAGGACTTTATTCGTGGTAACTAGTTACGAGTGTTATGACTAGCTGTGTATTATGTTGCAATGTTAACTTTCGCCAAAATTAATATTGGAAAAAGATGATATGCTGTATCTCACTTAGAAATTCATTAGACTCGATTAATTACAATAGTTTCTATGCATTACTTTGACACATATTAAGAGAGTGGTATTCTGGTGCACGAAGTTCGTTTCATATCTTCAAGGACTAATTGAGGTGCACATTTTTTTCAAATGATTGGGTAAAGATCAGAAGATACGATTTCTTAAAATTTGGGTGAATACCTTCTGTTCACGAGATATACGCCTTACAAAAAACCGCCATGTACAGGAATCAGGAAGAGGTCAAAATCATGACATAACATTTGTCCACAGATGCACCTAATTAACATATGGTCCCACCTCTCGCATTGGCTGAAACCTTCACAACGTAAACATAACCACGCACTATCTAGTGCGTTGTTGACTTTCTGTGTATGGGGATGTTTATAAGAGCATAATCTGAAAATAGAAGTGGGGTATTAACATATATTTGGGGAAATAGTATTTGGGCTGATCCTAAGCCAATCACTAGGACAAAATTGCATTCACTAATTTTTTTAAACAGTTTCATATTGGATAAAAAGCAGTGTAGAGGAATGCTTAAAGGTATTAAAATAATAGTAGGTAATAACTAGTATTTATTTTTTAGATGTTTGTAGAGGCATATTGTAAGATGAAACAGGGAAAGAACAGCAAACATTACAGAGACAAAAACAAAACAAAAACATTCTTTACTGCTACTTAATCTTCAAAGTTTTATCACATGAAAAAAATGATATGGTCAGGTTATATTTTTTGGCTTACATAAATCAGTTTTAAAAAATGGAGGAGAACTTTCTCATGTAGTAAATGGTAATGTAAAAAATAAAAAAAGCTGGTTTGCTTTTATATATATATAATGTTGAAATTTTTAGGGACTGTCTTGAATTAGTGGCCACGTAGCTGACAGATTCACTTATGTGTATTGTCATATGTGTATGTGCATGCGCATGTATAGGATTGTATTTGTTATTATCTGTGGACTTGGGCAGGTATGCATCCTTTGGGGTTTTTTGGTCCTTGTATATTTTTGTAACTCTTAAATTGGTTTATGATTTTCAGATTTTGGTACATAAGCATTGCATCATGCTGGCGAAATCGTACCAACAATGTGTGCAAGTGGGTACCACAGGCAATGAAAGAAGAGATTTTGATTGAATATGACATTTGGCTTGTCAATGGAAATCCTTCAAGTAGAGGTCTTAATCCATTTGAACACCAGTTCTCCTTCGAGTTTCATGATGTTTTTGAAATTCACCTTGTGGCCTTTTTACTGTGTTTGCTTCTAACGTTGTTGTGGTCATATGCCTTCTTCAAGCAAAGGCACCTGATCACCAAACTATTGACGGTGATCATTGGTGGTGAGTTGCTGAGCACATTGTTGAACTTGATCCATGTGACAGTCTTTGCCTTCAATGGGCAAGGTGTGGGGTGGATGAGTAAAGTGGGGACTCTTGCAGATATTGTGGTGCAGTGTCTGTTCATGATGTTCCTCCTTCTGCTGGCAAAAGGATGGGCCATCACCACAAATGAACTGAAGTGGAAGTTTGTTCTCCTTGGGATCTGTGGTGCCTACACTGTGTTGAACCTGTTTCTTTACATATGGAACCTGGTAAGCATAAGATTGGCACTAGTTTAAAGGCACATATAAGACAGATTTTCATGATGTAATTTTTAAAATTGCTTGGGCTTAGGTTAATATTTAGTTATTTTATAATCCTTATTGATGTCTGACACAGTAATATACAGTAAGACGAACATCATTTTCTTTTATTTAACTCTCTGTTTATTTACTATTAGTAACTGTTTCATTCTTTGTTCTAGAAAATAATCTGTCTAGCATAATTTATGAGTTAATAAAATATAGTGCAAAATTAATTTTGTTCGTGAACATTGTTTTGTGTGCTATTGCTGCATTATTGCTGTTAACATTTAATATTAATACATCATGTCATCATGCTTAGGCATTTATTTCTTTGCTTGCTTTCCTATAGTTCTTATATAATGTAACCCTTGGTTGTATACTACATTTCACAAAGTATTTATATGTGTGGGTGTGTGTAGTATGTGTGCAGCCTTCTGTGCATTAGTTGTGTATTTAAAATAATAATGCAGTTTTATAGATAGTTTTGACAAATGATGAACATTCATGTGTGTAGGTGGAGATTGATAACATCATTTCCAACACTGATGAATGGCAAACATGGCCTGGATATGCCACACTAGCTTTCCGACTGCTGGTGATGGTGTGGTTTTTTGTGGAATTGAGGTGGACATACCACATGACTAACAACGACGATCTGAACTTCATCCAACACTTCGGGGCATTCTTTCTAGTCTGGTTCATCTACCTACCAGTTCTTGTGGCAATTAGTACACAGATTTCTGCTCTGTGGCGATACAAGACTGTTCTTAGTGAGTCTAGGGATGTACTCAAATAGCGCAGAATAGCATATATAGTACTGATAGTATGTTTTATGAATTAATATAGTTAGGTGTGTCTTACGTTGAAATAACATAATACTGTTAATTATATTATTATTAACAATTTATCACCATTAATTTATATTACAATTATATTAAAAATATTACAATTGACTGACTGGGGCAAAAGCATGGTTAAAATTAACAGTGATAGCAAACCAAAGCTCTGGCTAAAAAATAGGAACAAAACAGCAATGGCCAGGGCTGAACAGGATTTGGCACAACAGTGACCGGGTTTGCTATACCAGGCACCAACTGTTTGAGTCTCTCATGGTTCTTATCACAAGAGCTTTAGACTCTGCTTGTTGACATAGAAAGAAAACTCCAAGAATGCTAAACCAAGTAGCAAAGGAAACTGCTTCAGATCTACATGGAACATAAGATCCACAGATATGTACAGAGCATAGTCACCATCTAAGGAATCACTTTTAGGAAGAAGCACAAGCTTAAACTGGTTGACAATGATGCAGACATTAAAAAAAAAAAAATCTGGCTGGCACACATAAAGGAATAGCCTGGCCATACCATGAGCACTCAACATAGAGCCTTGTCAGCTACTGCCTTTGTTTAGTTCCCCCACAACTACTGGAACAGGCCAATCACCAGAATAAAGGGATGAATGTAGATATATCATTATTTAAAAAAATCATCTCACAATTTTCTTGAAAGTATACAAGTTAGAAATAATAGTTTAACCGCTTTATTTTGATGCTTGGATATTAATGTAATTTATCATAAGGAAAGATAAGTAAAATAAAGATGATTTACACTATACTGTACTATATACACTGCTGGATAAAAAGCAATGTGTTGTTCCTCATTTCACTCTGCTTTTCCTGCTGTTCAGTGATGCCATTGATAGTCATTCTTAAACATGCAGTGTGACATGGCAATATATTTGTATTTCTGTACTATGAGTTATTACTCTGATATATAGAGCGAGTATTTGTCACAGGTATTAACTATGCTGTGGACATTCTGGCCTATGCTGTAATCATCCACCTCTTTTGGCCATCACGTTCGGTTCTCTTCATGGTTAATGGAGAACGTCCTTTACCTGTGTATGACCTTGAAATCACAGGTAAGTGACATTTTGCTGTTGAAGCCAGTGGTATGCTTTGTCTTGGTGTGTTAATATAAGCATTCAGTGTTGAAACATTGTAGCAGCAGCCAAGCTATAAGGAAGTGTTTGAATAGGTTATTTGTCCGTGTAAAGCCTGTTACGCTAGCTATTATGCAAGTCCTCGAAGTAGACTTTACATCGAAAATAAATGAACTGTTTATTTCATGGGTCAATGACCTTTTCAAACTGAGGGGAAATTGAAAGTAGATTCACCACAAATGTTCAGGATCATGAGAGATCAAAACCTAAACATTAGTGTGCCAGTCAACAGGAATAATAAATACATTCACATCACCAAGGTCACTCTCCACATGCACACTCACTCTCCCTTGCATATACCCAGCGCTTTGGGGAGGAATGGGAGCAGTGTTTACCCTAGCAGTAAATCATGGTATTTTTTTTTTGTAAAGTAGGAATCTCTAGATAATGCTTGAGTGTTTTCTATTATGTCATATTAAATAAAATTGAGGGGTATGTTTTTCAAGTAGTCGCATTTTCTTGTTTAGCCTGGATGCAATTGATTTTTTAGTAAGTCACAAAATCAAATTTTAGTTTTTTTTTTGTAGTCTTTAAAGACCAATACCGACAGCACTCTGACTCCAATGCTGAACAAAAGATATATTTTTATAGAAATATTCTTGAGAAACAGGAAAATAATAGGCTAGGCATTTGAAGTGGAAAATGCTTTAAGATTGTTCAGTAGTAACCATTCAGTCTACTTCCATTCAGGCCACATTCAAGTTTTAAGGTTTAGTTGGTTTTTGTCTACAGTTGAACTTCTATAAGTTGAAGCTTCAAGGGACCAATGAAAAAAAAAAAAATCGAGTTACGGAAGGTTTGAATGAAGGAAGTTCGTCAAAGAAAGAAAATTTTTTCTCTGTGGATAATTAATTTCAACCAAATGTTCATTTCTTGTCATTCTTTTAAAGATACTCCGCCACCCTGCAGAGTCAGAGCCACGCTTATTGCACAGGGCTTCTGCTTACGCAAAAAATTGCGTACAGTATGCATTAAAAGTTCGGAGGACCCCTTCAATTTTCGTCAATGGGGTCCCCTTCAAATCTGGGCGAAAAAAAATCTGAAGAAGGGGTCCCTGGGACCCCAAAGAATTTAGCCTTAGCAGAAGCCCTGATTGCACATGTTTTCTATACAGAAAGGAGAATATGGGAGCGCAGGGTCAGTGGGAGAGGAGTACACGATTTTACACTTTCCGACTTATTTTCATATTGTTTCAACATGATGACCAGCTTAAAATTATTTGAGTTGTGGAAGTTTTTGGCTAGGCCAGTTCAAGCTACGGAAGTTGAATATGCATAGCTATAATGGGAAACCAACCAATTGATGTTTAAAATTCGAGAGAATTTTGACTTATGGAAGGTCAAATTACAGAAGTTCGACTGTATTTTAAAAATAAAAGACTAAAGGAAAGTAAGTTTTTTGTGACATTGATAAGAAAGTTTGTATGTCAGTGTCAGAGAATTGAAAAAAAAAAGGGTTATCTATTTTGTCTGGGACACTTACATAACTGGTCAAAGTTGACTCATATGCTTAAAAGTTATAGGACTGGACATGAGTGTATTGTTTTTATAAATAAAGTTCAATATGAACGATCTTTGATAATGCTCCTCAAACCTCTGAAGGCTAGGATCACAAGTATGTCTTCAATTTCATCCTATTTCGTTACCTGTTTGTTATTGCTGCACAGGACTACTTGAAGATATCCAAGAGACAACACTTTTTTTAAGAGAAAAGGGCAAGAAGCCAGAGGATACAGAAAGTGAAAGTGGAGTCCACATGAATGGAGACACTCTCAAAGATAAAGCTGAAAGCAACAATAGTACAAGGAACAGTGCAACAGTTTCAAGCAATGGCGTGCTTAATACAGGTTACAGAAATAAGTTTTCCAGTGATGATGATAGCGATTAGCTGTTTGTCCCTGTTTCCCTCCCCTACCTTGTAAAATTCTTGTCAGAGCTCACCGTCATCTTTTTCTTTTAAAAGTATGATTGCGATAATTTTAGTGAAAAGTATTATAATTTTGCATTAGTACTATGCTCAAAGTTATAGTCTTGTGGAGTGTTCAAAGTCTTCCTGCAAAAGTAAAGATGAATGAAGATACCAATAACATTTGTCGTTTCCAATTTCATTACAACGTGATCGTTGGAGATGTTATTGAGAAATGATCAAATTGAACAAAATACCCCCACCGGCTGACCTATTATTTTTACAATGTAAGCATAACTGGTTAAGGAATTTTAATTTTGATAATGTGTAAATACTTTACATAAAAAGAACTTTAAAGAAATTTGATTTTCTTACCATGATAGGTGCAAAGTTTGTCATGGTCACTTTTCAGTTCACTATTTGAGATGACTGGGTAGATTTCTTGTGTGAATTAGTTCTTGCAGGATGATGATGATGATGTCTATTTGTAATGCGCAGGTATCCATTCAGAAGAATGCTCATTGCGCAGCAAAAACAAAAAATGTAGATAACAAAAACAAAAAAGATAAAGTTTCAGGATTCATGTGTATAATGTTAGCAGTGGTTATTAGCTTACAGACTGAAATGAATACATGTTGTCTGTGTTAATGTGAGGGAAGGAGATCCTATATGTTTTAAATCTTGTTTTAAAAGTGCATTGATCAGAAGGAAAATTTATCGCCCAGTACTTGATCTGTCCAGATTTTTGTTTTACTTTTTATTTATTTATTTTGACAGGAGTTCATTGATTACTGCTTGTATGATTATTATTGTTCACACAGATGATTACACTTTAACATCAAAATTTAAAGAGCTGCAACAGAATGTGTTGAAATGGTGTCCGGTCACTTAATCCCCAGACACTTCATCCCCGACACTTCATCCCCGACACTTCATCCCCGAGACATTTAATCCCCAGACACTTCATCCCAGACACTTCATCCCCGACACTTCATCCCCGACACTTCATCCCCGAGACACTTCATCCCCGAGACATTTAATCCCCGACACTTCCTCTTCAGGACAAATCAAGAGCAACCTATAATAGATTGTTGGGTGCAGTTAGAGAGCTAGTGCCTAATGCAGCTCCAGAGACAATAGTAACAGACTTTGAGAAAGCTGCGATGACCGCTTTTAGAGAGAAGTTTCAGTCATGTAAAGTAACGGGCTGTTACTTTCACTTAAGTCAAGCGGTATTACGCAAAGTCTCTGAACTGGGGATGAGAAGTGACTATGACGAAGACGACGAGTTACGTGGAATGGTCAGATGTCTCCCAGCACTGGCCTATGTATGTGAGGAAGACATCGTCGATTCCTTCGAATTCCTTGATGGTCTACGTAAGGATTGTCAGCTACACAAGGCGTCTGTTCTACAATCATGCGCCGGCACAGAGAAACGTGCAAAGAAGAAATACGCTGAGTTAGCCAGGAGAATTAGCAACATTGTTGAGAGATATGAGTCAACGGATCGTCTTCTGTACCTCCGATCATTAGCTTACCTTTCATATTGATTAACAGCAATTACCTCGCGAACACTCAAGAACAATTTTCATATCATATTGTTGAAGAACATTACATTTACTTGCTTATATGAATTTTAACTAATGTTGTAGATGTTCAAATGACGTTGAAGTTAATAGCATGATTTGAATTTGAATTATTTGAATTTCAATTAAGTATGATTAATTAATAAATTTCAATAAAATTTTTCGCTGACTTCATAATTTTTATAGTTAAGAATTTAGTTTAGGGATGAAGTGTCTGGGGATGAAGTGCTTAGGGATTAAATGTCTCGGGGATGAAGTGTCGGGGATGAAGTGTCGGGGATGAAGTGTCTGGGGATTAAGTGACTGGGAACCTGTTGAAATACTGACTGATTTTTACATTGTTGAAATGTTAAGATTTTGAGATCTGGCTGAAAACTGACTCGTCAAATATTAAATATGGAGATACAAATATATATTAAGTGGATCTAAAAGACAAACCTAGTGAGTTGAAAATAAAGCGTTCAAAATCTAAAGCTCCTTTTGTGAAAAATTCTAACATATTATAAATAGTGTTGAGTTTGGTTAAATCTTTAGCATACAATAATATGGTAGTTCACAAACAAAAATGCAAATCAAAAATGTCAAGCAAGCACTATCGTTGTGTGTGGGCTTTGTGAAAATTTGTATGTGATAACCCTTACTGGTGATTTATCCTAGATATTTGTTTTGAAGGTGGTTGTAGATCTCACTTAACTTACCAGGTTTTCAGGCATGTATCTAGTGTGACAAACATCTATTAAGAAACAATTTAAAATGCATTGTTAGCAGGTTTAGTATATGCTAGCTTTCCTGGCAAAGTAACAGAATACCAGCAGTCAAAAAGTTAACTGTTCTTGTTTCGGTGTTATTGATTTTGTCAGGAATTAGAATAATGGCCATTCTTCATGCTTTTAAATATTTTAAAGCAAAATTGTTATAATGATCTCGAGACCCCTGGCATTGTCAGTTAATAATAATATGAAGAAGAATGCATATTTTTGCATTGCATCTCCCTGCTATACCGGATGTTCAATGTTATAATTATTATGAAGAAATTTGAACACTGATGGTATTTTTGGACCATGTTGGTTTTGATATCAGCTGTTATTCTTTGATGAATTTCTCAGATACTATATTTCAGCAAAGAACAATTTAACACTGAGATTTCAGACATTTCATTGATTGTCAGTGTTAACTGAAAACTGTGATGATTGTTGTAAATAGCCAAAAGTTGTTCTTCTTTTTCTCCTGAAAGAACAAAGCAGTTTGTAATATAGAGCTCTGCTGCTACAACTGAGTATTTCAGTTTGAGTCTTAATGTGGTGGAGATGGACAGTTTATGTCACTGTGATAAAGTTATGTTCTTCATAATCTCATTGGTTTATTTCAGCATATTTTAGCTTCAATAGGCTTTGGGAGCACAATGTGTTCACTTAAAATGATAGCTGTGTTTAGTGTGGGAAGGCTACATATGATTAATATCAAAAAGATTGTTGTCATTTATGTATTGCAAGCATAGGCAATGCCTTGCTTAGTAGAAGATTGTTTATATTTTTCTGTCCCTGTCATATTTTGATTTGTGTTTATATTTGATTTTAAACAGTCATGTTGTTATCATAGGATGTTCAGTCACATAAATAGCTAATAGTCTTCATTACTTCTGAGAATCTTAATGCGTCTCATCTAAAGCATAAAGCGGTTGTTTCGTGTCACATGATTTTGGAATGATTTGAGTATGGTAGCTAAGATGGTTAGGATTTTAGACATTTTTCAAATGATATCACTCCAGTCTTGTCAGTGGAAAAAAAAAATCAAACTATGTGCATGATGTTTGCCAGTTAATGGGTTAGTCTTTTTGCCTTGGGTTTACTGGAATATCTATTATATACATATATATTTGTGTATGTGAAAGTCCAAAATTGTTGATAATTTTTGTATGTACTTTAAACAGTTTGATTCATTACATTCCGGTTGCTTTGCGGTTGTGCTTTTATGCCATATTTTGGGATCATGGGTAAGCAAGCTATAAATTGTAACAAAACTTTTAAAGTCTTTGTGTGTAGATCTCATACTTGATAGTGTGCACAGCATTGGATATATGCTTGCAGCATGCAGAAAATAATGCAGAATTATAGACTATTTCATTAAGAATATTTCTGTTTCTTCACTGATATTTCATTACGTAATTCGATCATGCTTTTTACTTATCTCAGTGTATCTGGCATGATTTAACAGCATTTTCTCAAGATTTGTGATGTATAATTTGCCACATTGGCATGTGTTCCCTAATGTTGCATAATAATGAATGAAGTAATTAAAAATGTTCAAGTATTAAAATTCTTGTAGCAAAGTGGTCTGTCCTTGCAGAGGATTTGCCAAGCTTATCAATGGCAGAACAGCTTGACCAGTCTGATGAAAAGTGATGAAAATGGGATGAAAGTGAATATAGCTCGTGTATAGCTTATTCGCATACTCTTGTCTATAGCTGAGAGTTATTCAGATACTCTTTTTAAAGATTGTGGAAAAAATCTTGGGTGGGAAGAATATCAATACTTCACAAAAATTGTCCAATCATGAGGATGGCGGTATGATGAAATGCACTTCTGAGAACAGGACCATGGCTGTTTATAAAGGATGCATTTATACTGGGTGCTATCAGTGTTTGCCTTGTTGTGCTTGATTATCTTTGTTTACTGATGAGGGAAATCCATCATGGAGCAGAACACCTTATTTAGGGCTGAAATGTGTGTACTCTTAACTTGTTGAGTCATTGACAGCTTTTTGAGTATGCAAGAACATAAAAGGCTGAAAGATGCTGGCATAAAGGCAGATAATAAACTTCATATTTATTGACAAGTAAAATTAAGTAATGATAAAAGTATTATACACTGTGTACTACACTATATAGCGCCAATGAAAATAATGTATTGAGAGCAGGTGTGGTGTATCTCTCTTTGTCATTTGAGTTTTGATGTAAGTTTAAGCAGTCACAGGACCAAATCAAATCTGCTTCATCCATGCCATATTTTGGGCACAGCAACAATTTTTAACCTCTGTGTAGCCAAACAAAGCATGATGAGCAACACACTATGTTAGCTGCTTATTATTATGTTATCAATTATATGAAAAAAATTCTGGAACAAGTATAATTTAAATTACCATCTACATTGTTACAACCATTTTTTTTAATTTCCAAATGTTGAGAAAAAATTTTAATGCCTTATGTACAAATGTTTGTAGTTGGTCATAGTCTAAGGCACACTGTGTTGAAAATGAAGCCTGAATTCTTTATTCTACTGTCCTTAGCCTTCCTGAATTCATTCACTGATGACTGCATTGTTTTCCTGTGATTGACCCAAACCCCTGGTCCATGTTTATAAAGAGTCCCATAGGTATGTTGGGTTTTCATTTCTGCTGTATAATTAGAGGGAGGCCCGAGTAGGACTTAAAACAGCAACTTTCCAACATCACTGAGCTTCCACAACCAGTGGATAAGGAACCTATATTCTGAAATGATATGTAGATCTTACAATTTTCTGTAAATAAGCTTGCAAGCCAAAAATGGCGTGTAGAAATTCAGACTGTTCCTGAAACTTTGGCATAGTAGAAAGAAGCAGAAGATTTTGTGGAGCTGGAATAACTGGGTTTTGTGGTATGCACAAATTTGTAATGTTTGAAATATACAATATGATTATAGCACAATATATTTAATGTCTCATCTCATTTAGGAAAGGGAAAGCGCTTTACAAGTGTGTAAATTACCTCATTGGATTTGTGTGATACATTTCTTGTGGTGCTTAAAAAGATATGCATTAGCTGAGTAAAAGGGACATTACACAGTTTCCTGTTACTGCAAACTGTCTACTGTTAAAACAGAGGATGCAATGAAAGTTAAAACCTTATTCACAATACTTTTTTAACATTTGGTTTCCTGTTCATCTGAGCAGTTTGAAAATGTTTTCCTGTCAGTTGCTTGGGACATAATTTGGCCTCAGAATGATGCTAGTGTTTCTCTTTTGGTTTGTTTTTAAATTCCTTTTTATGTTGTAACACTTTTAACAGACAAAACATTTATCATCAGTTTCATTGTAGATGAAAAACTTGTAAAAATTGATATGTATATTTGCTGCTATTGCAATATCTTGCATGCTACAGAAGAATAAAGCACAGACAAACTGTTGATACTTGCATGAGATTGCTTAAAGAGTTAAAATTAATATTTGTATGTTTACTGGTAGCAGGAGAAATTCACCCTTAGTTCTACTTTGCAGAAAATACTGTAAGAACAAGCAAGAATGCTATAAGGAACCTATTATACAATACAAAGAAATCTTTAGTGATCAATTTTACTGATATCAAATCTAAAGATTCTGAAAGGTGCTTTTCTGTCGAATTACTCTTGCACACTAGTTTATATTTCTAGACTTGTGTGCCAAACCTAAAAAGCACAGTGAGTTACAAATGTTGCATCATTACTTTGAAGCTATAAAAAAATCTTGAGTTATGACATACAAAGAGAATGAAAATGGGCATAATTATATAAATGATAAGACACTAATACAGTGAGCCACATGTTACACAATGGGCTTCAAAAATACCTTTTAAAAAATTCAGAAAAGCTTTAACACAATCATGACATGACTTGTCAACTCCTTGGTAATGCCGTTTTTTTAGGATATTAAAAAAAGATTAAAAAGCCACGATGTTGTCAAAAATTTATAATGCATTTTAAACCTGAATTTATGATAAATGAAATATCTTCATTCTAGTTCATCATATTGTTATACTATATTTTGTGGTTATTCTGTATATGGGTCTTGAACAGAGTTTTGGACCTGTGCATAGGTGGGAACCAACCAATCATATATTAAGAGACTATTGTAAGCATCAAGTCAGTTTAGAGGCAAAAGTGAAAAGGGAGGTAAGTGATTTACTGTGTTGAGCACAGCAGAGGGTGAAAGAATTTCACATTCTTTGACAAGTACCAATCCGCCGGGTGGACAGAGAGAGTTTTCTGATCACGATCTTGGATAAGTCTAGAACTAGGAAACCACCAGCCAAACAATATAAAATTACACTTTAATATCCCAGAGGGTAATTTCGGGCAACTTGATATAAAAGCACAAAACAATACCACAACATACCCATATCAGATTTATACTTTCATGGTTCAGACAACTGCATGCATTCACACAAAGTAACAGAAGTCACATGGCCAAAACAACGAAGGACAGCATGAATCTTTTTGTCCTACGTACAGGTACACAGCATGGCTTGATGAGAGGTGGAAAAATTCTCCTCACGGGATATGCCTGTCATCATGAAGGACTTTAGATATTTTCAGAAGTGTCTGTATAACAAGTCAGAAGAGCACTCAGGGCTGTTTCCATGACTTGTCTAATACACGTTTTAAAAGTTATGACAATGTGACACCAAAAGTCTGAATGTATTTTACATGCAAAAGTTCAGTTTTTTTGGGTCATGGTTATGTCAATCATAATTACAAGATGTAATCAGACTGCAGTGATAACAATTCAATATATAGATAGATAACAATAAAAACAAAATAATCTGAAGCATCTTTTAGAGTAAGATACAGCATGTGATAACAATCGGCATAGTATTTTGATTGTGTAAAATTAACTGCATCTTAATATTAAGATCCTTGATTTTGCTTACTGCTATAGTGTTTGTACTTTAAGAAGGAAGATGACTTTTGTCCACATCTGTAATCAACATACAATATTACAAGTTCAACCTGTTTCTGACAAAACAAAATGGGATCATAAGACTTAAGTAAATTTATGCTTAAAGTGTTTAAGATAATTCAAGTGAGATGTTTTAACAGTTGTCAAGAGGCTGGCTTTCTTCTGCTCTCTTCTATACATTTCTTAAAAGCTGCCACGTGATCTTGACACTTGCGCCAGTCTTTGTGCTCGGCCATACATTCCTAGACAGTAAAGACACAAATATTTACAAAGTTAACATAATCATACAAATAGCCACAGCCATATTTGAGTCCTTTAACTAGTTAGCACATTGGATTAAAAGCATCTAATGCAAGGGGTATGATAGCACCAATGTTTTATGTTACACAAATGTGTGGTATTATATAATTTTTTTTCTGAATGAAAGAAATATATTTCTCTAGAAGAAAATAAAAAGCTCTTCTATAAATATGGCACCAACAGATTTCTGTAATGCACAGTACATGATCAATTAAAAATGAAGATGCAGATAAAAGGAAAGAGAGTGAGGAGAAAAGGGAAAAAACAGCTTATTTTATCTATTCACCTTAAAAAAAAACAATAACAAAAACAAAAACGAACAACTCATCGGGTAAACCCATTAGCCAATGTGCTGATAGGTAACTAATAGCAGTCGTTTTTAGCCTTTTTACCTTCAGCTCTAGATGGAAGGGAGAGAGAGAGCGAGAGATTACGCTCGATCTGGGACTGTGATATTTCATATATGTTCAAATAAGTCCAGACAGAGATCCCAGTTATTATTTAGATGTTTTGGTTTTTTTTTCTTAAAAGGCGGAATTCGTACAGTTTCTATCGTAAAATAGCAGACGACATATCTGAGGGAGAACGGATTTTTTTTTTTTTTTTTTTTTTTTTTTTTATAGAAGCAGGGTTTGAAGTATCAAATTGATAGAGTTTACTAAAAAAAAATGCACAAGACCTGAACTGTGTGGTGTTGCTTAAGGCAGCCTGTCTTGTTTATCATACTTTCCACTGGATCATCTTCGTCACTGGATGCCGTAGTCTGTCTTTTTCGATCGTGTCCTATGGTCGCCGCCATTATTTGCAACTTCATCAAATGAAGGTAGCGTGCGGGTATCCATAACAGTTTAATATTACGAATAACCACGAAAAATATCGAAGCACAGAATTAAAGTTAATGGTTACTGTTAATTTATAAGAAATCTTAGACATTTCGAAAGACAAAATATTTTAGCATGATACAAGCGGGTATTTCATAGTAGCTTCCCTTGGAATTGCAGACGCTAGTTTCTTTCAACTGATTTTGGTAAAAACAATAACCTATTATCAGACTTCGATTATGTAAAACAGAACAATTGTTTTTCAATATTTTTTCAGTCTGTTTTACTTCCAGCCATTTCTATTACATTTCTTACTTTGAATTGCATTACTTATATAGCGACAATAAATAAGAAGTACTGTAGATCGGTAGCTGCTGTTTGTGTGCGCGCGCGCTTACATCAGCATCTGTTTGGCTGATTAAATACTTAGTCTTACATTAGTCAGATAACATAAGGAAACAAAAAAGTGTGACATTAATTAATTGTATTAATCGTTAATCAATCACGCACTCTTACTGTTACTGCATCTACAAATAAGCTTTTGTTCGTGGTTTTGTGGGGTGGTGGTGGATGTCCTACAGGTCATGGAAGCCACAGCACAGACAGACAGCCTTGTGGAGCAGGGTGTATCTGCAACTAAAGTAATGGTTATGGAACAGCCTGGTGAGGGACCAAGAGTACGTATGGTGTTACAACAGTGTATGGGAGCTCAGTTAATGGTACAGCCACCAGATGAGGGATCACCACCGCAGTTCGTAGAGGTAATATAGCGATATCATTGTACTCAGAATAAGACTTTCTCATTTTTCTTTTTCTTGTGATGAATAAGGAACTGTTAAAATTAACAGTGCTTTATTTACTCACAGAGAGATAGGATTAAAAAAAGTACCAGGAAGCCCCAAGAGAATGATGAAAGGAAAGAAAATAAAGAAAAGGTTAGCTGTTTTAATCACTGATAATTTAAAGAGATACTTCTTTTTATTTTTGTTTGCACAGATACGCAGAGGGTTGATAATTTATATTTGTTTCCTGCGAGGAGCCACAAAGACTCTCACAGAAAAAATGGGTGAGTGCTTGCAAGGTACCTTATTCTTTCAAATTTAATAGTAAGATTTATGTGCATGTACATTGGATGATTAGGATATTATTTATGTTTATGAAAAAGGTGATTTAGTATTAACTGTGTTTTAGATTAGGTAATATAAGCAAGAACAGCACACCTAGGTTTTTGATTATATTGCTAAGTTTCTGGGGAGACCATTTTATACACTTTTGGTTCTTCATATCATCTTGTTAACTTATGCAGTTGTATTGGAGGTAGTTGGCTGTTACATTTTTCAGGCTGACTGTGTGCAAGCTCCTTTTTGAAAAACTGGATTAAAGATTTGAAGCATAAAGAGTTCATGTAATATATGGATATGAGGATGAAGGTTTAGAGGCTAAGACTTTTTTGCTACAAAACTATCCATGACTATCAATAATAAGAGATGAGATCAAACTATTATGCCCAATTTGTCATAAAGATAAAGAGTGATTGGTGAAAATTCAGTGTTGTCCTGGGTCAGAAATTGTACATGGCATATTTAGTTTATTCCTTGTTACTCCTCGAGGAGCATAGGGCTGCAACAACACCTCGCCAGTGGACAATTTTGAGCAGCCCCCCCTCAGTACATAGCACACACATATATATATAATACTTTTGGCAAAGGTATGGGCATTGTATAATGAAACACTATAAATCTGACATTTTCTAAGATAATTAAGTGTTAATGGGTTTTACCTGTTGAATGCTATGCCTTATAGTGTTGAAAAATAGTTATTTTTAGCTTTCCTTTAACAATGTGCTAGACTTTGTTTTGTCCACAGTAAAGATAACAGAACTTCTGCAGTACAAAGCAATGTGAGTGCCCCTCAACACTGTTAATTTTTGGAAGATAAGGTGTTTAAGGGAGTTTCTTTATTTCTGAATAAAATGAAATAACTGGGTTTTTTTTTCAATTGTTGCAGCACGAACAGCCCTGACAGTGCGCCTGAGCGAAAGTGATGATGGCAAGTTGGTGTCTGTACTGGATCTTCCAGGTGACGTTCTCATCATCCCACAGGCAACTTTGGGTGGCACAATCAAGGGAAAGGTCATGCAGTACCACAAGAACATAGCTAAAGAGGAAGGCTTACAGTTGTACTCAGAGTTTGTGTCGATCTTCAGAAAAACCTACGAGAGAAATGACAAATGTCAGACAACAGGAACGGTAGTAAGGTATGGGACCTATGGTAACCGCCAGGTGTTCAGTTGTCAAACTAATGGACCATACACTCACCTGATTGAAATGTAGTGGAGTTTGTAGTGATGCTGCTTCACCATGGATGCAAGTCTGTGTCATGAGCACAAGGAGAGAAAGATGTACATTTATATCCTGTGGTGCTTGAGGTGATTTTAGTGTGGTTTGTCTCGTGATGACCGCAAATGCTAGTAGTACTCATTTTTCCTGTTTCATTGTCTGCGTGGTGACAGTCCTATACAAAGATACTTGATATTTGCTTGACTTTGTGTGCAGAAAGAGAAGTATTTATAGCAACTGTTAGAATATGTTTTTTGTGGTTTTGGTGGTGATAAATTGTCTTCATAGTCATACTTGATTTGTGCAAATAGTTTTGTTTATGTTGATTTGTATGGTATTCAAATAAGCAGTAATTTTTTTTATGTTAAATTTAAGTGGTTTTATGAAGTTATTGTCAAAATGTGCTTAAGTAATGTGCCATGTTTTAATGGGATTTCACTTTAAAAAAGTATTTTTTAAGTGAAAGATTTTTTTTATTGATGTTTTTTAAACCTAAGCTTTAGTATGATGAATGTCTTTTTAAATGCAAAATTGGAGTTGAGTTACACAAGGAATGAAACTTGCAGGGTACTAATGAGGTCAATCTCATTTGCAGAGCTACCTTGTACATAACTTCTATATTGTCTAAATTTACATCAGTCCCATTGTTCTATGCATTTTAAAGAATTTTTCACATTAGTATTTATGGCACCAAGAAAATTGTGGATTTTTGTTTTTGCTTTTTCTGTAAAACATTAAGATATTAATACTAACATATCCTTTTGTTTGAAAGTTGTTTTTTTTTGTAAATTTAGTAAGGAATTGTAAACAACATTTGATGTCATGTTGAAAGAAAGGATTTGACTAAAGTGTAAAGAGATTTAATGTTTAGAAGTATTTTTTTTTTTTGTTAAATTGTTTGCTTATATTTATGGACTTATCTGTAGGTCACATCTATGAAATCCTTATCTACACACTATTTTTAATTTGTTTCTATAACTTTAATTTTAATATTTATTTATTTATTCTTAACTGTGAAAAAGTGCTTATTGTTGAATATAGTAAATGTTTTAATCATTAAATACCTTGTAGGCTACATTTTTTTTTTTAAGTCATGATATATTTACTTGTGTGAAAAATAGATAAGGAATTTGGTACTTACAAGGCATTTAGGAGCAGCCATTATAGCTGAAGTGTACATGATTCACTATGTTCACTGAACCTTTATGTACATGTAGCTTTAAATTGGTTGAAGTAGGTTTGTAGCAAAAAGAAACAAAATACCGTATGTAGCTGTATACCTGTTTAAATCTTATCCATAAAATGACAGAAGAAATCTTAAAAAGTCAGCAAAGTTTCATGTTTTATTAGGTTTTGGTTGTGAAAGCATGAGTACAAAACCCTTTTGAACACTTCTGAAGCAAGATGTTATCTAAAATGATAGACACTACATATGATTGAACACTTTGCTTCACTTTTGTTATCAATACTTCACCAAGGGAGTGGAGGTAGCAAAGACTTGAAAGACATAGAGGGGAACATAACAGAAAATGTTAATAACAGTTTGATTGTAACTGTAGCTAGGATCTTCATGATCAGTCAGCTGATTAGTCTATTTCCACCAGTCGGCATCTTCAGGTTTATTGATACGATGAGCATGATAAAAGAATATTTATTCTGATGATTGTTTTTACTGGTGATGCATTATTTTTATGTGTAGTGAATGAAATCTAAATGACAATGGTCACTCAATTTATTTATGTGTCTTCTTGAGGACAGATGTTTGAGCACTGGAGGGTGGGGTGATAGTGTGCTTGTGATGACAGTGGTCTCTGTGTTCATGTTACTCTCATTTATGAGAGGTTTATGAGAGCTGTGGGAATATTTGGCTGATGTGGCTGTGTTGACAATATTTTATGCAAGAGATTTTTTTGAATTTTTGAAATTTGTGATTTGTGACATTTGTCATATTTTTTGGATATAAGTTGATAGAAGTTATAAGTTGTGGAAGGATTAATGAATGCCAGAGATTTATATGAAGACACAAAGTATTATTTTTAATAAACCCAGTGTTTCACAGAGGTCTTGGATATGATTTGTGTAGTTGGTTAACATTTTATAATTGCCTCCCATGAGTTTCTGCAATTAAAAAAAAAAGCATAATCGAGTTACTCCTCTTGATCACAGTATGAAAGTATGAAGTATAAAATATTCTGAAAATGTGACCATAAGTTGCCATATGAAGCAAAGTTTTCGAGAAAGATGCTAAGTGGTGATTTTCAGAACTTAATTGTGTAGCTCATGGAAATAACTTTGACTTCTTTGTATTAGGGAAAACAATAAAATTCAACAATGCACTCTAAGTTTGTGATATAATGTATTGATGTGAGGATTTCTTAAACAGAGTATTAAAAGTACTTTTTAGAATCTGTTTAAATATGTGTTCCATTACAGATGTGATTCCATCCACAGAAAACATTGTGTCCTAAATGTCTGACAAAATCAGCCATGTAAGAAGTACTGTCCTGGAGCTCTCTAGTCACAGGGCACCAGGCTTTTCACCACATCCTGTAGCTCTTTGCTCATCTTCAGCTTGGCTCTTATCTCGGCCCTGCGATTCTCAATTTGTGCCAATATTCCAATAACCGTCTGTCTGGGGGCTGGCAAGGACCGGTGACTGAGTTCATATTTGGTTGGAGCTGATTTTGGCCGGTCTCTAGAATTTTCTTTTACACCCAAAGAAAGCAGCCTGGAGACTAGTTGCCTTGTTGTGGTCATGTGACTGAGGGTGGCAAGTGGTGCGAAGGTCCTAGGTGCAATTTTGCTAGTGCTGACTGCCAAGACAGTGGAATGCTTTTGGTTTGGGTTAGTGACGTGGGCAGGAGATACACACTGTCCGTGAGGTGGCTGGGCCTGAGCCATGGGAGTGAAGGGGATGTGAGCCTGTTGAGTGTCAGCTTGACTTTCAATGCCCACCGCACTGAGTCTTGACTGTGGTAGGGTGTTGGTGGAAATACTGGTAGGGTCGATGGAAGCCTGAACCTGTGGATTGGTGTGAGGTGGGGAGAGGGCATCTGAAGTTGATGGAGATGTGAGAGGCATGTCTGGAGGGACGTGAGGTGTAGAGGTTTCTTCTGGAGAAATGTGCGATGCAGTGGGTGTGTCTATAGAGTTTTGAAATGTGGGAGGTACAGTTTCCGGGGTGGGAGATACTCCTGTACGATCCTGATATTCTGGAAGGACGAGTTTGGTTACGGACGAAGGTCTTGTGATGTTGACAGTCTTAACTCTTTGTCGCAAGGTAGGGTAAGCGCTCTGTACGCGTTTAGTGGAACTGTGGGGGACTGCAGCCACGTGTTGGGGGAGAGGCTTGGTACAGCTGGACATAATACCAGCTGTGTGTGGCCGTGGAGCTGCATTGCACACACGCGTTAGACCAGCTGTCTGTGGGCGGAGAGGCTTGCTAGAAGACGGGGCGACAACTACGTCTTGAATGTGTTGTGTTACCTCGGATGGTGATGCATCCTCCAGGTCAGTCTCAGGGCTGTGTGTCCGCGGACCAAAAATAACTTCGAACTGCCCAATTATTCTGTTTCTCAGCAAGTGCTCGCACTCTGTGTACGCATCTTTGCCGTACCTGCATCCCGTCTGGCCGACCCACGGAGGTCGCTCGCTGGTTACCTGCCCTTGCAGGAGTTTGAAGCTGCTGCTGCTGCTTGGCCGCACGTGCGCCGAGTATCGCACCCTGGGTGCCACTGCATGCGTGGTCAAAACACCGGTCTTTTCGTTGATAGAATCAAACCCACTTGCAGACCTGCTTTTTTCCACAGCTGGAATTACCTCTCTTGCACCATCTACCGAGTGAGGAATATTGGCTGGATTGTCTACCCTGCCTATGCTTGCGTTCTTTTCCACAATATCGTCGTCTTCGTCGTCTGGACGACCGGCCTCGCTGTCGACGGAGAACGGAACAGCATCAGGCAGCAGGTCGTGTGGCAGATGAACACGCTGCGTGTCTCTAGAAGTATGGCGACGGAGTCTGGATACGAGGTGATGGGAGTCCCAGGTCTGACCACACTTACTGGACAAGGACTGGCGGCGCTCCCTCAACAAGGTGTTGGTCCTCATGGCGCGGGTGTCGGGTGGACAGTAGGCCTGGAGTCCCGGCGCAGTTCGGTGCAGTCGCTGCAGGAAGTAGCCGCAGTCACGCTGGCAGCTGGCGATGACCTCCCTTGTCTGGCGGTACTCCTCCCTCAAAATCTGCATCCTCACCTCCAGCTGCTTCTCCAGACTCACGTTGCGCTTTTGTACTAAACGGTTCTTGGGTAGCAGGTTCGCCATTTTGAGAAACAAGATCAGAAGACTTACCTGGAAAAAAAATTGTGGAAAATGTAAGAAAAAATTGACTTGAAAATGTAATAATTACTTGTGAATATCATAAACCTTAGACACTGATAGTGAGAAAGAGAAAGCCACACATGGTCAGTGCACATCGTCTGGTCTGAAATATTAAAGTCTATGGCTGTGCTACGGAAAGCCAGATAACTTAATGTATTTTACATCTACAGAAACACACAACAACATGCACTGATTATTTATGGTTACTAGTCTTATTACTTTGATACTGTCAATAACAGTAGTGACCAAGGTGTCAAGGCCAGGATTCAGAATTTGAGTCAGCAGTACACCTGAGCATGTTATCTGCGGACACTTTGCACGTGAAAACTGAGAAGCGTGAGTTGTTTGGAAAGTTCAGGAAGGACGAGTATGATGTTCAAACTTTACGGGTGGCCAGTATTTCACTTCCCGTGGAGACATGCTGGCTATCGGCTACTGGGTTGATTGTGCTCGCCTAACCTGAATATTTTAACACTTTGTATCGGTTACAAGTCTATTTGGAACTTTCCTGACAATACTGTAACTTTGTATTGACAATTATTATAATTATGACCACGTTAAGCATAGTTTTGGGAGGCGGAGAGACAGTGTAGGCCTTTCATACAAGTGTTGGTCCCTCCCTTGTCTTGAGTTATGGGCATCTTATCTGATACCTTGCTTTGCACCCTGGTTACCTCAGGCACTACTGCGTTCCGTTGGAATACGTGTTTCTAAGGATGTTAACGGTGCAAGCGACCATTTATGAAGTATTGCTGGATTACAGTTGATTGCTGTGACAACCGAGGAACACCATTCTCTGGATGTCTTTTCAAGAGACCACTCACCAACAACGAACTGTGGCAAGTACACCCCCAGAAAATTGTGAGTATCTAAAGTACCTGGCTGTACCTGGTCAACCGAAGGCAACTACGAACATGTAGTTTATGGTTTTGTTTACCCGACAGAACTCAGACCGGGAGGGGGAAATGTGTCGGTGTAACAAAGGTTAATGTGTAACAAAGGTTAATGAAGTGTGTGCCAAGGCAGGAACTTCCCTCCCTCACAATTATATTTAGCAGTTGCTGCATGTTCCGAAGTATTTCAGAATGAGTGAGAGCGGGATGAAGTGTTTAACTTTCTGTCCGACAAATTTACGCCCAGGTGGGCCCTAATGACTGGATTGAGAGGATAAGTGTGTGCATACAATTAGGCAGTTGTTTTAGAATTATTATTATTTTTTTTTTTAGCTTAGCCCGGTAAATCACGCAGTCGTTTTTGTATTCGTCAGACTCTCATAAAACTGCTTAAATTTTGCTTATTCTGTTACCATGGTTAATAAAGATTTATTCTTTGCCGTATCAGCAGCTGGGTGATCTAATCCACTGCCTTCAAACTTAGCCAACTTCCATTGAAGATCGTTTTTCACTTGATCGAACACTAAAATCGTCTTTCTGTGCTCATACCCTGTTCAACTCATACGGGTATGTGATGCCATCGTTTGTTTTTGGCTCTTCTCGAGCCTCATTGAGTTTTGTTAACTCTAGTGACTAAGTCAGCTTTCTGTCATGCTCCTTTTTGTACAGGTATTGCAGAATCGGAGTTCCATTTTATGTTTTACTGTGCAAGGTTCAGTTATTGAAGAAGCATTCTCTTAGAAAAAATTGGTGGGGATGAGTGTTTGTGCGTGTGTGTGGGTGTGTGGGGTGTGTGGGGTGGGTGGGTGGATGGATGAAAAGCAAAGGTATTGAAGGGTAGTAACCCTAAGGGTAGTTCTTAACCACTCAAACAAAGAGAAACGTTTGATCAAATCTGGCAGTGTTTATATTTGTGGTTAAGAACAACCTTTAGGGTCACTGCCCTTTGATGACGTCCCCCTACTTCCTCCCTCTCTCTCTCTCACACACACACACTTGACCAAATTTGGCGAAGAGTTTATATAATCGTCATGTAACAACTGTGCCAGACTTGGTCAGACCTCAGTCCGTATGTGTCCAATTAATATAAGTCTTTAACGAGGTCGTTATTAGATGCTTAACTATGTACACGTTACACTGAGAAAATTAGGTTTGCGATTGCACTGAACTGTTTCGTCGAAAAATTGTGGAAGTGCCAACGACTGAAATATTGCTAATAAAGACTGACCTAGACAGAAAGGGAAATAATGATCTCGATTTCCCAGGAATAAGAGAAATATTAATAAAACTCACAATGGCATTGCTTCCCATACATTTCCGACATTTCACATTATGTTCAGTGATTGTTTTAAAGTCTTCATTCAGCCGGTAAAATGTGTTCATGAAATGGAAACATAAAACTATCATTATTCGTCTGCGCAGCGAGTGCCATCTTAGTCTCGGTGCATTACAAATAACCATTATTATTATTAAACAACTTTGAGGGGATAGCTATACAAACAAAAATATCGTGATTTTGATGATTTTAGAAATAACATTTGGGTAAACAAATCTGAGGGCTAGTTTCAGAACATTTTACTCACCCGTTGGTATTTTCAAGCTGTTCTTTTCTGTTCACTATCCAGTGCAACACCAGGATACAACTGCCTACTTCCTTTTTAAATCTTTTGCTATTACTGAGTTTTGTTTAGAAGCACAACAAGTTTTTACCTGTATATTCGAGAAAGCATCACAGGTGGACACCGATGTTTGTGGAGGGCTGGGAAGCTTTTGCCAAACCCAGGGGACTGACTTGGCTCGACTGTGTAGGAACAGGACCTGGGCCCTTCAGTGGTCTAGTGCAAACCTCTCTGTGGTTGAGGGGCAGTCGCTGAATGTATCAATGATTTCCTTCTCGGGACGTCATGCGGACAATCGGTGCTCGGGAGGGAGGGAAGGAGGGAAAGAAAAACACTTTGTGGTACAAACTGAAGCTGTATAGGTCCTACCTGGTTTTTCTGGTGTGACAGACCGTTCTAATCTGTCAACCTTTCATCTCCGCTTTACCGGAGTGGCCTTCGAGAGATGGTCATTTCCAACCAAGGAATTGCAATGAGGCAATTTCCTTTTTAAAATAAGTGCGCTCCATTTTAGTGAGAAAACTGATTCAATTTAGTTTGAACACACACACCATTCTATTTCTAAGCTGTAGGTTAGGTGACGTGAGGAAGAATGAAATAAACCTTTGTTCTGCAGGTGCGAAGACTGGAGTAGGCGACTGCAAGGTGGAGTGTCCTTCTGGTGAAGAGCGAATATCTGCAGGACAGAGTTCGATATCCTGCGGGGGAATGAAGCTGCTTAGGTGTGACAGGTGCCTAGCAGAGAAACAACAGAGTTAAGAAGGGTTTGTGTGGTGTGTTGAGTAGCTTGTTCCTCTACCTTACTAAGACCTTTGCACTGTCTAGCCACGCAGTGTCCTTGTTGCCAGGCAGCGAAGAGCGCTACTCAAATAAGGTTGATGAGGACGTATGCAATAATATGGAACAGCGAGTGTTTGAAAAAAAAAATGACATTCTCAAAATGAACAGACACAAAGCAACACAGAGGCTATATATTTTTTATTTTGTTACAAAAATAAGTTACAGTGCAGACAACACATCTTACATGCAATAACATCGCTTGTCAATAGGTTACTGACCTCTTGGATATGACTATCAACCGGTTTTGGTGAAAGGAGCCTCGTACACCTGCAATGGAATTCCATAATGGTATTTTTACACATGAAACGGCGATTTTTGGCATGTGTGAGTAACAACGCCGCGGGTATGTCTGCTCTAACCAGTACCTACTACTTCCAGATGCTGCTGCTGCTGATGTCATGGAGGGTCAACGAAACACTAGCCTGTCCGTCGGATACGGAAATTTACAACATGGAGACGTTTTGAAGTATGTACATCTTTGTTCGCAACGCCGGTAGTCTAGGAATGATGCTAATGCAAAAATGGACACGTCAGGTATGCCGGACTGGGCTGAGCGCACCTTTATGAAACCAGATGAACGACAAGCAACCCTAACTTTTTTGAGATCCCGGCTCAATAAAAAATCGTGGGTGAACAAGCCAGTCACAAAAAAAAAAACAAAAAAAAACGTTAACTTCCCTCCTTGTCCCGGACTGGGAGGAAAACATAGACCCTACCAATCTGTCACACACAAAATTAATATTCACAGCACAACAACCACTGAAGCACGGACGAGTTGGTAGGTGGCTGTCAGCAGATGGACTTGTCGGGCGGGGGAGGAGGACACTTGTCAGCTCACCTGGCGGCGCTACACCGTTTGGCAGACTACCGACAGGACGCGGGTCTGAGAGCGAAGGCAGCACGATGAAGACAGTCGTACATGGAATGAGACGACTACCGAGCAAGATGGCGGTGCGATGACGTCACATGTCTCGGATGGCGCGAGATGACAGGAGCCTGTACAGTCGCGTGTGTGCCCTCGACGCCGCTAATGGTCGCGTTCGCCTTGGATCAGGTTCTCGGAGCTGGGAGTGCGGCTGATCTCCTGAACCAGCTCCGCGTGTTCGTCCAGCAGCTTCTCGAACTCTCGCTGTCTCATCTCCGCCTCTTCCTGCAGACAGTACACAATGGTGATAGTGGTGAAGCCGTGTTACACAGTGGGGAAGCCATATTGAGGATCTTGATGAATAAAAGAACATCAACGAATTTGGGTCTTTTGAAGTGACGTACCTTGATCAATGCCGCCATAGCTTCCGATGCCTTGGATTTGATGACCTTTTCTGTGATGGACGCCTTTCTCACGCGACCTTTTGGAACTTCAGCTGTCAAAGAAAAGAAAACTACTCAGGCTGTGTGCAATCTCCTAACCCGCTATACATCATCATCTTGTGTACCCATCATTCTCGAATCTGACATTCAACCTTCCAGTAGGTAAAAACATTTTAGATGGTTGTTGCTTAACATCGTATGAGGAACGAAAGTTATCTATATGGTAAGAGTTGCTTTACAAACTAAAAAGGATAGTTCATGACTATGATTGACTTCAAACTTCTTATTGACTTCTTATTGACTTCAAACATCGTAAACCAGTAAAGCAAATAAAGTGAATGCAGGTAAAGGTGGGGCAGAAAAAAAGGGAGGGACATGATTCAGTTAGCGCCCTTGTTAAGTGTCCCCCACCTTCTGGCATGAGTTCCTCCTGGTCAGCTGTGTCAATCTCCACCTCTGCGCTCTGGCCCTCCTCCGTCTCCAGTCCCAACATGATGTCCGCCCCGCTGTTGGATGCGGTCAACTTCGGCCGCGGCCGCTGGTTCTCCGTGGTGCTCGGCCCCTCCGATTCCTGCTGAACATCGCATACACTCTTCACAGCCACCTGGTACATGAGTCAATCCTCACCCCGACTCTCATTTCCTCATTATCCAATCAGCCATTACTCTGGGTAAAAACCTCCCTGATCTGAAACTAATGGATCGACCCTGGGTGGTTCGGCTTGAAGACGATTAGCTATCATTGTGGAGCTCCCAAGGGGATACTACCCTCCTGCCACTGTACTTTCGTAAACTCCCAACGTTTTATGAGACTGTTTTAGTTCTCACCCTGTTCAATATATATATATAAAGGTTCTCTTTAAGGTCCATATTGGTTTGGAGGACATTGGGAGTGGTAGGACAGTTTCAGTAAGTTCAACTACAACGCGTGCAGGGTCTATGCACTAGTTTGAGATCAGTAGTAAAACCTAATCTGACTTCCACCCACCCTATAAACCCCACCCATCCATCCATTTAACATTCAGACCACGAAAACTACTTTCATGTAAACAGATTCAAAGTTGCATTCTGCGTTCAAAAGCTTTCATCACAATGTCGGAGCACTCGTCACTACCGATGGAGTCACCTCGACTTCCGTGACAGGAATGTCCACGCTGCTTTCGTTGTTGTTATCCATTAGTATGTGGATGGCGTCGCTGTCGTCGATCTCCTCGCTGTTGTTGGGTGACGTCTGACGAATGCTGTCGTTGTCCTCGTCTTCGGCGATCCCCGCCACCGTCACGCGAACGTCACCCGCAAGTCGCTGGCGCGTCGACGTCGAGTCTGAAACCAAGTCCACAGGGTTAGAGATGTCCCTGGGAACAGCTTCTTCTCACACTAATTATAACCTACTTCCCCAAGAAAACAAAAAGCTTATCGTCTCTTTCTCGATATACCTTTGCCTTTCACCAATATTCTTCCCCCATAAATCTTCCTTTGACACAACACATACCGACAGCCACGTGCCGTGAGCAAGAGGCCACTGAAGTACCCGGATGTCAAGAAGATTTACAGCAAAACTAACGACAGTTCAGCGCCTCACACGTCATCCAATTGTTGAGACGTGATCCTGACTTGGCGACCACTTCAGATACCCGCCAATCTCGACCACTGACGCAACCACTCGCTAAAATTATATCTACCCGACTCTTGCTATCATCACGCACGCACGCAAATACGTGTACCTTGTTGTACTAAATATACTGCCGAATAAAAATTTTTGTCCAGTTTGTGTGCCAAGGATCGTGACGTGGGTGATCCCGGACAGGTATAAACAGCTCTCGCCAAAGGTTCCGCGAAACCTTATTCCCCTCACCCCACATGTAATTAAAGACGACAAACAAGAAAATCAACAGTCATATGATCACCACAGCTTTTTGATACAGAAGCAAAAATTTCTCAGCATTTTGAGTAATTGGGGTGAACAGATACAAAGCCACTAGAGGTCAGGCTGGGTGATAGAACATCTGGCTAGTCAGTCTGACAGAACCACTTGTGATCTGGCTGACTACCCGATTGTCATAACCGCTACTAGTGAGACCACGAGTGGTTCTGTCACTCTGCTAACAAATGACGGATTTCTATTTCGGTAGCAGCTGTCGTCACCCTGCCATCATTCATGGCGCTGCGGCCGCCGCCTACGACAGTTTCTCCATCACCAACATCCACCTCCACTCCGGCGGTGCTGTGCAGCAGTCATTAAAAAAATGATGGAGAGAGGAGAGAAGTGACAGGCCAGCCTGGACGCCAAAATACCTTTGCGAAAGGAGCGAAGGAAACTTTTATCGCGCTCTTCATCGAGTCGGAGGAAGGTCGATGACGCTATCTCCTCCTCACTAGCAGCAGACGATAACGAAGCTGTTAAACGTTCCTGCGTTTTCTCCTCAACCGCCAACATAGCCCCGGGGCACTGGGCACGAGGGTGACAGTTATGGTGTAACCTTTACCACCCGGGTTAGCATGAACCTGCAGGGTACACGTCATGTACCAGGGTCACACGTCAGTCGTATAAAAACTTTCCACAGGTTAGCGAACCCCTCTACCCCACCCCACACCCTTGGTATGGCGGTTTGGTGGCACAACGGTTAGCATCTTCCACCAATACAGTGAGGATTGGATGTCCTGGGTTCAACTCTCGTCTCGGGCACGCTGTTCAGTAAGTGGCATCTGTTTACAGGGCTGGCTGCATTGGTTGATGGCTCGGCGTAAAACACCAATTCCATCCTCATCCCCACTTTTCCCCGAACAACAAATTTAAGGGCGTGCGAAGGAAAGAATTTAATAACATACAAGTGTCGCCAACTGCGAAAAAAATTTCAGTTAATGTTTCTCCCCATTCTAAAACAGTTCAGTCAACCACACCACTAGACTGCCTCGATCACCGCGCCTCGTATTTACTGGTTTGTACATGTGTTAACATCGCAACTAAACACCGTTTAGTTAATATGTTTTATTAATTTATCAGTCCACCTTTTGAAGCTGTGCCGCGTCTTAAATATTCCCCACCTTTGGTGAATGTTTTTGGGGGTTGTTGTTTTTTTAAAGTTTGAAAATTCCCGCGAATACCCACTCTGCACACGCAAAACTAAAACCTACACGCGGCGATGTTACACCTTTTGTTACAGACAGGTGATTAATTATGACTGAATTATTTTCTCTTACCTGCACCAATCTGGTCTGCCTGCGTGGGACTGTCTTCGGACCACAAACTCTGCAAAACAAAAATCACAGGTGTGCTTCGTCATGTTCTATAAATTCTACACTAATGAGGGTTCATTGTCTTCACACAGACACCTTGTCTTTACAGATGACAACTACAAAACTGTGAACACCTACCCCAGGTCTGCCCCTCCCAGCATCATTCTCCACTCTGTCGATGATGAGCTACTTATTAGGACTCTCTGTGATGTTTGGATTTTAAAACTTCTTGAGTTACCCAGGGTGGGTCTGATACCTACATTGCATTGTCCTGCGACTCAATGGCCTGCAGGACATTTCTGGTTATTGGGGGACAGACATTCTTCACATCCCCCCGAACTCTTTTAACTCTACAACAAGTAACGTGAGCGGGTAAGTACAAGATTCTGTTAGACAAGTCCACATCTGAAATTCTTGTATCTACCCAAATTTTCTCCCTTACTCCCCCTCCCCACACCATCACGTGCTTCCAGATCACATGACCTGCTCATTCACTCACGCTGCATGTCCGAAATATCAGCAAGGCTCGTGCTTATCAAGGTTCATCCTTAAAATATTGTCCGTAGACCGAATATACATGTTATATGTAAAATGACAAGAAGACGAGTAAAACAAAAGTCTGACACATTTGCATGAGGGATGTATCAAAGGGAGTCCAGCACTCCCTTACAGAGCTGATGTCAGAATCCCGGCTAACACTCAAGTATCCACTCAACGGCAGCCCAATCCCAGCAATGAATTGCCAAGGACTGTGTCTCTGTCGATAAACGCTCGGCCATGGCATGACTGAAAGGAGGGCGGGTAGATGGGTGAGAGGCAGCCGCTCATACGTCATGCATTTGTGCGCATGCGTCATTGAGTGAGAAAGGAGAGAGAGAGAGAAGGGGAGGGTAAATAAAGAAAAGCAGAAAGGATGAAGAAGATGGAATTAACAGTGACGTCAAGATCAGAAAATAGAAGAAAAAAAAACCCAGTCAAGAATTTTTTTAAAACGATGTTTTAGCAACAGTAATTTGATTACATTGGCCGCTACATCCACGATGTCCAAATAAAGACGGCGGCTAGTCTTGCACCAACAGCTAAAGTCTATAAAACGGAAAATCGAAGGACTACCCCCCGTTACACACACATTCCCCCCTGCCAGACCGGCCTGGAGTCTCGACCAATCTACCCACAGATCGATGGTCTTCACGGCAGGTCTCTTACTCCACTGCCATGGAGAATGGCGGCCGATGCCCCAACTTATCGTCCACGCAATCGACGTTTGACAGAAACGAACACGAAAAAATGTACAGACCTCGATTACACATACATGAACTCTCAAAGGTGGTATACTCTTGGGTAGATATAGATACCACAGACATAGGAAGGTAAGGAATAGAAACTACTGAAGTCTTCGTCAGGACAGAACGAAACACCAAGAGGCCTACCATGAGTGGTACAGTTGTAGCAGCTTGAGATTACTCTTCAGCAACCGTACACGAGGACTAACACTGCAATAAATTGTTGACAAGCACTTTCGTTTTGGGCTCTGGTCATACTTAGACCATGACCGTGACAAACATCAGACAGCATCGTTGTTCCATTCTCACCTTTGACCACAAGACCTACCCTGGCAGCTCCGGTAGTCCCGAGTCCAAGAGTTGCAAAATCCATTCAGGATCTCTCAGCGAACAAATGAAGGGAACCCACAGACAACTTCTGACCAATGTAATGAAGGAGGTATGGCTCAGCGGCTCTAACGACCCACTGGCGACTTCAAGTTACGAAGTTATAGCCCCTCGACAACACGTGACTTCGCCGTTGCTGCTATGTTCCGAGGATCTGACGCTTAACCAGCACAATAAACTTATCGAAAAAAATCGAATAACCGAAACGATTCTTTTACAGAGCTAAATTAACCACTTGTATTCTCATGAACACTATCGTGCAATGCAATTAAAACCTCCACTTAAGATAGCGCGGGTAACGGTGCAGGTCGTGAAGTCCTCTTCGGAAAATCGCTCTGCGGTCCAATCCAGCTTTTTTCCCAGTAAATTTATTACAGCTCAGCATCCTTCAACTACCTCTTCGCTTCAACAAACAAGAAAAAAAAGACATCACGTGGCCTTGCTGAGCTGGTGGGCACGATGGCCATAACTGATATTCCTCATCTACACACCGCTGCCCAATGCCTCGCAAGGTTTTGGGCAAAATGGCGACTTGATGGCAGCCTTCGACCGTATTTATATTTCCTGCGAGCTAATAGCGGGGCTGTGGGCCATTAAAGGAGAGGGAAATCATCTATCACTGAGGTAATTATGTTGTGCACTGGTTCTACGGCAAGAAGCAATAAATGTTGTGGCCCACTGCAGGTCTGACGATGCTGCGATTACTGATACTGATTAAAAAAGAAAGTTAGTCTACTTCCCGCTGTGGTTCTCACATGGATGAATTTCAGAAAATTTCCAGTTTCTTTTATAATATTTAACATGGCTGATTGAATACAGGAAATGAGGCACTGCAAAACAGATATGCTTTTATAAAACGGATCTCACATTTTCCTTTTGTGAAGATTTAAAAAATTACAGTTATTATATACACCGAAATCTTAATCGAGAAGACAATGTAAGTTCTCTTTTAGCTCCATTTCACAGAATAATTCGTCTTATTGTTCAAGTGGGAGATTTTCAAGAGGCTACTGAAGCAAATTTAAATTATAAGAGCCGTTTCCGACGAAGTGTTAATGAAACACTTACACCCAACAGACCTGTGAGGTTGAACAGTTTGTTTCCCAGTGCAAGTCTGCACAACAAACCCAAACAAGCTCCTGAGTGTCGTAAACCCACACTTCAAAACTTTTTCGGATATTTTTATTACTTAATGTCATAAACTTCCACTTCAAAACTTTCTCGGATTCCTTTATTGTTAAAAGTCCGCATGGATACACCTTCAGTTATTGTCAAATCATCTTGTGGCGGAAGGTCAGAGTGTGACCAACCCTAAAATTATCCACAGAATGATGATAAAAAAAAACTAGGCTCGAACTTTCGCTGACCTTCCTGCCAGACCTGCAAAAAGGGAAACAATTAGGTCCATAATTCTCAAAACGGAGACAGCGACCATTCGTTTACCGTCATTAGTTTTACTTTGTAATGATTATCGTTACTGTAACCTTTGGTAACATTTGAACGAGACCTCCTCGAGACCAACTGCATCGTGGTTATCGGTCTTCAGGAAAATACCACGATGATGTCAGCAAGCCTTTAACACAAAATATCAAAATGGCGGCACTCGTCATCCGCCCAGCCGTCGATGACACAAACAGCGGCAACCAATCAGAAGGCACGCTCCGTGGCTGACGTCAGCGGTGGGCTTCAGATGACAGTTACCACCAAGTCATCGACTTGTCCAAAAAGACATTTCAAAGACGAGACAATTTGGATCCAAAGATGGAAACAAAGATCTTAGAAGAACATGGTCAAAGATCCACCCTAGGGTTTCTAACTACGGGTATTACATCTCTGACCTCCACCTACCTGTGCTGCGAGAGAAAAGCACAGTACTTACGCTTTCAAAGAACTAGAATGTCGGGTAATGAGAAGACTGTATCACAGTTGTCTTCGCAACGATCTGCGGTCCATAACTGCAGGCTGTCTCGCTGCAGCGGAACTGAGTTCTTCTTGCAAATGGCCCGGTCTTCGACTAAGCAGCATCCACGGCGACTGATCGGCAGCTAACGGGACACGCACCGACCATAAATGCAGGTAATTTTCGTCAATCCTGTCATTACACTAAGTCCTTGACAGACAGGTGGGGTGTACCCGTGACGTTAATAACGGCCTAATTAATCTGACCATGCGTACATCAGACGTTGAGGCTGCAACTCTTTTCACTCAACGTCGCCTACAACGCCAAAAAAAAAAAAAAAAAAAAAATACCCAACGAAAACCCGAAACCGGTCGTTACCCATTATAACAAAGCTGACGTCATCGGACACACAATGGTGCTTTGAATGAAAGAATACAAAGGTCCCTGTTCTTTTTTTTTATTCGCTCAATAGGAAGTTCGAAAAGCAAACTAAATACATAAATAATAATTTTAAAAATATCTCCGGACTTGAAAGTAAGCCACAGGAGGAGAAAGCTCGGCTGACGTTCACTTGATGGGTTCGACGTGAAAACCTGACGTTGCCATGGTCACTTGCAAACACAATTTCCTTCTGGCGATCGGGATGTTCTCGGTGTCAGGATTTGATAGCCCATAAATGAATTGTGCGTCTACTACCAACTAGTCTCCAGGCTTTCATCTCGCGTAGTAGACACGTGATACGTCCAGCCAATCAAACGTATTGCTGTCTCCTCGTCTCTTCTGGTCAGAGACGGACACACACAAGCCAGTGACCGCGCACTGCAAGGTCATTTCAGAACATTGTTTTCCAAACAAGAGCAAAACCACAACATCTAGTAACGGTTAGGTATACTGGGAACTCAGAGCAGTAACTCACTAAGACAGCATCGAGTGAGGCCGATACCAATGAAGACGATGGTTGCAGCCGCTCGGCAAATGTCACAACGGAGAACCCGGTTGCTATCCTCAAGATCCAGGCAGGTGAAGAGACTTAAAGACACAGTGTAGGTCCAAAGCTCACGGACATCACAGCTGCTGTAGAGTCCAACACAGCTGCGCTCCAGGGTCGCCAACCTCATCTGTTGACCAACCAGCTGTGTGCCTTCAGCAATGATAGCAGCGAGCATCATCTCCCCACAGCCCCAAGTGCCGTTGCAAGTTTTCGGTACGACTCAGTCTGAAGCGTTTCTTTCGTTACAGCTGGTTCTGCCTGTCTGGTTACAGCTAGCACTAAAACAAGGCGGCATTGCGCCTTACCCTTGCTTTCTGCACGACTGACCGTATTCAATGGCTGCCTTTATCTACCGAACACCAAAGATTACACGATGTGTGCTCCACAAGCACGCTCAGTAATAAATATTCTGTAGGTATTCTACTCAATCTACACTCGCTGACATGTACAGCAATGAATCCGTCCAGCAACCCCATAACACATTTAGAACTAGATCTTCTGACTTCACCGCCGACAAGAAGCAGATGTGCAGGTTGTAAATCGTTTAAGCACTGCATCGAAAGAGAATAATGTCCCAGTTAACTTTCTGTCTTTACAACAAAACACTTTAAGGTGCAAAGGAATCGCTGCACTCCCCTTACAAAAAATTGTTCTTGCGTATGCATACGTTGCGTGCGCGCTCGTTTATGCGTACCTAAAACATGAGACGCTTACTTGGGGTGGAGTCTGCTTCATCATCTCCTCAATAAAAACTTCCACGACGAGAACAAAGCTACATCCGTAAAAGAATTAATTGTCTTCTCCTGATTTATTTATAGTATCATCGTCAGTTGAACCTCTCTCTCTCGCTCCCTCCTCCACTTTTAACCTCTTGTCGACATCTACACATCTACCACATTCAAGCCTTATATTTTCTACGTTTAAACTAAGTTTCGTCACGATTCGTCATGATGTACGTCACCATTTGCGTCACGCCAGCCTTACGCACCTTGACTTCGTCAGCCGTGACGTCGAGTTTCCCCGACAGCGCAGTGGATGAGCGCTTGGCGTAGAGGGCGAGAGGGAGGCGAACGGGAGACTGCAGGCGCTGCTGCAGAGGGCGCGAGATGGAGCCAGCCCCTGGTGCAGCTACGATCTTCGATGGACTGTGGAAGTAGCTGGCTGATTCTGAAACACACACACACCCCGAGTTTTAAACGTAATATAATCAAAATTGTAGAGTTCAAAGTTCAAACCAACACGATCACTAATCAATGTGTCAAGTCTGCATGTACATTTATTTTCGATAGCCCTCGGTATACTTGCTGTATTCTAGAAACCAAGGTGATGTATTCTACATACCAAGACAAGTTTACAACTAAGCCCTTTATCCGATACCTCCGCTCGCCCTCCCTTTTGTATGTGTACGTGCCGCTGTTTGTCAGCGTGTTTGCGCGCAACCATTAGCGCAATATTATAAACAACACGAATAACCCACTGAAGGGTATTATACACAAATTACTGACTTTATGAAACCCTACGATTTTACAGACACGTGGTAACAAAGGGAAAAAAAGACTTTGTAAACGTTGTCGAGAGATCTTTCGGTCCTTAGGGAGTGCGGTGTTCGAAACCACTCGTATCTCGGGGCAAGTTTTCTGTCAGGACGGTACCCATATCCTCTCCTCCTCTGCCTTATTTTTCCTCCAGTCCTCTTAAGAGTCACACCTGTATGACACCGGGAGGCGTGCCCTGCGTCACACAGGTAGTGTTCACACCTTTTGGATACTTCTTTGTTCTAACCGTTAGGTTATCCGTCCTCCTCGTGACAAAGAAACAGAACAGTAGCACACATACATAAACTTCCGACCAAACACAAACAACATGATCCAGTGTTCAGCAGCACCCCACGGTCCGAGGACCGAGACTACTACAGCTGTGGTCAACAACAACAATGAAACAACTAAACATCAAATGATACACACCTCAAGGCGTAACAACCGGTTGCACACGTCTGCTGGTATCTCCCGAGGCTTGACCAGTCTCCACACCACTCACCCAACCTTCACTCTCGAAAATAATGGCACTCAGGAAGTATATATATCTCCTATAGTCTGACCCTCGAGAAAGGTGATTACGAGTCACAACAAGAAGTCAGACCACCGGCAAAGTCCCGAGGGCCGATGCTCACACCGGCTGGCTGTCACGTGACTAGATGAACATTAAACGTGTGGTGAGGTTGGTGGGGAGGGGGCGTACTCAACATGCCATGTCCACACATGAGCCAAGACGTGACCCCACCGACCTGTCCCCGATCTGTCCCACAAGATTTATTATGCTCCAGAGAACACGAGCTTTATGAGCAGAAGAAACTCGACATGAACGCCAATGGGTATGACGTCATGGCGGGGGGGGGGTGTCTTTTTTTTAGGAGGGGTAAAAGTGAACATAAATCTTCTGTGTCTGCGGAGGTCATCGACACACAGTGCGTCTCTTTATAGACTTGTCATGGGAACAAGCTGGAGAAGCACATAATGTTCAAGTCAAAAAGATTTGCCTAACCAATTGTCTGTCATTTCCCCGCGAACCCAGATGACCCCCAGCTGGGCCACTACGTCCACGTCAGACGAGACTGCAGGAAATGTCTGCCTCCACAAAGGACACTGGGTAATCAGCCTAACTGAACAAAAGGTAAAGAAATATATGTTTGAAACCTTAACAACTGCAACATACTGCACAGGAAGTGGTCGGTACCTCTCATCATGCAACCGCCTCAACTTTCGAGTAAAACCTGGAAGATTGCTGACAATATACAGGTTATAATTTTTAGAGTTATGTTCACAGGAACTTCCACATAAAATTAGCTGCTGTGGAAGAATTGTTTACTAAGAATTCTGTAGACAGATGGCAATATTTACTCTCTCCGCCGATGTACACTGTCAATAGTTTGACACGCCCACTCTCTCATTAACTCATTAATTAAAACACCAACACGTGCACAAAATCCTTCAGCCTCCCAGTGTTAAACTCTGATACTAAGCCACAGACTACAAACCATTTCTCGACCCCAGTGTTTGTCTCTCACTCCCTCCACTGCACTCAAGCTCCGGGAGGATGAGTGCAGCTCAGCGTGAAAGCAGCGCCATCATGATCCCTACCCGTGCTGGGGACAATAACAAATTATTTCCACTTGCCTCACTTTATGATCTTATCAAATGTTCGTTTCGCTGCTGCCTTAATCAAACCTTGCCTGTGACCTCACATCTGTTTTCATCTGTTTCAAAACAAAACAATAAAAACAAAAATATATCCTAAATCTTCAGACATCGCGTGTAGCAAGTCTCCATACCCCGATCTCTCCCCACCCGGACTCCTCCGTTTTGTACTCGGTGCTACCGACTGACTACCCGTCTCTACAAGCCTATATTTAGCAACTCACTGCCCATAAAACTTCTCGCACTTATGTAAGAATCGAAAAGCTGTCATGGCCGACGGGTGTTTCGCGATAGCTTAATGGGTAAAATACTGCAGGCGTTGGGAGCGGGTAATTTACAGTGTCGAATATTGTCGTCGTGAGTCAACAAACCGGCTCCTGCTGTGCCCCAGCTCTATTCATAGCCACCACATAGCCGGGTGGCGTCAGCAGCCTGCCAGTCTTCTACTAGCATCGCGTTTGCTGACGTGACTGCACGTGAGGGCGCGAGATTAAGGACAGCCCCGCCAAACAGCTGTCACCTTCGTGACTCTCGTCTCTCTAACACTCGTCCTTCCTGTTCTATCTGATGCTAACTCTCTCTCTCACATTATTTCACATACACTCTTATTTTTTTTCTTTCTTTCACACGCTCTCCCGTGAAACAGCTCAGGAACTTGCAACTCTGTGAACATATCCAGTCAGGCTGCAAGGGTGAGCAGTTCATCACACCAGTAATACAGTCTACCAATTAGGATATTTAAAGACTTAAAATATTTCTTACATTTTCGGCAAGCCCGACGATGTCCCTAGGGACCTCGTGAAAGCAAGGCTGCTTTCCGCATTATAAAAACGACATCACACGGACTGCATTAACTTTCCGCATTTAAATGAGACATAATTCAGCTTTGAGAAGAAGAAGAAGAAGAAAAAAAAACTCCAAAAAGGTATTGGATTTTTTTTAAAACTTCAAAGTCAACCGCCTTCAAAAGCAACGTGACATTTCCTAGAGGCGCTCTCTCCTTAAGCCAGGCAGGTGAATGAGCTCGGACTTGCTCTACCTTCAGACCAGCCGTAAATTCAGTTCTAAGAACAGAAGGTAGGGTCACAGAACAAAATCCCAAACTTCTTTATGAATATGTGTCACACGTGAAAACATTCGTCTAGCTTGCACAGAAATATTACTAAATACTCAAAAATTACAAATCAGATGCTAACATTTCTTTTCTTAGCTAAAGAGTGATTTATCGTGCAGACTGGCATCAAATGAAGCTCTGGTGCTCATCTCAATCGTCACACCGAGTCTCATCGGTTGGCACAGTTATCACCCGCGTGCTAACATCACGTGATCGCAAAATTGTCGGAATGATTGTTCTGGTGTTGTCGAACTCACTTTGGATTGCATGATATATTTTCCTTGACTAGGATGTAAGTTCTTAGGGAGAAGTATTTGGAGGCCAGTTGACAGGTGTGCTTTATTACACCTCTCATCTCCAAGTGGCAACACACAGTCTCACGGACGTGTACAGGTGGACTGCTGTCGTCTGCCGAGACCAACATTTAGCCTCTTGCTCGTCTCGGCGAGCCTAAACATTGAATGTAACTAAACAGTAAGCTTTGTATATACCAGCCTCACTTTAGTAATTAATTGGAAAAAAAATCGTCTGCAAGCAGTCCAGTAATACAAGTTCGTGGTCTCAGCGTCCTGTCTCTCGAACCTGGTTTCTGAGTGAAGTCCAGCTGCCATCACATCAAGTGGTTTGTTAAAAAATAACAAAATGAGGCTCCTTGCACTCAATAATCCGCATGACTGATTTGGTACAGAAGACTGTATTTTAACAATTTGTCACAGGGGGAGATAAACATATTATTAAAGCAGAATATTCAAAAGACATATCACCATGAATGTGTTTATTTCTGTCGGACACAAAGAATATTCCTATGACCATCAGGTTCCAGCGGCCCCATGCTCCTCAAGGGAGCGACAAGGAATAAACTAAAACATCAGATTCCAAACTGTATGTATGATCCTCGTGCATTAATACAGAAGTTTTTTTCTCTCATAAAAATGCAAACATATAAGCTCACACGGAACAATCACCTATTTGTTCTTTTTTTTTCTCTCTCATCAATAATACCCTAAGCTAATGCACTACCTTGCGAAATCACATTTTTCAGCTTGTGTTGGCTGATACTGTTTTTAACTTGCTTTGGCAAAGTAATTTGCTACAGAGATAATAAAGAGAGAGGAAGATAATTTTCGCTCCCCTGCAGATAAACCGCATTCGGTGAAAAACAAAATCAACAAACCAACAGTGGGATTTGTTGACCGTTAGCGCCGTCTTTGAAGAAACATTCAATGTAACATAAGTCCTTTGGTTTTTTGGTTTTTGTTTTGTTTGTTTTCTGTTGATTTTTTGTTTTATTTTTGTTTTTGTTTGTTTGTTTGTTTGTTTTTTGTTTATGGCTTTTTTTTGTCTGTGAGGACTATGCCATTCTTCCAACATTGGCCAACCAGTGTCAGCCGCCGGCAGTGTAATTACAACGAGGTTGTGCTTCACTGTGCTGCGTATATACAATTCGGAATATTTTGCGGACAGTGTAAAAGCAGTATCGAGTCGTCAATACATCAAGCAAATATTGTCAAAGTCAAGACAATTACAAGGGGGATGATTACGTCCTCACTGCTTTCATCCAAATAAAAAAGCACCCTGTCACAAAACATTCACTCACACACACACACACGCACGACATATTCAAGCAAATGTTTGTTTGTTCGGCGTGTGACTGGCAAGCGGCGCTGTTGTCGCACACTGTCAACTCACTACATCACATCACACCTTTTCAAGAGACGGCGCCGCGCCAGAAGCAGACGAGTGCTGACGTCACCGGGTGACTACGGCTGTCGCGCGCGTGTCGTTGTCTGCCCGCCAGGTCCTTGGAGTCGAACTACCAACATGCTCATCGATCTGGCCACCCGACGCGCAAACAGCTGCCGCTACCCGTCTTTAAAAAAAACTAGCAAAGACAGTTGCCACTGAAATGCCAGGATGTAACTTTGTCGTTAGGTGACTCAACACGCAGCGGGTCACGACAGTCACGAACAGATGAAGGTCGTCAACGTGTAGGCGCCTTCCTCCTCCACCATAGTGTACATACACAAGCACGCTTACACACACACACACATGCATACGAATACATGCACAAATAATAATAATAAAAGTTGACTCATACAGCGCTCCCCTTCCCCCATCAAAGAAAATCTTTAAAAAACGAAAACACAAATAATAACATTAATAATGGGAGCTAGTGGTGAATAATGTGGGTAAATTACTCAAAAATGTCAATAAACTAGATAAACAGGAATATTATGGAAAATGTCAATCAACGTTCATATAGGAATTTATTTCTGACAACCATTTTTATTTTGTTTATCCTTTTTCAGCTGGAGTCATTAAAAGAGATTCACATGTAAATACACAACTGCAAGCTCAAATACTTTCTTTCTCTCTCTCACACACACACTCCTTTTTGTAGATTTCTTCCTCCTTTTTGTTGTTTCTCCAGGCGTAGACCCCGCGCTTTAACTTTTCACTCGACAGCACAGGAAAAAAATTATCTCGAAAATTTCTGTCGTTTTGTTAACTGTTCCGTTCCAGGAATAACCCAGAGGCAGGGAAGGGGTAAAGGCTGCACATTGATTAAACCTTTCTCACCTTTCTCTCCCCCCTGCAACCCTCACCCTCCATATCGCCGACACTTGTGCAGGGAGATAATCGATCTGCACGGCTACGATACATCACCTCCCCTCTAAAGCCGCCCAATTAGCTGGCGCCGAGCTCCATCCCCTCCTCGCCCCGCACCAAGAAATATCCTCACACCCCGGCAATAAGCCTCCCCTGTGTCTGCCGGGTATGATGATGGCGATTGAAAGGCGCGGAGGGACACACGAGCCATTGCAGGCGGGGTGAGAGGTGGGGTGGGGTGGTGGGTCAGAGAGTCAAGAATCAGAAATTAATTGCAGGCCCAGAAAAAACCACAGCAAACGATGTCCTGTAAGCACACTGTCGGTTATACTAATAATAAGACCTCATAATAAAGAGACTACAATAACTTTTTGTACACTGGAATATGTCTCGGCCTCACTTTCTTCGTCACTGACGAAACCAATATCTTCAAAAGGTGAATTAATAAATAAGTAAACAAAAATGCAGCTAAAAGAGCAGGTAATAATCTTACAACAATAAGATCCTATATTGGCTCCTCTACCATCACAGCCTAAACGCATACTTCGTATCCAAGGCAACCTCACTTCCTATCTATTTCCTTCTTCGACTGTTTCTATGGTAACGCGTTCAAAGCCAGGGCTGGTGTCGAGCAGTTGTAGTACGCACGTCCCTAGAAGACACGCGAAAGATGACAGGTGTAGGTAGTGTGTCTTTGCAAAGGTGTCGGACCTTCAAGGGTTGGTCTGATTTTTTTTTTTAACAGCTGGAGTACTACAGGGGCTCAGTGGCATCCCTCGTTCACACCTCCTTCTCTCATTCAAATACTTGGACGCGCCCAGAAATTCCAGTGGCTTAACGGGCCCGCACGGCATTTCCATTCCCTCACCTCACTACTCAGTTCCTGCACTCACAGCCTCCATCTCCAGCGCATGCGCACTCATCCGCCGCTACAGAGGCTCGGTTTCGGGCTTTCCATCATCTACACAACATGGCTAGGCACCCCCGAGGTTGTCACCAGCGTGCTTACTAACAAGCTCCCAACACGAACCTGTATTACTGGACTACTGGCAGACGATTTATTTTTCCAGTTAACTACTAAAACGAGGCTTGATACTACAAAGCTTCCGGTTTATTCACATTTCAGATTAACTTCTAAAAACCACACAGTAGACAAACATTTATGCAAAATATTTAATTATCAAAAAGCTGTTAATATTTTCATCCTCGTTTCAACCTCAGAAGATATTTATAAACCAATTAAAAATAAATGCATTTCTCATACATCCGCGTGAAATCAGAAACCCACACACACGAGGCAGGCAAAGCATTGCATTAGTTTATTCGCCTCCCGAGGTCGTCCATAACTCACAGTTATTTATATCGCCCATACATATATAATATATACGACACGCATGCACCAAATGATCAAGATTGAGGACTTCACAAAATAATGACGACCCCAGAGTGATAAATCCACATTTAAAGCGACATCGCCAGCAAGCTCTCCGCAATCAAGCAGCCTGCTCTGTCTGTAAAGACTGATGAACCTTCATCGTGTCAGAGAGAACGAAGACAGTAATGGCCGCTAAACTGCATCAAATCCTGCTTCAAAACCAGTAGTCACTCTCGGAGTTCACAAGCCGCCTTTAAACTGAAGTCACGTGACCTTCCATCGCCATGTTTTTTTGTGCTCACTTAAACCAACCCGTCAAGCATGAACGGCGGTCCTGATGCACGAGAAACGATTTACAATTTACGGTGTACTTAAAGTTTATGCCTACTTAAAACTTTGATCTACTCTGGAATATTTTTACTCGCTACTCTGAACTCAGTAATCATCCATTATTGCTACGAAATGCACTAAAACAGTTTGCAAATTGAGGCTAAAACTTCTTCTACCTTTCCTAGTCTCTAAAATCCCGCACAAAAAAAAAAGAAAAAAAAAGGAAAGAACAAAAAATAAGACTGAACATGGACGTGCGTTGACTAGATTCTGAGAGAATGCAGAGCAGTTTTAAAGAGCTTGAGAAAGCCTTCTTCCAAAACCAAACAAACTTTTACACCTCTAAACTATTTCATACCAATAAATATAATTCCTGACATTATCAAGTCAGAAAAACAAAACAAATAAAATTATAGACTACAGCTGCCTTGATGTTATCTAACATCTGGAGTGCTTTTTTGTTTCTTTTAACACTAAACATATGAAAGCTGCGAGGTTTAAAAAAACAAATTCAGAAGTGTTCAGTTTAGGCTATGGAGCCGAGAGGCAGACACAACATCGTAAGCATCTCCATAAACCGGAAGTGCCTGCTCCTGATCTCGCAGCCGTTAAGTCATATAAAATAAATTGTTTTCGCAGGGAAAAAATAAGGAAACCCTGCCTCATCCGTTTACAAGTGGCCAACAGGATAGGCTCAACATCAAACAATTTCACACACACTCGTTACACACCAAAGAGACCTGCAGCATATCTTGCAAGACTTCAAACACATTTTCTTCTAAGAGTCAGGGTTAGTCACCCTAAGAAGACCTAGCGGTGGGTGGGTAGGGGAATCGCAGCAGACATGAACATTTTTTGGGGAAAAAAATTGTTTTTAACAGCTGATCTTGATGTTCCCCATCTCCTATCATCAAAAAAGCGGTAATGAATAAAATTTTCTTTCTTTGTGTTCTTGATATTTCGCGAGGCTCCCTTTAAATTTCTCCAGGTTGTTTCGCTGTCTGCACACACCGGGGAGGAATAATTACAATGTGTGTGTGTGATTTGGATGCTGATTACTGTCTTCAGCTCCTAATGAACAAAAACTGCAGAAATGAACACGAACAAAGCTTCGGTCAATACATCGATTCAACAGGATGAATCCAAACAAGACTACTTGGCTCTGTAGACAAATAAAAAAAAGGCAACAGGGGAGCTAATGCTCGCTCACTTTCCCCTTTCCCCCTCCTCCCCACACTCTTCCTTGCTTACCTCGGCAGACGCGACTACGTCACACGTGGCCATGGCAACACGTTCACTCCGATTAACTCGCGTTACGTACGCTTGCTTCTGCGAGAAGCGAGTCTCGTCACCATCAGCTACTCGCCTCTTCCACCCCCAAACCCTCGCAGCATCCAACAACAGCAACAGCAGCAGCAGCAACAGTCGAAACGCGGCCAGCAAACAAAGTCAAAACAAACAGCAACAAGTCAAAACAACAACCGACAACGAAGCAAAGCACGGCCACGCCCACACGCGCACACACATCTACTGAAGTAGAACAACAACAATCAACATCATCCTTGATATGCTTCATTGGAAATACTTCCACAACCAAAAGTAACCACTAGAAATTAAAAAAAAAAATTCGGAACAAAACAAAACAAAACAAAAACATCAAACCTGAATGCAATGCTTCAACGCAACTCCAAAAAACATGAAACATATTTCCGTTTCATTTCTACTAAATATCACCCAATCATTTATTTTTTTTTTTTGCGTTTGTAATCCAATTACTGAAGTCCAATGCTCCAGGTCGGATGAAAAGATGGTTTCCGTGGGGTCTGGAATCAAAGGCGGATCGTCCAAGTCTCGCGACTGACGCAAGAAGCTGGGCGAGACACACGAGATGTCTGACAGCTCTGCCACCTCAGCGCCTCGAGAGATTAGAACCCTGCACTGTCGCTGCTGGAGACCCGCAAAGCCAGTAACAAGAGAGTCAGAGACCTCTCCAGTCACTGCTGTCTGAGATGAAGAAAGACATCTCTCTCTCACTCTCTACGAGGTCTGTAACAGATCAATGCCGATGTCGATAAAGCTCCATCGACGATGATGCCGAACACAAATCATCTTTTTTTGTCTATTACGTCACAGGTTTCATCTCCTTCCCACCATCCCACCCACCTACATCTGTTGCTGAGTGTGTGGGCGGCCGACAACCCACGTCTGAAACTTGAGAGAGAGGTAAGAGGAGGCGAGGAGGAGTGGTTGGGTGGGTTAGTTAGCCAAGCGAAAGCGTTTTGATAACGAAATACTCTGGCCACGTGATCCAATTCTCAGACTGCAGATAACAATTCCTATCATATGACATCCTGTCACAATTTGTTTATTTTATTTTTATATCTCAAATTCAAACAAATATTTACTGAGGTCAAACAAGAAAAAATAAATAATTTCTAATTTAATGACACTTCACTAGCTTTTAGTATCGCACGGTTTCAAAGGGACCGAACTTTCAGAATAATTTTCCACCCAATACAGCCACTCCGCTGATAAGACTGCCCGCAAGCCCGCCAATTTCTGGAACCAGGTAGACCCTTCGACACTAAGTAGCATCCTGCCAAGACGCGAAATGACAGCATCCGAGGGAGAAAACGCGAAAGGCTGTTAGTAACCATAGTAACAAGCCTTTCTTGACACAATCCAAAGCTTCTATGGAAGCGGCTATTGGCTGATGAAGCTGGTAGGGAAGCGAGACCTACGGCTGGACGCGTGGCTGGCCTTGTCTCCCATTTGATCCCCCGGCTTCTGATGGCACTCTTGCCTCCACGACCCCTCCTGGAATCAATAAGGCGGCGATGCCAGGCAACAAGCGTGACCTATTGCCGGTGGCAACATCTTAGCACGCGCCCAGCAAAGCAAGACTTTGCACAAATAACATCCACACACTTGCAACAGTGTCGGCATGCCACTCTCAGCAACAAGAAACTTTTATTCCATTCCGGTTTTTTTTTTCAACCCCTCTCCTCTCAAATAACTTGTCAATGACAGGCGTTACCGGGTTAACCAGACATCAAGCCCTCGTCAAAGGAAACAAAGTAATGAGGATCATATTACTCATAAATAAAATGCAGGGAGAGTTTTTCTCAAGTCCAGGTTAAAGAGTAAATAAAAACAAACAGTGCACGGCGGATAATTTTTGTAACAAATTGTCAACAGTCACTTCAAAACATTTTGTCGGTGTGAGCCTCGGTGTGAGAGGCAGGGTGGATGCCGTGGCGTCCAAGACAAACAGACACTGGCTGCCCGCTGCGTCTCCTCCACAACCTCATCAGTGTCACAGGTCTGGGACTGCCAAGTCTCACCTGCTCAGCGCCCTCTCTCACGTCCTCAGCTAAGACGCAATCTTCACCACGCGTCTGGGTCACGGAGGATGCAGCGGGTCACCGGAGAGGTCATGTGGTCTTCATCCCCGCTTCCACAGACCACGTGACACGCGCCATCTCCACGCCGTAAGCACGTCGATCTCACGGAATGTTGGATTGGCTGTATTACACGCACGCACGCACACATACACTCAAACAAACCTTCCCAGACATTAAAACACTCATTACTTTAAAACAAAAGCAAAAACAAAATTCGACAGCATCTTCATCCGATTTCTGGTATGAATGTCACCCTGCGCCTCACGCGCCGACTCGACCTCGTGTAGCAACGTGACAGCTCGATGCACGTGCTGAGGATGATTATCATCGAGATGGTGGGAGGCAAGTCTCAAGTAATGTCTTAACGATGACCAGTGACAATCTACTTGTACCAAGTCCTTCCCCAACCGACACCGTGGCGTCTGCTCGGACCATCTGCCTCCAAAGATCGAATCCCACACTTGAGCAAACATCTGCCACACTTCGGGATCCATCTAAAGAAAACTTTGCAAGTCACTACAATCGTTAGAAATCAGTCCCTGTCAGTCTTTCTTCGATTATTCAGATGTAGATTCCCTTTTGAATCGAATAAAATAATTGAAGGAACGGATAAGAGGGACACCTGTTGAGTTTCTTTGCAGACACATGAAAGTAGATTATAAGACGCCGCTTACCTGGATATTTCTAGTCCCTCATGGTTTCGCTTCGTAACACAGAGGCAAAGGAGAAAGAGGAGAGAAAGAGAAATTGATAGAGGCAGACAAAAAGAGAGGGACTGAGAGAAATAGAGAGGAGAGAATGAATAAAAGTGGGATAGAAGGAGAGAGAATGAGCATTACTTAGAACGTGCTGTAGTGTCATCCACTCTCATCTTTCTATCAACACGATGCTATGTCATCCTAACTCCCCCCAGCACATGGCACTATTGTCATCCCCATCCCCACACAGGCCCCCGAGGAATGTGCAGGTGACCTCAGGGGACAATCTCGGCAACTGATCTTTAACGTCCATTTTTTTTATCGAGCGCTGCTAACAGTCATTTATTTTTTTGTTATCAAGCATTATTAAAAGTCAAAAACATTTTGTTTCGTCTGAGATGCAATCGGAGCTGCTTGGGGGAAAAAAGTAAAGAGAGAATCCAGAATGGTTTTGACCTTTTATTCTTGGGGAAGCTGAGAGATCAGGAAAGGGCAGGCGATAAAGGCTACTGCCATAGCAACAGGCACAGTAGCCACGGTGCTGGCAGGTATAGCACGGTAGCCACGACACTAGCAGTACGGTAGCCACGACACTAGCAGCATGGTAGCCACGACACTAGCAGTATGGTAGCCACACTACTAGCAGCCTGCTATACCCTAGCTCGGTAGCCACAGACTACAGTGAAGCCAGTAAGGGTGGAAAGGGAGATAAATGAAAGACTGTGCTGAGGACCAAATCGCTTTTTCCGAATCCTCGATACAAATCTTGGTTTTGCGGAGTCTTTGGTCAGAAAGAAGAGGCCGACTGGTCAGGTGTCCAATCTTCTCGTCCCAGTCAAGCCCGGAAGACATAAGGGGCAGACAAACACCGGACAACAACGCTCGCAGTGGTCTCCCTTTACCCGCCATTTTTCTGGAGACTTTACAGTAAACCCACACAACGGAAAATAAAAGTAACCCACTTCTGACACCAGTCTAATCTCTCCACCTCCCTAACAATTTCACAACTCCTCCCTACCCCAGGTTAACTAGAAAACTGGTAATTAGCTTTCCTCCTGATATATATTATATCCTCCAATGTCGTTAGTTAATGCACGTTTAGACATGGCGTCGACAAACAACGCACATCTGCTCCACCCGACCCTTTCTTTCCTTCCGTCCTTCCATGCCTTTCGATATGGGTACGTGCTACCCTTATCTTTCCGCCTCGCAAATATCACGAATCCAGGTTTGGGATCCTCTCTTTTTAGAAACGAGGGGCCGTGCATAGGGCAAAGCAGGCCACGTGGCTGGGGCTGCAGTGTTTCTAGGGAGGGAAAGTAGATAAACATCGATATTTGTGTGACATTTTGTGTTCTCACACACACACACACAGAACTAGTTTCTCTGATCAATTACTTTGCTCTTGGAAAATGGAAACTATTTTTAGCTGCATGACCTGCAGGTTCGTTTGTCTTTGTGTACGCGCGTCATACGTGACATCGCGCGTCAATACTTTGACTACCGCCTTGACTCATCAGTCGAGGGCTGCACACAGGTTGTTACTGGGCAGTCAATGGAGACAAGAATAAAGATCGACTGTCAAGAAGACAAGATTTACACACGACATGATTTGTCCTCCTCAAAAAGGCCAGTCCCCTGATTTGTTGTCCACGCTGGGCATGCCCCTAGGGGCAATTTCAGATCAGCAAGTGGCTTTCCCTGGCTACACCCAGATAAAAGCATTGCATTATCATGCATTTATAATTGGTTGTAGTTTTGGATGAAAACTCGCTTTTTTACTGTTTCACGTGTCAATACCCGGCGCAGTGGGAACCAGCAGGGATGGGGTGGGCTGAGGGCAACACAGGAAGATCTATGGGGCCACATGCAGGTTCTCGCAGAAGGTTCATTTTTCAACCAGTAATTTCTGTCAACAAGAAAGTGTGGATGTTAAAAAAAATCACGTTTATCTAAAATTATTGATAATATATTGGTATTTGTTTCAAAGGCAATTTCAACAAAATGGCTGAAGCAAAAAAATACCCGCATGCTTCAGTCAACAATAAATACACCCGAGTACAGCACTCGGGTAGATAACCACGGCCGTGTTCGGGATGCCCGTCAACATCCTCTCAGAGAACTCAACCACCCCAAATGTCAGTCTAAATCAAGAGTTGAAAGAAAACAAACCTTTTTATTTTAAGAGGGCGGTCAGGACATCTGACAAGTTTCAGTTAGGAGAGTTTACAAGATGGAGGAATATTCGTTATCATGTTAGCTGCAGTCTCCTAATCCCAGAAGCACATCTCCTGACAGCTTGCGTCCAGACCTCTGCGACCCACAGCTCAAAAATAAACTCGAAATGAAGATGCTTTCTCAAGTGATGCGGCAAAGACCTCGGCACGCATCTCTAGGAGCGATACGGCCATGGTGAAGAAACAAACTTTTAAGATGTAAAGATGGTTTTTCTTTTATGTGTCTGGCAGACGACAGAATCCACCTGCGGCTGATCAGGGAAGGAGATTTACAAGACAACTATAAAGCGGCTGCGGGGTTTCTTCCACTCTTTTTCTCTCAATCATCTTTTTTAACATTTCTTTTCCTTTCTTAATACAAACTTCACAACACATCATGTATGTCTGTGTGTGTGCATGCAGAAGGGCGTTTTTTTATGCATGCACCACATGGTACACGGAGACCTCACTCTCAGTTATTGAACTCTTACAAAAAATATTTTAAAACAATCTGATGAAGGTAATCTAATTTCTAAGAAATTTAAGACTAAACAAAAATATCAGAAAAACATTTGACTCACTTTTTTTGAACACATTCTTAAACAATGTCCTATTTAATGGTTAGTGTAATTAACCCAGATATTGGGGAAAAGTGAGTGGTTAGTGGTTACAACAAGCGCTGAGAATTAAAATTAAAAAAAAAAATAACATTCCGCTCTGAAAACATTTACTGCGATATTCTGGTAACAACACTAACAAACCTTTATATTATTATATTCCTCTGACCGAAAAAAAAACCCCCAAAACAAAACAAAACAAAACAAAACAAAAAAACAAAGCAAAACAAAAAAAAACCCCAAGCAAACAAAACAAAAATAAAAAATAAAAAATTAAAGAACAAAAACAAACAAAGCAAAACAAAATAAAAAAATGAAGAAAAAAGAAAAAACAAAAACAAATAAACAAAATTCGGCGCAGCTGCCGATAAGCCTCGTTCTGGTTTCTCCGTGTCTCCCAGCAGGCCATTTGTAGCAGGAGACAGCCCTTTAGGAACCGATCACCCCGTGCCTATTTGCCATTTGTCTCCGCACTAGCGACTAGGCAAATGCCAAAGGTCAGAGTCTATATTCTAGACACATTCTTTACTCCTTGTCTCCAAAAAAAAAAAATAAAAAATCCCGACAGAACCAGAGTTTTTGCACCCAATGATTCCCCATTATGTGACTACAACTCCTCGACTCGCATTTTTTTCCCATTAGTGCTCCGTCTTAAAACTCGCATCTTATCGAACTTTCAAAAATAAAAGGCACTTATCCCCGGTTCGTGTTCTCCGTCCCTCCCCCTACCCCCTGAACAGCTAAACACAATTTTATTCCCAACAGTATTTTTTTTATTATCAATAACATTTTATACATTTTTTGTGGCAAGGATACCCGCGTGTCACCCATAATCTCAAGCAGAAACAGTTCATGCACCGAGGACCCGTCGAGGTCTCGGCAGGATTATTAAGCGGCCATTCTTCCGGTCCGCTAAACCGCAGAAATTGGACGGCCTGACGAGCTGCTGCAGCGCCGCATCCATGCCTGCAGCAGCAGCAGCAGCAGCAGCAGCAGGAGGGTGGGCTGCGGTGACGCAGACAGCTAACAAGGCAGGCTGGCGGCCGGAGACGCACCGCCGTCCAATTAGGCGACAATTATCGGAACACCTTTTCATCGGCCGCCTCGCCGTGGCAGGACAAGGAGTCCTTGGCGAGCCTCCGCCATCCAGACCTGCCTGCCTCTGTGTTAGTGATCTACTTCTCTTCCCCATCCCCGTCTCAACTCAGGGAGAAGCTACTCACAAGGAATGCGTTTTCATTTTTTTTTTTTTAAGGCGGGGAGGGGCTTGCAGTGATAGAGGAGCGGAAGAGAAAAATGCCCGGATGAAGGCGAAGCTAAGAGATCTTTGAAATGAACAATAATTATGGCCATGGTGATGGGTAGTGTTATCAACAGGCCAGAGGCTGCAGTTGCTACGCACCTTGTACTCTAACCTGCGTGAGAGTTGTCCCCCAGCTTTCCTTTAAATATGTCCTTGACCTCAGCTTGACACCAGCCTGTCCGCACGTGAGCATCGACGCTGCACGAGGCGTTGATGACGGACTGGCAAACTGCCTGCATGGCCTTGCTGGCATCTTGTACTGTTCTCTTTCAGACAAAGCGACACTGTCCTGACCCCTTCTTTATTCTGGGGTTTCTCAAATATTTATATTCTGCGTGTCAAGTATTTATTTTGGAATGTTACTTTCTAATTTTTTTTTCCACGGACACACAACCGTGAGCATCATTTCAAGCCAGACTAGGTTGATGTCGTCGCCACCCGAGTTTCCTCAGGAACAAAAATGTGTCCACGCCATCCTTTGAATCCACCCCGCAGTACTTCAGAGACCTTCTGTTCTGAGATGTCGACGCGTTTGCCAATTATCCTCCCCTTCCCCCTACCCCCTCCCCACCATTAGTGAGACTATTCAAAGGTTGCTACACCCAGAACTCCATTGTTCAGCAGGCAAGGCAAAGACCTACTTCACCATTCTGTTGTTCATTTTGTTCGTCTTCGGCACTAACGGCCTAACGATCGCTCCCCTCTGCCGCCTGACGAACACGAAGGGAGGTAAGTCAATGCACGTATTAGGAGTATTTGCTCCTGATGACTAATCGACCCCCGAGTAACAAGAGACGAAAGACGGCAATCGGAAGAGTCTCCTCCTCCCCTTTCCCTCCCAGTGGTCGAAAGGAAATGTTCGACTCCGAGGACAGACTGTCGACACACAACACTTGCAGCAAACCTGACACCGAGTATGGCCGGTGACATGTGATCCAGGACCAAAACAAAACAAACTCACCTCTGATTGCAAAACGATACCTTTTCCCTCTTCTGTCACCCTTAGCAACTGAATATACAATACAAAATGACATATTAATAAAATAAAAGTTATCAAATGCTATAGTGGGGTTCATATACAGTCTCCCTGCAGTCCTCAAGAGTCAAGATGTTCAAACTCATGGACAGGTAGAAAAAAAGGTGAACTCGACTGAAGACTACGTGTTCTATTTTATAACCGACTTGTAAACACTTTGCCAAACTTGGTCAAACATTTGTTTATGCTGTGCACACAGAGATGACAGCATCACCCCTCCAGTGCGCACGACACGTCACTAGACACCAATTAGTTAACGCCTAGCAATTAATAAACAGACGATTAATAAAAACGATAAAAATTTTAGCTTCGCAACGACTTGAGAGGGTAATTAACTAAACTCTTAATAAACACGTGAGTCACGAAGGGAGAACACTCCTAACCCTTCCCTTGCTTCGTGACGTGACGTTCGTCATACACTCTCTCTCTCACACATTCGCTAAGACGTCACATCCTTCGCCATACTCTCGCCAGCTTTCTGTTTCTCCGTGATGTCACACACACTTCCTTTATGCCTCTCAGTCTCTCTCCTCGCGACAAACCACAATCACTGCCGCCGACAATCAACCCTCGACGACATCGTCGACAAGTGACGTCGCTTCCTCCATCCGCGTCGCTGCAACAAACAGATTTTCTACCAACACATGGCAAAGACGACTGCTTGGGTAGCGGACGTGTTTGCCGCCGCAAGATCCGCTTCCTCGCCGCGGTCATAGAAGTTGCCGCGCGGCGGACAGATCGCGCTCCTTCTCAGCTGCAAGCGGCGCGGCAAGGCGCGGCGCGGAAGTCAGATATCGCGCGGAGAGATTAGCGGCATCCTTTAAAGACTGCCGAGGGCTGGGTGATCGATGGGCTCAGCAGCGCGCCACTAGCCAGCCATCCACCCAGGTGCCTGCCAACACGCGCACAGACTCCGGCACGACCTGAAGCTACGTCAATGCGACACTGCAGCAAGGTACAGCACGACACCCGGGTAGACCTACCGCCACCAAAAAAATAGAACAAAGCTTCGTTTACCTGGGAATACCTGCTGGACGCATACCCTGGCTTCCACAAACAAAATCAAATCGAGTAATAATATTTTTTTGAAAAAAAAAAGGCTAAGGGTTAAATGGCTGGGATGTGAAGGTGAAAGGGCACGGGTGATGGAGAGACTCAAGATAAGGGGCACGGGTGGTATGAGAGGCTCGTGAACTGCAGACGTAGGAGAGCGCAAAAAAAGCCAGTCGCCGGGTATGCGGAAGATGTACACCCGACACGTTGTGACATAACCCGGGTGCCGACATAACAAGAATTCTTTCAGATTCCGGTGTCTGAAAGGTTCTGTTGCTGCCTTTCTCCATGTTCTAACGCACGATCAAACCGTTCCCAAGGCACCTGAACCCAAGACAAATTATTGAGACGAGGCAGCATGTCATGTTTGTGTCCCACCCCACCACCATCACCACCACCATCACCACCTTGTACAACATCAACTATTTACACGTAGGTGTTAGCGTGTTAGCATGACAACAACCCTAGGCAAGAATAAATGTCGAAAGTACATCTACCCCGATTAACCCGGATTAAAATAAATATTTGCAACTCACCAGAACAGACCACTGTGCTTGTCTTCAACGTCGGCAGGATTCTTGAGAAATTTTCGAAGCTTTAAAAAAAAAAAAAAAAGGCAGACCTCCTTCCACGAAGCGCTCGAGACAACTCCAACACTAAGCACCGGGCGAGAAAAATGCTGGGCTTCCTTCCTTCTTCTATGGCGGGGATTTTTTTTCCTTCCTTCCACTGACGAGAGAAAAAAACCTTTCTTCCCGAAGCTTGGTGCCCCCCCGAAACTTTTGCACCTCCGGGTGGCTTAGCTAGCTCCCGCTTTTGTCAACCGTTGGGACTGCGAAGAAAAGAACGGTGCCAGAGGAAGACACAGTGCAGCTGTGACTGACAGGCTCGTCGGCGAAGTCTGAAGACCCAACCGTCTTCCTCTCTCTCTCTCGCGCCGCTCGTCTCCTCTCTGTGCCGGCAGGCGAGACAAGAAGCACGAGGGGTCCAGAGCTTGGATACACCGCGAGCTGTGGCGGCACACACCGCGCACTCTCACCCACACACGGAGAGGAAGAGAGAGAGAGGAAGAGAGAGAAAGAGAGAGGATGGATTGGAGAGTAAAAAAAAAAAAAGAAAACCGGGAGAGTGGGGTTTTGGGCTAAGGGGAAAGCGGGAGGGGAGTGAGGGATGATGATGCTGCAGGAGAAAGCGGCTGAAGTAGCTCGCCGAGTCGATGGGGCGACATGCGCGCAGTTCCCCCCGTTTTGCGCGTGCGCAAATGTTGTGCGCGTGCCGCGATGTCGCCCACAGGATCGCGGCACGCGCCTCACTTGTGTCGCGCGATCAGGCGCCGAGGACAAGCTTTTGTGCATCGACACCCACCCGCTTTACTACTACCTCCACCTCCTCCCCAACAAACCTCCTCCCCAAGAAATAGTTGAGCATCGGCATGCCACTCACCACACTTTGTAACGGTAAACTCTCTCTCTCTACCCTCCTCCCCACTACCTCAGCAACCCACCTACTTGCTACACTATCACTTCCAGCCTCCGGGTACTTTCAGACGGATCGAGGCTGCAGAGATCCTGCAAGACATTTTGACGGCATCGACCAATAAAAATCTTTACGTGACGCCTACGTTGTTCAGTAGGACTGCTTTCTCCAGCGCCGCCATTTTTGTTCTTACCTCGTGCAGGTGGGTAGGTAGGTGACACCTTGTAACCGCCACTAGAAAGCACCGGAAAGACCGAGGTCTCAATGAAAGAGTTTTTATCCGATGAATGAGAGATGGAGGCGATGAAACCAGAGAGAAAATACTTCCGGTTACCAGAGGAAAAGTAGGTCAGTGTGGTGGAGACCGAGTTGCAAGAAATGTCTCACTTTCCAACACACTGTAAACTTTGTTACTGTGTTCTGAACATTAAACATAGCGAAAAATAATATTGTTTCTGTCAAATGGTGTGGTTTATTTTATGATATATCAATAGAAAAAATGGGTTTGAAGCAACACAAGCGCTGTTCTCTAGCCTAGAAGGTGTTAACCCTGACATATTTGAAATTGAAGATGGTTAAGGTTCAAAACCCCAAACACAATATATTCAGGTAGAAGATGAAAAAAGAATTCACAATACCACATGGCAAGGATCGTTGACTTTTGTCAATTTTTGCAGCAGGTGACTATTACAATATATGTTTGTGGGCTTACATACAAAAGCCTCGTGTTACCACTGGGGTTGATTTTCGCGTTTATTTGGGAATATTTGCTTATACGATTGTCGGTGCAAATAACAATAAGAAAAAAAAAGAGACCTTCCTCAGCACAAACTCACAAACACCCCCCTCAAAAAACAAAAACAAAACAAAAAAAAAAAACAACCAAACAAACAAAAAACTAAACAAAACAAAAAACAAACAAACAAACAAACAAACAAAAAAAACAAACAAAAACAAAAAACAACAACCAAGAAAGAAAAGAACAAAACACCAACTGGAGATATATTTTCGGGAACGATAATTTTCATTACCACGTTACTAACAACACACTGAGTCGCCAGTCACAGCCATAACAGCGGTTTAAAAAGATGAATTTGAAATACATTTATCAAGATACCTGTTCCTAAAAAATATAGAGCAGTTTATTGGGGTAGGCAGTACTAGATGATGTTTTCTAACTGGTTATTGTTGGTTGTGCTAAGCGTTCAAAATCATGTTCAGTTTCGAGAATTAAATTATTTAAAAATTTTGAATTAAAAAAAAAAATATTAAAACTATAGGAAAAAAACTTTGTGTCATTGAAATCAAGAAAAAATATATTGGTCTACCTACATTTCCTTTTGCTTATTATTGGTTTAAAAATCCGTTTGGAGTACCTACTGTCAGTGATTTGCGAACGAAAGTCAACAATTTGACCGTTGTACAATAGATAAGAAACAAACGTTTCTTGAGCTTGAAGAGAAGAAAAATCAGATGCCATAATGAACAAAGAGAGACTAATTTTATGTCTGGAGCAGTAACACCAGCGATTAACATTCGACCACACCGTCTGTCATCAAACAGGTATTCTTACTGACCTACAGGGGCTACTAGAAGTTACTGAACAGTTCTTCCCATCGTGAGAAAAAAATTGTTGTGACTCACTAGTCTTTAAGAAGATTTTACCATCTTGAGCCAAAAAATAAAACCACATATATATATATAAACACTACAGGCAAGAATTATCTAGTTATCCATTGACAGGAAATAAAAGAAAATAAAAAGAAGATAAGAAATACAAAGACAGGTTTCATACTGAACCATCTGCAGTCCAGCCATAACAATGCGCAGGGGCATGAAGGTGATGTTATAAACCAGTGGATATTTGTTAGATTGAAGAAATAAATATATCTTGTATCTTGAATCTTGTTGCACACAGACGAGTCCTGTCTCCCTGTGGCGATGTCTGGGCAAAGACTGGCTACCCACCCCACAGAAAAATTGCCTACTCATACCCAATTCTACCTTCCCACATTAGATAATCACACCAAATATTACCTACTCATACCAATGATTGTCTACCCACACCAAATAAAGACTGTCTGCTCACACCAGACAAAACTGTTTCCGGTTTGTATGCTCCACACCCTGTGCCAGTCCAGCTCTTTCGCCATTTCCCTCCCAAACCCGCCATTTGAATACAAGGTATAATCGCGTTTGCAAGTGTATCCAACACTGTGGTCACACAAAGTCGACACCGCCATCGGTTTTCCATGTCTGAAGATTTCCACTTCCTTTTTGCTGGTACAAAAATACCAACAATCCAATCGCCCGCAGCCACTGAAGCTGCTCCGCCCACGGGTGAGAGGCGTCACGTGACTGGCGGCTGGCGGTACCCGAGCAAACACACTTAATAAAGCTTTTATGCTTTTCCACAGCAAAGCTGATCGAAGCTCATTCTCGGTCCAGCTTCTGTGGACACTCGCCTGCATGATGGTCATTCCTTCGGCATCCAGCCTCCATGTCCCGCGTCATCTGTGGTGACTCCGACACATCTGTCCAGATTAACTCTGATACATCTCTCCTGATTAACTCCAGGTAGATATTTACTAATTAACTCGGGTACATCTGTCCTTATTAACTCCACACTTCATATACACAAGAGAAAAAGGTATGAGTCCCTTAGGTTGTGATTTGTAAGTGGTTCACTGTACCTACACGTCGCTTGGAAATAAATCATGTAGCATTTTCTGTGTGTGTTTTTAGCCTCCGGGCCGAGAGAGTTCTAATCAATGCATGAACTCACTTCCATGCATTTATACACACACACATTCATCGTCTGCCAAGTTCTCTACTTGTTTTTGAGTGTTTAATGCACTGTGACTGTTAAAAACGGCGTAAAAGGATTTAAAATTTAAGTGGTTCATGATCGGGTTGGGAGGGAGAGAAATCGCTGAGGCCAAATCACCGGGTGAGTAGTTGTATAGAAGGAGTGAAGACTGGCCAGGGTGATGCTGGTGGGACTCACCTCCACTCGGGTGTCGTTGGAGTTGGGTGGCGAGGGAGGCAGCCCCGGGGTGGGTGACGTAGTGCCGGAAGAAGTATGGCTGCGGCACCAGAGGTCGATGCAGAGGAACGGTCTTTGGGCGGCTGTGGTTGTGGCTGTGGCTGTGGCTGGGGAACTCAGCTAGGATCTCGGCCTGGTTGGGGTTGCGGTAACTTCTGGAACAAGACAGAAAACTGAAGTGAACACTACTCAAAGCCAAAGCACATTGTATTCGAGACTAAAGCCCTCTAATGAACAGGCAGAGAAAGACAATTAATGAATAGACATCACAGAAGAAGTGGTTGGACCTTCAGATACTACGATGCTCCTGGTGCTAGAGGTAAAACTTAAGCAAATAATTCTCGACTTGACAATAACTGACATACTTCCATGATTATTGTCACCACCACTAAAGGAAAAGCTTTTTTTAAAAAATAGTCAACCAGCTATACTAATCATCTATCTTCATCATTACATCTCAAAAAAGTCAGCAAAGAAAAGCAGAAATGATCAGGCATGAGCTAGAATAGTTGAAAATATATAGTTAAGGCTTTACATATGAAATCGCTAACAAAAGATAAATAAAAGTATGGAGATAAAGACAACATGCACAAGCGGGAAGCTTGGTGTATTTTCTTAGTTTTATAATATATCACGTGATTCATTGTTACTATAACGCTGTAAGAGAAGTTAGGCATCATGTCAGGAAACAAACAAGAAACAGGCAAACAAAGAACAGAATCAAACAAACAAACAAACAAACAAACAAACAAACAAACAAACAAACAAACGAACAAGAAACCAAAAACCACAAAAACAGAACACTATCACTAATTCCTAACACAAACCCAGAAAACCTCCTTCCCAGTTCTTACAACAAAATACAAACAACCACTTAGGACTGCCCATCAAGACGAGCTCTCACGAGTCTCCAACAAGATACAGACAAGAGTTTATGATAGAACATGGTCGAGACAAACAACTCTGACTGTTCAACAGTAAACTGTTCTGGCAGTCCCACAAAATATTGACAAGATACAAATGAGAATTATTTACAAGCAATCTGCGACTGTCTACCAAAATAGCATCAAGATATAACATACAGGACTTTTCCAACAATGTCCATGCTCTCTTCCGACTGTCTAACAACAAACACAAGCTTAACGACTTCTCAACAAGATTCGTTGAAAGACTGGGAACGAGCTTATTGCTCACAGTTAACAGACCACCATCACACGACAAAGAAAAGCGATGAAAACATTTCAGTTTAACACTTTCTCAAACACACAAAAACCAAAATGGAACTTGGAAAGTAGACAAAACAAAAAAGCTTTCCATCGCCGGCCCTTGAAATGTCAGACATGATTGGAAACACTACGAGAAAGTGAGGCATTGAAAGTCTGAAGAAAGGAATGGACGATTCTCTCACTAAAACAATTTTTCTTTCGGAGCTCAGATTTAAAAAAAAAACTCCCGACATTTTTGTTGTGTGGCCGGCCAAATCAAGGGGTAGTGGAGGCAGGGCTGGGTGCACTTCGATGTGCATGTGGATGCTGCACGGTTAACGGGCTGCACGTCCCCATTTCCTGTCTCTTAATGTTGCTGGAGGGAGGTATGTGGTATCTGTCTGCCATTTTATTGCCCACTCCAGAACAGCATTCCTCTTCACCGTTGCTGCTAGACCTGGATACACAACTCGGTGGGTAGGTGGAGGTAGGAAGGTGAAGGGGCGGAAACAGGATGGAAAAATCGCGGCTTTGTAACAGTCCATGATTCTGTTAATTTTCGAATACAATATTAACTTTTCTTGAAATTTTATTTTAACTTTGTCTTAACGAACAGACAGCCACTGTTTTACGAAAAGAAACAGTAGAGAATTTTGCTGTTCGACCAGTTCAAGGGTTATCTGTTTTCTGACAAAACAATTGATCTTACGAGGCTCTGAAAAAGAAGTTTCAGTTCATAATTTAAAAACAAACCTTGAATGCTTTATCTCAGTAACAACTGCTTTGTTATAAATAGGTTCGATTCCACTGTACACCACAACAAATATGAGTAAATATCGCTTTTTAAAATGTTTTTTTTTCACATCGAGTGGAAGTAACCCGACTTGACCAATGGATCGTCTATGAAGTCTCATGCGACTGAAGGGCCAAAACCATTTTGTTTTCCCTTCGCCTTTTAAGAAACAATTCGAGAGACGATGGGAGTTTAGGTGGCGAGAAATGTCAGATAATTTATTTACCAGCATCATCGTAAAGCATACAGACAGCCTGCTAGAGTTGATAACCGAGGTTTGCTGGAGGCCGCAGGGACCGTGTCTTGCCGCTGGTTTCTTGAAGACCAGACAATAATAGAGTGAAGGCGATGTTGCTCTTCATTCATTACACAATGGAGCTCTCGTAACTGCGCAGGTTATTACAGAACCGAGAAAATAATAGGAAAAATTTGGTTTCGGAATTTTCTCCAAGGACGGTTTTATCTCCACTTCCTCTTTTATATCGGGACTCGTCTCGATTCCCCTAACCCCTCCTAACCCCCCGTAACCCCCCGGGGTCTACCGTTCGCACCTTTCCTTCTCCATTTTATCCCCATCGCCTCAGATTAATGCCAGTTCTGTGCTTCAGATTTTATGAATTAAAAACCATTCACCAAACGTTCAAGAAAAGGCCTTTCATTCTGAGAGATAAAGTCACAATGCCCGTATGTACTATACCGACAGAGGAGTCTTTATGGAAATGTTTTATTATTGGTTGTTCGGTTTTCGTATCACAATATTCTTCTACAAAGGTGATATACTGCTAGTCCTCTCTAACCCAGCACGCACTCGTACATGCACTTAATTAGGTTGTCACGTGACTGATTATCCATCTTTTTTCTCTTTCTGTAAATCTTCTATCCACGAAAATAGTCATACGACTAGACAGCTCGCATTAAGCAGCGACTTAACTTTACCACGCAGCCACCCAGTCATCCAGCCACCCAGCCACCCAGTCATCCAGCAATCCACCCACCGAGCCACCGAGCCACCCAGTCATCCAGCCACCAGTCACCCAGCCACCCAGCCATCCTGCCACCCAGCCACCCAGCCATCCTGCCACCCAGCCACCCAGCTACCCAGTCATCCAGCCACCCAGCTACCCAGTCATCCAGCCACCCTGCCACCCAGCCACCCAGCTACCCAGTCATCCAGCCACCCAGCCACCCAGCCACCCACTCTTGTCATCATACAGAGATGCGTCTGGAGCAATCATCCTCAACTACAAGAAATACCAAACAACCGCCTTTAAAAACAACATGGCGCCGACTATCTGAAAGGTCAGACGTGACGTAATCAGAACACACGCACACGATGAACGCGCCAATCAGCGGAGAAGAAAGTGGACGTCATAGCAACGTGATCTCGACGAGAATCTCGCGTGGCGCTGATCGCCAGACATTTTGCGCTGATTTAAAGTGCAATGAAACGCAAGAAAAAAGTCCATCATTTCATGAGCGTAAACAGTTACACAAAGAATGGAAAATAGAAGATAGGTGGCTACATTTCCTGCAGACGGAGAAAATTAATTCATCCGTTCGTCCCTTGACTGGTAGAGGTCGCTGGGGAGAGGAGAGAACTTGGATAGATGCGGCAGCAGACGAAACTCGCCACTGAGGTCTGTCTTGGGCGATGATGGTGATTAGGTCCTGCAAGGGATGACCAGTCTTTCACGTTCATGATTCAGTTCCTCCTTTGACCCCCGTGGGGTCGACCTCCCTCCACTTGACTGTTGCAAGAAAGGATTCCTGGCATCTTACGAGTGAGGTCATTATTTCGTACAAAGTCTGTGCGAGATCCGAACCAGCCTCCCTGTTATTGAAAGCCTGGATTCTCCTCTCCACTAGCAAAGTCCACGACTTACATCCGTAAAGAAACATCAGTACTTCGAGGGTCTTGGACCTTGTACTTATATACTTCTACTGATGTTATGGCTGCGCCAGACCCTGTCCAGCCTACCCATTGTTGTTGTTGCACTCGAAAAATAAGGGACACTGGAGCAATGACGTCCACAGCACTACCCACTACCCATACCCACATACCCCTCCCTGTATTTTACGAAGCCCTAACAGCTAAAACGAGGTTATCATTTTGTCGGTTACGATGTTAAAGGTTCCTTAAAAGCCTCTCAGTGTGAAAAGTGCTGATGTCAAAAACAATTTTTGGATCCTTGTGGCTATCAAACTCAATTTACATGCGCGCACGTGTGTGTGGGGTGTGTGTGTGTGTGCACGTGAGCGCATGTATCTGAGCCCCATCTCTCTCTCTCTGAGCGCGTAAATTATAAACGAGTGAATGAATATAGACTACAATAAATGGGTGCTACTTTATTGTGTGAAACATAAAAGGAATGAAATAAGAACTCTTGTTAATTAAAAAGACACGACGAGGTTGCCATATGAGTGTGTGGTGGAATAGGTGGTTTACACTGAGCCAGCGACTAAGGCAGCCAGCCCTGTAAACAGAGAAAGAAAAGAGTGCCCGAGACGAGATCTGAACCCAGGACAGCCAACCCTCACTGTCTCGGTGACAGGCGCTCACCGTTCAGCCAACGGACCGTCCACACAGCACAGGAAACATTGCATGAACAAAGATATTACAAAATGGTAGAAACATACTAGTTTTTTCAGCCACAACATTTCTGTTAGTACAGGATTATCAAACTACATGTAGAGGTTTTCCTTTCTTCTCGGTCAAACCAAGGCGGCGTTTTCCATTCAGATGAATAACATGTGCCGTTTATTGCAGAGAGGTGGGGAAGGGGAAAAAAACCGGGAAGAAAAAAAACACACCTCAAATAATATTCAAGTTTGCCTATCATAATTAGTCGACGATTTAGTCGATTGTGTCAGACCCCACCTATTTAAAATAGTCTCGTGAACTGTTTCAAGTGATGACAATCGTGTTATTCAATGTTTACAATGATGACAGAGAGTCGAGTTATGACAGGCGATTGGCAAACTACAGGTCCGATAAATGTACACGGTCGATTGCAGCGGTAGATGCCGTATCCATGACAACAGTCACATAAACCTGCCTCATAAAAGGGGATTAAACGTGTCAAACAGCAGCCGCCCAAGCCTGGATACGACGGACCCATCCTCGTCTACCTCCGTCACCCCGTTATAAAATCCATATACCCGAAGACGGGGGAGATTTGAAACTCCTCCCACCCCACCCCAACCTGGTTCACCATCCTCCTTGAACAACAAACTGTTGGTAGAAACATGTTGGACATCCAGGTCAACGCCAAGATTGTCGAGAAATCGAAGGACTCGGGGCCAGGAGCGAAACACAGTTCGAATTTTAAATACATTTAGGTTTTACATGTAGTTAAGAAAATTTTTACAGAATGCTTCTAAACTCGGTGCACAAAACAGGTTTAGAACATTTGAAACTAAAATTGTTTAAAATAAGATAAATTCGCTTCCACAAAATAGTTCTAAAGTTTAGACATGTTGTGCAACTGATCGTCAAAAAGTCAACAACTCCCGATGGATGATGGTCCTGGCTGTGAAGATGTCAGACCCTCCCAGCAGACACCTTGCTCACTGAGGGCGGCAAACGTTTCTGTGATGAGAACTTGCGGACTCCTGTCTTCCTACTCCCCACTCACTCACTTGCCAGATGTTCCTCTCGCCATCATTAGCTGTTCGTCGCAAAGGTCGTTTCAACAGGAGTCACGCGCAAAGCAACAGATGGCTGCGATGTAATCCCTTCTCCCCCACTCTCCATCATCGCTTATTTTTTTAAGGATTGAAAAAAAAAAACTTTCTCCCCACTTCATCCCCGGTTACAAGCGATAAAACATCGGTCGTTAAGCAGTCACGTGTTCTAGATTCTCCCGCACGGGGATTAGGATCAGGTATTGAAGTTCGCCTGGGTTCGATCCTTGATGATGTAGGGAGTGTTTATTTCCAAGCTTTTATAAAGATACAAGGTAGGAGGCTGAGGTGCTTTGGAGGATGCAGGAAAGGACCGCAAACCTTTGTTCTAATGACTGGATAAATCGAGGTGATCGCTCTTTCCATTCTCAAGACGGACACCTGTAAACATTGTTATGCGCAGGTCAAGATCAGCAACACTGACGTCACGATTGTACATGGATACGGTTACTTTGTGAAAGTACCAGCCAATGGGAGAACTGGGAATGTGGTGAACGGTGCACCAACGTGACGTAGTACATCTATCAGCGCTCGTTGATAGAATCGAGTGCTTTGCTAGCGGATAATTAATTAACGAATCAGTTTTGGAAGCTGAAATTTACAGGTTAGGTTTATATCACCTGTATCTACCGATATCTGCAAAAAGCGCGAACCATTCAGGTTGGTCTTTCAGGTGAGGTCCTGCCAGCCCAAGTCTTTCGGCTCAGTTTCCCCGGTGCTGGCTGGTGTTCATGTGAAGACTTGACAATGAAATATCCGGTCTCATGCAACCGACTTAATGAACTGTATGAACTATATGAACTTTACTTAACTAAGCCGACTTGCTAATTAAGACCAGTGATCTAAGACTTGTTTTTAAGACTTCAAGCCTCAGGAGACTTAAGTCAGAAGAAGACACAGGCAGGAAAAAGAAAGAAATGAAGTAATGAAAACAGAAATGAAAGATGAAAGGAAGAAAAAAAGAAAGAAATGAGATCATGAAAGAAAGGCATCAAAAGACAAATAGGAAAGAAAGACAAAAGGAATGAAGGAAGAAAAGAACAAAACAAAGGACAGATTAACAAACTGAAAAAATGAAGGACAGACACAAAGAAAATGAGAGAAAGTTAAAAAAAATAAAGAACTGAAAGAATGATGGACAGAAAAAAGAAAGGAATGAAGAAAAGAGAAATAGAAAGAAAAAGTAGCGGATTTTGCTGGCATCATCACCCTGTCACCAGACCCAGTTTGCCCTCTGCAGGCGAAAATGAAGAAAATTAATGAGCGAGTGGCTGTCAATGGCAGGCCCTGACGACACGCTATGAGGGCCGCACGCGCACCAGCTGTACGCCGCACGAGCGGGCCGCGAGTGACGTTTGTGTACTGGCTACATGAGGGTAGAGGTAGGTGGGGTAGGGGCAGGCTGGGGTCGGGGTAGAGTGGGGTAGGGTGGAGTAGGTGGGGGGTGCTACGTTATTTCCTCAAGGCGTCAGCTGTTGCAGTCGCGTGCTCTCGTGTCGTGCTGTGGAGGGTGCGACTACGTCACGGCAAATCAAAGATGACTGCAGAGGTTGTAAACAAAAGCTGGCTTCACACGGTACGACATGATGCTAGCATCACACGGTGCGAGTATGTATGTGAGATCGTCCACTGAGCCGATCGTCTGCATCTAAAGATTTCTCTTCAGTTTCAGTTGACATAATTATTCCATCTTTTCTCCTCGTGGACGTTGGGAAAGGTTGTCAAGAAAAGCTCAGAATGCAACAACCATTGAATGGAAAATGAAGTCAAACATTTTTTTTTGCAGTCAGTTTATATATTTTTTTCTTACCATCGCTATCGTTTCAAGAGTAAAGCACTCTGAAAACGAGCATCAATGCATAGTTCTGCCCTTGAAAACACTTTACCTATGCACCGTGTGACCAGACCTCACGAAATGACCCCCGCTCACACCTTCCCCTCTCAGCAAAGGAAACGCAGTGCTTTGGCAAGCCAAGCGGCGTCACAAGTGTAGACAACTGCTCTCTGACCTCACCAACGGCCTTCCCTTTCCTGACATTTCAGTGACGTCATCCGGCTCCAACGACGAGGCCTCTTGAGCCGCCGCCTGCTCCTGGGCACAAGACCAGACCCATGCAAGACACATGCAAGGCCTTTGATTCCCACAGTCATTTCAAAGGTCGCTGACGACAACACTCCGCCAGCGACCTTGTACGACCCCTCACGTGACTATTAGCACGGCAGTTCCAAGAGAAGCTTTCTTTAGCATCACGGACACATTCCGGAGGAATCAGATCAACCCTCCACACCCACCAACCGAGCCCCTGGCTCCACCACGCGGCCGGCGTTCGCTCTCTCGCTGACGTCAGTCAAAGAAGTTTCACGGACTGACCAGTCGCTGAAGCTTGTCCTCCGGCAGACCTTGGGTACAGAAACAATAATTAATTATCAAACCGAAAACACTATCGGAATACTTGGGTCATTTTCACATAGCCTCGTTCTGGTTTGGGGAATCAAGTTTCTTTGAACCGCCGATACCGTACGTGGGTCAGGTCAAGAGAAAGAATAAAATCCGTTTTCTGTCCATCTGCTCCTTCAGTGACTGCTCAAGCGTGTACGGTTGTTATGCTTCATCGGTCTGTTACTTCTGTTGCTGCAGATGCTGGTGGTTGTTATATCGCTGTTTTGTGTTCGTTTAAAAGTGCACGAAGGATAATATCTCACACACACACACGAACTGTCAGAGTGTAGGAGCGCTCTGTTTAATTTTAATTTATAACTGAACAGGTGGAAGTTAAAAATAGGACGAAGGATGAAATTTCGCCCAACAAATCGTTAATGATACAGGAGATAGAAAGATGGAATAAAGACTCAATGATGATTTGTACCGAGAGTTAGCCGATATTAGGAGGGTAGAGTGGGTGTGGGTGTGTGTGTGAGTGGGGACAAGTGTGGGAATGAAGCAAGGATCAGGCTGCTATGACAGAATCACTGTCTTCTCCGCTCCTGCCTGCCACGCGCCACACAGCACCGCGCGATGCTCCACAACGCTGCTGCACAATGCGGTGGACGAAAGGCCCGGATGTTCAGGCAGCCGACAGAGCACAAGCAACCCCAGCGGCTGTCCTCCAGACCTAAAAACTCGCACGAAGCACCAGCAGCTGCCTGGGCTCTGCCAAATTAATGACAGCATTCAAGACGTGTTAAACAGTATTACGCTCGCCAGCGCGACCCACAGTGCACCGCGCTCCACAGATTGTGATGACGTCATAAGGAAAGAGAAACAACGCGAGGGGAGAGAGCCCCCGAAGCGTTTTTATTTTTTTTTTCTCTCAGCAGCACGCTGCCAGCGTATTTGTGATGAGGTAAGGGGGCCATGATGAATGCAATGCCTTCTGCCATAAACACTGGAAACCGCCGTCGTCAACTTGTCGTCGCTGCAACGCAAAAATCTTCGTCAGCGATGTACTGTCGCTTGGAGTGGTCCCCCTTGATTTGCGCTGGTGGGCAGTGATGGGTAGTCACGTGTGGTTGTCGCTGTATTATGTTTTAGGAGGGTGAACGAGTGTGAGTTTTATGTGAGGTGAGGGGCTCTGTAGGCGGAGAATTTTCTACAAGGATCGATGAGGCGTTGTCATTGTCTTTGTCACTGTAAGTAATGGTTCTCCTGCAGGCTGTTACCTGTGTCGACACCGGGTCACAAAGAAAAAAAAAATAAAACAACCTGAGTAGCGGAAACATCATTAAACTAAAAGTACAAAAGAAACAGATAGCAGGGCGGTTAGAGCATTGGCATCTTGATTTGTAGGCGAGCCAGTTCGATAACTGTGATGCGCCAAGAACTTTTTTTCTCCAGTCAACTCACCTGTTGAAAATAAAAGCCTGATTTCTTAAAGAGTTCGGGGAGGTCAGGCAGCGACACCCAGCGTCTACACATGTTCTCAGGGTACATGGAGCAAAGGTAAGTCTGTATACAGTGCGGACAACACTGACTGTGGGGTGCGCCCTTGCGAGGAGGAGAGCCAGGTAAAGTCCTCCTCCCGGCACGTGCGCTGTTGCTAAGCCATCGATGACGTCAGCAGCGCCTTGCAGCCACTTCTTATGCGTCAATGGGCGCATGCATCTCTCTCACCTGACACCTGTGAGCGCACGTGCAGGCGCATGAAGGGAGGGAGAGGGAAGGGGATGGTGGGGTCGAGAACAACTAATCGTGGTTTTACAAGCCAAAGAACACCGTTGACCTAAAATAAATAAATTTTTAAAACCTATCTAAGGCTGTTGTTGTTTGTCGTCACCAGAAGACCAATACGATGTTGTTATTGTCGATGCAGTTTTCATTGCTGCTGCATATGATGGGATAATATATTTTTGTTATTGTTGCTAGTAGGACTCTCTGTTGGTATTTCAAATACGTTTTCCATCACAAGGGTAATAAAGGCGGTTGCTATGGTTGGTAAGGTTGTCGAGGTTGTAGCGAGTGTTGTTACATCAAGGCCGCTGCTTCTGTTTCTCAAGATGTGAGAAGTGCAGACTCCACAGCTTGGGACAAGAACAACATGTGAGGATGTCGTGAGATCGATCAGGACTCGATAGGAGAGAGGGGGAGATGGGGGAGGGCAGTCGCTGGCAGGTAAAGTGAAGGACAGTGGCTGACAGGTAAATGAAGGGCAGTTATCTCCTTGTTAAAGATCAATCTACGTGTCTTGTTGCCTCATGAATACTTTGAGTAAACTGAGATTTGTCATTTGTCAGAACATACCGTCAGTGATATTGTCTGTGTGTGTCTGTGTGGGCTGTGTTTGTATGTCCTGCCACCCAAGCTACCCTCACCCTCGACAACCTCACGGCCCTCACGCCCACCTGTATTTGTTTCTCATACTGTCCTTCTGTTCAAGCTCTCACTGCCAAACATTCAAATGTGAATGATAATAATAATAATAATAATAATAATAATAATAATAATAATTAATAGCTGTTGTTGTTGTGGTAGCATCACGCGTCTAACTTGTATGTATACCCCCTTAATCTTACACTTGCCCACGCCTTGTCCATTGCTGACCCCCTTTGCCAACCTACTTCCACACTATAACCCAGCCCACGCGTTGTCCTTCACCATCACCCGTTCTACCAACCCATTCCCACCCAGCTGTTGATCTCAACCCACCCGTTGTCCTCTGCTCACCCCCTTCTTACCTCCTCTTCAGATTCCAACTCAGACTTGACCAACACGTGCGGTCAAGAAATGGCCTCAACCTCAACACGACAACCACTACCGACGGTTTTAGCGACGACGCCCACACAATCATCAGCATCAGGTGTTGGACAAAATAACCACAGGGGAGGAAAAAAAAAAGTAGAGTAGCCAGGCAAGGGGAAGCAGCTCCCCGCCACCCCACCACCCCCACCCCACTACCCCACCATCACCCACATCCTCAGGCACTTGCTGCCTACCTCCAGCCGTGTTTGCTGGTCAAAAGCAACCGAAGAATCTTTTTTAATCACCTGAGAGGAGGGAAGGAGCGATAAGCTGTGTGGGTGTTGCAGCTCGCATTGCGGCAGACGTCTGCAAAGAAGCGGAAGCTCAGGTTACCTGTGATGCTGCTCTCGCCAAGTCTCGCTCTGTGCCAGTCTCTCTCCTCTCTCCCCCTGACTCCCAAACCCCACGAGGCCAATTCTCCATTACTATAGCAGCGGAAAAGTGCGTCCCTGCCCACAGACTGACCCACAGAATGGGTGACAGTAGCAGTTCAATCAATTTGCGGACAAACAAACATCAGCCCTCGCCTCCACCAAAGGGATGTCAGGAGAAGACGCTGCAGCAACTGATACTGATGGCGCTGACCTTTCGCACAGGGAGGGAGCGGAATGTTTGCAGCTGTATATGATCACAAGATTTGTTCAAACAAAATATATATATATTTTTTCATCCCAGCGCCAGCACATCGTGTTCATGGGATGAGTTAGGGTTTGACAGATAAATCTCGACTTCACTGGCTTCGTGGACATGGTGACAAGAACTCGAAGATAAAATTAAGACTTGTTAATGCCGTCTCAAATAAAAACATCTCCAAAGTGGTGTGTGTGTGTGTGAAAGAGAGAAAAGAGAGCCAAATGTCAGTGTGGCAACAGATTGTAAATCAAAGACAAAAACTTGAGATGATAGATATTATCAATAAGATAAACTATCCGCCCATACACGTCATGGTTTTTGTTTTTTGTTTTTTGGTTGTTGTTTTTTTAAATCTAGAAATACTTTATATTATACTTTGCTGTGAATTCATTCACGACCTGGGCGATCAGTAAACAACTAAGACACTTCTTAATGTCCATTAGCAATTATCTTCATCAGCGAGAATAACAAGCGATGGCATTTTTAAAATACACAGAACTCACAACAATATTTTTGTTAAAGCAAGAAATACGGAAGAAATAAATTTAAAATAAAACAATGAACAGTTAAAAAAGATGATTAGTTGTCAGAGAGGGACTGCATGGTTCTGTGCATTAAGAACCCCAATGTATGACTGACCACTAAAGTTCAACTATAATCATTATTCTTTTCAGTTAACTCAACGTTTACTCAGTCAATGAGGCGAAGTGTCTACAAGATGACCTGGGGACTGCTTTTACACCACTGCACCCGCGACTCCATCAAACAAAATGAAATGCCTCATACTAGAATTTTTGTTCTAAATGAATGAAGTAAGTTGTTACAAGATACTATTCATCTCAGTTCGAAGGAGTTAAAACTTTCCGTTGTCGGGATAGTCGACTGGTAGGAGAAGACTGAAACCAGAAGCGAGGTGATCGTGAATCAGTGGCGTGGCGAGCTTTCCCCAGTCGCTACAGGTGTTGAATGAGTATTTTACACCTCACTATGCAAGTGGCTGACACCTCACCGTGTAACTTACTCCTCCTCTCCACCTCATTCACTCTTACACCACACTCGCTCCCCCAAGTCACCCACACTTAACACCTCACTTTGCAACTCACACCTAACGCCTCACCTCCCAACTCTGACTCACACTACCACCTTACTACCCAACTGTTCGGTCACGTGAGGAAATCTCGTTCTCCTCTCGACATACGAGACAAGAACATGGCCACGCACAGTAAGACCGAATCTGTGACGTCACGAGTCCCCTCAACCATGGACATTCGCGATCCTCGACTTCACAGTCCTTTCATTTTGTGTCGGAAATGACATTTATAGCCTATATCGAGCACAGACAGAAGGTAGATGTCTACTCACTGTCCAGTCATCTAATAAAGACTGGCTCTGGTAAGTAAGTCTTTATATAAAGGACAAGCGTAGGAGAGACAGAGATCATGAAAAAATATAAGAACAATAATGATCATCATCATCCTCAACAACACACCAGCAGCAACAACAACAACAACAACAACAGCAGCAACAACAACAATAAAAACAACAACAATAACAACAAAACCACAACAACAACAAATCGACTAAAAATACAACAAAAGACAGCTCGGCACGAGATATTTCGAGAACACAGAAGCTAACGCTAACTGACAGCTGTTCACTCACCTCACAGTGAAGCCTGTGTGCTCACGTTTCACAGTCTGTGGTTTCCGGGCGGGAAGAAGACTGTGCAATGCTTCCAGATTCCCCTGAAACAGCAAGAGAGAGAGAAGGGAAGGAAAAAAATACCAACAATTAATATCTCCCGTGTTTTTTTTTTCTCCCCACACACACAGGGACGCGCACATGCAGCGGCTTACTCAAGGCGCCTGCAGTTAACTGGAGGCACCTACAGTCGTAAATATATCTGGAGTTAAAGAGGGAGCGATACGCCGCTATTTCGGTGCGCGCCGAGGGCGTCGCTGGTGTGGGAACGCCGCGATAACTGGATGGCGGACTGGCACGACTGCTGCAGCATCCTTGCTGCGTCTGCCGCTCCGGCTGCTAATGAGCTGCGGGCCGAGACCCGCGTGCGCCCTTCCATTCGTTAACCCTTTACACAGTGTAAAGACACTTCACGTGCCGTCAGTCTCGTCGCCACACAAACAAACATTTTTAATCGTAGCTTTTGTATCGAGGCGCCCTCGTCTGTGAAGCATGAAAGTCGCGTTTGTAAGAGTTGTTAAAAGCTGTTTTTGATCAGATAAATGTGGACGGACCTTTTGACAAGTTTTTACAAGGTAGTCGGATAAAAACTTTGCCAAACTTCGGTCAAATGTTCATCAACACAGATTGTGAACAGCTGTGAGGTTAGTCACTAGTAGCGAGGACACTTTCCCCTGTTTAGTGAGGGGTACTCGACATCCGATGGAATTCATCCAAGATAGGGAAATTCAGAGCAACACCTTCCTTTTCTCTGATAAACGATCTTCTTTATTATGTCTGTGCATATTACTTTGTCTCCCCTTGTTAGATATGCTGATGCTGACCTTTGTCTCCCCTTGTTAGAAATATTAGACTTTATTAATTAACCCTTGGTTTGTCTCCGTTTGATAGAAATAGGACTTTCTTAACCCTGATTTATCTTCCATTTTACGTTGTTTTTTGTTTTGTTTTGTTTTTGCTAGGGCGTGGAGCTGTAGATGTAAACCCTTCCCTAAGGAAATAGCAAAAAAAAAAAAAATAAATAAATAAATAAATTTTTTTTAATGTGTTCTTCATCTATCAGGGAAGACAGAAGTTGGCTGAAGGTCAGGGTTTCCTCATTCCATATTTCGTACCCTAGATACGTTGAACCATTTGCTACCCCACCCCTTCCATAGTTTACCTTTCTGTCACCCGTTAGACCCCTTACGCACACCGTGAGGTTAAAGGTCAGATAAAGTCGCCCCCTGACCTCACTGAGGTCGCTTGGGAAAAGGTGTGCCAGGTTTTTTGTCAAGGCGGTGCTCTCCTTCTCTTCCTCTCTCTGCTTTACATTAAATCCTCGATTCATTTTTATTTGTGAAGAAAGTCCAGGTAAATGTAAACATCTAAACAAATAATATATAGTCGTGATCACGATGTAGATACAAACTCGCCGCTGACCCTTGACCTACTGATCATTCATATAAAAGTTGATGAGTTGATGAGAAAAAAAAATTGTATGTGCAAAATAATTATTCATCGGTTTAAAAAAATTAAATCTGGCAACAGAGCAAACAAACGTGAAAACGAATTAAATTTCTGTGTTAGCAAGCAAACTTTCGAGCAGAATATTTGAGAATATTTGAATCGGACCCGAGCTCTGTCGCGGAATGAGTGCCACTCACCATGGTACTCACGTCTGTGTTTAACAACATTGCTTGTCTGCCCCTGTCAGAGGTTTGACGGTTTGAAGGTTTGAAGGAGATATAGACGAGTAGAATGTACAATATCGATACATCGCTCCGCTACTTGTAATTACCTCCTCTTGCACAGCGCGTGTAAAGCTCCGTGAAATTCTAATCGAAAAATGGGGAGGCAATGCGGCCTGCAGTTGTCTCCCCGCGTTGTCTCTCCTTACCTCCAGAGACACGGCGACACGCAAGCAGGTCATCAGCTAGAGGCATAGAGGGAGGTCATGGGAGGCACTTTATCTGAGGCACAGGGGTAGGTAATCATCAGATGCTCGCTGCCTGCTACACGGCAGCCTCTGGAGACAAACACCGTATTGGGACAAAAACCGAACACGGACGAAAGATGCGATGAAAAAAAAAAAAATAAAAAAAAAAAAAATAAAACTGTAGTGTGACCCTAAACTCTGACGTCATCACTTTGCTTATGACCCCGTGCTACCTGTCTGTACCTGTTTACAGTTAGACGAAAGCAATCAGGCAGACCACACGAACTTGTATTACTGGACTGCTGGCTGATGATTTTTTTTTTCTTAGTTAACTACTAAAACGAGGCAGGAGTGTACAAAGCTTCCGGTTTAGTCACATTCATTGTTTAGGCTCGCCGAGACTAGCAGCAGAGAACTTCGCAAGAAGCTAAGCGTTGGTCTCGGCAGACAGACAGCAGTCCACCTGTATGAGCAAAGCATATGTCCGACATGAGAGATAAGGACGGGTAGGTACAGCATCAATGTACAACCCATTGTACGGGTAGCGGCACAGACGGAGGACGGGAAGCGACGCCTTGCTGCAAGTGTCAATGGGGTCAAGGCAGTGAAAAGGCCAGCGCTGAAGATTTCGGTGCCAGCGCGCAAGAAAGTAGTCTGGCACTGCCCTAATCTTCCTCGCCAGCCAGGAGAGGGTTGGATCAATACAGAGGTCCATAAAATAAACAATAAAAATCTATTGATTCGTTTCAACGAGGTATTTGAGAAACTGGAGCTACAGGCTGAAAAGTAGTTTCAATGTCATATTCTAACCCAGCAAGACTCAACCTTACCACATGGGTTGCCGGGTGTATACATGGCGCCGAAGGAGGTCTGTGAAACTCCAGACCAGCAGACCACGTGACAGGTGGAATTTACTGTCGCGATATAATCGAATGGGCGGCTGCACGAGAGCGGCTGTGAAAGTCTTCAGATATTAATTTTATTTCCTGCTGTCTCTTTGAAGATGGGGTCCTGCTGTCACTCGCAGACTGGTCGGAGAGACTATGGTCTGAGGGTTTGTGTCTACTCAGTTTTGTAGTTAGAAGCCAGCATAACAAAATGGCTACATACCTCAGATGTATCTACTCAGTTCTGCGGTTAGAAGCCAACATAATAACAAAATGGATAAACACATCTGGAAACTGAAGACCTTTCTTGTAGATGAAGGCAAGGAAAAGTTACTCGCCCAACAGATGATATTCTTGAGGGTTAAAATAAAGGCTCCTTTCAAAAAGCTGTCTGGAGTTCCGTGAGCAATAAAAACATCTTTATGTCTCCCATATCTGCTTCAATTTGTGACCTGATGACCCTTGCGAGGGAATGGGAGGAGAAGGTGGATAATGCGTCTCGCTGACACTTCCATCATCACAACAAATTTCTTTCCTTTTCTCCTCCTGAATGTGAAGCTGCCTGACGACTAGTGATTCTACAGTAGATTATCTGACTACCCGCTGACTTGTTTATCACATGACAGCGTATTAACGACTGACCGGTGATGTAACGTATCTAATACGTATCTCACGGTGACTAATAAAAAAAATGCATCAGGAATAGTCTACTTTGCGAGAGCTAATCCAATATGGTTTATGGAGCCTTATAAAATAAAATTCAGCAAACAGAACAAAAAAAGTAAATAATGACAGTTTGGTGTGTTTATCTTTATCACCGAAGTTCACCGTCCTAAAGACTTGTTTACCTCTCTCGGCAACTTGTTCAGCTACATCACAGAAACTTGTCAAAGACACTTGTCAAGGACCGCCTGCCGACGAATTCATCTCCTCCACGACAGATTATTGACGGCCGCAGCAGATTCAATATTTACTCTCAGCGGGTAACACGCGGATGATCACAAAATAAACAGTCAACAAAGTGCGGCCGACCCACTGCTCGTCACAGATGACACTCCTGACCCTGTAGGTCAAGTCCCTCAGTGCTTTGCTTTATCTACTGAGACACTGGGATTTCTCTGGCTCCTAGGAATTATTGGAAATGTCTTAATAATCACATCGTGACTTTCTGTTCAAGCCTGTTTACCTGACATTTTTCGTCTGTAACTTTGCTGTTTAAAGGTCGTGACAAAAGAACCCACCCGTGAAAAAAAGAAAAGAAAAAAACTACAGTGCGTGATCCATGTTTATATCACCAACCTACTGAAAATAGCATCAGATTAGACATTTTGTATACATAATTAATCGACCAATGTCCTATATACGGAAACGAAAACTATATTTTAAGAATCTCAAAATAATATAATTATTCTCCCACATATCTCCTGCCCTCTCTCCGCCTCAACCCCTACGCGCGCGCGCGCGTGTGTGTGTGTGTGTTGGGTGTGTGAGGGGAATCTCACAAGTATTCTCAATATTTATCATCTCCATTGGTTTCAACTCCACCTGCTGGCGATTTTACAGAACATCAGGTGATCCAGGGTATGTCATGATATACTTGCAAAGACAGAGTGTATCAACACACACACCACATGGACAAGACTACACGACGATCGAAGCTCCAGACGAAAAGCGAGTTGTCCTGTTCGACCACTCCCTTCCCCCTCCTCCCCACTGTCATTAGATTTCTTCCCGTCTTCTCCTCGTGGACCTCCCATTTCAACTACCCTGCCTTTCTTGAAGGAAATACAGTGGAACCTCGGTTAACGAACTTAATCCGTTCTGGAAAGCTGTTCGTTATCCGAAATGTTCGTTATCCGAAACAATTTTTTCCATAAGAAATAAAGGAAATAGATTTAATTGGTTCCCAGCCCTGTTGACTCGCTAATATTTTGAAAGTTACAGGCTATATATGTATTTGTTTTAATGAGAACAGTTTATAATGCAATATAAATGGAGTTAAATAAACATAAAAACATTAACGAAAGCATTTAAACATCAGAAAACTCGCCGTTTTGACGGCGTGGATGGAAGCAAGTGTGGGGAGGAAGGGGTGGAATTACTGATTTGATTCCCCCTCCATGAGCACACGTGACATTGTAAAATCGGGGGAGACTTCCTTTTTCTGTAGCTTTGAGGCTAAAGGAAAAAACTTGTCCAGTGTCTGTTGCTTCTGACTTTTTGTAAAACTCTTCGGTAATACGACATCACATTACGACAGACGCATGCCACCTTCATACTTTGAAATCATTTCCTTTTACAATTCATTTGTTGGCCGCTTCCTTGTCATTACCTCACTACTATTAATTGCTCTTAATCTTCTTTGGAGCCATGATTGAGGATTATCTTATTAAAATAAAGCACAAAAATCACTAAATAAGAAGGATGCGCATAGATAAGGAACGACCGATCGTAACTGTGTCTCGAGCGCGAATAATTGTCGGTCACGTGTGGTTCACGTGGCTGTTCGTTATCCGAAATTTTGTTCGCTATCCGAGACAAACTTTTAACGAAATTTTTGTTCGTTAACCGAAATATTCGCTATCCGAGGCGTTCGCTAACCGAGGTTCCACTGTACACCATTACGGGTACCCAAGATGGCGGCTTCACGAGGTGGCCGTGGCGGTGTCACGATCGGAAATTTCGCACGAGTACATTTTCACTAGAACCGTACTTAAAAATACATCCAATCATGATTAGTTCCGTTTGATAAAATCAGGACACTCAACAACTACTTTCTGGTGAATAAAGTGCAGGACAAAATGAGAGAAATGAAAGGCTCTGTCGACTCTGTAACTAAGGATGAAGTGGACGAATTTCATTAAATATTCATCTGTAAAAACATTATTTACTGACCAGCGTAGACAAAAATTATCACCTTATTATACTCACAATCTGCCTGTAGGTTTTATTATTTATTAACATCAAAGATTATTAAAGAAAATAAAAAGACACCGACTAGATGAGCTTAATTTGTTATTGCTTATGACTGTGACGTAGAATAATTAACAGAATATGTGTGTGTGTGTGTGTGTGTGTGTGTCCTCCTGTATTTCTCTGTGTGTAGAGTAAGGAAGGAAAGTTGCATTCAGCGTGAAGATTAGCCGCCTGTCCGTGTGAACTTTATCGAAGACTGTCCTTCTGGGTGTCTTCGAGGTCGACACCGCGGTGAACAGAAGAAGAACTGGTTTACAAACGTGAATGAGTGGACTGGTCATCCTGTGCTCAACCTACTCACCATCGCCAAAGACCAGTGTGAGTATGGGGCCTTGTGACCCTCCGTATCTATCCACGTGCCCCACCCACCCGCTTGACCCCGCTCGGTCCTCCTTCATTCATCTGGAGTTAGCGAGCTTTCATTAGTGTCTGTCATCAACAGAGCGAGAGAGGCTTGTCGGCGTGTTATGCTTCACACGAGACACCGAACATATGTGCTTGCCGCCAGCACCTTACTTTACAGCACTTCACGCTTGAGTGGACAGTAATCAGTCTTTGCTTACAGGGCAGCTCCGTCGGCTCTCCAAGGCAACGCCAGGAAGTTTCATTCTGTTCCCGGTCTGTGCCACCAATATCATTTAGTTCCAGCAGCAGAACACTAGATTCGCTCGGCTTACGAAAATTCTGACAGACAAAAACGAAAATCTGAAACCAAAATAAACCAAAGGAACATAATTTGTCTCGCTGGACAATAACGGGATCGGTTGCTGACAGAAAGTCGCAGGGTGTGAAGAGAGCATCACCGCAAATTCAATAAAAATAAAATGTGGAACTGTCCGGTTCATATCTTCACGATTATCGGACAGTGACACGGGATTTGTGTCAAATCCTACATTTTCATCACTGTCTCCGCTTCATACGGATGGATTATAGAGATCCTTGATTAGACCCCTTGCTGATGAGGGGAGGATAATACACTTCGCGGTCTTCAAACGTAAAGCTGAGATTAGCTCCCTTGCGTGATCAGCCGCTTAGCTTTGGACTTTGGCTATAATTTCACAGAGTTTTAACCCTGTGTTCGTGGTCATTAGAGTATTTCGTATTCACAACTAATTTTTGTAGATGAGGTCATGATGTTCTGCTCGGAGTTAGACAAGGTCAGGGTTATGCACTCGTTTACCAGGGTCACCTTTCCGCGTGAGATCAGCCATGACTGGGAAGATGTCTATCATTTCTGACAACTAATCTGTTTCAAACACAATATATTATAGGATCGGAGTAAGTCTTAAGTAGCCATTTCTAATTATAATTTTTATGTTTTTATTTTGAGACCAGCGCGTGCGTGTATATATATATCGACATCTACACATTTACGCGTGCGGGCGTGTAAGAATAAAAATCTCAATAAACAATATGGTTTAAATTATAAAATAATCTTTACTGCTTCAGCATCAGCTTATTCGTTGTTAGCTAACGTACGGTCCACTGCGGATCAAACGCCTTCTCAAGTTACGCACCTGTACCTCCGCCGGCAAACGCACCTGTTGTGTGACGTCACAGCCAGCATGCGTGTGGTCTCGCTACTGCACGTGCGTCTTTTTTTTCAAAGCTGCGGGAAATCCCCTCTTACACAGTTCAGTGGGATTTAAAATCAACGGTCCGAAAACTAACCCGAGCCCTACCTGCAGCCATCATTTCGTCCAACTTTCCAAGAAAATTTTCCGCATGGCTGACGATTTCACCTGCGCCTTGACAGAGTGAAATACGGAGAGAATCCACGTCTGCACGGAAGGAGGAGGAGGAAGTAAAAGAAGAAAAGAAAAGAGCGATGACAATGTGGTGATTTTACCACACATTCGTCTTCACTTACCTTGCAGACCCTGCGGAAGCACTCCTCCAGACCCGACATGTCCTCGCAGCTCATGCGGTCGATCTCGCGAGCCACTCCGACCTCTGACCTCAGCTCCTCTTCGCGCGCCGCGTGTGACCTTTGCCCCAGCCAAGCGGTCAGCTTCTCCGAGCGGGTCACGCCGCTGTTGGAGACCGTGGTGAAGTTGCGCGAGTTGGGTCTGGAACAGCACCACAACCTTCCAGTCCTCTTTGCAAGAACATCGTGCTAGGTCCGTTAGTTTATATATATATAACAAAAACTTTGTGGCGTGCGGAGTGAACACGTTAAAAAAAATTTTTTTTTTAAAATCGGCGATTGGGGCCGTGTGCACAACACATTTCTAAATTAAAACAGTATTAGACCTTAAAATCGTTTTAGAGAGGTTAATTAGCGGTGCACAGACGGAGTTAAGAACAGTTTTTATGAAAGCCACGTTGATCAAGACTTCTATCGTTCCTGTCAACACACGGTATCGTAGAATGGAAGTCATGTCGAATAAGCAGCGAAAGAGAAAACATCGGGAGGAGAGGTAAACTGTTTGATGACTGGTTTAAGGAATAAAGCTGTATGCGTAGGTGGATGTGGCGAGCACATTAAATGCTTTATTAAACGCCCGATGCGCCATTACACAATGTGAAGAGAAAGTAAAGACTGAAAAAAACCTGTCGCTGCTAGCCAACAGAATACCTTGGTGATATACCCCTGCAAATTAATTAGTCTACAATTTAAAAATGAACCCAAAAGACCCTTTGTCAATGGTCACATTTTACATCCACGATGGTTTCAACAATGATGAAGAGGTCATTGACCTCATTGAAAACTAAATCACTCAATTTACTGTCATCTTTTTCATCGTGGGGTCTCTTCTTTGCTTTCAGTCTATTTGTGCGCTTAATTCTGATAACACCGTTGTGTGTTTAAAATTTAAATAAGAAAGCCCCATTTAAAAAAAGAGATAATAATAATCAATCATCAATCAATAATAATCAATCAACCAATCAATCAATCATCCATCATCACCATCATCATCATCCATTGCGACAAATGAGTTGATTAGGCCCATCTGTGCCTTAATGTATATATACCTATACATGTGTCGTCATGATTGTCCCCCCACTGTGATGAACACGAAAGGAACAAGACGATGAGAAAGAAGAAGCAAGGCTGTCACCCACCTGATCAGTTCATCCAGGTTGGCAGGGTCGATGCGCTTGCCTGGTCCCCAGCGGCGCGAGGCCGACGAGCCAACCGTCACACCGGAACTGCAGCGTCCCACGGCCGAGTGGTTCAGAGAGGTGACCTCCCCTTGTCCCCGACCCCCGGGGTACGCGAGGTCATCCGCAGGAGGCTGAGGGTGACGCTACAAACACGGCAGACACAGAAATCACGGACAGTACAGTCTGTTCAATGCTCTCCACAATCTTACTCTCAATGAACACATTTTTTTTAAACTTTACTTTTTATAGCAGAACTTATTAGGTAACGGTAACACGTCACAGGTCTGTGCTCCTACCCAACAGGTAAGCGAGGCTGGGAACGAGCCATTGTGCCGTTAATGAACTGCCTTTGATGAACCAGGTGATAAGGATTCTTCTTTTCGCGTCGGTTTATGATAAAGGAGGGGGGAGTCGTGTGCCTTTAATGAACTGCCTTTAATGACCAGGGTAATAGGGATATTTTAATTATTTTTTTTTGTTTGGTTTGTTGTGAGTGTCCAGCTAAGGTTTCCAGAGGACGAGCGGAATAAAATTACATTTATTTATTTGCACAGCTCCTGAGGCTGGTACACCATCCTTTGTAATGGCCGTACACTGTTAATAAGAAAAAATCTTTCAAGAAAAAAAAGAGACAAGTATTCGACCATTTGCTTTTGCAATAAAAAAACAAAATAATGTTCTCCCTTTAAGTATAAAGAGCTACGTACCTTAACTGGATTCCCCGTAAAACCTCTTTTTTCCTCTTTGATTCGTAGCAGCTCAACTTTTCTCTGGTTAAAGGAAGAGACAACAGCAGAGTTTTGTTACAGGACAGGAACATTACATTAGAATTGTAGGTATTAAGCGTTCATATATACAGTATATATTTACATGCCACTTTATATTTACTTTACATGCCACAGAGTTACACTGAAAAATCTACCGTGCCACCTATAGTTGGCGGTGATAGTGTGACCAGGGTACACTTTACCCCACACAATGTGACTTTAGCGTGAGTATGACTCAGTAGCTTTAATAAAGACACTGTGACTAGGTGCCCTTTACTATGCCTATGTGACTATGCCTATGTGCTCATCTCCTCTCTCTCGCTGCCGTACCTTGCCGCTACCTTGGTATCGAACCAGCGCGCCTCTCAGTTTGAACGCCAGCGTTCTAGCCACTCGACTATCTGCTTCCCTAGCTTTGTACTAAAGTCGGTGCAAGCTAGATGGCTTTTAACGGTGATAGTGAGACCTAGGTGTCCTCATCTGTACTAAAAACAGTGTGATCTAGGTGCTTTTGTGATTTAAGTGCCTTAGTACCGCAGACAGTGTAAGTGCTAACCTGTTGGCGTCTTGCTCTGATGAGCAGCTGTCTCGTGGCCACGTGCTGGACAGAACTCTATTGATTGCAGCTGCTGTTGACGTGCCGTGCAGCACCTCCATCTTGCTCTATTTGCTGGAGAAAGTGATTTGTTTCTAATTCCGTCCGCTCACATGAACCGGAAACAATTTTATTTGTTATCGGCACTAGTCTTCATCTTTTGTCTTCTTTTGCGTGAAGAGACTAACGCCAGGGAAACGGAGAAGTGTTTGTTGTTGTAACTATATCCTGACATCTGAACTTCCATAAACCAAACTAACAGGATTCTGTGATTACAGGTATGACAAATGGCAAACAGGTATTAAAGCACAGAATATGTTTACGTAAAAGCTGTAGTCGTTACCAGTGGTATACATGTATCTGCTATCATATACCATACCTACCTGGATCTTGCGCACCTTCCACCAGGTGCGACAGTGGGCGGTAAACACAAGGAAGACAAAATAAAGAAAGGTTCTAGGAAAGACAGGAGAGAAAAACAACTGAACATATCTGTAGTAAACAAACAAGATTTTTGAAGAAAGAAAACAATAAGGAAACAAGACAAAGAATGTCGTTGCTAGTGAAAACGTATGTAGATCGACACGATGTATTACATCGAGCAGAACACAACCACCAACATTGTAACCTAGCTGAACTGAGAAAAGCATTTTCTGAACGATACCTAATTATTGTGTTTGTTTTCTTACACGAATGCCTGTGCAACCCCCACATCATCAGTTGTTATTACTTCAGTCGACAGACTTTATTCTTAAAAAAGCACAATGACCATGTGGACAATTCTGGACCAGAGGGATCGTATTTCCTGAGGACAGCTGAGCGATTTAGGTTCTATGAGGTCTTTGATTCTGAGACATCTAAATATTCAGAGAACTTCACACTCTACTGGAAATCCTTCTAAACAACCAGAAGCGAAGCGGTCTGCATCCTCTGATTTCAAAACTCGCATTTGCAGACATTTTGTGCAAATCGATGCACGTTTCAATCATCTCCCATAGCAACGGCATGGACAGCAATCTGTCTAAGCTTTATTTCTGTCTGTAGCTGTAAAAGCATAAAAATAAAACCAGATTCTCCAGATTCCCACCAGTAAGACATCCCGCCAGGTCGTTTAGTTCCTGTTGAAATGAGCAGATGGCAACTGGAAGACTAGGTAGTCGTGTTACACTTACACTGACACTCTGTAAACACTAATAACTGACTGTACACTGACTGTCATACCTCGCCTCCTGGTGATGCCAGTCTGAAGAGAGAACATTTTAGCCACATGTACAAAGGTTTGAGACACTAGGCAGGACTGTAAATAACAACATAAACTGAGCTGTAAACAATAAATCGTCTATCGTGCCATGAAGTAATCAACTTAAAGAAGGTTTACCGTCCATGAAATGCTAGAGATTTTTCAGACCCACCTTAAACTGTTGGGAGGAGGAGGATGGTCAGACCCCAGTTTAGAGCAGCTGGTGGCTTGTAGACCTCGGTATAAACATACGAGCTCGTATGTGTTTATAATGTGAAAAAGTCGTTAAAAAATCATCGACAGAACAGACATAGTGCATGAGATACTGTCTCTAGATTATTAAAGAAAACGGAGACATTATGTTTCTCTGGGCTCCGTCCCATATTGAAATATAAGAGAATGAAGAAGCTGATAAACTATCTCGACTGGCAGTAAAGCAGAATACCGAATCCTTAAGTCATCAGTCTAAACCTTGCTATTTCTCCAGCAAAGAATAGAATAGAGAAGAATAGTCATAAATACAGCAATAAAAATAAGGAGACAAGAGAAATACAGAAGTGAAAGTAAATGAACTAGGAGACTGTTTGATGACCAACTTAGTAATACTCTGCTTTTCTTCAAACCAAATAGGTCACACAAATCAAAGTATCTAGAATGAGAATAATTAACTAGAATTAAAGACCCCCTTACATGCACATGTGGTGACAGACAGCATCTCACACAATCTGTTTGTGTAGAGTGAAGACAAACAAGAAAGAGAAGAACTCAGGCTCAGATAACTATACACTGACATTAAACATTAAAGGCGGCTTTAGCCCATCCAAAGAGTTATGGCATACTAGACTGTCATTAGTAGTAACAATGGTGGCAAGTCATCAAAAATTTAGATTCATGTAAACGGACAAAGAATACAAACTGGATAACATCAACTGAACAGCGAGAAAGAAAAAAAAACCAGCAACAAACATTGCCATAAACGAATCAATAAGATTGCTAGCCCACATATTATAACCATATAATAAATTTAAAATATTTTCGAAACAAACTATAACCAAACATAAGGTAGGGTAGCTTAATAAATAAAATAAAAATGGACGTCCATTCTAAAACAAATTATATGCAAACTGTAAAGATGGCGGCAAACCACATAAAAAGCAGATTTATAAAGACAAAAAATATTAAACAATATTAATCAAAATTCAGAGAAATTACAAGACGTGGTAAAACAACTGGCTTATAATAAACTTATATAAAAACTTAATAACAACTTAATGGGAAACCAGTACAGCACACCACCACTGCGGACTTAAAATGCCTTTTGGTCACCAAGACCAAGAGACAACAAGAAAAAAAGACCATTAGCAACAGTAAACAACATCTGCGACTTCACTACTTCCCAAAACCTCATCCATCCTCCACTCCTAATGCTCCCCAGATTCCCCCTCCAGGTAAAAATTGCCTTAAGGTAGAAGCACTTTTCCGATCAACAACAAACAAAAACAACAAAACAACACCATGACGGACATGCAGGACTTAGAGGGAAGGGCAGATTCAAGTCCAGCACAACATGCTACAACAAGCTGTCTACCTTTACGCTGTACAGGTCTTCGCTAGCATCAGGACTCTCCTGCCAAGAAGAGTAAGAAAAAATTACAAAATAAGAATAATAAATCATGTTTTCAATTGGCAGCCGCAGGAGAAAAGCTGAACGAATATTTTCGCTACCCATGAGTGATGAAGCGAGTTTATTCCCTGAGTTTTTGCTAGTAAGTGATGTTTACGCAACATTGACTGAAAAGCACCTTGGAAACCAGTCTCGGCAATTTGAAACGATAGCATAAGCACACACACACACACACACACACACACACACACACACACACACACACACACACACACACACAGGCAATGTGGGGAAGAACCTGGTACCATTTGCAGACTGGCGGACGAATATCTGGCATCAACAAGCATCAACAGACTACAGCAGGACTCCGATGTCCCTGTACACAGTTCTACCCCTCAAGACATTGTTTGTACAGTAAAGTGACCATAAACTTCTCCTGTCATAAAATCTCAAACTCATTTGCCGACAAACAACTGTCAGCTTTATCTTCGCCTGTTTTCAGCTCATCGATCTGATAGAAACTCCGACAGCGCGATCCCTGGACACTAATCATCTGCAACGGCCTATTTTTTTTTTAAAAAAAAAAGATCAAATGCGAGGCCTTATTAAAAAGTAATTTATTTGTCACAATTTGCAGGGAAACAACTTAGTCCCATCGCGGAAAACACTGCACTTCAGAAAAAACATTTTCTCTCAAATTACACACTGGAAAAAAAAAAATCGCTCTGTGTTCAGATATCAGGTAAGAGAAGGAACCAGATCCTCGGGTATCACAGAGCTGGTTCCAAGATAAATACTTTAGTAAGTGTACTGTGCTCTGGCACCATCGCCCATAAAAACAGGAATTTTATTGGCGTGTGTGAAAGATCGCGTATTAACTGATAATGACATTATAATGACCAGAGAGCTTCAAAAGTCTCGATTTCGTTTTGATGACTAAGAGACGATCGAAGTTTGAGAAACCTTCGGCTTCAGCAAGTCCTCTCCTCTCTCTCTCTTTCTCTTTCTTTCTCTCTGTTGTACTTACAAATCGTTTGCTCTTCCGTTGGAGTTCGAATCTTGGAAGGTCCACGATTCCGTGCCATCGGGGGTATGGAAGACTTGGGCCTGGGAGGATTTAAGTTTCCTGCCTGAAGACATAGTTCGAAATATTTCAACAGACGTGGAGGGAGACCTAAAAAGATGCTTTATTCACACCTCTCTCCTCGTTACAAGATAAATGTTACTTTAAGCAAAGCAAACATTCCCTTTTTTTAAGATACAAACTGCTGATAATTTGACATGGTATCGATATTTGTATACATTCGGCTTATACAAGACATAGTCTAAATTACGATAATTCGGGATAGTTCTGTTCAATTACATCATCCAGAGGACCATTTCTGAGGATTTACCGCGGTCATTGCCCCGCAGGTATCCCAGGTGTTCCCCCGAGTACCCGGACGCCTGGCGCGAGGCATGAACGAGGTTTCGGATGTCTGTGGTGGTCTTCCATGATGTCGTTGTGCTTCGTACGATCTGCCATCGGCCATGTCGTCACCACAAACTGCAGATGATTTCCACCCTCCACTTCAACCGGAAACACTCATCTGCCAGCGTCTGTCGCGAGCGAAATGATGACCGTCAGCACAGTAAGTTACCTGAGGTTATCTACTTGTCGGCAATGGATGAAAGTTCACCTGCCAGGTGAGAGACAGGTGTCGAAGATAATGCCGTGCGGTGCTCGGCTACATTATTTAGGAATTGTAAAAGAACAACGGTCCTAGTCCGTCTTTCGATGGCTGTTGCCAATGTGTGGCCAGGGACAGCCAGGCTCCGTGCGGTCGATGATGCTCGGCGTCCTGCAAAGAACGTGCAGTGATGGCGCACTGTCCTGCCACCCAGACCCTGCACACTCCTCGTCATCGCGCGTGCGCATCATCTCAAGATCAGCTGTTTTATCATAATTATCAAGACTGGACAAAAAATGCTTTTAAAAACCTCCGAGGGACTGAAAAGTGGAGTCCAACAACGATTTCACAAAGAAATGCTTCCAGAAAGGAAGACGCAGCATTTGCGTTTTCTTGTAAAGCATCATCATCACTCCTCTTTCTCTCTCTCTCTCTCACGGACAGCGCTCATCCTTAATAACGACTATCTACCCATTCAACAGCCTGTGTCCTAGACAAAAAGAACTATGGTGTCTCTCCTACTCCGACAGACATAAGACAAAATAAAAGACATTTTATCTGCACCAAGTCGATATCGCTGTGTACACATAGTCGACGATAATATGCGAGAATCAAATCACCGTTGAAGAAAACAAGTAGGCCAAGGCCTCATTAACAAGACTGTACTTGTCTAACAAACAGTTTTCGGTCCTGCGTCGTGGGTATTCCAAATGCTTTCAGGTGGCTGGTAGGTAGAATGTGACAATCTATTTCAAATGTAATTCAACAGGTGTAACACCACACGGAGTTGTCACGGGGTAGCTTCCTGACGCTCAGTATCTCGACACCGCACCCTGTTGTTGCTATCCATGATTATAATTACATCAATGTACCCTCTTTTTAATTAAAAGACATGACCCTAAGTTGGAGTGTAACTCTAATTACAGATATGATTACTGATCACATGGCTACTAAAGCCTGTATGTGCACGCACCTGTCAGATACGTGTGAGGTGTGTGCGCGCGCGCATTTGAGTGAAGAGATAAAGCTCGAACTCATTTATCAATTAAACCTTTAAATTCTCCTTTGTCGTTTAATAAATCTCTATGTCTGCTTCAAGCTGTGGAGTATGTGTGAAAAAGAGAGAGAGAAAGTGGTAGAGAGAAAAAAAGCTGTAATAAAGAATCAGAAGCTGTCTTCACCACTGTCTCCAACCGAATTTCTACTAAGAGCAGCCCCATATGCTGAAATACTTCTGGTTGTGCGCGCGTGGGACAGAGCAAGGTGACCTAACATTCTTATACGTTTAGTAAGCTTCATCTTTATTATTATAGATTTTTTTCCAAGACGACCAGCTGCTGAATCCCTGGGAACACTTCGGATCCGTTCCTGGCAAGCTGCCCAATCCAGCCTTGCCCAGTGGAGTGCACTGCCTGAGCACACCATTAGACTCTTCAGGGGATGAGGACTGACACGTGCTGATCGCCCCTCTAATCACTGGCCTTCACATCCCCGCGAGTGCGATGGGGTGCGGGTGCGAGGGGGTGAGGAGAAGAGACAAGTTCTGTACAACAAGGGTAGACAGCTTTAGAAGCGCCAGAAGTTCTGACTTTATATGACTCACCACCTACTCATCCTGTCAGTTGTAAGTCTGACCATCGAATACTCACCAACCAATCAAGTGTAGGTCTGACAAGCGTTATCCGCCAGTCCAGATAGAATCCCTGTCAAATGTAAGGGTTTATAGTAAACTCACCAGTCCCAGCTAGAATCCCTGTCAAATGTAAGGGTCTGAGAAGCGGTACTCACCAGTCCCAGGTATATCCCTGTCATATTGCGGGGTAGAGCCTGGTTGGGAAAGCTGGCAGTCGTGTAGGGCATATTGCGAGTGACCGGTAAGCCTGCACTGCGGGTGTGTGGTGCACCTGTACTTGCATCCTGAATAGCGATGATGTGTAGCAGAAGAAAGATCCACCAAGTGGCTACTGACCACTTGACACCAACCACACAGTCTCACTGTCTGCCCAAACCTGACACTGGCTCCACTCGATTGTCTATGATGATGGCACTGACACATAGCTGACAGTCTGGACAGTGTCTGTCACTTCTCAGTCACCATCTGCAATTTGCACCCCGCAAATTGAAAAATAACAAATCAGATGATGAACAAAGATTTCTTGCAGGATTGTAACGAGTGAAAAGATCGGAAAGAATTGTTTCTCCAATTGAGATGTGATAGGGAGAAAAAAGTTTTAAGTCAATGCAAGCCAGTGAGTATACAGGCTTCTATACTCTAGGATAAGATATGCTGCTGAATTTTGCACCATCTAAGGTTTACATTTAGGGTAACCTAGAAGAGTGAATAGTAAAAATCAAATAATGTCAGATTCATTCAGCCTAACCAGGTACACCACCATCATGCCCCTTAAAATGGATAAGACAAACAGCACATCAACTTAATCCACCCTAAAACAAATTCAGTTAACAGAATTCTCTAAGCATTCTCCTGCATCCACAGTTGTAAACAACTTTAAACTTTTGGTAAAACTAGAACATTTGATCAGTGTTAATGTGAATGCAGCAGCAGCTGTAAAGATATAAATCACAAAATGTCACCGCCGCCACCACCACCTACCCACTTCCCCACCCCTAGTGTAGTGCTTCTGTCTAAAAATATGACACTAACACAAGACTCGAGTAGAAATTACAGTGTTTACAGTAACAATGTCTGTGTTCCCAGTCAATTACACCTCAACTTGACTGCCTTGCCTTGATTATTTGAGTTATGACCAAGAATGCAACAGAGATACTGTTTTCATTGGATCCGCTCTTCATCAAGCCTGAGGCTGCTGAAGAGAATTTATTTACAAGTGTTGAGCACTGTGCACAGTATGTAGTACTGAGTATTGCTACCTATTACTGCCATCCAGATCTGCCGTTACGTTAAATGTTTCAACTGCAACCACTAGAAATATTCCTGACACTGCTAGAAGAAACTCCATCTCAAACTACACTTTTTCATGACATATGACAATTTAATTTCTACACTTCCTGATAATATGATATTGTTATTTAAGAATATTTTGATGTAATAGCAATATTCTATTTAAACAGATGAATAATAATCATGTGTGATTTCTGGATTCTTTCCTCTGTTCTGTTTATGTGTCTTAAGTGCAGATTCTGTTAGTTACCCATCAATCACTTCTTTGTCCTTCTCAATGTTAACAATTTCTCTATCTTCTAATCAGTTATACCCATTTATATTTGTCTGATATTAACAACACTTCAGAGGACTGTGGGGCTTTCATTTACACTTAAATGAAGCACTTCCAACTTGGCCAGTGCAACATTAATGTCCGTGGAGGACATCTGTTCTGGCCTTGCATGGCTTGAAATAACAAACAGGCATGGCCCCATGACCCTCTTTGTACCTTCTGTACAAGTGTTTGGGGAAGTGACAGAAAAAAATGGCTGCATGCTGGTGTGGATGAACTATAATCATCAACATTATTGCAACGCAGACTAATGATAGAGGATCCCATGTTCACAATTAGCTACAGCCAGTTAAAGGGCTAGCCTGAATCTCATGTTTGCAGTTTGCTGCAACTATGGATAGGTAGCCTCGCAATTTCAAGATGCACCAAACCCTTCTCGTTAGTGAACGTGTTTCGTGATGTTTATTGACAACCATCACAATTCAAAGGTGCAAGAAGGGAAAAATCTCTATATATAGCAGTCTTGTTTGTCACCTTGTGCTGTTGTTTACAAGATGAGGCGTGTACACAGGGTGCTCTCTCTCAACTCCACTACAGCACACACATGTAAGCTACACGTTTCGCGGTACCCACCCTTGAAGTTCAATTCGCTTTGGCAACAGCGAAAATTAACAGTTCAAGAAAGTCTTGTCATTGTAATCTGTCCTACCTGTCAGCCACGTTCCTGCAAGTGAATAAAAAAACCGAAGTCACACTGAGGTCGGTTCACAACAGTCAATGCACAGTAACGTCAACCGAAAAAAAAAAGCTTTTAGGCTCGCTGATGACGTCAGATAGCAACTGCTGTAACTATGGACGCCTACTGGGTGTGCTGGGTGGGGCCGGGGTGGTGGAGAAGGAATATTGCAGGCAGAGTTTGTCTTTGACAGTTTGACAGAATTTTGTGGTAAGGCTACAGAGGATCGACAAGTACATTTCGCTGTTCTGTTAAATATAAATTACAGGCTCAGCACGTGCAGGTTCATGACTGAAGGTATATATATATAGAGGGTAGATAGGTATGTACCCGACAAATAATGCATACTGTATCGTTTTAATGTAAGTCTTCTTTTGATGGGATGGTGAGGTGAGGCGGAGGCCTGTAATTTTTTTTTCAATGTGAGGTGAACGAAATTTTAATAAGCCATTCAGCACAGTGTTCTGCAGACTTCGGTAACAGGGTAAGGATTAAGTTAGTCACATATGAAGCATACACCACCTGCAGGTGGCAATTGTAAAATGCTCTAAAACAACTACCTCATAACTGCCGGTGTAATTTCTGCAGGCCAAAAATGAAAACATCTATATATGGTGCTTTATATTTCAAGCCAAATGGTCTTAATTAATAATAATAATGTGCACTTCTAGAATAGCTCATATGTTAAAAACATTAATCTAATTATCATGTACTAATGTTTTACTTCTTTATATCAGTATGTAATAAAAAATTTATAAAGTAAAAATTAAAAGATGCCAAAGCTGATGAATAACTTTGTTTAGAGATGTCTCAAATAAGGCTAACCAATTTTGACAAGCAAAATAAAAGTACAATGTTTATTGCAGTAAAACAAGAGGCCAGTGAAAATGGAAAAAATCAGCCACACAAGCAAAAATACTAATAAAACAGCGATACCATGAACAGGACAATAAGATATGTCTTGACTTCACCTGAACTGTATAAATAAAGAGCCAAAAACATATTAGCATTCTCATTAATGTGTTTTCAGTGACAGGAAGAGCCCATATAATGAGCAAATAAAAGGATAACAGACAGATCACATGGTCACTGATGAAGACAACAATTGAACATTTGATATTACCATGATCTTGCATACTGAGAGAAAATAATCAGAAGAACAAAGTATCGAAAGATAGAAAAAAAAAAAGAGACATAAAATAGCTCTGAATACTATATCATTGTCATACTTTTGCTTGTTGATTGCATTGATCACAGTTTATCCTGATCTTCTGCATTTTACTTCATTCCTTTGTTTTTTTTATCTTACAAACTATATATAGTGCTCTAAACAACAATAATCTTTGTTCATTTCAATTATTGCACAAATATAAAAAAATATATTCTATTTAGGCATGGCCATTTGTGTATGTGTGTGTACACATCCGTGTTCTGAATCTTTCATCTTGTAAACAACTTTCCTTGGCAATGTGCACTAAAAGAAACAAAAATTAAGGTCAACTGCAAAAATGCGATATTATTAGAAAACAGTTACCTCATAACTGTAGGTGCACATTTTAAGGTCAAAGATAAAGTGTCAAAGAATATAGAATGCAACATCTGCCTTTTCCATGAAAATTACATGATTAGAACATCACATGTCTGTCTTTCTGCTATTGCTGACCCTGCTTTAGACCTTTCATGAAGCTAAAATTAGGTCAAGAATAAATGAAAGCCAACTTCCTTCAAGTTCCATAAAATACAAAATGACCAATATGGTATTTTGGCCCTTCATGCAAAGTACATTCTGCTGTAAAGCATACCACTTGCATTCCGAAGATTAAGAAAATGATCTTCAACTTTGGCCACGATTGTTATTTTTTCCTTATCTCTGTACACCATTCTAGTTACTGATTCTCAAATATTTTCCTTTTACTTTGGTACTTATCAAGACTCTGCTATAAAACAGCATTAATATTATGAAATGTTCAGTTTGATACATCTGGCATACAGCTCCACACAAATATACGATCTTAAACAAGTGACATTATAAAAAGGTAAGCTAACAGAGCTAAAGCGTTATCAAAAGTAATCAAACCCTGTAGGCCTCTATGCCTACAGCTTGTAAAGTTGTATAATAAGCTGGGCTTAGATGTTTATAGTAACTGATCTCACATCTAGGTTTAATAACTATAATTCATAAAAATTTGATAATAAATAAAATAATTTATAATAATTTGATGAAATAATTAATAAATAATTAGCAATATGCACTTCTTGACTAGATTAAATGTTAAAAATAGAAAAAAATACCTACATGTCAGCCATTACCAACACATTCTTTGAAACCTTCGTAACTCCTACACATAATAATCTTGATAGAATTTGCTGAAGAACAACAGTTTTTAAAGACAGCATTTTTGTATCATTCTCACTGGTATGTATGATCAAGAATTATGACAGACATCAAATTACACAATTAAAAAACAACAAAAAAATGAGCTAAATGTTTATAAGTCAATTACCATACCTAACAATCTATGATTTCCATCAGGGACTTTAGTTCCAGTTTTGTAAATAGATGAAGCAATGCTGCTTTTCAGGACAGAGTTCTTCAAGCTGTTAAGTGGATGTTTGAGTTCTTTTACTTTAAAAAAGCATCTGTACAATCTTCAATAAATTAGAAGAAACAGCAAGAGACCTTGATTGCTTTTTTTGTTCCTTTTGTTCTGGAAAATGAGAAACGGTGATGTTAGTGCTTATGATGCCATAGCTGACAATAACAAACAATAATTTGAGGTATTTCTCTAAAAATCACACAAGCAAAAATGCTTTAATATGTACACTCCTTCATTTATCATCTCTCAAGCCAATCTCAAATGAATATACAAAAAATTTATCCTCAAATATTAAAATAAAATCATGACTCTTCAAACTCATACATACGTGGGACACCAAATAACAAAAGTTACACCACTTCATGTGCCATTAGAGCCATAAATATTAACTAGTAAAGCACTTTTGCAAAATGAGAATTGACTGATCTTCATCATACCACAAGAATACCAGATCCTTTACCTTAAAAGATAACATGAAATTAAGTTCAAAGTGACTGATAGGTTAATGGCCAAATCCTCTGACAAGAAATGATGGATTCGATCCAGTGGAGGGAGCTGAAGTACCAGTTAGGTCAAATGGAAGCAATGGGCGAAGGTTGATCACCAGGGTTGCCAGCTTTGAACTTTTACTAATGAGGTGTCTACTTTGTGACATGTCTTTCCAAAAACCAGGTGAGAATTGCAGTGTTCAATGGCTTGTATTTTTTGACTGGAAAAGTTATTGGATATCGGAAAGTTATTGGTAGTCATTTGATCTATAAGAGTAGTAGTTTCTGATAAACCAGTTCAGTCCTTGAAAAAATATTCTACTCAGGTCAGTCTTAGGAAATGCTTTTTTCACTGCTGACCAGTTATTCCCCACCCCCCATGGTACTTTTAAGAAAAAAAATTATATTCAAACACATCTATCCATCTTATCAGCCCAAACATTCACAATGCACAACAAATGGAAAAAAAAAAACCCCAAACCTTCAAAGAAATAACAATAATAAAGTTCGCTTGTATACTTATCCCTGCTCTATGGGCAAGCACAAGGCACTTCACATACACACACAAATTTAAAGCAACATAATTCACTTCATATTTTTTCAGGACTGACTGGTCTCAATTGAATACAGTGTTGTAAGAGCAAATGTTCCAGAAACACAAATATAATACATGTACAATGAAAATCAACTCTTAAAGAAGGAAATCTACAGGCTCTAGGACAGTTGAGCTTGAAGGAGAGTCTGGATTAGAAACTGTCTGCAATGGCTGTGAGAAGCCGGTAGCTGTGCGTTGTTTACAGGGTGCTCAGCATTATCGATAGCTTATGAATAAAATGCACACATCCTCGCCTCAAACAAAAAAGACCAGCAACACAGCAACCAATACTTCTGCCAATTGCTCCAACAGCAGAACCCAGACTGCCTGAATCTTTCCCTCTGTTGTCAGATGGAAGTGATGAGACTTGATTAGAGAAAACTCCTTGATATCCAGATTTGCAACCCTCAACAGTCTCCTGTTGCACATTGTTCCCTCAGAACAGTTGTCACATGTTGCAGTTGAGGCCAAATGATCCTCTATTGCAAGCTTCTTTTAAAAAAAAGGTAATGATATTCTGCAGCACACCTTGTCTCACACTGCCATCATAGATGTTAGAAGGACTGTTTTCTGTACAGTTGTAACGTGTGTCATTAGAACTCAAGCCATGTGTACACAGGTAACAGATCTGAAGGAATCATTACAATAATTTCCTGTATAACTAGGCTTGCAGCCCATTGGACAGTCTTCTGTTATGATGTTGCATGTTGTTGACTCATGCTGCTACTGTTTGGACCATGTGAAAAATTGCTGAAAACGTCTTTACACATGGGTAGCTTGTATCCTGCAGCACATCCTTTGTCACTGATGCAAAAATAGAGGTATTACACGAACAATTTTCTGTACAGTTCCCCCATAATTCTTTGCAGCCTGCCGCATACAAGCATTGCAGTTCAATGCAAGATGGCATCTGATATCCAGCACTGGATGATCATAAACAGTCTCCTGAGAAGGAATCACAAGTCCTTTTGGAACAGCTACTACACCTGTTGCTCCAGCCTACATCAATCTTTGTTCTGTTCATCTGTCATTTTTCAACATTTCTCTTATTCCCAGAGCAATGTCCAATAAAGGACTTGAGTGTAGATTAAATCAATCAAAGTGCTCAGCTCCCCATTTTTTGGCAGTCTCATGTAAAACACATCAAACACCACTTGGGTATCACTATATGAGGCAGAGCTCTCGTGTTGTAGGTAAACTTTCTTGTACCAACACTGTCCTCAGTCCTCCATAAACTTGAGCTGTTAGACACACAAAAAGTCATTGTTGTAGAAGTATGTGAACAAGTACAAGAAGTATATGATACTCTTGAATCTAAAACAACTACTACAATGGTTATATTTCACTGTGATATATGTTTTGTTGTTAGAAGAATAAGGCAGATACCACACCTGTGTCAGTATTTGTATTTAATCTTGTTTTAGCCCTGTTTTATCCTCTTTAAATATCAGTTTTCATTTGAAAAGAATTTTCAAGATTAAGCCTTACCTTGTTTAATGCTGGCTATGAATCAATCGAGAAAACAGAGAATCAGGGTTCTGTAGCAGTTCAGATGGTGGTGCCAGCTCTGCCACAGCACCATCTTTCATGACCAGGATACGATGGGAATCAAGAACAGTATTGATACGGTGTGCAATGGTGAGCACAGTACTCGAGGCAAACTCATGCCGTATGGTGGTCTGCACCAGAGCATCAGTCTCCTGGTCTACGCTGGCTGTGGCCTCATCAATGCACAACACCTGTGGTTTGAATTCCAACCCTTAGTTACAATAATAAAATAATGATATAAATAATTTTATCACATATCTGCAATATGTCCAATTTTTCAGCTTCAGGATACAAATTTCATCTCCATTTAGCAATACAAGTACATGATGTTAATCATGTTCAAATATCTTATCTGTTTAAACAAGGGATGTGTCCTAATAGAGCATTTTCTTTTTCATTAATTTTTTTAATTACCCTCAAACACTGAATAGGACTGGTCTTGTCTGAAAGAAATATACAGAAAAAGGCAAGTTCTGATTTTGATTTTAACAATGTTCAATGTACCTTGGCCTTAGTCAACAGAGCTCTGGCTAAACAAAGGAGCTGCCTCTGGCCTACTGAAAAGAGCTGACCCCTTTCTCCCACATCTGACTCCAAGCCACCCAGTCGTTGAACGACGACATCCAGGTGACAGCGCTCAAGCACAGCAAGAAGTTGGGTATCTGTATGTGAGCCTGTTGGATCAAGATTAAGCCTCACAGAGCCACTGAACAAGAATGGATCTTGTGGAATGATGGCAAATCTTGACCTGAAATATTAACAAACTGCTGTTCAGAGCCAAATTCATTGTTTTATAGGTTGGTTGGTTGGTTTATTTAGTATGAAAGTGCATTTCTCACTTCGAGGGGAGATGGAGGGGGAGGAAACCAGTACCTGGAGAAAACCCGTGATGCCCAGGCATGCAGACAAGTGTCATATACATAGAGTGTCCCAAGACGAGATCTGAACCCTGAGCCGTTCACTGCAGTGGTGACAAGCAAGTGTTTTAACCACTACGCAACCAGGCGCCCCTCAGATACAAATGTACCCTTCTTTTAAATGTTGGATTTTTACAAGCCTTTTACTTTGACCTACCTTCACTTTCTTAAAGGTGATTAATATGGAGCATGTTTATCACAAACTTTAAATGCTTTAGTAATCCAGACTAAAACTATTCTCCTCCTGCTACTTTTCCTTCCAACAAGGGAAAAGTTTATGTATTTCAACATTTACGTGCTTATTATGTGTCAGCATAATTTTACAATGAACCAAAATATACACACACCATCATCAGTCTTTAGTTTACTTATTATTCATACACAGCTGGGTTAAAAAAAAGTTGATTGCTGACCATAAATATTCCTAGAATATCAAATAAAGAAAATATATATTTACCTTATGTCCTTTAAATCTAGGTGCCTAAGGTCTACTCCATCCACAGAAATAACCCTTCTGAGATTTCGGCCATACGAAACAGTGTGAGAAAGAGACTGGATTTCCCTGATCCTGTCCTTCCCACAATGCCCAGCTTCTCTCCTGGGACAGTCTCAAATGTAACACCATTCAAAGCATGAGGAAGACCTGGTCGATACCTCATGTGAACATTACTGTACTTGACAATGCCTTCTCTTAGCCAGTTTGATGGTGGCTGAAAAAATAAGCGCCTTGATTTAGTCAACAAAATGCTTTGCAACTTTGAAGATAATAAATGTGAAAATTTTCAATAATGAAGTGGAATATATAAACCTAAACATTCTGTTTATAGATGATCTGGCACCAGTAAGACTGAAAGAAATAAAGTACTTAAGAGACTTCAAAAAAGGAGTATTAATGTTCTCAATTAGTATCTAAACAAAACAAAATAAACCTTATTATTAACAAGAATGACATGGTATACTTACAAAAAGGCAGCCTGTCCATCGTTCTGAGGGAATGTTGGTGATATAATAGTTTGCTCTCTCCACACTGACCAGCTGTTTTTCAGTTTCAGTGAAGGACATGACCACTCCACCCAGTAGGTTGGTCACAGATAATGAGTAAGTCAGAGCCAAACCAATCATACCTGGGGACAGAACATTTCTTAGACATTCCCTTCATATACCACTATCAAAAAGAAAGTGAATCAGTAACTCGGTCAACCAAGAAATTTTAACAGCTAGATACAAATTAAAACCCCAAACAAAAACTAAGACTATTTTGAGGGATTACAGCATTACAGTACTTTTACAAAAGTCAACTTTGATATGATCATGTTCATAAATGCAATTAAGAGATACATAGTTATGTGCAGTCCATGGTACCAAATGCACAAGTGATAGAATAAAACCATCCAATGTCCTAAAGATGCACTAAGAATGCAAAAATGAATACATGCATACAAACACAAAATTGCTACTAAATATATACTTACAAGATTCACTCTCTCTTAATCTTTAATCACAAACTTTGCTTCCGCACTTGTTTTTACACAATGCTATCCAAGCATTCAAAACCAAGTGCAGGACAACTCAAAATCTCTTCAAAAGAAACAAAACAAATGACTGTATATGCAGCTCAGCTGCCATCATGGTGGGTCCACAACAAACACCACCAAGCGTAAAAAATTAGCATGATTCTGTCACGTTACTACAAGAGTAACCCTTTCCATGATGATTCTCCAGAAATACATAGAGGGAAAGCAACGTCGAAGTAAAGAGAACAAAAATTTGGATGGTGAACAGGAAGGAATGGACAGGCTGTCCTATGAGGGATCTGCTAAACATTGCATGTCCAGCCCAATAGCATGCCCACACCACTGCTGTGTCAGGTGCTAGCAGGCTGGCGACATGTGCGGTCTGACCTCCTCCATGTCTATCTGGTGCCAGTTAAGGGAGCAATGATAATGATGAATAGCCCACTGAAATTACATGGGTTTTTGTTTTTGGTTTGCTTGCAAAGGTAAGCCAGATTTAAGATGGACTGCTAATAAAGACAATCAGCAGTTTGTTTACAAAAATGAAACAACTCCACTCATCATAGCTAGATGATAAAAATGATGACTGACCTGGATCCACACCCTGAAAATGGTGCTGGAGAACAGCAATAAAAGCAATGGCACCCACTATAGCACACCCAGCATGCGTAACCGCAGATCCAGCCAACGTGAGGCTGCCTGTGTGCAAAATTGAGCCCGCTGGTTGATAGTCAAGTACTTCTGGTTTTCCTCCTGAAATCTGGAAAAATGCCAGTAGCATATGAAGTACAGCTTAGATAAACATCGAAGAAAAACAATTAAAATGTTTCACCTTTTTTTTTTCATGGCAAATTTTGTTTAAAGAAACCCACAAAGTGATGCGGATTGAGATAAAACAGTAACCCTGACATAAAACACAGATGAGAGCATTTAGCATACACTTAACTCACATGTCAGTCTGTCGATACGCCCGTATTGTAGCAAGACCCATAATGGATTCTGAGAAATGAGCGTATAAAGGTGACAAAGTAATGTTTGACAGTCGTTTTAACTCCCTTGAGGTGTGGCGGTAGTAGTGCTGCAAATTACATGTATATTTAGCTCCCAAGAAGCAAGAATTATATATGATGATAAAACATAAACAGGCTAAAGACCATTTCTGATGATGGAACATTTAGTTTTAGACATTTCATTAAGACTTTTGTATTTTGTACGAAATTGAAATTCAGCCTAAAAATATAAGTGGTGTTGATTTCAAAGAAAAGAAAGAGAAAGTTTACAGGTTACAGTTAATTGCAATCCTAATCTACCAAGCTCTACATTCATGCATATATACACACGTACATACATATCCTAAAACACTTGCCTGTATTCTAAAATAGAGGAAACCTAGAGGAAGAAGGCAGATGGTGAACCAAGGAAGACTGTAGCAGGTGATCGCAAGAGAGCCCATGATGCCATAGATTTGTGCCAGGAATATATTTAGTTGAAAAGGAAGTGAATCATCAATGGCATAGACATCTGAAGAAAACGATTGATGATGCGCCCAAGAGGTGTTGCATCAAAAAACTGCATGGGTGCCTTAAAAAAAAAAATAAAGAATTATTAAAAAAAAATAATCAATAGTATCTAAATTATGTCACAAAAGCCAAAAGCTTGAAGTTAACTAGAAGTTAACTTATCTGACATTCCTGCAGTATGAAATATACATGAAAGAAAAAAGAGATTTATGGAAATAATATTGTAATATATTACACTAATACACTGCAGACCACATCAAACAGATATTCCCCATGCCTTTTGTGTTGTGCAGATGTTTACCAGATAAGTCATGATTATGTTACAATATAAGGCATTCATTATTAGGTATGACAGATCGAAGAGTTTTTACCAGTTAAGTAAACATAAAGCTTTAACTATGCACTTCTTTTTTTAGTTTCATCTGGTTCATAATCTACATCATATTTTGGTCAGTCATGGAAGAAAGATGTATGCTAACACGCATAACATATAATCAAATAACAGTGATCCAAAATTAAACCCAGAAAATAAAGTGCTATAAACATTATGCGGCTCTACATTATGGTGTTATTTGTTTTTAATTTATGTAAAGGGAATTAAGTCTGCTCTATTAATGAGAAATGTGCTGAATAAATTTGACTTATTTATTATTACCTTCAATACTGATGTAAGAAGTTGCCCATGAAGAACATAAGCAGCACAAACACCTCCATAGGCAAAAAGGAATGCTCTCATGAGGGTAAAGAGAGAATTTGCACCTGCTAAACACCCATATACTGTTAGATAAAAAGAAACATTGTCCCCTGCAGCTGTGACATTTGTCAAGGGCTGTGTTGAATCATCTGAAGGCAGGTGAAACCAAAGATGATGTGGAATATACCTTGATTTAAAACAAAAGCCAGTGTTAATTATGCTTTGTAAAAGAATATACAGCAAAGCTTTTGCTATGAAATGCTGAATACATAAATAGCATAAGGGAGGGCAAAAAAAAAATTACAGAGGAAAGAATGAACAAAAAAGAAGGTAGTCATAGAATAAACACTTCTGATTCACCTATTATTTAAAAAATATTCCCAGAGTAAGGTGCAACAGCAAAAGGAATCAAGGAAAAAGACAGTTTTGCTGCTTTCTTACCGTGTGCCAAACAAGAAATAAACAGCTGCAGCTTCTGTTGTACGGAATTCTGTAGACGAATTGTGTTGACTGCTGTGAGACACCCAGTATGATAGCCACCAGTCACTTGTGTTCCTTGATGCTGTTCAAAACAGTACCTTGTTACTCATACAAGACCAAAGATCAGGCTGTGTTACTATATCAATATTTTCATTTACAGCTGTAACCCTACAGTGTTATCAAACTTGTCACTAGCAATGCTGTATAAAATAAAATTATAAATAACTTCTTTTGTATTACAACTGTGAAAAAAAAAAGACTTTAAGTTATTTAAGCACTCCAGCAGCACTTGCGTATTTTATTACTCATAGATGACAATTAGCTGTAGTTAATGCTTTGTGACAGACTTGTTTACTTTCTTTAAAACAAACTTAATATACTTAACTTTAAACCAAACACGAAGAGAACATTAACAAATTGTCGAAAATTTATTCAGTAAATTTTTTTTTTTTGCAAAGCAGGTAAAACAAAGCCCTATCATGAGTAAATGAGCAAATGATACTTTGAGTTTTTTGGGGTTTTTTTTTTTTGCAAGTTATCATGCAAGTATGCAAAGAAGCTGGAGTTTTAGATATCAATGACAATTTACACAATTAAAATGTACCAAACTCTATGCACCAGGGTTACCTTGCATCAAAAAAAGAACCAGAAGAATGATGGGAGACAAGCAGATTCCCACAGCTTTCCAATAAGCTGAGTATACAGTCATTTTCACTACTCCTGTCTCTTTTTCCTCTTTCTCCACCAATTTTCCCTCCTCTCCTTCCATGCACATTTCACTTCCTTTCTGATTATTATTTTCCTGGTTTTTTTCCATTTTATCAAGGTCAATTGTATGCAATATTTCAGTGGGTGGACCTGAAATATGTTGGTCAAAGCTCTGGATTACATTAAATATATTTGCTTTCAAATGGCATGAAGTGCACATCTACTGTCAGAAAATGCAACTTAACACCTCAAATTTTTTTAATGCAAAACAACTGTTTTCAATTGTTTTTGACATAGTCAAAAGAAATAATTATCAATTTTTCATTTGTTCTACAGAATGATAGTGAGTTTTTCTTTTTTTAAGTTTCTGTTCTTTTAAGGAAATAATTTATGCTTACCTGCTTTTACAATTTTTCCATCTTCCATGAGCAGCACAAGATCAGCATGAGCCAGAAAGTGCACATTATGAGTGCACAGAATGCACGTTTTGTGCCGCAGAAGTCCCATGATGCAATACTGCATTAGATGATTTGCAACATGGACATCGACAGCAGCAAGAGGATCATCCAGAAGATAGATGTCCTTGTCCTTAAAATAAAGTATTCATGCAACCCCAATTTTGTTCTGGTTCCCGAATGATTATTTTTACTATTATTTATACATTCTCTACCCTACATGTTTATTAATTACAATTTCTTAAGCTTCAGTGATTGTCATTACTACTAGCTTTGATTTTCATTGATCCTGATCATTATTGTTAATAACTGAATGCCTCATTTAATAAATCCATTGTTACAGTACTTTTCTACAAGAAAGGCATTTTCATGACTGTTTTACCTGGTACACAGCTCTTGCTAAAGCAACCCTTGCTTTCTGGCCACCGCTAAGAGTCACACCATTCTCACCGACCTCAGTCTGATCCCCAGCTGGCAAAGTCTAATTCATGAAACATATATCAAAACTAGTTGATTTAAGTTTGAAAATAGCATTAATGTTTTGCTCCAACTTCATCAATTATGAACTCCTTTTTATTGCAGATCACATCATGTAACTAAGCAGTTAAGAACTACGAAAGATCTATTCACAAAGTATCCAATAGAAAGTAGCTGCAAGACTATTTCCTTCAAGAGATATTTAACCACCATCTTTGTAATGTGTTCTCTATGCCACTACAGCATTGGTGGCTCATAATAGGTTATCTTACCTTAAGGTCTTCGGTCAACGCACACGCATGTATGACTGCCCCATAATGAGCTGGTTTGTAGGAAGAATGGAATAGTATATTGTCTCGTATTGTGGCATTCTGAATCCATGCTTCTTGTGCAGCCAAAGCAAAGCCTTTTTCAAGACCAGCAATAGATATGTGGCCATCTGTGCGACTCATCTCTGCCAGCAGGGCATTCAGAAGCGAGCTTTTGCCACTGCCTACTTTCCCAATAATCCCCACAAGCTGACCCTGGGACATTTCAGACAAAACAATCATCATCCTCATCATTTATTGAAGATATATATATATGAAAAGTCTGTCTCTAATCATAAAATGAATTTGCTAGCCTGAAGAATGGGCTCACAGTGAGATCAAAATAAACTTGTATTTATGTGTATATACACATTTTTAAATATAGTGAAACATTTGAATCCTTTAATAAAGGATTGTATACAAAAAAATATACTTACTTTTTTGACTGTCACATTAATACTAGACAGCTGAAGAAGGCCTCCAGAGTAGGCATCTCCACAGACCACATTTGTTGACTCGCAATAGGCACCTTCTGATTCTGGCTGTTCTAGCTGTGATGACGATTCACGCCATGAAAATGTACCCTCCTTGACGCTGATAGCTACATCACTGTCTGCATCTGCAAATACAATCTATTAGGTCACAGACAGATTGTGTCAGCAGAGTAAATTACAATTCCTGGGATACATCTAGAGACATGACAAGCGTGTCATAAAGCTGTGTACAGAAAATGCAAAATATAAGGATGTGGCAAGTTATTATATTTTCCTCTTGATTTAGCAGCTTCGTTTTTATGTGAGCACACTATTTATGATGGATTCATAAATTTTTGTACACGTACTGAGTACTCACACCATTAACCAAACAAGATATATTTAACATTTAAGTAACTTTCCTTACTAAAAATGAGAATTATAAACAAAACACTGTAAATTGTTTAAATGTTTTTTTTTCTGTATCAATATTTAAAAACCAGCAATAGTTAATGATTGTATGAACAAATAATCCCCAAAAGTCAGCCAGCAACAAAACATGAATAGAGTTGCTGAAAGTAGAATTATAAAAGTGAATAGCAAAGATGTACCAGTCATGGGCGAGTAATAATATTGAAGATCTGCTTCTCTGAGGCTGCAAAAGTTCTCAACACGTTTCAGTGAGACCCAGGCTTCCACAAGCCCATTGATTACCCATGGGAAAGCATTCAGTGGAGAAATGAGCATAAGAAATAAGGAGAGACTGGTAAAAACCTGCACAATGAGACAAAGCATATATATATATTTTACATGTATACAAAAATATAATAATTCAAAGTTTGCATATCCTTGAAAACAATAAATAAATAAAATTTTCTAGGACTCTCTTGCAAATTAATAAAACTATGGAAATGTATAGTTATATTACATGCTTCTAAAAACTGAACAGTGAACATTGAAAAAAATCATAAGATCTGGTGATAATAATTTGATTCCTTCTTTTGCTGCATCTAATTCGAAAGAGTGCAAGTCACGTTTTCATTTAATATTGTACTATATACCGCTGTAAAATGATGCACTCTGCAAAGTCTTTTATTTCTTTCAAATTGCTAAAAATTACAATGGATCTTTCACAAGCCATTTTTCAGTGCCTCAATATTTAGCATAGCTAAGAATCCTATATGTGTCCAAATAGGATCTATTAATATTTTTTAAAAACCCTCTAACAACATGAGGTAGCTTAGCTGTACCTTAGCAGCAGTCAGCTGGTGACCAAGCAGGACATAGGTAGTAAAGGTGAGGATAGAGATAAGAACTGGTGTGGTGGCCCAGAAATAAACACACAAAGCATCAAGGTATTTGCGACCTTTTAGGCTCTTTAACTCCTTCTCCCTGAGATGATTGATTCTTTCTGTGAAGTGGTCTTCCCAAGCATAAAACTTCAGGACCCTGATTCCTTGAAGCATCTCATTCATCAGCTAAAATGACAGCAGTAAGAAAAAGCAAGATCTTTCTCAAACATTATTCCATAAACAACTGTGAAATTCAAAGCAGATCTAACACAAACACATAACACTATGACATACCACACTTCAGAGTTAAAAGTTACCATAGAAGAAAATCTTCAAAGTTCTAAGCATATGACAAGCCAGGGGGAGATAATGTCTTTAAATCCAGGTTGTAATCAGTTTTTGTATTTATTCTCTAGAATTTTGCTGAATGATTGTAATTAATATTTAAATAAAATACAGAAACTAGATAGTAAATGCTGCTTCCTTATAACAAGAAACCGAAATGACATTAGTATAAATTTCTTTTTTCTTCTTGAAAAACTACAATAAATTAAGAATTGAAATCTGTCATAACTTACTTTGACTCTGGCATCTTTCTGAGACATCATGCATGTGCTCAAATCTCCAATCTTGATAGCTATCTTTCTATTAATGGGAATTAGCAGCACTGCAAATGCAAGCCCTGCCAGAAATGCTAGCCCAACCTGTAAGAAGCATGGGACAAAAATAATAATAGTATTTCCAAAGCTGGTTGGGTTTGGTTTTCATTTTCCACCTTCTTTAAAAGCAGAAACAAAAGGTATAAAAGCAAACATTTAAATAGTGAACAAGAGATATGGGACAGTGACTGCTAATAATCATTTAAATACCTAATTTAAAATGCAGAAATGTAACAACTTTCAAGTAGCAACTACGGCTACAATACAGCAAGGTATTGAATGCACCTCTAGGCTGGTTCAGACAAGTCCTCTAAATGCTTGGCTATTATTGAAAATTATTGTGAATAACCCTAATTGCATAAAAACTTTTCTTTCTCACAATTGCCCACATAAATATGCACATGTTCCCACAAAGAAGGTACAATTCTATTTTAAATATTTATATAAAAGCTGAATCAGGACTGAATAATTTAAAATGTATGTTGCTATTGTTGTTAACATAAGCCATTCTCTCAAATGTCTTAAACATTGTTATTATAAAATAGTTTGGAAATTTATCTAACATATTAACACATTTACTTGATTGTAAAGAAGATATAAAGAAACAGCAATCTGAAAAGGTAGGCTCCAAAATGCATGAAAGCTTGGGCAAAAGTTGATAATGCGGTCAGTGTCTGTGCTCATAAAGTTGACCACCTCGCCTGTACTGAAACGTGACTGTGTTACACTGCTGACTGTCAAGGCTTTTCTGTAGACTGTGGTGATAATAGCACATCTCATTTTGAAAGCAACCACCTGCAACAACGAAAAAAAAAAAAATTAATTTTTCATGAATATCAAGTGACAGTCCTTAAATATTAACATAAACATGAAAGAACACTAATAAAAGAATAAAACTAATAATTATTAGCATCTAAAACTAATATTGGTAAACCATATGACACTCATAGCTAGCGCATTTATAAAATGTATTTATGTATAAAAATGTTGATGTGCAAGCATGCATGCTGATTATTGTTTCCACTAGGCCTCATCAATATTCAGAGAAGAGTTGAAAACTTTTTGTGATGTCTTCTCTGCTAATCCTCTATAAAAGACTGTATTGGTACTTTGCATCTTTAGTTTCATTACATTATAAGCTGACTTTCCTGTCTAGTTTTTCTTAAACATATTGTGGTGTCTTGTTTTCTAAATGTTCACGTTCTGCTTCCTCTTGCTGCTAAATGCTTAGTTTACGTTTAGCATCTATAGAATCACTTACCTGAGAGTGATAATCAAACTGTGTTGAGCAAATAGTTCCCAGGAAAGTAGACATCAGTAGACCAAGAGCATACAGGTAACCATGGTATTCAGGTTCTGATTTCTTCTCAATAAAATTAACAAAATAATTTAGCAATATTGGCCCTGCAAAACCAAAGCAATCTGCCAGAAGTTTTAGGATTCCCAAAGAATAGTATTCACAACCAAATGCTGCATTTAAAGCTTGGAAAAGAGTCCTTGGACTATACACTTTTGAACCAATGCCTCTGAAGTTTACTTCTGTTTCGTTTGTGGAAGCATGGTCATGGTCTGCAGTTCCTGTGGGTGTCTGATATACTGTTTCTCTCATTCAGGATATTACGGAATCTACTTTCAGTAGCTTTAGTGTTCAATCTCTCAGGAAGTTCATATAGGTCATTAACTGTTTCAATTTTTCCTTTGCTTCCTCTAACCATCAGCTTTTGTACCCAGTAAAAGGTAAGCCAGGACAGACAGTTTACACCTTTTTCAGCTACAGTTTCATCCTCTTCAGTACGTCCATCTGTTATAGCTCCATATGATCGTATCTGATCCCATGTAAGAGTCTCGGTTTCCTGGCTGTCATAGTTCACATTTCCTGATAGAGGATTTGTTCTGTACAGTCGTCTTGGGTTAGGAATCAAGAGGAGGACATAGCACAGTAAAAAAACCACTGACACATATGTTGAATATTCTTCTGCTTCATAACCTTCTTCTGGCTTCTTCAGATTGTTAATAATTACTGATCTAGTGTGAAAGGCCTCAGCAGTAGCAATAAGTAACAGGCATAAAAGCATACATTTTGGCCCTCGTATACTAACTTTATGCAAGTACCTGAGCTTCCAAATGTATAGAGCATGTAGCAGCCATGTGCTTGCAATAATACCACACTGTACATAGTCTGCTGTACTTAGTTCCACAACGAGCAAGAAATGAGACACCACAAGATGACATAATGGAATGATGGCTAAGCAAAAACAAATGATGAATCTCACAACCAAAAGCCACATCCAGTTGACTTGGAGTAAAGTACCATACACATGTCGCTGAGACTGTGCTGCGAAGTACACACTAGTTATCATAAGAAAGATGTAAACAGGGCACAGAATAGCAAGTTGCTCAAAGCAATGACCAAAGTCATTGTTTGACCAAGCAGTAAAGTTATCATTATGTCCACAAAGTTGCTCCCATTTCCATGTTGCCATGATGATGTGGTGCTGTTTTCTGATCTTTTGTGCTTTTGTCTCTGAAAATTTTGAACATGAATAAATTATAATTTACTTCTGGATGAACTGCTTTCAATAAACACTAATTTTTTTGTGTTCATCTCATAAATTCAGATTCTATGATAATTCAGTTTATCTGTCACATCTTAATTCCTACTGTTGATTTTCCATGCTGAAATATTGCCAATGCAATCTTGTTATAATTAACTGAATAATTACACATTCTAAAATTATGTATTTTCGTGACTGCCTGGAGCTTTTCATTCGCTCTATTCATATCGACTATATTTGCAAAAAATATTATGCCATCAGATACAAAGTATGTCACAAAATCATCACATCATAAAAATCTACTTGTTACCTTTGCAAAAGACGTATTGTCAAACAAATAGTTCCGAACGTGCTTAAAATCAAACTGCATGCCTATTTACAGAAACTAAAATTTTTAAGCGATTGATGGTTTATAAGCCGTTATTGTTATGATTTGCATCCAACGCAGATTTATTAGTTTACCCACGAACTTACACCAAAGGTATCCTCTTTGCTTACACGTCCGTGGTTTGGCGTTACTCTAAGTAACAACACAAGTGATGGAGAACTTCGGCCACATTATTTACATCATAGATAGATGAAAAAAAAATCCTTGTATTCTTCGTAGGCTAGTTGAAAAATAATATTACTGCATTATTCGTCACTCACTCAATACAACCCAATCTCAGCCTTGAATAATATTGGAGGGCTGAAGAAATATGCTTTTGCTTCGATTAGGATACTGTTTCTGTGCTCGAGGGATATCTACTTCCGGGCACGTAAGCAGACGACAAACTTTACCATCAAATGAATGGGAGCATATGCAACGATATCGTACACTGTTTTTAGTCTCACGTCCTTACCTTGTAGTTGTAAGGGTCCACTCTTGCTGATCCACATAATTTGTGGTGAAAATTTAAGCATATTGTTGAAATTCAAGCCGACAGACAGTGGGATTAAGGGGAATGGGAGTCATTATTTGTTGAATACTACACCGGAAGTGATTTTATCATCCGTGACACAGGACCTTGTGATTGAAGAAAGAGGTATAGAGTGTAGATTTGATTTTCTTAATTAAGCATCGGGCTACTAATTATACTCACGTAAACGTCTTTCTGTTACAGCTTTCATTTAGTTCAGTGTTTAATGGCACTTCAAAAAAAAAAAAAAAAAAAAAAGTGGGCTCGGATTTGCAGGTTAGGATATATATATACACGTATTTGTGTTCGAACAACTTAACAGTTATTGACGTTAATTGCTACTTGTGTCATCGGTGATCGATTAGGCTTACGATGTTGGGACGATATGGTCATGCTACGACCATATCATATGTAACTCAGGCAGTGGTAGATATGGCTGCAACGATATGGTCTAGGGTGGAAATGACCAGTCACCGCCGCCATGACCATACGTACGTCTCAAGTATAAGATCACATCGTCTTTGCACCAAAACGTCCCAGGCGAAATTACCACCATTACCCCCACCCTTTACCGATAGACTGGAGTCACAAATCTTTTCAGATTGATATCCCGCCCACGATTGTGATTGTTGATACCGATTACACAACACAGTATTATCGATTAAATGCAATCATGCCTTTTCTTTATGTACTCACAGCTATGTTGATGTTCTTTTTGTAAGAAATTACTTCATACTTAGCCACCGTATTAAATACACATTGCAAACTGTGTATGTTTGTAAAGCAAACTATGAAACCATGAAAATACATTAACAATCAAATGCTTAAGAGACTATTATTTACTTTATTTTCCACAATGCACATTAGTCAACATTAACTGCAAAGAACTTTTAAAGATAACTTTCATATACACTATATCTACATGGCAATAATTTCAATCGAGTCTTTAGAATTAAGATGCAATCGATTCAGGGCTATTTAAATTCTAAAGATAACTGCAAATGGTTACTGAAAACATCACCCTGGACTAGATATAAAACAAACAAACTCAGAGGACAGTTATTTCAACATTAGGAAAAACTTATTTTGCCAGTGTAACAATTTGAACACCATATTTAGCCCTAACTTCATGAAGCTAGTAAAGAGAATTAAAAAATCCCTTGTGTTGATGAATATTTTTTTATTCAGTTAATGTGTTCCCCTTTACATGCTCTGAAACTGTACTACATGCAAAGTGAAGAAAGAGAAATTTAAAAATTTTTATTGAATAGGTCTGAGCCCATTTCAAGGAGGTGACGAGGAGGGAGAGAGGGGAGGGGTCTGCTCCCCTATAGTCCTAGTCTGCACTGACTCTTCATTAATTGGTACCTTAGTGACACACCTATCAACCTGCCAATGAAAATATATCCATACAATGGTAAAAATGGGATAATCTTGAAATGCATGCTTGCTTAAAGAGAGTGTTATGACTATGACTGACTGGATGCTGAACTTGAAGGTAAGGTAAAAAACAAAACAAAACATTGCTGAAACTTCAGTTCAGAAAAATGTATAATTAAATGCATTGAATTAATGCTAGTATTTATCAACCAATTAATTTAAATTTCATTTTCAACAAGATCTTGGCTCTTTATGTTGTAAGTCAGCAATCTGTACAGTAGCACGGTTATGAAGTGAACTTTGTCTTATTCAAGTCTCTCAATGAAAGTTTGTGTGTAAAGCAACCATCCACCTGCTCCTTGACCCTACAAGATTCTTCTCGGTTAACATCACAAAGTTCATCCTGCAAGTGGCAAAGGCATGATGCAAAAGGCAATGGACATTCTTATCACAGTAAAATTTTTATCTACACCTAGACAGATTTTAACCATCATTCATTACAGCCTGTTGATGTGATCCCTTAATGAATCTGGAGATTCTCTGTAGAAAGATACAAAGAATCATATAAGCTCATAGAAAAGTACATAGTGAAAAGTCTAATCTAGGAATGTGATTATACTGACATCAGTCTAATAATGAATACATAGTTATAAAGATATTCATTGAAACTAAATATTTAGTTTTGCATTAGACAAGTAATTATGATTTAGCAGAAAATATGCATAGCTTTCAGTAGAGAGCACGATATCTGACCAACTTTTCTATGAAAATATTAATGAATTAAAATTTAGGAAAATATCAACCATCAACAGAGCGAGAAACAGACAGACTTCTCATCATTCCTCTGTACTTGGAATCACTTCCTCCTTTGTTGGAAGTGTCCTTTGCAAACCTATAACAGAAAGTCACAATTTTTTTCTTTCCCTTTCTACCATTCCACGAACTAATACCCTGGACTGCTGGCAGACGATTTTTTCCAGTTAACTGCTAAAACGAGGCATGATACAAGAAAGCTTCCGGTTTATTCACATTTGAGATTAACTACTCGCCGAGACTAACAGCGGAGAACTTCTCAAGAGGCTAAGCGTTGGTCTTGGCAGACAGACAGCTCCACCTGTATACGCCCTTGACCATTCTTTACCTGTTCAGCCAAGGTTGTGTATTTTGACAAACAAGAAATGAGCATAACTCATCTACTAAAATCTAAAGACACCCATCACTCTGTCAGAATGACACTCACAGGATTGCAATTAAAGATTTGCTCTCTAACACGTAAAAAAGCTTTATTCGTTTTCGTATGGACGTATTCATTCAATCCCGTAAACCTTGTACATTCCGTACTTGTCTTCAGAGGGAGATCCGGTGGATTTGAATGGGCGCTGCGGCTGATGGAGCTCGCCACAAAGACCCTTATTCAGTATGAAAGTCCTGCATGGTACGTCAGACAATGCCAGCTGGTTCTTTCTCTGTCCACCTTGGCATTCTCAAACATTGTCGTGCCGTGTCCTATAGGCCAACTAGACAAGCTAGGATCGTTTTGCTGTTTTTTGTGTGTGTATCTCACCATGGCGGTAGTCGTGCTCCGTACATATTAGCTGGGTTTTGTGTTCCTGGTTGAAAATTCTAAGTAATTTCTCAGGAAGTGTTATGCTGATGCCGCTGCTTAAATCATCTTTGGACCTGGTGGATCTCAAATATTTGAAGCTTTTTACCTCTTTGAGCAGTTGTCTGTGATTTTGCTTTTGAAAGTGCTGGTTTTCTCTTCTAAGTGCACCTACTCAGTCTGTTGGCAGTGCCTTGCGGTTCTTCATTGATACATATGCTGTCAGATCAAGCATCAGTCTATATAAGCTTCCCACTAATGTGGAAGTACCACCTTTGGAGGTGTGGGGATAACAAAGGAGACTACATCAGCACATTGATAATGTTTCTGCGTACTTGTCAAAATTTTATAATCGTTATATGACTGAATGTATTTTCAGCAAACTTGTTGCACAGAAGATGTCAAAAATGTACAATTAAAAAAAAAACCACAGCAATGCTAATGTAAAGAAACGGTTTTATAAGCATCTTAGTTCTTTCTCAAATCTGCCATAGCAGAGTCCTAGTAACAGCAAAGATATTTAAAGGTCAAATCAAGCCTTTGCCATGCTAAAAAGAAAGTCTGGAATTTTTAAGTTCTAAGCAAGAATGTAAAATCAAGAATCCCCCAAAATAATGTCCTTTCGTTCTTACTCTGTGGCAGTGAATGCCGGAAGATCTCAGCAAAAACATACAGATACTAAAGACCTTTCGAGATAAATGTCTAGCCAACCGTAATCACCAACGAAAAACTCAGAAAAGGTAACTGTCCAACTGTGGCAGCTATAATCTAGGAAAGAAGACTGAAATGGGCAGGAGTGAAGAGTGAAAACATGTACCCTCTAAAACAGTCCTTCGCTGGACATCTGATGGTAAGAGGAAGCACGACCGACAGAAAGCATTTAAAAAAACGCGAAAGGAATGAAAAAGCATGATCTGGCATGACACAACAACCGAAAGATACTGATGATTAAACAAAATAGATATCTCCAATAGATACCAACTAGGTACAAAGAGGTTTAAGTCATGTAACATCTATTCAACAGTGTATGTGTGACAGGCAGAAAATGAAGAACTAGCTAACAATCAAGTGTTCTTACCTTTCATATCGAATGAACAACCAGAGAAGGGAGCTCTCGACACCAATACTTTATTCCTTGGCGAAGTTTCTTCCTCCGGCGAAGAACTGCCTGAAGATACATACCAAGAGAGGCTTGCTGGACTGGCAGAATCATACTGGCTATCCCTTGCTGAATCGCAGTGATGACAGTAGCGTGGGCTAAGGTCAGGTCCTCTTGGGTACCCATCATCTTCTGGGTCTCTCATGTAGCTGCGCGAGGCGCCGGCATGGTGTATGGGACGCTCGCGTTTCCAGAGTGGGTGGTCGGGCTCTATCGCCATAATCTAAAGACAAGTTATCAGCATATCAAGACGATGACGCTCATGAACAGAATTCTTTTATAATTAAGGCTGCCTTTTGTGTGTTGATCTTTCAATGTCAAATCTACTTTCACGCTGAAATTAAAAAACAAAAAACTCTTAATGAGAGATAAACGAAATGTGAAACTTTTACAAGAAAGATAAATATAAACAAATATTTTTAGTGTTAGAAGCCTAAACAATGCTACAATTCTGCGTACCTCGTCTGAGCAACGTCGACTGACTATAGCTTTATAGTCGATTTGCCGAAGCAGTCTGTCACGCTTCTTGAGAAAACTTGGATATTTTTCTTTCCACATCTTGCCAAGAGCCCACGGAAAGATTTCGTACTTGATTTCCTCCTCATCCTCCTCCACATCATTGGCGAGATATCTGTAATATTGCAATCACGCACACCGATACATAGGTATTCAGATGGAGAGAGAGAGACGAATAAGTAAATGTGCTTAGATAGATAAATCTAAGTATACATGTAGTATGTATACCCCTTGGTACTTATTGCACTTGGACGAGAAGGTCGATGGCCCGAGGTTCACTTATGCGTTTTTACCTGATTTATAATGAAATGAGTAAAGGGCTGAACCTCCCCCCCCCCTTCCCTTCCACGAGCCATCACCTAGACACGGTAAACTACCGTTCACTGGCCTGACAGCCTCTTGGTTATAAACTCTTACACTTTTATATGGTGTATATATATTTATTATATGGTGTGCCTACATATATTAATAATATTGCATTTAGCTTTACAGATAAACGTTGGTCCATCTACAAATTAGGAAAATAAACACATCTATATGTGATTCATTGTTCCTCCCACAAAAAAGTATGAAAAAGAAAAAAGAGTGGGAAGGGGGACTCAGCAAAGGATTCACTCACAAAGCAATGAAGAAGTTGAAGCGTGTATACTCCCAAAGTGACAGATCTGCCCTCTTGAAATACGCAAAAACCATTTGCAAGGAGGTACTGAAATAAAGATTAGATGTAATGAGAAGAATGGACAAAAATAAAGGCTAATGTTTCAAAAAAGAGTCTATTTTTTACATCAGCTTGGCATTACTTCTCCAGAGTGCTAAGAAAATATTTATGCATTACATTAACATTACCTTGTCAGCCACTCTGTTGCAAGTGTCTTTGTTTAGGAATTGTCGGATGACTTCGTCATCTGTTTTACAAGCACACAAACGAATAGTTTTAGTTGTTTTGACTTTAGATTTTCTCCATACATAAGGCAAGAGGAAGCGCAGCCGACCAAAAGTTAGTTGAAAAAGGAATGAAGTAGCAGGAACTGACGTAATATAACAAACAAAATATACTGATGATTAGAAACAAAACGGATATCTCTAATGGGCATCTCATGTATGTACCACCTATGAGCAAAAAGAAAATGTGTTAGTTAGTAAAAAGACATTTTAAGAAATATTTGCTACGAACAACTAAACACGCAGAAAGATAATCTCTGGACAATCCGCAGAAATTCCATCAGACACGCACACATGCACACAGACATGCACACAGAGCCAGAAGGAATCAGGAAAGCACACTGGGATATGAAAATGCATCCTTATTACAGTAAATTAGACCTTTCTTGTTTTCTTACCAGTCAGTTTGAAAAATGTTTTCATTTCCTTCGCCTTTACAATAAAACAGGAGTCTCGAGGTTTTTTCTTCTGCCAAAATGGACACTTTCTCTGCTGTATCGTATTTGTAGGCGTTGTCAGAAAAAAGGTTTCTTGGGGAATCTGGCATTTAATAGGCGAACTTGATTCGAACATTATCTTTTTGTGTGGTGGCGACGGAAATCCGCGGGAGCGTCTAGGTCGATATCGCTTTGATCTACCTTTCAATTATCCTTCCTACTGGTCTCACCACGCTCAGTCTTTGATTTTTTGAGTATTTTATGGCAGGGGCGTCTGGAGTTTCTGAATATGAAGAATCTCGAAGCCATCCGCTATAAACTCATGCAAAGTAATGAACGGTCGATGGACAGAGTGCGGGCATTTTAGAAAGCGCAATAGATCTAATGTGAGTCGAACAATTGGAAAGGGTACAAACCGATTTGACAGGAACCAGTTACACTGTGTCTACAGTGTGTGCCCAACAGCTTTCACGAAATGGTAGAAAGTACGCTGCACTAATGCTAAACGTAATCAAGAACTAAGAAACAAAATTACACTCATTGAAAATTCTCAGTTTTGAGAAATCATTAGTCAGCAACCGTTGCCGAAGACACGATCGCGGCCCGGGACTGATCCACAGCCAAATTATCTGTTATTGACATTGTTTTTTCTTTGACCAAAAATCAAATCTGTAAAGATAAAAGCTTTTCCCCACTTTTTTACCACAAGAATGTCCTGGCAACGCTGCAGGGGAGATACGTGTCCAGCACGACTCCGATCGCCGAGGACTGCCTGGACGCGTAGTGACAAAGGTCTGCTAACAAGTCGCAAAAAACACGGCCCCTACTTGTGTGAAGTGAGAGTAGCTTCCCTTGGCATAGGGCTGAACGTTGCCAAACATTTGTTCTTAGCTGTCACTCGGGGAGTTTACGACGATCAGTTTATTTGTCACGTAATTGTACAGTTCATGTTTTTGAAAATAGGGACTTGATGAAACCATCCAATTTTCTGTTTTTTTCATTGAAAAGTAATTATTATATGCTGTGTGACCTCATAAAGATTTTTTCAGCGAACAAAAATCTTTTAATGGGTCTAAACTCGTGCTTCTCTCCCTTTTTCTGTCTATTATTCTTTGTTTTGTTTTGTGGTGCGTGCGTGCGTCCGTGTGTGTGATGTAAGTGGATGCAACTAGAACCTGGTTTGGTCGGAGGGGTAACGGTTATCCACTCCTATCACTGCTCAGATAATAATTAACAGACCGATATCAAAATAAAACATTACTGATAATCTAAGCCAACATGTATCTGGTGTAAAGCGTAACTTCATCTGACCTTCAACCAACAAAAGAGTCATGAATGTAAAACTGAAAGACTAGGAGGAATAAATGAAAGAAAAAGCAACTTTGTGCATGTTCGGTCCAGTGTTGATTATTGTCAAATAATAAGTTTCCACAGGATGATCTTGATAAGATAACAAAAATTCGAAGATCAAACTAAAATAAACAATTAAAACACAAGAGAGACTAACAATTTTTTCTCTATTTTAATATCTTTTTTAATATATCTGTATTTTGAAACGACAACAAACTTTAAACGCTTTCCATCTTTGCAAGGGACACTCACAAGTGTGCTCACCAAACAAAAATAAAAAAGAGTAAAAAAAATAAACTAAGCAAAAACAAGGGCTAGTTTCAAATATACAAGATAAGGATAATGTTTGTCAGGGAAATGCGTATTTTCCCGTGTAAGCGTAGTTCGAAGAGTGTTCTGCTGGCGTGAGAATAAAGAAAGAAAAAAAGGTTAGTCCGTAAGGCCCGTGTGAGAATAACTGATTGACACGTGAACTAGTAACGGACAGACTCACATCAGGTTTTTCGCTCAGTGAACAGTGTTGTGATGGACATTTCCAACGCATTCCGCCGAGACAGACTTGTGTTACTTCCTACCTGAACAGTGCCAGGATGGGTTCATGTGTTATCAAGTACTTCTCTGCGCTACTTAATGTACCATACACAGGGGATACTGTGACTCGACAATCTTAGTAGTTTCGATTCCTTTGCTCGCGAAAAAGTAAAAGGTATACAAAAGCTCA